>NC_062552.1:114591737-115195274 GCF_016906955.1 Phacochoerus africanus | reverse complement strand
CAGCCTACACCACACCCACAGCAACGTAGGAACTGAGCCGAGTCTGCAACCTGCACCACAGCTCACAGCAATGCTGGATCCTTGACCCTCCAAGCGAGGCCAGGGGTCGAACCCATGTCCTCATAGATCCTAGTCAGGTTCATTACCGCTGCGCCAGGATAGGAATTCCCTATACTTCCAAGGAGCATGTTTCCAAGAGACAGGAGACACACAGCAAGAGACAAGGAAGGCATTCTAGCATAGCACCAGCTGCCAGGTAAGAGGGCTTTGAAATAATATGCTGATTTGGCTTTAGCAGGTCAGGTTTGGGGACATATCTAACTTTGATGTTTAAATCCACCCTTTGTTGCGTCTTTGAGAAATGCTAATAGTGTGGTTTTGCTAACTGGCCCAAATTGGCATCAACAAAGTAAGTCACTTTAATTGTATTTTTTTGTTTGGCTTTCATTTCTGTTTTCTCTCTTTCTCCTCTCTCATTTATCCTTTCTCTCTCCCCGAAGTATTCCTTCTTATTCTTGCTGCCTTGCTGCAATCCAGGTTACCCTGTCACCATATGAAAATGAAGCAGCCTTAGACTTGAAACCCTGGGCCAGGGATTATCTGTAGATACCCACCCACTTAACTTTTTAGACAGTTTTAAACAGCTCTTTGCTGTTCGGTCACATTAGCTATGTAGCAGCCCAAGGTGGTCTTTAAGACAGAAAAATCACCAACTGAAGTGGATATGTTTCTAAAATAAAAGACCTGTAGTCAGTGCCGCCCCCCGCTGCCCCCCCCCCCCCCCCACCCCCCCCCCCCCGCCACCCCTGGCCCCTTAAAAACTTCTTTTTTCAGACATATGAGTGCATGTTCACCTCTGGCCAAAACTTTGTTTCCGGTTTCAAAAGGGCTGTTTCTGACAGTGTCTTTGCAATCTTTTTATTGCTGGCTCTGTTAGTTGCCTGATAAGCAGTGGCTAATTCATCATTCCCTGAATAGAGGAGCAGCAGCTGTGATATTCAGACTCCCAGGCGGCCGGGGGAAGGTCCCTGAAACTACCTCCATCCCCCACCAGCTCACTCATCAAAGGAGGGAACCGTTGTATTTGGCACGCTTACTTGTATTCCTCCTCGGTTGATCTTTGCCATGTTCTGCCTGCCTTAATGAGGTTCTTTACCTGGATCTCTGTCTCTGTGTCCCCCACCTCTCACTGTACCCCCGGTTTTCCAATATGGAAACTTCCTTTTCATTCAAGAAAGAAGCAAACATTTCTTTTCTGTGACATCTATAGAGAGGGTTTGCTTTAAGAGTAGAGGGTTTTGCCTTCTTTGCATTGTAAACCTCAATTTGTATGTTAATTAGAATAAGTTTTTAACCTCTTTGAAAAAGTCCTTCTGGGGCAAACCTTTGACAGTCCCTCAATTAGCATGTGATTACAGTTAAAAATCACAATTTGCATGACCTTTTTTTTCTGTCTATCTAAAAGAACATAAGACACTCTTACAATGCAAAATGATTCTCCTATCAAGGACAAATTTTATTTTATGCCTGCCTTGATGCCATCTCCCATTGCTTTTAGTAATATTAATCTAGCATGAATTCTCCTCAAAGGGAGTAGCTTGTTACCTCCTGAATTAGGTAAGTAGAAGCTTTTCTTAGGCTGCTTTCCTGAATCCCATATTTATAACACTTTATGGTAGATTTTTAAAACCTGATTAACACTAGCTGGGCTAGAATCGTCAAGTATCAATTTATAATGAGCTTTTTCCCTCTTTGGGGATTATTAGAAGGGCTAAATGATACATGTCTCTTGCTGCTATAAATATGTGTAGCCCCTTGAATGTCCCTTGAATCCTTTATTATAGTGATAACTGGTACTGCCATTGATTAAAGGTAAACGCTATGGAGTTAAGAATTTGTATACTATGAACTATTTATTGAGAATTCTCAGAATCCTACAGCTGCTTGTCTTTAATACTTGCAAAAGGCACGTGTTTTTGTCCCTTCCTGCTCTCAAAGTTAGCTCTCCCTCCGCTCAGGCAGGTCTCGATGGGTTGTGAGGACTGGAAAACATGGAAAACACACATGTATCAAAAAAGTGGATGGACTTTAGAAACATGATGTTTTCTTGCCTTGGGAATTTGGCCAGAAAGTTTTATGTAAAGCAGTAAGGGCTTACTTCTCTACCCATTCTACCAACTGTGTGGAAAGATGTATTTGTTCAAGCTTTAAGAAAAAAATAAACCTGTCAGTATATAAATACCTGATATCTGATTTGGATTTGGGGGGTAGGGGAGATTGGGAAGGAGAGGGGTTTAGAATATGTTGGGTTTGGGAACTAAGATCATGCGAGAAACACAACAGCAGATCTCAATAATTTTATGTCTTAGGAGAATGGCTCAAATTAACTCGAGTGTCCTGAAATTGTGTATAGGTAACTGAATGTGGGTATCTGTTATTCTCTTGCCTGCGCTTTGCCTGTGCAGCTCTGCAGTGCCTTCAAAGTGGAGGAAGCTTTTCCTCCACAAAGTTCTCTAAAGGTCTGGTCCTCTAGCTGCCCACTCATTACCCTTCTTGAAAGAACCCCTGTCATGGCCTGAAGGCTCTAGAAGAAACCAGCCCTGAAGAGATCATAAGGGAGGGAGTAGGAGTTACTGGTGTGGCTCAGCAGGTTAAGAACCCGACATAGTGTCCCTGAGGACGCGGGTTCCATCCCCGGCCTCGCTCAGTGGGTTAAGAATCTGGCATTGCTGCAAGCTGCAGTGTAGGTCACAGATGCTGCTCAGATCTGGCGTGGCTGTGGCTGTGGCTGGTGGTGCAGGCCGGCAGCTGCAGCTCCTATTTGACCCCTAGCCTGAGAACTTCCATATGCTGCAGGTGTGGCATAAAAAGAAAAAAGAGGAAAAAAGATTTAAAAAGAAAAAAGAATTCCAGAGCGGCTTAACTGGATGGTCCTGGCTCCGACCGGCGTCTCTCATAGGTTAAGAGGGTGGCTGGGCTGCCATCATTTGAGTGCTTGACTGGGGCTGGCTCTTCCAGGATGCTTCACTCAGCTCTCAGTAGGGCTGCCTAAATGTCCTTACACCATGCACCTGGCTTCCCCTGAGCTAAGTGCCTTCGAGAAAGCAAGGAAGAGGCCACAGTTCCTTTGCTGTCCTAGTCTCAGATGTCATAGACGTAATATTCTCAAGAAGCCAGCAAACAAGTACAGCCACGCTAAGGGGAGAATGAGGTTCCCCTTTTGAAGGAGGAATATCAAAGACTTTGTGGACAAATACTAATAAAAACAATGGAAGCGGGCATAATAAAGGCAGAAATGAAATAAAATTGATTTTTAAATCTCCACACATGTAACTCCATATTCCCCCATTTGACTGAGTGGTGTTGGGTGAGTTGCACTCGCCAGCCTTAGTCTCTTCATCTCTAAAATGAGTATAACACTCTCTCCTCAAAGGGTAGTCATACGGATTCAAACCAAGCCTGGTGCACAGTAGGTGGTCAGTGCACAGTAGTCACTGTCATCTAGACTCGAGAAGACCAAGGCTGGTCTCTGCCAACAGTCCAGGTAAGGATGGAACCCAGCACGGTGGTGAGCAGTGTTTGGGAAAGGCACTGGTCCCACCGTATCGGAGGCGGCAGGCATCTCCCGGCTGGGTCAGTGAAGGAGCCAAGCTGGGCTGGGGGTGAAAGTGCCAGTCTTGGAGCTGGAGGCCACCATTGTCTCTCTTCTGCTCCTCATCCCGCAATAGACAGAACAGTGCCCCCCACCCCCACCCCCACCCCAATGGCCATGTCCTAACCTCAGAACCTGGGAATATGGTACCTTGTGTGGCAAAAGGAAATTTCCTGGTCTTGAGAAGGGGGATTATCCAGGATTATCCAGGTGGACCTGATGTCATCATAAGGGTCTTTATAAGAGAAGCAAGAGGTCAGAGAAGACACTACCCTGCTGGCTTAGAAGTCAGAGAAAGGGCCCAGAAGCCTAAGGATAGAGGTGGTCTCTGGAAAGGCAAGGAAATAGATTCTCGCAAGAGGCTCCAAGAAGAGCCAGTCCAACTGACACCTTGACTTAGATCAGTGAGATTGACTTTGGACCTCCAGTCAGCAGGATGGAAACTCCACTCCAGAATGATGCAGCCAAGAACACGGGGCGCCCTCTCCCCCAGCTCCCGGATGGAGGCCTCTCTTCTCAGGAAGGGTAGGATGTTGGCATTTCTCACCCTGCCCCAGGTTCCCGTTGCCGAGGCCAAGTTCTGGGGACGTGCAGATGGCAGCTGGGGCCTCGTTCCCTGCCCGGTACGGGGGCTCCACCAGGGGATTGGTGCACTGAGCACATCGGGGCCCAAATGCCTTGCCAGGCTCCTAAGGCAGAGTTCCATGCCGGGAGAGGCCAGCCTAGGGGACCTGAGGCTACTGCCTACCCCCGGCCCTACCGAGCACTCAGCTCCAAAACAGAGGGTGTCGCTTAGAGGGAGGCACACCCTTGTTCCCAGCCCCAGATAGAAAGTAGACTTGGGGATGCCCAGGACCAGGGGGTCGGGATATAAGGGGGTGAGAGCTAAAGGGTACAGGGTTTTCTTTCCAAAGCAAGGAAAAAGGTTGTATCTTTGGCTATGGTGATGATTATCCATATCTGTGAATACACGAAAAACCTCTGAATTGTATACCTTCAATGGGTGAACCGTATGCTGGGCTAATCATATCTCAATAAATCTGTTTTCAAATAAAACAACAAAAATTAAACTTGTGTTGTTTTAAGCCACTTCGTTCATGAAGACCATTACAGCAGCAACAGGAAACACCCCCTGCCCCAGGCCCATCTCCAGCCCTGGGTTTGGCCGTGACCCCACCGCTCGGTCTCCCTACGGAGCGAGCTGTCCCTTGCTTCTCTGACTTGGTGAAGCACAGTATCCGGAGGCGATGTCTTGTTCCCTGCCTTGGGCGAGACAAGCTTTACTGTCGCCAAATGAACACAACACACAGGAGACGCCCCTTCAAAGCCAGCGACAAACAGTGCCTATGTCCCAGTGCCCCCAGAAATGAGCAAAGCTCTGCCCCTTCGCACCGACCTCTGGGAGTGGCCCTGCTTGGAACCATTGCCCTGGGGGCTTTTCTGATGGACATTCTGATCTTGAGCTCCCCCAGCTAAAACCAAAATTTGCCAGGGAAATAAATGTGTCCTCAACTTAGATGCTTGGGTCCCAAAGTAAAGCTTCATTTGTTTACCGTTGACTTTTGGATTCCCCGCAGCTGGGCGGTGTCCAGTGCAGTAATTTGTTTATATTTTGCATCATGTTTAAAACTGCAGGACATCCTCTTGAAGATCTGGTTTTAAACTTGATGCACTAAGAAAATAACAAAGAGCAACGGCATTTTAATTCGCTGAGAAGGAAGGCTGGTCAGTGTTTACCACCTTGTGGCACAGCTGTTTTGTATTCTGGGTCCTTTTTGATGTCTTGGAAATTACAGCCCATCCTCCTGCCCCTGGAGCCCGTGCTCTCCATTCCCATCCCCTTCACCTCCCTTTCTCTGGGCCCTGAAACCTACCAAATGGAAGAAGTGTCCTTTTACCAAGAAGAATTCCTGGAGAGCAGGGGAGGAGGGCCAGGGATCCGAGATAATATAAACAACATTAGGGGGTGAGGGCTGTTTTTAGCATGCTTCCCTCTTTGATCAATTCTCAAATCCAGCTACACTCACAAAACCAGACTTGTGCTTTGCATTCTGCATTTTTTTTTTCTTTTTTTCTTTTTTTAGGGCTGCACGTGCGACATATGGAAATTCCCAGGCTGGGGGTGAATCAGAGCTGCAGCTGCTGGCCTCCGCCACAGCCACAGCCACAGCCACACCTGTGACCTACACCACAGCTCAAGACAATGCCGGATCCTTAACCCACTGAGCAAGGCTAGAGATGGAACCCACATCCTCATGGATCCTAGTTGGATTTGTTTCTGCTGAGACACAACAGGAACTCTGGAGTCTGCATTTTTTAAACTTTGGTCAGCGACGCTTTGTGCCCTGTCCGCTTAATCTGAAGAAGATATGATCCTGAAATCTCAGGGCCAGCCCTGGGATTAACAGCTACCCCAGGCCCATGTTTGGCTATTTATAAAACAAAGAAGAAGTAATCCCCAGGTGATGCCAAAGGCTGGGCGCTAAGCTGCCAGGCAGAGGAGCGAAGTGAAGGGGATGACCTTGGGCCACCTGATGACCCATAGCTCGTGGCTCTGGCTTGCTGCTGCCCCCATCTGCATGTTTATTTTGCAGAAGATTTAGCTGTAAACAGTGCCAAGCCACATGCCTGAACTGAGGTCAAGAATCTCATTTTTGCAACGAGATAATAAACAAAATATATGGAAAGCACCCATGGGTGTTTCTCATAAATATGATTCTGTTTATTCTCTCAGACTTTCATGGTCACAGATGGTACAGCTGAGCAAAACCAGCAGTCAGTTCGTCCAGACTGGACCTTGGGGCAGTGTGAGGTTGTAGCCGGCGCTGCCGTGGAACGCATAGGAAACCCAGGTGAAGGCCAGCCCAGATCCCTGCATTGCACAATGTGGTGTGACCACACGTGGCTAAAAGACAAGCAAATAAGTGGATGGACCAGCCTAGCAAGAAAACAGAGTCAGCCTCTGGTGGGAGGTCAAGGAAAACTATGCCTCAAAATCCTACCTTTTCAGCAAGGTTGATTTGACTCTTCGGTCCTTCCTGTGTTTCGACCGCTGGAGGGTCCAACTGGTCTGGGCCTCAGTTTCCCCGCCTGCAAAATAGGCGTCATGTTATCCTTTCATCACAGAAAACTGGGATATTCTCTGTGATACTTCTTTCTGCTGTAAAGTCTATATTAAATGTCTGAGGAGTTCCCGTTGTGGCTCTTTGGGTTAAGAACCTGACCAGTATCCATGAGGATTCACGTTCCATCCTTGGCCTTGCTCAGTGTGGTTAGGAATCCGGTGTTGCCGTGAGCTGTGGTGTAGGTCACATATGCGGCTGGGATCTGGCATTGCCGTGGCTATGGTGTAGGCCAGCAGCTGCATCTCTGATTTGACCCCTAGTCTGGGAATTTCCACATGCCTTGGGTGTAACCCTAACAAAAAAAAAGACCAAAAAAAATCTGATACATGTGGAGTGCTCCAAAATTAGAGTAGTTATTGATGGATTACAAATACTGAGGGCGGGTCAAAGGATGATGTTACACCATGCAGCTTGAAGGGAAGCCTAGTGTGGGAAGAGTCAGCATGACCTGAAGAAGCTGGTCACATGGCCAGCAGGAGGTCTGGGCAGAGGGGAAGGTGATGGGCCAGGTGATACTTCACAATCCAGGCCGAACAATACCCCCACCTCAACAGTGTGATTTTCAGTAGGATGAGAAGGGGGCTCAGTGGGCCGAAGTCAAAATTCCAACCCCACTTAGGCCTGCCCATGTTGCTCTTGCAGCTGGTGGCCTGTTTTGGATGCAGAAAAATGCAATGATAGAGACAGTAATTGTCAACAATGTCCTAGACCCGTAGTGATTCTGCAGGGACATAACCAGATCAGACTCAGAAGCCATGTTTAATCGGGGCCAAAGAATTGCTCTGGATTCCAAGCATGTGAGCAAGTTGTAAAGCTCTGCTTTAGAGTTTGGGACTCTTTAAGCAGGAGGCTGAAGTTGTATTTCTGGTGTTTTATTTCTTGGGCCTAGTGGTAGCACACAGGTGTTCAAAGTAGCATTTCTTATGTCCTTTTGCATATCAGAAATATTTCCTAATGACTTTTTGGGGAGGGGCACACCTGCAGCACATGGAAGTTCCTAGGCTGGGGTGGAATCAGAGCCGCACCTGCCAGCCTACACTACAGCCACAGCAACGCCAGATCCAAGCTGAGTACATGACCTACACCACAGTTGACAGCAACGCCAGATCCTTAATCCACGGAGCGTGGCCAGGGATTGAAACTGCGTCCTCATGGATACTAGTCAGATTTGTTTCCACTGAGCCACAATGGGAACTCCTCTAATGGCTTTTTAAAGGGCAGCGTGGGCCTGATCCCACCAGCAAAGAGCAGTCTGTTCTTGATTACAAAATCTGGCAGAGAGGAACAGAGAGGCAGTAAGTGGGAGCTCCACGAGCGGCAGACCGGCACGCCAGTGGTTTGTTCAAACTAGTTTTAAAACACTCCCCCCCCCCCCCGCAGCCAAAAAAAAGAGGTTTCCATCGTGACTCAGTGGTTAACGAATCTGACTAGGAACCATGATGTTGCAGGTTCGATCCCTGGCCTTGCTCAGTGGGTTAAGGATTGGGTGTTGCTGTGAGTTGAGGTGTAGGTCGCAGATGGGGCTCGGATCCTGCGTTGCTGTGACTCTGGTGTAGGCCGGCGGCTGCAGCTCTGATTTGACCCCTAGCCTGGGAACCTCCATATGCCAAGGGTGCGGCCCTAGAAAAGGCAAAAAGCAGGAGTTCCCGTCGTGGCGCAGTGGTTAACGAGTCCGACTAGGAACCATGAGGTTGCGGGTTCGGTCCCTGCCCTTGCTCAGTAGGTTAAGGATCCGGCGTTGCCGTGAGCTGTGGTGTAGGTTGCAGACGCGGCTCGGATCCTGCGTTGCTGTGGCTCTGGCACAGGCCAGTGGCCACAGCTCCAATTAGACCCCTAGCCTGGGAACCTCCATATGCCGCGGGATCGGCCCAAGAAATAGCAAAAAAAAAAAAAAAAAGAAAAGGCAAAAAGCAAAAAAAAAAAACCCCAAAAATCCCTAAACAACTGGTAAGGGAGACATGATGGATGGTGAGAGGCGGCTGCCCGAGGATGAAGATTTTAACCCAGGCAATCCTGAGGAGGAGTGAGCAGATGGTACAAAGTTCAGTTCAAGGGCTGTGTGTGCTCACTCACGCGAGCCAGCAGGCCTCTGGGGACACGAGATGGCGAATGAGTGACCTGCGGCACCGAACCCATCCGCAGACTCGGCCGAGCAGGGACTCCCACTGTGGGGGTGTCCTGTACTAACAAGGGATGGGGGGTGAGGAGCAGCCAGAGGGAGGGAGGCGGTCCAGCACCGTGAGGAATACTCAGGAGCTGCATAATAACTACTCAGGGAATTGAAGTCAAGAAAATTAAAGTGGAGAGAAACCGAAACAGATCTTTGCAAAGTGCTTTCGGGCAGTTCAAAAACATGTTCGTAGTCTAAGGCAAAGTGGTGAGGATTGAGTGTGGCAAACTGGCTTTGTACTCCTGAGGCCACTTCTCCGTGGAACCACCTTCTGGCGCCCCCCACCTTCACACACGGCCCCCGCACCCCCACTCTGGTTTGGGCAATTGCCGGTGGTAATGCAGAATAATGGAATGACTTTTGCCATTTACTGTCAAGACGCTGCACCCAGTGCTTGGCTTGTGGGATGGAAATCCTGTGAAATTGGATTGTGATGATCATTACACAACTACAGATGTGATAAATTCATTTGAGTAATAAAAAAAAAAATTTGCATCCAACAATGAGGGTTTTATTCTGAGAAAAAGCTTGAAAAAAGGCTTCGTAGATGCCTTTGGAAAGAAATGTCCATCCTTGAGAAAGACAGGAAAGCAAATCACAGCAGGGTTGCGCTGGCGCGTCAGTCTATTGAAGCTAGAGTCCATGTCTTTCTTTTCATAGCTTGAAAGAGCATGACTCAGTGCCTCGGCCAAAGGTCACATCCGGTCTCCCCATCATTATGAGCACATCATACTTTTTGAGAAGTAATTATGTCACCGCTGTAACTAGGGGCCATACATTCTCTGAGGAGGCTTCATGGGGCGGCCCAGCCTTCACAGCCACAAGCAGACCTGCTCATCATGGACCACGTGTGAAATAATGGGCTTTCCTAGTTTCCCTGGGAAATCAAGTTTCCCTGTGTAAACTTAGAAACACTGTCTCTTATGTGTTAAACTGCTAAAGATCACACACAGACTATTGACAGGAGCATGAAGGAAAAACGGACAAACTCCTGTGTCATCACGCCGTTTTATAGTTTTCTTTCCAGAGGTTCTTGAAAAAAAATGGAATAAATGAATAAAATCCTGTTTCCCGATGACTGCTGTTGGATAAATGGATGTTTCCTAGGATTTCAGGCTGGGCCCTGAGCTGCCCTGTGACATTGTGGACACAGCCCCTTGGAAGCTCAGGGCCAACTCTTCTGCATCCACAGGAAACCCTCCCAGTGAAATCACTGGATAACCGGGAAGGGCCGTGGTCTCAATGCACTTGAGTTTCCACTGACCAGCATGGGGTATCCAGACACTCCTACTCTGAGATACTCTGGGGTCAAGAAATATTTACAAGCAAGAAAACGGAGGCTCAGAAAGTTTAACTGACTACCCATAGTCTGGTAGAAAGACCCTCAGAGATAGCCCCTCCCTGGACATCGCGTTGGTTTGCTGGTTGGTTTTGTTTGTTGTGGTTTAGGAATTTTCCTAAGAGAGAGAAAAAGACAGTCAAACATCATTCCCAACCTTGTACACAGACACCTCAAATGAAGAGGCCACAGAGGAGGAGCATGGGGGATTGGAACCCAGCTTTGGGACAAAGGGATGGGTCCCAGAGCTGCTTCTGTCTGTTCATAGCATCCCTCGCAGCATCTTCTGTCCTTGCAGCTGGACCACTTTGACCAGAGCATTCTCCCCTTGTCAGAAGGGAGCTCTGTATCCTTCCTGAAATTCTGGAGAGATGGAGAAAAGGCCTGAGAGAAAACAGCACGTCCGCCTCAGAGGTACAAGGTAGGGACCAGCCAGCCCAGAAATGCCTGTGTGCTCTGGTGTCCTGGACCTCTGGCTCAGAGAAGGCCAAACCAGGGTGCCTCTGGGAACCAAGGAAATGCCCTAAAACACAGGGTGAAGAGTAGGCTTCAATGTCCCCTGTTCTTAAGTGAATGAGAGACGCCTGGGCTGTGGTTTCTATGCAAGGGCCACAGATCTGCTTGCAGAGGGTGCAGCCAGCCTCCCCAGAGGTTCTCCTGAGTGGCAGCTCCTGGGGCAGGGGGGCTGGGCTCCAATAGGCTCCATGGTCAGGGTTTTTTGTTTTTTGTTTTTTTTAATTATTACTTTTTGGTCACCCTGCCAGCAAGTGGAGTTCCCGGGTCAGGGATCAGGTCGGAGCCACAGTCCCAACCTAAGTTGCGGCTGCAGCCATGCCAGATCCCCAACCCTCTGTACCAGGCCGGGAACTGAACCTGAGCCCCAGTGCTCCCAAGATGCCACTGATCCCTTTGCACCACAGAGGGGACTTGCCATGGTCAGGGATTTTAGCGGTGGACCTCCCCTTTAATGACCATCTGCAAATTCAAATCTGATCATGCCTCATTCCCACTGAAGCTCCCATCTGCTCCCTGAGACCCTTTGTGGCTCCCATCTGGTGCCTGAAAGAAGCCCAAGCACCCAGGGGGTGCTACTGCCCTCTCCACCTCACAGCACACAAGGCCCTGGCCCCCTGCGAGCCTTGCCCTTCCCGCCCTCCCCCCAGCACTTCCCAACCCCTTCCTGACAGACCTCCCCTGCCCTTCACCTGTCCCACGCTTCCCTTGTCCCCAGCCCCATCCCAGGGCCCTCGGACCACTGATCTCCCTCTGGAGCCTTCCTGGACCACAGGCTGGGTTGAAGAGCCTAGTTCAGCACCCCATGCATCTTCCTAACATAACTAGAAACTGTAAGTAAATAACCCCCTAAAGAAGGTCTCTCTTCCGCATTAAGCTGTCAGCTCCCCAGGGCATGTTCCCAGCATCCAGCTTTGTCCCAGGCAGGAAGGAACGGCCTGTCTGTGGCAGGAAGGCAGGCACAGCATAGAGAGGGACTGAGATGGAGCCCTGGGCTCAAGTCTTACACACAACACTTCCTTCCAGACTGCAAACGTGTCCCTTTGATGTCCTGACCTGGTTTCTTCCTCTGTGTTGTTTGACCCTGTGTCCTCTGAGGCCTTCCCGCTGGCCCTAATGTTCTCATTGGCTGTGAATTGTTCAGGCCTGGTCTCGGGAAATCATGAGGTCAGGGAGGGTTCTCCTGGGTGCCCTCCCACCCCTCTGCTCTGCATCCCCTGCTTCTCTCATAGCCCACCTAAGACACCACACTCTTCTAGGGACAGTTCTCTGCCAACTGCAAGAGGAAGGAGAAAAAAATTAATTTGAGGAGTTCCTATTGTGACTCAGTGGGTGAAGAACCTGACTAGTATCCAGGAGGATGCAGGTTCAATCCCTGGCCTCAATCAGTGGGTTAAGGATCTGGTGCTGCCACAAAGTGCAGCATAGGTCGCAGGCATGGTTTGGATCTGGCATTGCGACAACTGTGGTGTAGGCTGGCAGATGCAGCTCCAATTAGACCCCTAGCCTGGGAACTTCCATATGCTGCAGGTGCAGCGAAAGGGAGGAAGGATGGAAGGATGGAAGGATGGAAGGAGGGAGGGAGGGAGGGAAGGGAGGGGAGGGAGGAGGTAGGGAGGGAGGAATGAAGTACGGCAGACGGCCTGCCGCCCTCCCTCCCTCCCTCCCTCCCTCCCGCCCTCCCTCCCTCCCTCCCGCCCTCCACAAAGAAAAAGAGAGAGAAAGAAGGAAGGAAGGAAGGAAGGAAGGAAAAGAAAAGAAAGAGAAAGAGAAAGAATGAATTAATTTGAGCTAGGAGATCATAGCTTCATATATAATCTTCAGACACATAGGCATGTTCAAAGGCATCTTCCCAAGAACCTCTAAGGATGGTGGGGAAGGAAGGGTGAGACCTTTGGGTAGAAAACTTTTTTGGTGCCCTTCAACAGCCACTGGGGTTATTGTTTGCCTGACTAGCTCATTTGTGCAATAAAAATATTTGTGGCCCCACATGTAAAAGCCAGCACATAACTGGTTTATTAATGGAGAAAAGTTTCCTGAGGCCTTGGCTGGGAGCATTTGCTGATCAGGCCTGGGATGGGAAGAAACCCTAGGAAATTCCATTCAGATCGGGGCCCAGGAATGCCAGCAATCATGCAGAAGATGGTGGTGCCAGCTGCTGAGCCTCAATTCCCAAGGACTTCTAGAGAAAAAGAAAAGTTCTTCTATGATTTTGGGAACCCAGAAAACACAGCTCCCTGCCCTCTTTCAAACAATAGCAACTCTGCAGAGACAAGGGATAATGAGAGGTAGATAGGATAAGACTTAATATTCCTAAGATGTCAACTCACCAAACTGATGTTCAGATTCAACATAATTCCTATCAAACTCCCAGCTGGACCTGCACACAGGGCTGTGTGGAAGTTGATGGTTTAAACTGGGCTTAGGAATGAGATGATAGACCCACAGCCCAGTCCCTGAGAGCAGGGAAGAGGAGGCCTGTCTGTCTGTAGAGCACCTGACTGTCCCTGACTTTTGGAGGCCTTTATACCCTCTTCTTCCTCTGTGTTTGCCTCGCTTGCTCAAACTCTACTCCCAAGAAAGGATCCGATCACTAGCCCCCTCAATATGCATCAGTGCCTGCTCATGTGTGGGAAGTCCCACTAGAGCCGAGCCCCCCCCCACCCCCGCTCCCTCAGCTACTCAGGGGTGGTGTCCCCCAGAGGCTCAGGTCCATGAACCAATTCTAATGCACACAGAGCTTTGAAGACACACTGGAATTTATTGCTCCCATCAAATGCATAAATGTTAACAGCTGTGTTGGAGGTTTGGGGTGTGAATTTCAAGCTATATCTTTCCTTGTAAAAAGAAAACCTACTCCTGCAGCAAAAGCAGTGCTAAGAGGGAAATTCATAGTAACATAGGCCTTCCTCAAAAACAAGAAAAATTTCAAATTAACAACCTAACCTATCGCCTAAAAGAATTAGAAAAAGAACAAACAAAACCTAAAGTCAGCAGAAGGAAGGAAATTAATAAAACAGAGATTAAGATAACCCACAAAAAAAAGTCAATAAAACCAAGAGTTGGTTTTTTGAAAAGATAAACAAAATTGACAAACCTCTAGTCAGGCTCACCAGGAAGACAAGAGAGAGAACCCAAATAAACAAAATAAGAAGTGAGAGAGGAGAAATAGCAACCAATCCCAGAGAAGTACAAAAACTTATAAGAGAATACTATGAACAGTTATATGATAACAAGTTGGACAAACTAGAAGAATGCACAAGTTTCTAGAAACATACAGTATGCCAAGACTGAGCCTAGAAAAAATAGATAATTTGATCAGACTGTTCACTAGACATGAAATAGAATCTATCATTTTAACAAACAAACAAACAAACAAACCCCCCCCAAAAAACTGCCTGCAAACAAAAGTCCTGGACCAGGCAGCTTCACGAGGGAATTCTACCAAACATAACTAAGAAGAACTTATACCTACCCTTGTCAAAATATTCCAAAAAACCCCTGAAAAGTAGGGAACACTCCCAAATTCATTCTATGAGGCCATCATCACCCTGATACCAAAATCAAAGGCACTACAAAGAAAGAAAATTATAGGTTAATATCTTTGATAAATATAGAAGCAAAATATTACCAAACTGAATCCAACAGTACATACACAGAATGATACACCATGATCCATATGGATTCATTCCAGGGTCACAAGAATGGTTCAACATATGCAAATCAATCAATGTGATATACCAAAATAACAAAAGGAAAGAGAAAAACTGATCATTGCAACAGATGCAGAAAAGGCATTTGAGAAAATTCAACATCCATTCATGATAAAAAAAAATTCTCACTAAAATGGGTAGAGGGAACACATCTCAACACAATAAACACAATCTCAATACAATAAAGGCCATTTATAACAAACTCAGAGGCAACATAATGTTCAACAGTGAAAAGCTCAAAGCCTTTCTGTTAAATTCAGGAATAAGACAAGGATGCCCACTCTTACTGATTCTATTCAAAATAGTATTGGAAAGTCCTAGCCACAGCAATATGAGAAGAAAAAGAAAGAAAAGGTATCCAAATTGGAAAGTAAGATGTAAAACTGTCACTATTTGCAAATGACATGAAACTCTATATAGAGAAGCCTAAAGTTCTCTCCACACAAAGACTATTAGAACTAATAAATGAATTCAGCAAGGTAGCAAGACATAAGATTAATATACAGAAACTTCTTGTATGTCTTTACACTAGTAATGAAATATCAGAAAGTTTTTAAAAATCCCATTTAAAAATCACATCAAAAAATTACAAAAACTAGGAATAAACTTAACCAAGGAGGAGAAAGACCTATACACTGATAACTATAAAACACTGATAAAGGAAACTGAGGATGATTCAAAGAAGTAGAAAGATATCCCATGCTTTTGGATTAGAAGAGTCAATATTGTTAAAATGGCCATACTACCTAAAGCAATCTAAAGATTTAATGCAATTGCTACTGAAATACTCATCACATTTTTCACAGAACTAGAAAAAATAATCCTAAAATTTATATGGAAGCTCAAAAGACCCAGAATGGTCAAAGCAATTCTGAGAAAAATGAGCAAAGCTGGAGGTATAACCCTCTAGACTTCAGACTATACTACAAAGCTACAGTAACCAAAACAGATGGAACTGGCACAAAAAATAGACATATAGATCAATGGAACAGAATAAAAAGTCCAGAAATAAACAGATGCACCTATGATCAATTAATCTACGACAAATGGGGCAAGAATTAACAATGAAGAAAAGAGAGTCTCTCTCTAGTGGTGTTGGGAAAGCTGTATAGCTACATGTAAATCAATGAAATTAGAACATTCCCTCATACCATATACAAAAACGAACACAAAATAGTTTAGGATTTAAATGTAAGACATGATACCATAAAACTCCTAGAAGAGAACATAGGTAAAACATTCTGCGTTGTAAATTTTAACAGTATTTTCTTAGATCAGTTCTCCCAAAGCAAGAGAAATACAAGCAAAAACAAACAAAGGGAACTAATCAAACTTAAAATCTTTTGCACAGCAGAGGAAACCATCCACAAAAGAAAAAGACACCCTATGGAATGGGAGAAAATATTTGCAAACGACGCAACTGACAAGGGCTTAATTTCCAAAATACACAAACAGCTCATACAGTTCAATGTTAAAAAAACAAACAACCCAATGGGCAGATGCCCTAAACAGACAGTTCTTCAAAGAAGACGTACAGATGGCCCATAGCCACATGATGTAAAACATCACTAAGTACTAGAGAAATGCAAATCAAAACCACAGTGAGGTATTACCTCACACTGGCCAGGATGGCTATCCCCAAAAAGTCTATAAATAGGAGTTCCTGCTATGGCTATGACCAAAAAGTCTATAAATAGGAGTTCCTGCTATGGCTATCACCAAAAAGTCTATAAATAGGAGTTCCTGCTATGGCGCAGTGGGTTAAGAATCTGACTGTAGCATCTCAGGTTGCTGCAGAGGTGTGGGTTCGAAATCTAGCCCAGCGCAGTGGATTAAAGGATACGGGGTTGCCGAAGCTGTGGCTCAGACTCAATCCCTGATCTTGGAGCTTCCATAGGCCATAGGTTCAGCCAATAAAAAAATAAAGTCTACAAATAATAAATGCTAGAGAGGGTGTGGAGAAAAGGGAACCCTCATACACTGATGGTGGGAATGGAAGTTGGTGCAGCCACTAGCTGCAGTCTGGAGGTTCCTTAATAAACGAAAAAGAGAGCTACCATATGATCCAGCAATCCCACTGCTGGGTATATATCTGGAAAAAATGAAAATTCTGGTTAGAAAAGGTCCATGCTCCCCCAATATTCATAGCAGCGCTACGTACAATAGCCAAGACATGGTAGCAACCTAAGTGTCCAACAACAGATGACTGGATAAAGAAGAGCTGGTATATATACAGAATACTACTCAGCCATAAACAAAGAATGAAATATTCTCATTTGCAGCAACATGGATGGATCTAGAGAATATTATGCTGAGTGAAATAAGTCAGATAAAGAGAAATACTATACGTGGAATTGAAAAAACAATACCAATAAATCTATATGCAAAACAGAAACAGATGCACAGACATGGAAAACGAAAGGGGAAAGGTGGGGGGAGGGATGAATGAGGAGTCTGGGATTAACAGATACAAACTACTATAGATAAAATAGATAAGCAACAAGGATTTATTGTCAAGCCCAGGGAATCATATTCAATATCTTATAATAATCTATAATGCAATATAATCTGAGAAAAAACCCACCAGAATCACTATGCTATATACCTGAAACTAAGGCAATATTGTAAATCAACTACACTTCAATAAGAAAGGAAGAAAGAGAGAGAGAAAGAAAGAGGCGGGAAGGCAGGAAGATCCACCTCTAGTTAAAAGCACTTTATTATTATTATTTTTTTTTGTCTTTTTGCTATTTCTTTGGGCCGCTCCCGAGGCATATGGAGGTTCCCAGGCTAGGGGTTGAATTGGAGCTGTAGCCACCGGCCTACGCCAGAGCCACAGCAATGCGGGATCCGAGCCGAGTCTGCAACCTACACCACAGCTCACGGCAACGCCGGACCTTAACCCACTGAGCAAGGGCAGGGACCGAACCCGCAACCTCATGGTTCCTAGTCGGATTCGTTAACCACTGTGCCATGACGGGAACTCCATAAAAGCACTTTAGATGGAGGACCTAACTCTGGGGCTCGAAGTGGGGAGCTCCCTGGGGCTTCGCCAACAGACCTGAGAAGCTCCCTATGCAGAGGCTCAGGAAGCCTCCCTTTTTCCTCCTAACCCGACTTCCCCTTCCACAAAGGAAAAGCTCAATAATATGGAAAGAAAAGCTCAGGCAGCAGCAAAGGGAAAGAAGTCAGACTTGCAGGAAAACCCTCCAGCTGGTTCATTACTCCTGTGACCCCCGTGAGGAGCCAGAGGACTGTCTGACCTGGGACGTGACTCACTTGCCTCCACACAGCTTGTGCCTCAGACTGAAGGACAATGGTGCGGCAGTACCTCTCCCTGCTCAGACGCCGTTTATTTTTTGTTTTTTTGGGGGGAGGGGTTGTCTTTCTAGGGCTGCACCTGCAGCATTTGAAGGTTCCCGGGCTAGGGGTCAAATCGGAGCTACAGCTGCCGGCTACTGCCACAGCTCACAGCAACACTGGATCCTTCGCGCCACTGAGCGAGGCCAGGGATCGAACCTGAGTCCTCGTGGATGCTGGTCAGATTCGTTTCTGCTGAGCCACATGGGAACTCCTCAAATGCCATTTCTTTTACTGGGCACCTGCCTGGTCTTCCAGCCCTGCCAGTGCCCAGGCCTCCTTGGGGAAGCCTCATCCACCAGTCCTGTTCACCATTACAAGTCACAGACACCAACCCAGGCTGATTTAGGCAGAAATGGAATTAATCTCAGGTGGGGGTCACATTCTCCAAAAGTATGAGGACCAGGCTGGGAAGCTGGGCAGCCAGCAACAGAGGCTGGAAATGGCCTCAGGACTGGCCTGGCAAGGGCAGAAAGCACTGCTGCCCTGGCTGGGTGTGGGCAGCCAGGAGAACCTGGACCACCTGCATCCACGGCTGCCAGAACAACCTCCACTGAACGGGGGTGAGGCTGCCCCGGACTCTGAGTGGTGTCTCTCCGGCGGAACTGACGTTACACATCTTCATTGCAGCCACAAGGGAGGTTGACACAGGGAGTTAAAGATCCCAGGTGGCCACAGGTATGAAAAATGGCTGTTCTGCCTGCCAGTGGTAAGAGCAGCTAGTAATTCTATGCTTTTTGCTCCTTGCCTTCCCTAATCAGGAAGATCTCTGAGTTGGGTAAAAATCTCTCAGGCAAAGTACTGTTGAGAACTTTTTTCTTGTGATGAGAACTTTTAAGATTTACTCTCTTACCCACTTTCAGATATATAATATTAACTACAGTCACCATGCCATACATTACAACACGTGTCTTATTTTATAGCTGGAAATTTGTACCTTTTAACCCCCTTTCCTCTTTGGCCCCATCCCACATCCAGCCCCGGGCAACCACCAGTCTTTTCTCTGTATCTACAAGCTTTGTTTTGTTTTGCTTTAAATTCCATACTTAGGAGTTCCCGCTGTAGCTCAGTGGGTTAAGAACCCGACTAGTATCCATGAGGATGCAGGTTTGATCCCTGGCCTTACTCAGTGGGTTAAGGATCCGGTGTTACCGCAAGCTGTGCTGTAGGCCTCAGATGCGGCTCAGATCCTGCATTGCTGTGGCGCTGGTGTAGGCTGGCAGCTGCAGCTCCAATTCTACCCCTAGCCTGAGAACTTCCATATGCTGCAGGTGCGGTCAAAATAAATAAATAAATAAATTTGCTATATTAGTGAGATCATATGGTAGTTGTCTTTCTCTGTCTGAATTATATCATTTAGCACTATGCCCTCAAGGTGCATCCGTGTCGTTGCAAATGACAGGATTTCATTTTTTCTTATGGCCAATACACATATTATAATATACAATACACACACATCTATTTTGCATTTTCTTATTTTCTTTATCCATTCATCCATCTGTGGACATTTAAGCTGTTTCCATGTCTTGCTTATTGTTGTAAATAATGCTGCAATGGACATGGAGTGCATATATCTTTTTGAATTAGTGTTTTCATTTTCTTCAGTTAACTACCCAGCTGTGGAATTACTGGATCATATCATGTTACATCTTAAAAAAGAAATCTGGGTGGAGTGAGGACCATTGTAACATCTGCCATGCTCCTTCAGCAACAGAGACATTCAAACCATCCATTCCCGCTACAGTTCATCAGAAAATAAGACAGCTACTTAGAATAGACAGTGCCGTCAGCATCTTTCTGCTGACCACAGACTATATTCTGGGCAGTATTTTGAAAACGAAACTGATTTATTAAAAGCTTGCAAGAGGAGGTGAAAAGGCCTGAGGTTGACTTGTCTGCCTTGCAGTGGGGAGAGCCCTGGACTGTGATCCAGAGTCATGAGGGTGAGTCCCTTGGGGATGCCGTGGAGGCCTGAGAGCTTAGTGCTCACATCACCCTGGGTCTCAGGTTCCTGGGCAGTAAAACAAGGCTGAACCCCTCAAGAGTCCTTGGGTGGCAAATCTCAGGAATCCACAGGGGTCAGCCGGGAGGGGTATTTGTTTTGGGGCTTTTGTTGTTGTTGTTTGCTTTTTAGGGCTGCACTAGCGGTAAAGAGAGGTTCCCAGGTTAGCCTACGCCACAGCCACAGCAACGCTGGATCCTTAACCCACTGAGCAAGGCCAGGGATTGACCCCACATCTTCATGGATCCTAGTCAGGTTTGTTAACTGCTGAGCCATGAAGGGAAATCCAGGAGGGGTATTTGCTATCAGGGAGCAGAGGCTGGGATGGGGTGGGGTCTTGCTACCTGAGGGCTGGAAGGCAGCAGGGCCTCAGGCAGGTTGTGAAAGGGATCTTTTCTTTGGCTAATTTTTTTTTTTTTTTTTGGCCGTTTCTTGGGACGCTCCTGCGGCATATGGAGGTTCCCAGGCTAGGGGTCTCATTGGAGCTGTAGCCACCGGCCACAGCCACAGCCACAGCAATGCCAGATCCGAGCCGTGTCTGCAACCTACACCACAGCTCATGGCAACGCCGGATCCTTAACCCACTGAGCAAGGCCAGGGATCGAACCTGCAACCTCATGGTTCCTAGTTGGATTCATTAGCCACTGAGCCACGATGGGGACTCCTTTAGCTAATGTTTGTTGAGCGCTCACTGTATGTGCCAGACCACGTTGAAGGCCCTAGAGATCGGTGATGAACAAACCCACAGGATCCCTGCTCTCAAGGAGCTTGGGGTGAACCAGGAAGCAAATGAACGCATGTGTTAGCACTGGGGATGATGCGCACAAAGAAGATGCTAAGGCAGGCTGGTGTGAGAGCGTGTGGCAGAACGAGAGCCCTCTTTAGAGTCACTCTCTGAGCAAGTGACTTTAAGAACATTCCTTATTGTCAGGAATGAGGCCCAGGGAAAGAAAAGGGGCAAGAGTTTCAGGCAGAGGAAATGGCCCACGAAAAGCTTCAGGCAGGCCTGTGTTACCCTTGCTTGAAGACAGACAATGTGCCTGGAGTCTGTGAACCAGAGCCAGTGGCCTGAGTTAAGTTAGAGAAGGAGGCAGGGGCTGGTAGTGCAGGGCCCGGAGGGTATCTGGGAGTGGATTCTCTCTCCACCTCCCATCTCTGGCCCTATATGCCTGCTGCACTCCTCTGCTTCCTTCTGCAGACCGGTGTCCTCTTCTCCCTCAGCCGTATGTCAGAAGAAGGATGCCCTTGGGTACCAAGTTCAGCCCTAACGTCTAGTCACTCACAAAAACCAACTCAATCAATTCGCAATCAATTCTACGGAAGGACTGTCACCTGTGCACCTTTGGTCCAACTACTTGTAGCCAAAACCACAGTGGCTGCCGGGAACCCTGGCGAGGAGCCCAGGAGTTCCGTGGTGAGAAGAGGGCAAGCATTTCAAAATTCTCTACTTAGAAGGACCAGACCACGGGTCCCCACGTAGCCCTAAGAGTCTGACAGTGCAGGAGTTAACGGACTGCAGTGTAGCTCTCCAGTTTGTTCTGGAGCAGCCTCAAGGGTTACCAGGGATTGATTTAAATTAGTTCTCAACCCTGAGTGTGCCTCAAAACCACCTGGAGGACTTCTTAAAACACAGATGGCCAGACCCCACCTTTATGGTTCTGATTCAGTAGGTCTGGAGGGGCAGTCTGAGAATTTCCATTTACTACAAGCACTGATGATGCTTGAAATGCTTTGGTTCCCAAAGTGGGGTCCACATCCCAGTCCCTGCCAGTTTCTTCAATCCGCAGTTTCCACAGTCAGAAGGACTGGGGCGGGATGAGGGGGCGGGTGCCGAGGCCCGATGTCTGCAACTAGCATTCCGGATCCCTCTCTTTACCACGGTTTGAAAAAGCAGTTTAAAAATGTTTCAAAACATCCGAAATGTCTTTGATCCCAACCTTGAGTTTCACCATCGGGAAATAAACGGTGACCAGCCAAACGTTTGCTCAGTGTCCTTACACCGTTAAAGTGGTTAATGAATCAGTGTGTATGGATTAAAACAAAACAAAACAAACAAGCCTTCCACTTTCACCAAAGAAAATTCAGGTTACCTCAAGATAAGTAAATCCAGCCTTTGGGGCGATAAGAGCTCTTTTGTTCTGGGCATTTCCATTTCTCTCTGCAAGAAGAGGCCGACTTGCGGCGTGGTTCGCTGCTCAGCGTAAATTAAAGCTGGTCAAAGTTTGGAGATGCGCCCTGACAGCGCTGGATCCCGAGCCCGCGCCTCCAACCCGCCAACCCGCCCAGCGGACTGCGCCGAAGCTTCGTAGGGGGTCCTCCAATGAAACGCCGAGAAACCCCATGACCTCATCGGGAGACTCTTTCATTGGCTACCGCTGCTGCTGCGCTGCACCCGCCCCCTCTATTAGAGCTTGGAAAAGCTGAGCCGGCCCCTCCTCTAGGCTCACGGCCGATTGAGTTCTTAACTCCGTGCGAGCCTTGCGGGCTTTGCTTCAAACAACAGATCCTTCAGAAGGAAAATTCTGCTTTCTGACAAAGACTTAAGTGTTCCTTTCAACCAGGCAAAGTACTGCACTGACCTTTGCCTGCTCTGATGCTAAATTTAGGTGGTGTCTTCAACCTGGCAGGTCACCCTCATTCCCCACTTATTTTAATCACGTGTTTTAACGAATTTTGTCTTGCTTTTCAGTGGATGAATGTCTCAAGCTCGCTCTTACTGTGGAATGCTAGTAGTCATCTCTCCCACGTTTAACCTGGGAATTAATTAGCTGGGGCCCAGAGAGGGGATGTGACTTTCACAAGGTCACACATCTGGTTACAGAGATGCAAAATCACATCCAGGGCTTAACTCCACCTTCAGTGTTGTCCTCCCTGGACCCTCACTCCCGCATCCGCACTCCCACCCCCGCATCAACCTCACGCCACAATCTGTGGCCAGAGAGCTCCAAACAGCATTGTAGTCCAAGAACCATAACCTGTAGGAGAACCCACATTCCAACAAGAGATAATCATGTTGTAGCAATTGCCAGACTCTCATGTTGACAGGATAGACTCGAGTATGGCGATCTCCCAGAGCAGTGCCCCCATTTTGCAAATGAGAAAATTGCTGGGTACCTGAACACAAACCAGCTGGTGGTGGGTGGAGGCAGGACTTGCCCCAGGCCGCCTGCTCTCCTCCTTGGTGATGAACCCCAAATGCTGGAATGAACAGAAAGCCCATGAGTCTCCAGGGAAAGTTTCCTCCTATGAGCATGGCTTCAATACTGCAAGCACCTGATTTGGAATAAGAAAACTGTCCACAGCGTTTGTATGCTTCTCTGGCCAACAGTTCAGAGGAGGCTTCATCCCCAACCTCTCTGACCAACAGGTGCTTTGCTACAGGAAAGGGGACCAAGCTGTGGGTTTTTTTCTCCTCGGACGCTGGGGGTGATTTGGGGCTTCCTGTGTCTGAATGCTGTGACCGTCTTTTGTGTCTGGTGTTTGAAAACTCAGGGCCACTCTATTAGATGGGGAGACTTGACAAGCAGAGTAGACCTGGAATCCTTTCTCAAGGCTTGGCTCAGGGTTCACCTCCTCTAAGGAGACTTCTTGGAACTTCTGCCATGTGGGTCAAGGGCTTTCCCAGCCCCTAATTTTTTTCTGAATCCAACTGTGGAGCTTCTTTGTCCCCTTTCCCAACTAGACCATGAGTTCCTGAAGGATGGCATCACATTTTATATGATTTTGTATCCTTGGGGCCTAACACTGTTGACACACAGCAGACGCTCAATAAATGTTGACTTGAACGGTGGAAACCTTGCATGCTAGTGGCCTTGTGCAGGAGAAGAGTTCCTAACAGAAGGAGATTCTGTGTCTATGAGGCTCCTTCACATAGAATGAGAGTTCTCATTCTTCTTACTAGTAAAGTGTTTAAAATGAAAACTTCACAACTGTTCTGGTGAGTACAACCAGATCCCTTGTGCTTACCTAATTCCTGATGGCCCAGTAAAACTCCAGAAGTACGAATCAGCTGCATTATTCAAATCAAACCATCCCTTGTACTCCGATGTTCATTGCAGCACTCTTTTCAATAACCAAGACATGGAAACAACCTAAATGTCCGTCGTCAGAGGATCAAGAAGATGTGGTACATACACACTATGGAATATTACTCAGCCATTAAAAGCATTTTTAGCAACATGGATGGACCTGAAAATTATCATGCTAAGTGAAGTCAGCCATGCAATGAGACACCAACATCAAATGCTTTCATTGACATGTGGAATCTGAAAAAAGGACAGACTGAACTTCTTTGCAGAACAGATACTGACTCACAGACTTTGAAAAACTTATGGTCTCCAAAGGAGTCAGTTTGGGGGGTGCGGAGATGCGCTGGGGTTGTGGGATAGAAATCCTATAAAATTGGATTGTGATGGTCATTGTACAACTACAAATGTAATAAATTCATTGAATAATAATAATTTAAAAAATTCCATGTGTTTTCTTCTGTGCCTGTGTGACTAGGAAGCTCAAAAATCATTCTAGTCACATTTTTAGGAGCAGGCTCCTCCCTGGTAACAGGTACAATGTTCTTCCCTCTCTCTGTGTAGTGTCTGATCTTTACTTCGCTGTTCATTTACACATATAGGAGGGTATTTTAACATAAGCCTTTCTGGAAGAAGGTAGGAAAGCTGGTATATTGGGTAACAAGAAAGTGTGCCTAGATCTCTTAGTGTGAAAAAGGACACTCATGAAGATAGGTGATTTCTATCATACAGACTAAACCCAAAACCAGCTTGATTTTTGTTAGGTGCTCAAAGCCTATGCACAGTCATGTATGGAAATGAAAGGTGAAAAGTCACAGAGTTGGTCCAAACTCATCCTGGGCCGGGGGACACAGACCTGAGATATTTGGACAATCTCAGTCCTAGAGCAGGGGGTGGTGCCTCAGGAAGGGGACCAAGACGGCTCACAGAGCTTTCCCAGGGTTTGGATAATGACCTTCTTGAGACTTTCCTCTCCTTGGTTCCAAGCCCACCTGCCTCAAGCCACTGCCAAGCAACCATTTCAGCTTTGCCAGTGTCCTGACACCAGGACCTGGGTCTCTGGGTATGGGACACTGGGGAATGGCTTCCATCATAAATGACAGTTGGCATGGAGCATAGGCAGTGGTCTCTGGTGGGTTTCATTAGCGGGAGTAGCTGGGGCACCCTGGGGGACCCCCGTGTTTCTGGACCTGCAAAGGTGAAGGCCACCCAGGAACATGGTTTCTGCATTCAGATCATGCCTTGCTGGGTCCCTCCTTGAGCAGCAGCCAGCCTTCTACATCTGGCTGTCCCTCTCAAATGACAACAGATGGTTAATTGCAGTGCCTGCAGCGGGGTTGCTCAGCAAGGTTCCCACCACTTTGTTCCTACAGTGGGAACCATGGCTCTAGGCAGCAGCCGGAGGCCCTTGGGAAGAAAGTCAGGGGACCCCAGAGTATTTTAAGGGATGGGGGAGGGGCACAGAGCCATCTTGAGTCATCCTTGGAAGCCCTGTTCAAAACAACGGCAGTGATTCAGCTTTTATAAACAGCAGCCTCATTCAGGAAGGCAAACCTGGGCACCAGAGGTATGATAAACCTGGAGGGTGGCTAATACTCCATGCCATGGAGTATTACATACTATAGAAAAGGAAGGAACCACATCATTTGTCCCAACAAGGACAAATCCAGGAGCATAATGAGCAACAAAGCAAGTTACAGAACATGCTACCATTTGGAAAGCACAGAACTGAACGGCACCTAGGGTTACATATTACACTCCTGTTACAAGGGGTGGAAGTGAATATGGTGCTAAAACTACTTACAAATCAGGAGTTCCTATCATGGCACAGTGGTTAACGAATCCGACTAGGAACCATGAGGTTGCGGGTTCGGTCCCTGCCCTTGCTCAGTGGGTCAACGATCCGGTGTTGCCGTGAGCTGTGGTGTAGGTTGCAGACGCGGCTCGGATCCCGCGTTGCTGTGGCTCTGGCGTAGGCCGGTGGCTACAGCTCCAATGAGACCCCTAGCCTGGGAACCTCCATATGCCGTGGGAGTGGCCCAAAGAAATAGCAAAAAAGACAAACAAAAAAAAGAGTGTAATAAACCCCCAAACCAAACGGGGGGTTAACTCTGAGATGGTCAGTTGGTTTCCTAGTGTTCATTTATTTTTTTATTATATTTTTGCGCCTCTTGATTGTACATTTTTGTACATGTCTAATATTTCATAATTAAAGACTTTCAAAGGCATTGCAGCCATCATTACTCAAGCGGGAGCACTGCGGTGTGGTTTTCCAGTTTGTCACAAGCATTGCTGCAGTGCCTCCCACAGGGCCACCCAGACAGGGCTCACCACCCCTCTCCCCACCCCCAGGGCTCTGGGGAGCCTCCCTGCTCAGGCAGTCAGCTGACAGGGCTGCTGCCCAGCACAGGGACGTCAAAGGTTAGCACGGATTGTTCTCTTAGCACACGGAGGCCCCTGTCACTTCCTCTTTCTGGATTCCCCTCTCTCCCTTCAATCTGACCCACATGCTTCAGCAAGCTGATTCCCAGTGGGCTGTGAGCCTGGCTGCCTGGAGTTATAGCCCCAGCTCTCCTCACTCCACATTCAACAAATATTTACTGAGCACCTGCTATGTGCCAGGCCCCACTCTCGGGGCTGGGGATACAGCAGTGACCCTATGAAAGGCCCTGTCCTCATGGAACTTACATTCTAGGGCAGGGGTACAAACCCTGAATAAATGAATGTAAGTCAGGTGGTGACTCGCAGAAGCCTGGAGCTGAGCGAGGGGGTAGAGTGGAGGGAAGAGCAGGGAGCGGATTTGGACAGGGTGGTTGAGAAAGTCCCTCTGAGGAGGTGGCCTTTGGCCAGGGACCTAAAGGAAGGGAGGGGACCAGGGGGATATGTGGGGAAGGGTCTTCCAGACTGAGGAAGCCCAAGGGTAAAGGCCCGGCCCCTGCTCTCACTTACGTCTCTTTCTTTCCCTGGAGCATCGCCAGCCCGGGCTGGCTTGCCAGCCATCTCAAGCCCTCTCCCCTCTGCTCACCTATTGCCCTATTCTAATTGTCCAGGGCCCAGACTTTGAGGGAAGAGGGCTGGGAAGGTTCTAGAACACAAAGAAACCCCCCACTTTGTATCAGTTTTTGTTGTTGTTGTTGTTGTTGTTGTTGTTGTTTTGTCTTTCTGTCTTTTTTAAGGCCACATCCATGGCATGTGGAGGTTCCCAGGCTAGGGGTCCAATTGGAGCTGTAGCCGCAGCCACAGCAACCCCAGATCTGAGCCGCATCTGTGACCTACACCACAGCTCACGGCACCACTGGTTCCGTGAATGAGGCCAGGGATTGACCCCGAAACCTCATGGATCCTTGTTGGTTCGTTAACCTCTGAGCCACAAAGGAAACTCCTGTAATGACTTTTGTTCTCAGCCTGTCACCGTGGCTCCTGACAAGCCAGCTCTCTCTCTGGGATTTATCCTGGAGTCTGATTTCCTAAGCCATCTTCCACTTTGCTCTTTTCCTGCCAGTATCACCAGGCCTCAAGGCTGGATTCAGCAGCCTATAGGCTGTGATTTTTCACATCCTCGATTGATGTAATATCAATGCCAAGGGGGGAAATCCTTGGCTTAATCACTATTATTAGCACAAACAACTTCCTACTCCTGAGTTTCTGAGTGCTGCCTACAGGTAAACTCACCTGGAAAACCATTTGGAGATGTATGTCTCCAGGGTTGCTGTGGCAGCTGCCTGAGCAATCTGGGCAGTGGGTGAGGATCCAAATATCGCAGATGTGGGGATGAGTCCAGAGACCAAGGACTCCAGCTCTCGGGTTCCACAAAGCGAAGGCTAGGTCAGGCCGATAATATCTATCAGCTTCTGCTCCCAACCCCCATATCCCAGCAGCCTCAGCGTTCAAACAGATGGCCTGAAGGGTACTCTGGTGGGAGCTGGCCACTTCCAAGATGGCCCGCTGAAGGTGGAAGCTTCAAAGGTGGTCACATTATTATTATTTGCTTTATAGGGCTACACCTGCGGCATATGGAAGTTCCCAGGCTAGGGGGTGAGTTGTAGCTACAGCTGCTGCCTACACCACAGCCACAGCAACATGGGATCCAAGCTGCGTCTTCAACCTACACCACAGCTCATGGCAACACCGGATCCTTAACCTATGGAGCGAGGCCAGGAATCGAACCTGCGTCCTCATTTGGGCTCCTTACTGCTGAGCCACAGTGGGAAATTCCGGGAGTCACATTATTGTTTGGTTAAGTCCTGAAGGAATGCATTTGGAGATTTCCAACCTCCTTCCTCCCTTTGCTGGGTGCATGGGATACAGAGACAGAGAATGGCAGGCCGTATTTATTGCACGCTACCAGCACTGTTCCAAGTGCTTTACCTGTATTTCCTGATTTAATTCTCAACCAGCTCTATGGGGTACATACTATAGCTACTGTCAGTATGTAAGAGAGGGAGCAGTTAAATGCCACTGCCCAGCCAGCACATGCGGAGTCAGGGGTCAAGCTCCACTCTGCCCTCAGGAAGACACAAGCCTTGCCGTGGAACTTAGCAGCTGGGACAGTTGCTAAGAGATGGACACCAATCATGTACCTTACAGTGTGGCAACCGAGGCAGCATAAACACCAGTCATTCCATGGCAGGGTTCATAATCAGAAGCCCTGTCACAGAGGGAAAGAGCACCTACTCTGGGATCACGCAGGATCTGTCTGGTATTGAGCAAGGCTTCTCAGTGACCCTTGGCCTGGGACTCAAAGAATGCACAGGAATTTCCCTCTTGGACCAGAGGGGAGAGAACATTCCATGCAAGCATCTGGAGAAACAGATCTCCATGCTAGAGCTTAGAGGAGAATACGAGGGTGCCAGGGGAGGGAAACACCTCTTGTCTGGACTCTTCTCCCTCCCTTCCTTTTTCCTCGTGGTGGAACTGAAGGGGCCAGGGCTCCAGAGCGACCTCTGTTGAAACGTTGACACTGTTTCCCCTTCCTTGGACTGTCCATAGCATCTGAGGCCCATCAGGCCAGACTTCATCAGCTGAGGTTATGCCCGCCACGTCGAAAGGCATCTCCCGCTCTCCTGATCATCCCTCCTGGCATCTCTTAATGTCTGAGTTTCTGCTTTATCACCCGTTAATTGGGGTCCATGTCTTTTCTTCCCAAGAACAACCTCAGGGCTGCTGAGACAAACCTGGTGGTGAGAACCCTTGGAAAGCTCAGGTAAGACACCGCTGGAAGGGATGATGTCGATTATGACTTAATGCTTCCTCATAGCCTGTCAGCTCCATCTGCAAATGCAGTATCCAGAATCCAACACTCTCACCACCGCCACAGCTGTCACCCTGGTCCCGCCACTGCCATCTCTCTCCTGAACTACTGGCAGTGTTCTCAACATGGCAGCCGCGGGGATATCCCTAAAATGTAGGTCATCTCATGACGTTCTTCTGTTAACAGTCCCGCATGGATGATGTCCCATTTCGCCAGAGGAAAAGTCAGAGTCTTCCTATTGGCCCACAGGCCCAACACGGACTGCAACTCCCACGCCCATCCCATCCCGGTGCTCTCCCTCTCCGCCCTCCTGCCTCCCTCCACTCCAGCCTCTCAGGCATCCATCATTTCCCCAGCTCATTAAATATGCTCCCAGGGCCTTTGCACCTGCTGTTACCTGTGCCCAGAATGCTCTTTCTCCGGGGCTCTCTCCTCTTCTTCAAGTCTAATGCCACCTCATTGAGGCCATCCGCTGCCACCCCATTCAAAACTGCAAACCCTACACTCCTTCAATTCTTTTTTTTTTTTGTCTTTTTGTCTTTTTCTTTGTTGTTGTTGTTGTTGTTGCCATTTCTTGGGCCGCTCCTGGGGCATATGGAGGTTCCCAGGCTAGGGGTTGAATCGGAGCTGTAGCCACTGGCCTACGCCAGAGCCACAGCAACGCGGGATCCGAGCCGCATCTGCAACCTACACCACAGCTCACGGCAACGCCGGATCGTTAACCCACTGAGCAAGGGCAGGGACCGAACCCGCAACCTCATGGTTCCTAGTCGGATTCGTTAACCACTGCGCCATGACGGGAACTCCCACTCCTTCAATTCTTTATTTGCCTCATTGGGCCGACCCTCCTGTGTTTCTTCAAACAGCCATTCTAACCTTCTAATTTATGACCTCATTTTGCTCATTTATTTCTCTGCTTGGAATGGAACCAAGGCAGGTGTTTTGTTAGTTTTCTGCTATATCCCCAGCACCTCAAACAGGGCCTAGCACAGAGTAGGTGGTCCCTATGTAGTTCAGGGATAACTGAAAGAAGGCACAGTTTGGACACCTGCCCTCGGCTCTCAGTCTGCAGGGCCAAGACGAGGAAACCCCTCTGGTGACTCTGCATCCTCCTCAGAGGGCAAGGGGGCTGGCCCCTGAGCTGGCAGTTTTTGCCTGGCTCCATCCACCTCAACTCAGCAGACTTTTGTGGAACCCTGGGCAGGTGCCTGCTGAGGATGAGTCTCCACGCACCTCGGGCTGGGTGGTGGGAAGCCTGCCTGGGGCACAGGCACCTGCTAAGGGGCACAGGCCAAGCCAGGCCCAGAGGGAGCACCTTGAAACCTGAGATGGCAGGACAAGCTCAGGCAGACGTCCTGGTCACACCCGCCTCATACCTCAGGCCCACTAGCCCTGCCTGGCCCGTGACCTTCCCCGGGGTCACTGTCCTTTCTAGGTCCTATTCCTCAGGGTCTGTGGGGTGCCCAGTCCCTCCCTCTCTCCCTTCCTCCGAGGTCCCCCACCTTCATCCTGCCCGACCCCTACCGCCTCCCCCTCCTCACCTCCTGCCCTCACCCCCTCCACCTCGATCTGGACCCCAGCCCTAGCCCGCCTCCAGGTCGGGCTCCTGGGTCTCCGTCTGGTCCCAGCCTCTGCTGCACTGCGCCCTTCCTCGCGCCTCCCCCCGCCTCCCGCCCCTGGCCCCAGCCCCGGCCCCCGCCTGGGTCGCGACCCCGGCCCGCGCTGTGGCTCCAGCCCTGGCCGGCAGGGGCCGCTCCTCGCGGCGCCCGGGGCCCCGCCGCGCCCGCCGCCGCCGCCCGCCTCCCCGCCCCTTCCCCAGCCGGCGCTCCCGTTACGCCGCGGAGCCGGGAGCCGGAGCCCGAGCCCGCGGCGGCAGCGGGAGGCGGCGACGGGGGCGCCCGGGCGGCGGCGGCGGCGGGGCCTGCGGGGCCTGCGGGCGGGCGGGCCGGGCCCGGCCAGGCCGCGATGGCGACCAGGAAGGCGGGCTCGCGGCTGGAGACGGAGATCGAGCGCTGCCGCTCCGAGTGCCAGTGGGAGCGGATCCCCGAGCTCGTCAAGCAGCTGTCGGCCAAGCTCATCGCCAACGGTACGCGCCGGGCGCGCGGGCCTGGGCTTTGGTGGGCGCCGCGGCCTCCGCCGATCGCCGGGCCGGGTGCCCCTGAGGCGCCGCGGGGAGCGGGCAGGGGCGCGGCCGGGGTGCGATGGCGCTGCGCCCGGGGGTGTGCGCGGGGCCAGGGCCTCCGGACCCCGGGACCCCGGGAGTCACGCGGTGGCGGCGTCCTGCGGCCGACGGCGGGTGCCTGGCGTCCCAGAGTTCCGGCGCGCAGGGCGGGCTTCTCCGGAGTGAGGGGGTCGGGGGTCTCAAGGAGTCGGCTGCTGCACCAGGATCCCAAGGGGTCAGGGGCCGGCCTCGGGGCTCTAAGAAGTTGGAGGCGAGGTGCGCCCTCAGGACATGGGTGTGGATGTATGGGGATCCAGGGTGTGTGTATGGTGTATTCGGGAGTCACGATGTATTTATGGGGGTCCTGCGTTGAGAGGTGTTGAGTAGAGACACCTGGGAAACATGCTTCGTAAACATATGGCATTCCCGGGGCTCCAGGTGGCCGCCCAGACCTGGAGTGTGTGTGTGGGGGTGGGGGGGGGGTGGGGGGTGGAAGGCAGTTGAGCTGTGTGTCCTGGGGTTCAGAGAGTAGGATATCAGAGCTGTGGATCTAGGGAGGTCAGGTTTGAGCGTATGGGGGCGATAGAGTTCGGGGAGTCGGGAGGGAGAATACTGTGGAGAGAGGTAGGAGTGTGGTTGAAGAATGTGGGGAAATGGGATTGGGTGTGTGAGGGGCTTGGGGCCCAGAGGAAGAGGGGGTCTGAGCCCGCCCCTGAGTAAGAGAAACTGGTGCCTGGAGTCAGTTTATGACCTTGTTGACTCTGTTGAAAAATTGCATCCCAAATGCCATTTCAGAGCGCAGCTCCACGTGGTCTTATTTGTTTTGGAAGCAAGTATCCTTAATATTTGCTTGTTTTTTCATGCCCGCCAAAACCACAGGCAGCAATGGACTGGTGAGAGGGCAGAGGTTTTGTCCTCTTTCATTTCTGGCTTCCTGAGGCTGGGTGAGCACATGTTGGCCGAGCAAATGAATGAAAGAAAGAATGAATGAATGACACTGTTCTAAGAAAGGACAACTGCATGATTTCCAACCTTCTCACCTCAGACTGCCCAGAAATGGAAAGGGCTGTTGTGTGTCCTCTTCCAGAATGGTTGGTATTTGTGCCTTTTATGGTACTAGTGCCTTAACATAAGAACTTGGTTTTGTGCATTCTCAACTATGGTACCTCGCTTTGTGCAAGTGTTTCCTGGGCAGAGGCAGGTGTCATGATTGTGCCAGGGGCGTGGAAGAAGGACAGACCTACCTGGGCTCCGCATGCAAATGTTGACTCTTTGCAGTTCAGTCAGCATTCCAGGAATGCTGAATTTTTGAGGCAAGGGTGTTCAGTCCCCTGGGCCCCAGTGGCAGCCTGACCCGACCATCCCCGTAAGGGTCACCAGCTTGCCTGCTTGCTTCTCTTCTTAGCTGTAGCGTTTTCTCCTTTCTTCTTGGAATTCAACAATCCTGGTCTGCTCTGTTACTTCCCAGTGGTGTGGGCCTCTCATACCTTCAGGGCAGGTTGATCTTAGGATTACATGGGCGCATTTGTGAACCTCCTGGTTTTTCCACTTGTTTCCTGCTTTATTTACTCATTCAGCCCATATTTGCATGTCCACCTGTGCCAGGCATCCACAGTGGTGCACAGCACTGACCAAGCTCTCCTACTTTCATGCACTTACCTGTGCTGAGGAGACAGGTGGTAAGCACATCTGGACCACAGTAAACGAGGTAGCTTCAGATGGTGAGAAGTGGGTTGCAGAAATCAGGCAAGGTAGTATATGACTGAGGATGATGGGGAGGGGAAGAGGGGCCACTCAAACTGTGGTGGTCTCTGGAATGAGAGGGTAGATGGGCTTTCTGGGTTTTGAGCCCCTCCTACCATCACAGCCTCTCTTGGCTCAGCTCTTCCCAAGGCCTGGTCTCGGTGACCTAGGCCCCATTCACTGATGGGGTTTGGGATGGAGCAGTTTGTGGAGAGCCCGGGGGTCCATGGATCTGTGTGCAAGTTTGGTTTGGGGAAACTCATGAAGGATCGATTTCGGTCCCAGAGCCCACATGGGAAGCAGTAGCCATCGCCTACCAGGGGTCTCCCAGACCAGAAAAGATCAAAGAGGTTGTTTAGGAAGATTTAAAAAAAACAAAAAGGCAAGGAAAAAGGATGAAACAAAACAGAATTCTTGTGGCTCTCCTTTGGGGTTCAGAGAAGTGTTTGAAGGAGGGTCTTTCCCTTCTTTTGGCTCCTGGGGGCTCTCTTGGCTGGCAGTGGGACTTCCTCCTGGCTTTAGGGGCACCAGACCCACTTGGGTGCCCTAGACCTCAAATTTGGGGCAGATCTGGCAAAATCTTTAAGCTAAAGCATTTGCTGTTTAGAGTAAGGAGAGTGAGTTAACGCCACGTTTGTCATACAAGGCAGCCACAGGCAGAAAAGGGCACAGCTTCAGAACCAGCCAGACCAGTGCCGAGTCCTGGGCCAGCCACTTCCTAACTCTGTGACCTTAGCCAAATTACTTAACCTCTCCGAGCCTCAGGATTTGTTTGTTTGTTTTTTGTCTTTTTAGGGCCGCACCTGAGGCATATGGAGGTTCCCAGGCTAGGGGCTGAATCAGAGCGGTATCCACTGGCCTGCACCACAGCCACAGCAACGCCAGATCCGAGCCACGTCTGCAACCTGCACCACAGCTCATGGCAATGTCAGGTCCTTAGCCCACTGAGTGAGGCCGGGAATCTAACCTGCATCCTCATGGATGCTACTCAGATCCGTTTCCACTGAGCCATGAGACGGGAACTCCTTATTTGTTTGTTTTAATTTTCGAATGGGGATTAAAAGACTTAGCTTGAAGGATTGTTATGAGATTCAGAGGAGCTAAAGACCCTCAGGGTGCACCCCAGAGCCTGACACCTTCATAGGCAGGCCTTTCATTCATTCACTTATTCGTTCATGCCACAGATACGGAGTCCTTGCCATGTGCTAGGGGCTGTTTCAGGCACTGAGGATATGCCAGGGACCGAAACAGACAAAAATGGCAAACATCCCTGCCCTGTGATGCCCACATGCTAGTAGGGATGGGGCAGGGAGACAGAAAAATAGCATCATTAGGTACAATGTGCAGGATGGCAGGAGGTGATAAGAGGTATCAGGAGTACAGAAGAGAAGAGGGAAAGGGCTTTGGGAGTAGAGAGGGGGTGGGGCCCGGGGACTACTGGTTTAAACAGGGTGGCCTGGGAAGGGTGGCCTGCATCTGAGATCAGAGCTAAGTTGGTGGAGTGTGTGGCAGGAAGGGGACTTCAAGGGCAGAGGCCTCGTGAGGGCAGAGGGGTGGCAGGGCCAGATGGCATGGGGCCTCATGGGTCACGGTCAAGGCTTTGGCTTTTCTTGGAGGGATATGGGAGCCATGGGAGGGTGCTGAGCAGAGGAATCACTCATTCTTGATGCTCCCACGGAGCAGCGGGCCTCTCTGCTCAGCACAGAAGCTTAGGCGATGGGAGCATGGCAGCCCCTGCTCATTAAGGGCAGTAAATAGTGGACGCTCTCAGGGCAGGCTGCTCTGGCCTGACTCCTTTGAGATAAATGGGGTTTAGACAGTTTTGCCAAGAGGTGGATAAGGAAGAAAAGGGCCACTGCCAAGCTGAAAACGGAACCCACAAATTCCTTCTCTGCCTCGTATCCCCCCGAAGTCACCATTTTCATCGCTCCATCTCAAGGAACCCAAATGCGCGGCAGACAATGCCAGGCCCTGATGAGTTCTACCGAGAGAGTGATCACACCAGCTAAAGGGGGTGGGAGAAAATGCCACTCAAGCCCCGACCCCTGCTGCCTGAAGTCAGGGGACCAGCGGCGTGGGCATCGTCTGGGAACACATGCCGACTCTCGGGTCCCAGTCCAGATCTGCCGGGTTGCAGTCTGCACTTGAACAAGGGGTCCAAGGGACTGGTGGGCACAGGGAATTGTGAGGGGCCCTGGCCACCCGAGGGGGGCGAGGGTGAACACAGAGAACTGTGCATCAGCTTCTCGTTGGCTCGTGGTCAGCCTTGGCCCCTAGCAGGGCAGTCCCAGCTGCCTTCCCTCTCAGGTCTCCCTTGGCAGGCTCCCTTGGCCAGCTTCGCTGCTGTGTGGGAAAGTGCAGTGATCCAGCCCCTGGGCTCAATTCAGACTCTGCCTGTAGCTGGCTGGGTGACCTTGAGCCGGTTACTTAACTTCTCTGAACCTGCGTTGCCTCATCCGTAAGCTCGCGTTAATAATACCGACTCCAGGAGTTCCTGTTGTGGCTCAGCGGTTAATGAACCCCACTAGTATCTGTGAGGACGTGGGTTCAATTTCTGGCCTCGCTCAGTGGGTTAAGGATCCGGCATTGCCGTGAGCTGTGTAGGTCGCAGACACGGCTTGGATCCTGTGTTGCTATAGCTGTGACATAGGCCAGCAGCTGCAGCTCCGATTTGACCCCTAGGCTGGGAACTTCCATTTGCCGTGGGTGCAGCCCTAAGAAAACACAAACAAAACCCCCTACCCCATCTGAGTGGCTGGGAGGATGAAACGAGGTGACATATGTTAAACTTGGCACCTGCCAAACACTGGCGTTCACTCCCTCTTGCTGACTCAGCTCGGCTCTGGGCAGGGAGGCTGGGTCCCGGGTATCACCTGGTTGGGAAAAAGCCTGGGAGACCTAGATGACACACCTGAGCTATGCCTGGTCTAGACATTTCAATTATGGAGCAGGCATTTTAGAGCCTGCACCCGCCCCGAAGACAGCTGCTCCCTCTGAGGCAGTGCCGGCCTCTCTCGGCGTCCCCAGGCTGAGCTCACTGGGACCAGTCAGGCTCCTAATGGTAGTGTTTCCTTCAAGGGACCATCGCCCTTCCAGTAAAGCGTGATTTTTGAGCTTTTAATTACCTGTTGCTGATGGGTAGGTAGGGAACGGGCACCTGAAGCAAGGAATATTTGGGGGGTAAAAGTTTGGCTACAAAATGTACTTAGTCCGTTGAATAGGAATGAGGTTCTTGCATTTGCCAATAGCTGATATTCCTGTGGTTTGAAGGAAGAGGCACGGATGACCTTGTGGCTTCCCCTTCTGGAGGAAGGCTGCGCTCCCGGACGGCCCACTGGTCTCGCTCAGGCCCCTGGAGCTTTCCCAGAGAGCAGGAGAGGTAGTGCGGGGCTGTGGTGCCCCTCCTGGCCCGAAGGGCTTCTTTGGGACATTGAGGTATAACGGAGAGCCTGCTGCAGGGCAAGAAGGTGGCCCTGGGGAGTTCCCGTTGTGGTGCAGTGGTTAGCAAATAACTAGGAACCATAAGGTTTCGGGTTTGATCCCTGGCCTCGCTCATTGGGTCAAGGATCCGGCATTGCCATGAGCTGTGGTGTAGGTTGCACATGCGGCCTGGATCCCACGTTGCTGTGGCTCTGGTGTAGGCTGGTGGCTATGGCTCCAATTAGACCCCTAGCCTGGGAACCTTCATATGCTGCAGGAGTGGCCCAAGAAAAGGCAAAAAGACAAAAAAAAAAAAAAAAAGAAGGTGGCCCTGGTGTTTAGGAGTGGCCTCTGGACATGCCCCGGGTACAGCTGACTTCCAGAGTCAAGCTGCCCCCAGGGCAGAGGGCAAGAAGGCCTCGGTGACAGGGACTTTCCTCCTGGCCTTCCCAGGCCAGCCTCCTGCTTTCAAATGTCCTGTCCTGCTGTCCTCTGAAGGACACGCCTTTGTGGCAGACCACACATCCTGCTTTTTGGATCCAGGAGATTCACTTATCTGACAGTAACACATCAGTGGCTCTGAGCTACCACTGCGGCTCATGATCTCTGGTCAGGGTAGAAGGACCGTGACCTTGTAGCTACACGTAGTGGGGCCAGGACTGCTTCGCTTGACCCCCTGGCCTCCAGTCCAGGGATGTCAGGCTCCAGACAGAGAGGGATGAGGAGTTCCACATCCAGGCCTCGGTCTGCCAGCCTTTCCAGCCCGGCCCCCCGTGCCCTCGGCGCCTCTCCCTCTTGGCTGCCTGGGCCTCCCGGACCCCCTCGGTCCCCTTGCTTTTCTTCTTTCCCTTGTGCGCTTGCTCTTTGGCTCCCGAGTCCTCTCTGCAGATCAGAAGCCCACCCCTGTGTCTGTCAAGGTCTGGTTCAGGTTCCTTCCAGCTCTCCTTCCTTCCCGGAACAGGCTGTTTGCTGCTCAGAAGACAAACAGCCACAGAGCTGGAACCAGATGGGCCCCGAGAAATCACACTGCAGCCGTTTTCACACGGTCCTAAGCAGAAACCTCCCCGGGGGCTGGGTGGGCAGGCAGCCCTCGCCCTGGAGCAGTTGCACTTTCCCCTAAAGTTTCCTTTGAAGGAGGGGCTAATGTGCTCAAAATTGGAAACCCACTGATGGAGTCCAGCCTCTCCAATTTACAGATGAGGAAACGGGCCCAGAGAGAGGTGTCCTCCTTAGAGCCCAGCAGGGATGGCAGAGGCCAGCGGAGGGGTCAAGGGCCCGGCCCGGCTGTCCTTGCTTCGGCTCAAAGTGCCCCTCTGCTTTTTCCCAGCTAAGTGTGTTATTCCACCCCTGTGCACAGTGGGGACACACACCCAGAAGTCCTTTTCTGAAACTCTTGGGGCCAGATGTGTTTCAGGATGCAGAATTTTTCAGGTTGGGGTACCTCTACTGGACATAAGGTGACATTCCTCGTGGGGTCAGGCCCATGAGCAAATAATCAATATTTCTGCATCACGCGATGCCAACAGTCGTTGCGAAAGAGATAAATTGACTCTAAATAACCTCGCGTGAGTTCAGTTTTACTGCCCAAGAAGGTACTAACAACAAAACCCTGCTTTTGGTTTGTAGAGAGGTCTGGATCTCAGAAATTACGGACTTGTAATAACAGTGCTGAACTGGGAGGCAGGTTGGAAAAGACCAAGTGAGAACAAAGCAAAACAAACAAGCGAGACACCTGGAAGCGCTCAGCGTGGGGCCTGCACAGAGTGCGCCCTCAGCGGACAGCAGCTGCCGCCTGGTTAGTGGTGGTGGTGGGGGGGATTGCTGGCATCTCCCACTCCCCAGCTCAGGGCCACCTCCCCTCCCCAATATGGTCTGTCTGGGCGTGTGCCTCCTCTCCTCACTAAGGTGGTCCTTCTAGAAGACAACGAGAGTGGTCCTGCTTCAGTGAGCTGTCAGTCTCAGAGCCTGTATTGGGTGTACCGTGTCGAACTGGCCCACAGTCTTTCACAGGGAGGCTCTGGTCCATTGGAATAGGTCTTTCAAGAAGTAAGGCTGGAGTTCCCGTCGTGGCGCAGTGGTTAATGAATCCGACTAGGAACCATGAGGTTGCGGGTTCGGTCCCTGCCCTTGCTCAGTGGGTTAACGATCCGGCGTTGCCGTGAGCTGTGGTGTAGGTTGCAGACGCGGCTCGGATCCCGCATTGGCTCTGGCGTAGGCCAATGGCTACAGCTCCGATTCGACCCCTAGCCTGGGAACCTCCATATGCGGCGGGAGTGGCCCAAAGAAATAGCAAAAAGACAAAAAAAAAAAAAAAGAAGTAAGGCTGAGAACCTTCCAAAATGGACATGAGGGCCAAGGTGCAGGTGGTGACCCTGTCCCTGGGGCACATTGTCCTGCAGGGACTGGGTTCGCCATCTCAGGGGCGGGCCAGATCCAGTGAGTCGGGGCCAGCCAGAGGTCCCCTGCTTGGCGATCCAGCATTTTCCACCTCCACTCACCCTCCTCCTTCCTGGTGAAGCCCTGATTTTGTCCAACCATCAGCCCCCTGCAAGCGCCATGTGCTTTTATTGTAGGTGGGCCATGGCCCCAGAGGGCCCACTCCCTTGCCTGTCATTGGTGGAGCCACGACCATACGACTTCGTTCCAGCTCCTGAGACATCAGAGGCATTTGTGTGTGTGTGTTGGGGGGTGTTGTTGTGCGAAGGATGTTGTCATGCTTAAGAGTGACACCCATGCTTAAGAAGGAAGAAGAATGTTCTCTCTTCCCCTGGAAGTTGTTCATGCTTCTGAAGCCTGGGGCTGCAGCATCTTGTGCCAGGAGTGAGGCTGAACCAAGGAGGGTGGGAGCGCAGAGAGACAGGGAGAGCATGGCCTTGGTCACACTTGAGCTGCTGATGGCTCCATGCCAGGAGCGGCCCTTCCTGGACTTCCTGTTATGTGAGATAATAAAACGCTGTCTTGCTGAAGCCACCTTGAGTCGGGCGTTGGCTCATCACTTCTGCTGAAAGCCTTCAAACTGGTGCAGCTCTATGCTTGCCCAGAGCACTCCACCGCCGGCCAGCCTTGCCCTGGGCGCTGTGCCAGGAAGGGCCTTTGCTCCTGATGCATGTCGTCCTCACGTGGGTGGATTCCTGCCCCTCTGCGTGACCTCGTGCTTGGCAGGTGGAAGAGGGTTCCAGAGCTTTGACCTCTGTGAAAGCCTGCGTTTCCCATCTGAGAAGCCAGGAAGAGGGGAGAGGTCTTCTGAGACCTCTCAAAACCATCCCCATCAGCCACCAAGACAAGAAGGAGCAACATTTGGCAGGCGGGTGAGATGAGCGCCATGTAAACTGCACAGAAAATGCGAAGGGCCTGCCGCCTGGTCCCCCAGCTTTGTCTGTCCCTGTTCTTCAGGCACAGCGCACGACAGAGGTGCCAGAACCAGGCAGAACAGATGGGTTTTGCTCCTTTCACAAGCCTTCCAGACCCAGTGTCAGAATCCCCAGGCATTTGCCCTCCAAGTGACCTTGTGCACATCACTTGATCCACTCAAACCTTAGTTTTCCTGGCGTCACAGGTGTTACAACAGTGCCCGTGAGGAGGCACAATGAACAAGTGTTCCTTGAGCTTCCCCTGTGTGCTGGATCCCCAGCATGCCCTTGACATGGGTCCCAGGGAATCGTCACAGTAGCAGAGTTTGGGGGAAGGGGTTCCGGGTGGTGACTCCCCTTCAGGGCATAATGACTGAGCCTTGGAGGTGTTCATGGAGCCGAGTTCTAGCCCACCTCTGACTCTAGTTCTTTTGTTCTACACTGATGTTTATCTAAACTTTTCCCATCAGAGAAGCCCCAAGCTGGCTGGTTAGAACCCAGATTGCAGGCCCCACAGCTAGTGATGCTGATGCAGCCTGGCTGTGGGGCCCGGGCTTCTGCACAATTTACGAGCTCCCAGGTGTTGCTGGTTCGCGGACACTCTCTGAGCAGCACTGGCTTAAGGGAGCTGGGACATTATGGATTCTCAGACCTTTCCTCTAGGTGGTGATTCTCTTGGTCCGTGATGCAGGCCAGAAATCTGCATTTTAAAATTGAGCCTCTGGTCTCAGTGGTAATGAACCTAAGTATTCATGAGGATGAGGGTTCAATCCCTGGCCTTGCTCAGTGGGTTAAGGATCCAGTGTTGCCCCAAGCTGTAGGTCGCAGACATGGCTTGGATCCAGAGTTGCTGTGGCTGTGGTGTAGGCCTCCAGCTGCAGCTCTAATTTGACTCCTAGCCTGGGAACTTCCATGTGCTTCAGGTGTGGCCCTAATAATTAGATTGGAAAAGAATAGAATAGAATAGGCGGCCCTAATAAGAAATAGAATAGAAGTGAAGTGACGTGAAGTGCAGTGGAGTAAAATGGAGCCTCTGGTGATATGTGTCATCAGGCAGCTCTGGCAGTCCCTGCCCTTAGCCACCATCCTTAGCCTTTAGTGAGCATCATCTATGGGGGTGGGGAGGGCTGCACTGGAAGAAGTCGAGTGAGCCTGGCCACCAGCCACAGGAGTTTCCAACTCAGGGCAGTCACTCAGCGTCTGGGCAGCTGAGTCACGTGGGGCTGATTAGCAGCTCCGAGTTCCAGGCTGGGCCCCAGCTTCTGCTTTTGGACGTCTTAGTGGGCTTGGGTTCAGGGAGCAGATGGTTAACTGGGGGAACTGTGGCACAGGGAGGGCCAGGACCAGACGTGAGACATGGTTGTCCAAGTGGTGGGGCTGAGTGTCACCTGCAACCTGAGCGCAGCGACAGCATCACTGAATGCTTCAGGGTGCAGCTGGGTTACTGGAGGCTGAGAGCTGCGGGTCAGGCCTGGTAGAACCTTGGGACAACCCACTCATCCAGTGGGCCTGGGTCTCCTCTGCTTTTAGCATTGAGAGCCCTGTGTCCCAGGATCCTCTCAGTCCTGGGACGACAGTTCACCGTGTTAGGAGCGTGGGGACACGTGGGCAAAGAGGGCAGGCAGTCAGTACAGGGAAAGCCGTGGATTTTGCCCTGTTAGACCTGCATTCGGACCCTGGCTGGGTCTGACACTTACTGCTCATCAGGCCTCAAGTGGGTTACTTAGCTTCTCTGAGCCTCTCTCTTTATCTCCAAGTTGCTTTGAGGAGTAAATAAGATAATGCACTTTGCAGCACCAGCATTATCTGAAGCAGCCTGACTGAATCAGGAGTATTGTGTGTGCAGGGAGGGTAGAAAGTTCCAGATACTCGGTCCTTTACAGGGTGTGGAGGAAGTGAACAGGATAACAATAGCAATGACAGCCAAGACGGTCCACAGGGGCGGGGCCGGGTTCCTGTCGTACTGAATTGCGGCTGAAGCCCGAAGCTGACAATGGTCCGCATTTGCTGGGTCCCAAAACTTCAGTCCAAGTTTGACAGACACCTCGGGCCTCCTTCCAGCCACCCCTTCAGCCCCCAGTGAGCCCAGGATAAAGATGTAGGGATGCTGAATGGCTAATGGGGCCAGGAAGGTGAATGAGACCACTGGGTGCCCACCCTTGGAGGGCAAGGCCTTTTTGGTCTTTTGTTCATTGCTCAATCCCAAGCACAGGCTGCATGGCTGGCACACAGTAGGTACTCAACTAATTATTAAATGAACGACTTGGCCTCTGCTCTGGGGGACTTCACTTGGATTCATTGACTCATCAGACACCTACTGAGCACCTCTTGGCTGGCAGCCCCTGTCCTGGGGACCTGGAACGCAGTGATGCCCAAGTCTGGTTCATAGAGACTTGGCGGACAGGCGGTCAGGGCCGGGAGCTGGAGGAACAGGGCTAGGATGCCCCGGGAGGGAGTGTCCACCTGCCCATGGTCCCACATCTGAGCCTCTTGGTGTCATCCTAGTGTGTCTGGCCAGGACCTGGCTGGGGCTGGACAAGTCCGGGCTGGGTGAGGCTACAGTCAGCTCTCCGCTGAGTCCGAGGCCTGGGGGCCTGGAAAGGGGGTCTCCCAGGCCCCTTGCATCTGCCCCAGGCCCTGCGGCAGCGTCCTCCGTGCCTCTGCCCAGGGCTGACGCCACTGGGTCCAGTCAGCCTTCTGCCTGGAGAGATTCCTCAGGCCCCTCAGACCCCACTTGCTTCCGACGCCCTTCTGAGCGTCCCTGCTCATCTTTGCGCAGCACCTTGTAGGACGTGGTGGCCGCCTCCCTACGGACCCTGCTCCTTGAAGGCAGGCACTGGATCGGGGCTTTGAAGCTTCGGGATGAGCTTGTTCACTCTGTTTGGGGCTGGCTTCCTGAGAGAGCCATTTCTAAGCCTTCTGGGCCGGCCTGATAACGTCCCCCTGCCTGTTAGAGTCACTTCCTGCCCCGCGGAGCTCTGGGGACAGGCCAAGCCAACCCCAAGCTCATGACTTTCGAGTTACCTTGTCTTTTCTTAGACGGGGTTTCTCTAGGGGAAGTGTGTGTGTGTGTGTGTGTGTGTGTGTGTGTGTGTGTGAGAGAGAGAGAGAGGCACCGTACACTCACTCGTCTGCTCTGCCAGCGCAGCGGAAGTATTGTCTTCTGTTCCCACATTTTCCTCTTCTGTCCTTCAGCCTCTGCTTTGTGTGTGGATACGAGGCGGCTTTGGCATGAAGCCTGGACTCGATATCAGGACTTCCCCAGAATGTCGTTCCTGCCAACTTCTTTTGGGCTCCTTCATCTTTGCCTTATGCCATCCTTGCCTGTCAATCAAGAGTTCCAAGTGGCCAGGGCCTCTGGACTGGGTCACAGCTGAAAGATAGTGGAGGTGGGCCCGTGAGGGCCCGAGGCAGAAGGGGGAGGTCTGGGTCTCAGTCGGCAGTCAGGCCCGACTCTGTGCCGGGCACCGCTGGGGGCTGAGTCTCCAGAGAGCAGGTGCTTGGTTGGGCCCTGCCTCTGGAGGGGAGCTCTGCTCATTGATGGATTCATTCCAGAACACCTGCCGTGAGGATGCGTGTGAGAGCCACAGGCTGGAGGTCAGGGCTAAGGCGGTGCGTGACAAGGATCTTGGCCTTCACTTTGGGTGGGGTGGGGGGGGGAGCTGTCGCAGGGTTTGAGGGTGGGGCTGATGGGATCTGACTGAGATTTGAAAACAGGTGCAGGGCATCTAATGCACGTGTGTGCCCCTCTCTTCCCCATCCTCTGCCGGACAGTGTCCTCACCCTGGATCAGCGCAGCTCTGCCAGCCCGCCTGTGCATCTGGCTGAGGGACACCCTCGCCTTGCTGACCCTGTGCCCTTGGTGACCAGTGACCTCAAGGGCACTGCCCCTCCTCTGGTGGGTTTGCAGTCCCACTTCCCCAAACGTCTGTGGCTCAGGTTCTTTTCTCTTCTTGGACCCTGTACATTCTCTGAATGCCAGGCTCGCCCTCCTTGCTGGCGACCTTGCCTCCCCCCTTACTGAGGAAGTAGAAACAATCTGGAGACCCGCTCGTTTCCTCCCCACCCCCCGCCCGAGTCGACCTGCTTTCCTCCTTCACTGCATAGACGCCTCAGTTCCTTTCAAGGGCCTGCAGCCCATCACCTTTGCTCCGAATTCCTTCCATTCTCGCCTTCCCAGATTCACCCCCTCTCTGCTCCCCTGGATCAGTTCTCTGTCTGTCTATCTGTCCTGCCCTAGGCCCTTTGGGATGCACACGGCCCTGGACTTCCTGCCGGAACCTTCCTTAACCCTGCGTTGCTGGCTAATTCCTGCCACGTTTCTCTGCGCCCTTTCGGCAAAGCCTCTTCTGAGAACCGCCATCCCCTCTGCCCACCTGGCCGGCTGGTATCCCCTGGGGTCTCCCTCAGGTCAGGGTCCCCCTCCGATGTCACCTCCGTGTTGCCAGACATAATGGTTACGTTTAGGCTCTTGTCTTCCTGGATGTTCCCACTTCTTTGAATCCACCTGAGCCTCATTCTGGAAACTTCTAACCTCAGCTTCTCTTCCCTGGTCCCTCCTCCTCAGTCTCTCAGCTTTGACCCGGACCTTCAGCCACTGACCTCATTTCTCGTCTTGGATCTCAAGTATCATCTCACCTGGTTAACACAGAAGTCCTGGTTACATTCTTCCCCACCCGGTGAATGGCAAGCGACACCACTGTCCAGTCACCGTGCAATGTAAGATCTAGAATTTACCTTCAATCCTCTCCTTTCCTCAACCCTCGTGCATTGGCTTCCTGGTGCTACTGTTAACAAATGACCTCAAATCTACGGGCTGAAATCAGGACAAATGTGTTCCCTTCCGTTCCGGAGGTCTGCCGTCAGAAACGAGTCTCGTTGGGCTAAAACCAAGTGTGGACGGGGTTACATTCCTTCTGGAGGCTCTGGGGAGGGGCCGGGTCCTTGCCTTGGCTTGTCTGGCTTTGAAGCGTCCTCCAGTCTCCCCACAGCACCTCCTCTGACTCTGACCCGCCTTCTTCCCTCTTCTAGGGACCCACTGTGCCCGCCCAGATAATCCAGGATAATCCTCCCCTTTCAGGATCTTTAACTTACTTATACCCGAAAAGCCCCCTTTGCCACGCAAGGTGACATATCCACAGGTTCCAGAAGTTAAGGCGTAGACATCATGATGGGGGGGGCACTGTTCTGTCTTCCGTACCTCCAATCCACTCCATTCGTTAGTAATTTGACCTCCAAACTGTGTCTCACTCAACTGTTTCTCCTTTGCTGCTCTGTTTCTCACCGCACGCCTCCTTGTCCAGGTGGCGAGCACCTCTCGCCTGACTACTGCAGTAACCTTCTAACTGGCTCTGCCTTTGCCTTTGCCGTGCTCCAATCCCAAGTTCGCTCTCTACACAACAGACAGAGGGATCTTTCAAGATATAATCAGGAGTTCCTGTCGTGGCTCAGTGGTTAACAAATCTGACTAGGAACCATGAGGTTGCTGGTTCGATCCCTGGCCTTGCTCAGTGGGTTAAGGATCTGGTGTTGCCGTGAGCTGCGGTGTAGGTCGCAGATGTGGCTCGGATCCTGTGTTGCTGTGGCTGTGACGTAGGCCGGCAGCTGTAGCTCTGATTGGACCTCTAGCCTGGGAACCTCCATATGCCGTGGGTGCGGCCCTAGAAAAAGACAAAAAGACAAAAATAAATAAATTAAAAAAAAAAGACCTAAATCAGATAATTTCACACCCCTGTTATCTCCTCTCTGCACCCCCCCCCAACAAAAAACTTGCAGTCGTACTTGGAATGGCAAACTCCTGGCCTCAGGCTCTGAGAACATTCAGGGCCTGCCTCTCTATCTGCCCCCCGATCCCTTCCTTCTGCTCCAGCCACGCTGGCCTTCATGCTGTTTCTAGAACATACCTGCTGAGTCCCCACAGGCGAGTTGAGAGGATGCTGGTCCCTCAGCCATTTGCATGGCTGCCTATCACGTCATTCAAGTTTCCAGACCCGCTCCCTGGAGACTTGCTCTCATCCGACCACCCCGTTTCAAGGAGCCGTGCGATTGCCCACTGTCACGCCGCCCGCTTTGCTTCTCTGCACATCTCTTACCGCTGTCTGGCCTTTTTCTGGTTTGTCTCTGTCTCCACTGTCCAGAAACAGAAGCTCCTCGAGGGTAGAGGCCTTTCCTGTCTTGGTCCTTAGTGCTAGCCAGTGAGTGCTTATACAAGAAAAGCCTGGTGGAGCGTGCTCAGCTTGGGCTGGGGGAGCTGGAGGAAACGTCTCCCAGGGGCCCCCAAAATGCATCTCAGACAATGCCTTGGATTTCAGCAGGAGAAGGAAGGCAGGTACAGCATGTCCAGGCACCCTCAGCTGAGACAGATTGCCGCGGCCTTGGAAGGATGCTGAGCGCCTGGAGTGTGTGTACGTGAGAGGGCTGGTGGCCCGGGGGTATGGGTGGGGGTGGGTGAGGGGCTCTCAGTAGTGACCAAAGACTTAAAACACCTTCAGCTGGTGCTGAGATGATGGAGTAGGTCATGGGGACCCCTCGGTGGGTGGCAGATTCGAGCACACTGTATCATGCCATCATTTTTTCATTTAAATTAACCAGTTAACGTTTCTTGTGGGTAACAGGTGTTTACTAAATACTGTTTATTAAATAAGGAATGGTTATTAAAATCTAATAATGCCAAGGAGTACATGATGAAAGTAGCTGCTCCTGTAAACAGCCACTCTTTGGGCTCTACTGGGGTCCTTTCAGAAACACTCTGTACGCCTGTACATTTACGAGAAAGTATTGTTGGTTTTTGTTCTTTACACATAGTAGTAACTCTTGTGCTCCCTACTTTGTGTCTCTGTACCTTTGAGAATATGATCTATTACTGTGTCACAAATCATCTGAGAACTTAGTACCTTAAAAGGACCACTTTGGGAGTTCCCGTTGTGGTTCAGGGGGTTAAGAACCTGACTAGTATCCATGAGGATATGGATTTGATCCTGGCCTCACTCAGTGCATTAAGGATCATGTGTTGCTGCAAGCTGCGGCATAGGTCGCAGATGCAGCTCGTTGCTGTGGCTGTGGCTGTGGCTGTGGCGGGCAGCTGCAGCTCCAATTCAACCCATAGCCCAGGAACTTCCATTTGCTGCAGGTGCGGCTGTAAAAAAACCCCCAAAACCCAAACCCAAAACTAAACAAAAACAACCACCTTGTATCATTTTTTAGGGTTCTGGGCTTGCCAGAGCTTATTCCTGCTGCAGCGGCCAGCTGTGGGTCAGCTCAGGGATGCTGCTGCCCTTGCCTGGGCTCCCTTTACGTGGCTGGGTCTTGCTTGAGACAAGTCAGCTCTGCTGGCATGTGGCCTTTCAGCCTCCAAGGTCTAAGCTAGCCAAGCACGTTTCCATGGGGGTCACAGAGCTGCAATAGGGAATAAGCAAGTAAGCCCTTTTCCAAGCTGCTGTGTGCATCCACTTTGCTACTGTCGTATCAGCTGAAGCAAGTTACGTGGCCAAGCCCAAGGTCAGTGCAGGCCACAAAGCGTGTGGATTCTGGGAGGCCTGAGGACCTGGGGCCATTTGTGCAGTCAGCCTACCACGGAGCTGTATTTAGATCTGTTCCCTTTGTTTAGTGGACACACTCTGTCCCATTGCCGGGGGCACATCATCATTTGTTCCCAGGTCCCATGTCATCGTGTCTATTCTTTGCCATTTGGGTGCCGTAAACATCCCTGGAGGTCCATGTCTGTGCTCAAGAGTACCTGGCTCTCTGGGAGACGCTTCTAAGACTGGAATTTCTGCGTCAGATGGCACAGATACATCCCTGGGTTTGTCAGTATTGCTGAGTGACCCTCTGTAGACACTTTTATTTATTTATTTATATTTATTTATTTTTGTCTTTTTAGAGCTGCACCCGAGGCATATGGAGATTCCCAGGCTTGGGGTTGAATCAGAGCTGCAGCTGCCGGCGTACACCACAGTCACAGCAACACAGGATCCAAGCCGCATCTGCGACTTACACCACAGCTCATGGCAATGCTGGATCCTTAAGCCACGGAGTGAGGCCAGGGATGGAGCCTGCAACCTCATGGGTATGAGTCGGATCCGTTTCCGCTGCGCCACGATGGGAACTCCTGTAGACACTTTTGTGTTTGTGCTCCTCCCGATGCTACCTGATGGCTGTGTTTTCCTGTCAACACGCTTTGGGAGATGGGAGGATCACAAGTGCTGCCACCATTAAGGTACCTGTGACTCAGAAGCAGCCACACAGAGAGGAGGATAAAATTCACTGCGGTCGCACGGAGACGAGGAATTGGAGAACCTGGCTGTCTGCTGGGTAACAAAGGGGACGCGGAAGAACCAGTTCCTCCTTCAAGAGGGGCTTGTTTTTTTCCTCTTGGATCGGAGCCACAGCAGGAATGGTTTGAATAGACCTGATGCTTCCCTATTGACATAGAAACCAAGGGGTTGAGATTTTTTGTATTGATCTCAAGTACCCCCTGGAACCGAGCGGACACCCGAGGTGTTTTCTTCCCTGTCCGATCAGACCTCTGTGTGAGCTGGGAGAAGCCTGTGCAGAAGGGGCAGTCACTTCAAGTCACCAAGGCGCAGGCCCCCCCCCTTCTCCGGGGGGCTAGGGAGGCCAAGGAGGCCTGGGTGCTGAGCTGTGCCAGCCATGTGGGACTTAGCGGGAGGGACCAGGGCCTAGGGTCCCCTGCTGGAGCCTAATTCCTCACGCTCTTCCCCATGAGGGGCCTCAGGAGGGGTCTCTGCTGGGTTTCAGGCTTTCTCTAAATCACCAGGGAGCTAGTTTCAGCCGCCTCACTGAAACCACAAAAAATACTTGTGGCAAAGGTGGAGCCAGCTCCGGGCACCTCTCTGGGCACCCGAGTCCCCCCTCACTTCAGTCCCCTGAGAATCCTAGCAGGTGGAGCAGGAGAGGGACCTAGGAACTGCCTGTCCCGCCGCCCTTGCAACGGAGGGCTTAAGCGGCTTGGCCAGGGTTGGGAAGGAAGCTGGGCTCCCTTCTCTCAAAGCCAGAGTCCCCATGGTTTGTGCCTGGTGTGCTGGGGAGATGGGGCTGCCTGGGTTCTATCCGGCTCCAGGGCAGGCAGGATCTCTGACGCCTGGCCTCTTTCTTTCCTCATGCCTGCTCCCCTGTCTGAGATGGAGGTGCTTATGCTCTCGGGGTCCTGGTGTTTGGAGGACTCACAGGAGGATGTAAACTGCCCAGCGACCACATCGGGTTGGTAAGAGCTCAGGATGGCTTGTCTGGTAATGGGCGTTGCTCAACACCCATATCCTCCGACTCGATTGCAGGCCCCTTGAGCACAGGGATTGTCGCAGAGAGCTTTCTGGTCCTACTAGATCCAGCAGAACCGTTCTGGGAAATACTAAGTCTAAACGTGTGCAAATAACAGCAATAGGAACTGACATTGATTCAGCACCTGCTCGCTCTGATATGCATTGTGTATATTAGCTCTAGCCCACACTGCAGCCAGGTGTGGAAACGAAGGCTCAGTGCCACGCAGCTAGGAAGCAGAGGAGCAGGGATTCAAGCCCAGGGCTGCCTGAGGCCCAAGCTCCAACCGTCCTCACACGGTGGGATTGGGTTTCCCGATCCCAGAAAGTACGCACGCAGCCCCGCTTTGCAGCCCGGCTGCTCCACCTCAGCTTTGGGGGGCCCGCTGTGCTCTGCCCTGTGCCTCAGGGCCTGAGTGGGCAGAGAGGCTCAGATTTGTCTTTCAGGAGGCAGGATTCTGATATCCGCTCTGCCTGGGCCTGTGCTGTGGCTAGAAAGCTCTCAAAGCCATCGTAAGGCGCACCTTCTTTGCTGCTCGGTTCGCAGGGGCCACTTTCTTCTGTTGCCTGGTGGCCAGTGTTTTGAAAGCTGTTTCTTTTCTTTTCTCTTTCGTATATTCTGTCTTGTTTTTGTCATTATTTCAGATGGGAGGGTGAATTTGATCTATCTTGGCTGGAAGCGAAAGTCTATTTTTAACATTTTGATCCTCTTTATTTCTTATTTAATTCTTTAATCCCATAGGAATTAATTTTCTGGTATGCCCTGAGGTGCCTTTTTCCCTTGTGCCTCATCATCCCAGCATACGTCTGGATACATGGTTGGGCAATGACAGCTGGGTAGGGGACATTTGTTTTTTTGTTGACAGTGGATTTTTTTTGGGGGGCACACCCGATGCACAAGGAAGTTCCCAAGCCGGGGACTGAACCTGAGCCACAGCAGTGACCCGAGCTGCAGCAGTGACAGTGCAAACTCCTTAACCCAGTGAGCCACTAGGGAACTCAGATAGTGGATTCTGATTGGGAAGCTGCAAGGTCCTTGAGCAGTGCCACCAATGCCTGTGGGGTCCCCTCCATCACTAGGCATGAACTAAGCCTTGCAGCCCCTGTATAATTTCTCTGGCATGAGCTGGTTGATAATTTTAAGATCTCTGCCCTTCTTGTTGAGAGAGTGAATGGCAGGGAAGTCCCTTTTTTTTTTTTTGAAGGGAAGCCAAGAAGACATACTTTGCTTGGGAGGTTAATTGGAGCCTGGAAATTTAAATTTTTTCAAAAATGATTTTGTAGCCACCATGTTACATTTCAAATTAGATTATAAGCTCTTTCCTCAAAGTGTGACGTTCCTTCCAGAACCGAGGAGCTGATCCTTGCCTACTTGGCAGGAAACTGTCCTGTCTACCCTTTCTCTCTCTCCCCGCCCTTCATGGTTCAGCCAAGACAACTCGGAGTTCCCCAAACGACTGGTCTGTGTCATGCCTTTGCATATTCTGTTCCTTCTGCCCCGAATGCCCTTGCCCACATTTTCCTCCTTGTAAACATATAGCTGTAACCCTCTTGGTGAAGGCTTTGCCTCCTCTTCCTCCACCTAGCCAGGGCTACCCGCATCTTTGTTGGAGTCTGCACGGTGTTGAATGGTCCTGAAGGACCAGAACCTCCATGAGACGAGGGGCGGTGTCTCCTAAATCAGAGGAGAGCCTCGTCTTCTCACCTGAAGCTTTTCCAGGACTCCCCCAGCTGCTCTGGGCTCTCTTCACGTGTTGCATCAAGACTCTGGTGTGTTGCTCTGGTGTCTGGAGATCATTGAACACAAAGGTTGTAAATCCCACACTGCACTAGCGGAGTGGTTTTCACACTTTTCTTCCACTATGCAGTCCTTTGCTTATAGAAATATTTTTGCAAAAGCCTAGGAAGTAAAAACCAATGAAATAGGAGAGGTGAAGAGTTTAAGGGTTCTACCAAAGCCTTCAGTTGGGTTCTGCAGAGTCCTAGTTAGAAAGCAGTGAACTTGGCGCTAGGTTTTGGTAATTCTCAGATAGTGAAGCCTGTATCATGTTTGGGAGACCTAGTTAGAATACCAGTTTGGTCGCTGTAACAGAGGTCAGAATAACAGTGAGTTAAGGAGTTCCTATCTTGGCTCAGTGGAAACGAATCTGACTAGCATCCATGAGAATGCAGGTTCGATCCTTGGCCTTGCTCAGTGGGTTAAGGATCTGGCATCACCATGAGCTGTGGTATAGGTTGCTGTGAGCTGTGGTGTAGGTACAGACATGGCTCGGATCTGGAGTTGCTTTGGCTGTGGCGTAGGCCAGCGGTTACAGCTCCAATTTGACCACTAGCCTGGGAACCTCTATATGCTACAGGTGCGGCCCTAAAAAGACAAAAGCAAAACAAACAACAACAACAACAAAAACCAGTGAGTTAAGCAGAACAAGGTAAAAGTTAATGTTCCTCTCTCACGTCCTAGTGGATCACAAGCAGCCTTCGGGGCCTGGTGGCTGCTCTCGGTGCTGGAGACCGAGGCCCTTTAGGTCTTGCTGCTCACCTTCCTCAGAGGATGGCTTCTGTCTCGTGGTCTGGGTCAGGGTGCCATCTTCCATCAGCACAGCGACATCCTGGCTACTGGGATAGGACGAGGAGGAGCTGGATGGCAAGCTCATCCCCTCTACGGGCCTGGCCCAGACGCCGTGTGTACCGCTTCCGCTTCCTTCCCATCAGCTGGAATTGAGTCACACGCAGCCTCTTGCTCCCAGGGGCCCTGGGAGCTCGGTGCTATGATGAAGCCTGGGCATTCTTTTTTTTTTTTTTTGTCACTTGTCCTTTTAGGGCCGCTCCAGTGGCATATGGAAGTTCCCAGGCTGGGGGTCTAATTGGAACTACAGCTGCCAGCCTACACCACAGCCACAGCAACGGCAGATCCGAGCCGCATCTGTGACATACACCACAGCTCATGGCAACGCAGGATCCTTAACCCACTGAGCGAGGCCAGGGATCGAACCCTCAACCTCATGGCTTCTAGTCGGATTTGTTTCCGCTGCGCCACGATGGGAACTCCAAGCCTGGGCATTCTAATACTAAGGGAAGGCGGGGACAATGGATGCTGGCAACTGGCAGATTCAGGCAGGTACCGGCCTTCTTGGGAGGATGCATTCCCCAGTGTCTTTGAGTGAATTCACCATTTATTGTGACTCTGTGCCAGACATTGAACTTGGCCCTGGGACTCAAAAATAAATAACAACCAGGTTCTTCCTTCAAGCCTCTCCTTAGAATCTAGAAGGGGTTGGTGTGCACGGGGTGCCTGGGGCAGTTGGGGGTAGCTTGGGATGGGCCCTGTGGGGGAGAAAATCAACAGTGCTTGAAAGATTAGGAAGGGTCAGTGTGTTCTCAGCCTCCCAGCATGTTCTAGAGGCTTGGAGGAGTGCACTGGGCCGGCACATGTGGAGAACTTGGCCAGGACCTGTGCTGAGGGATTTGGACCTCATCCCGTGGGGTGGGGGGGACTGGTAGGAAGGTGGGGGTGTCTCCCCATTCTCATACCAGCTGGTCTTCTCACTGGCCACACCCTGTTCTCCTGCCCTTGGTTCGGCGCAAAGGAAGCTTGCCTTCCATCCTTTTTTATGCTACGCTGTGCCCTCAGCCTGGCTTGCCCGCCTCTCTCTCGTTTGCTGGTCTAGATCCTGCCCATCCTTTGAGACCCAACTTGAACAGCGTGGTCATTCCAGGTCTCTGCATTTCCCGTGCTGAGAACGCATTAGCTCTGCTCTGCAGTCTTGCTATGGTTGCGATATTGTTCCCGTAAGTGGGGGAATTGATGCTTCAAAAAGTTAAGTAACGTGCCCTTGGTGCCACGGCTAGATAGAAATAGCAGGTGGCAGAGGTCCTGATCCATTGTCCTTTCTGCTCACTGGCCTGGGGATTCTGCTCCAGGCATCCCGTTTCAGATGGGGGGGGGGCGGCATGGGAGGGGATTGGGGGGTCGAGGGTCAGCAGCAGGGAGGTGAGCTGGAGGGGGCGGGGAACAATGCGGAATAATGCAGAATAATGGGAAATGATGGGGGGAGGGGTGTCCTCAGCTCACATGTTCAGAGGGCCTTAGAATTATCCCCCAAAATGCTGAGGTTACATCCTAGGACCCAAGTTAGGGTGACATACTGGGATTTAAATCTAGGACTCTGAATCCCATTTTACTTAATTTTTTTGAAACTTAAAATATACAGAAAAGAAATTAAATGGATACCGATAGTCTTAGAAATAACCGCGGTCAACATCCATACATATATGTATTTCCAGTTTTTAGCGAAGAGTTAAATTTTTCCTAAAAGTGGTGTAAAATGTTTCTACTCATGGAGTTCCCGTCGTGGCGCAGCAGAAACGAATCCGCCTGGGAACCACGAGGTTGCAGGTTCGATCCCTGGCCTTGTTCAGTGGGTTCAGGATCCGGTGTTGCCGTGAGCTGTGGTGTAGGCCACAGACGTGGCTTGGATCTGGCGTTGCTGTGGCTGTGGCTGTGGCCTAGGCCAGCCGCTGTAGCTCCAATTGGATCCCTAGTCTGGGAACCTCCATATGCTGCGGGTGTGGCCCCGAAAAGACAAAAGACAGACAAAGAAACAAAAAAAGTTTCTACTCAATATGAATAATTCAAACTACGAAGATGAGAAATTTAAAATTATCCAAATCCTATCATTCGGAAATTCCTATCGTTTACTTCCAGTGATAATCATTCTAGACATCTTTCTAGAAACAGACAGATTTAAAGACAAGTAGATACACTTACATAAACAGCGCTCATACTCCTAATACCGTAGCCGCAAGCCCTGTGTCGCTGCACCAGTTGAAATGTGGCAGGTTCAAGTTGAGATGTGCTGAAAGTGTAAAGTCATCCCTGGGTTTAGAAAACTTACTATGAAAAAAGAATGTAAAATACTCAATAAATTCCTGATTACTTGCTAAGCTGATATATTTTGGATGTACTGAGTTAAAGAAAATATATTAAAATGGTCTCTTTTTAATATGGCTACTAAATTAAAATTTTTTCCTTTCTTTTTTTTTTTCTAAGGGCTGGAGGTGTGGCCTATGGACGTTTCTGGGTTAGGGGTTGAATTGGCACTGCAGCTGCCGGCCTACCCCATAGCCTTCAGCAATGCCAGAGCTGAGCCGCGTCTGTGATCTGCTCCACAGCTCACAGCAATGCTGGATCCTTAACCCACTCACTGAGGCCCGGGATTGAACCTGCGTCCTCATGGATACTACTTGGGTTTGTTTCCACTGAGCCACAATAGGAAGGCCAGCTATTAAAATTTTGAAACTTACATGTGCCTTGCATACATTTCTATTGGACAGTAGTGCTCTATTTAGAAGGTATTAGTAAGTGTTCAGGCAAAGAAGAAACTGAATCTGAAGGAATTATTGAGCCCAAATAAATGCTTTAGCATGTGACATCGTTTCCTAGAGTCCAATAACGTTTTTAAAAGATTGGAGTCATGTTTGTTTTCTCTTCTTAAATAGATGTTACAGTGTTTTGAAAGATGAGGACGTGGCCCTCGGAAGCTCCTCCCAGTTTTGGACATAGTATTGTCTTCGCAGCATATTGGTTTATAACAGCCATATTCTATCCTGTTATTCTCACAGGCCTTTAGTATTTCTATATGTAGATGCTCTGATTCTCACCGTCAGGCCTCTGCCTCCATATCGGCATGTCCTTCCTTCCTCCCTCCCTCCCTTCTTCCCTCCCTTCCTTCCTCACCTTCGGCATATGGAAGTTTCCAGGCCAAGGACTGAATCTCTGCCTCAGTTTCAACCTATGCTGCAGCTACAGCAACACCAGATCCTTTAACCAATGGTTCTGGGCTAGGGATCAAACCCGTACCTCTGCAGCGACCCAAGCCACTGCAGTCGGATTCTTACCCCACTTCTCCAGGGCGGGAACTCCCCTGGATTTCTTTATTAGCTGGATTTCGTTCTCAGGAAGGGCTCGTGGTCTGCGAGAAAGTTGCCTGTTGGTTTTGTCCCCAGCTGCTGTCTGGGCCACCTGTCTACCTGGGCTTCCCTCTGTGTCTCAGGCTCTGTGCAGACATGGCCTCACTGTCCTCAATGTGGACATGGCCATGGGGCCTGCCTGATGTCCTTTCTCTTTGTAGACAGCTAAAGAATTCTTGTGTTCGGCAGCTCACGTTGACCCTGTCTTGGTGTTGCTGGGCTCCTCCCAGGACCCTCGGTCTCATCTCTAAGAGATCATTTTCAGCTCCCCAGTGCTCAGAGGCACTGCTGAGAACTACAGGTTCGGGAGCTTTGGGTCCCTGACCAGAGCTTAGAAAGGCTCTTGTTACAGCTTTTGGCCTTCGGTGGACCTACTTTCCCAAATCTCAGTAGGTCTTCTGTGATTTTTTTTTTTTTTAGTTAATTTTAGATTGTACAAATCTATTCCCCTTTGTAGGGCCAGGCCGTTACAGACAAAGCTGAAGTCCATTTGGCTTCTAACCCCCATGGCGTTCCCCTCCCTGTACCGCAGGGGGTAACTACTGCTGTGGGTTTGAGGCATATCCTTCCAAACCTTTAAAAACTGCATTTATGTTTTAATACAATTATGTTCTGTCCCATCACAGAAAAAAAACATTTCTCTTGTGAGTTAAGGATGTGGTGTTTCACTGCAGTGGCTTGGCTCACTGCTATGGCGCGTGTTCGATCCCTGGCCCGGGAGCTTCCATATGACTCAGGCGTGGCCAAAAAATTGAAAAAAAAAAAAAAAAAAAAAAGACCATTTCAGGCTGGGGTACAAATTGTTCTGGGTTTATTCCAAACAGTCTGGATATGTGGATTCCAACGAGCTACTCTTGGGGTGAGGTTTTTATTCCAATGAACAAGCCCAACACAGACATGAACAAAGTTATAAGTAATGAGGTCTTAGGAGTAAAACCTTCATGCAAACATTCCCAGCTATTCCCGTGTCTGTGTAGCTTTGACTTTTAGGCAGGAACAGACTGCACGCATTCAGGTCATTTTGACACAAACTCGTTTTAAGAATCTGACCACACAAGACAATCTACCGGCTCATGTCTGTGTCTAAGGCCCTGTACAAACTGGAAGATTTCACTGCATCATCTTTGGAAAATACAGAATATTGGGGTTTGTGTGTTTTGTAAAGACCATACTGAATAAATCATAAGACAATAAATCATTTTCCACTGAGCTTGAGCTCCCTCTATGTTAATGTGTAACCATCTTTTTTAGTTCAGTAAATATGGGACGGAGGGAGGACTGAGCGCTTGAACTACCACCCTTTCGTGTACATACTCTGGAACATTCTTTGCTAATGAACAGCATTCCCTGGAAGATGGTCCTGAGGTCCTTGGGGGAGGCCCCCCCCCCGTACTGACCGTTCCTTGTTCCAATTTGGCTTCTCACTGTGTCCTTTGCAGATGACATGGCAGAACTCCTCCTCGGGGAGTCGAAGCTGGAACAGTACCTGAAGGAACACCCCCTGCGGCAGGGGACCAGTCCCCGAGGCCCCAGGCCCCAGCTGACCGAGGTCCGCAAGCATCTGACCGCGGCCCTGGACCGAGGGAACCTCAAGGTACCGTGGGCCTCTGGGATGATGGGTCGGGAGAGGGGGGGAGATGCTGGTTCCACCTCCTCCAGGCAGCATGGCCGGGAAGGAGGCAGTGGGACAGCTGGGTGGTGGGCTGCCACCTGTGCAACTGGTGTGTCAGCCCTCGGCTGGCTGACCACTCTGTAGGGGCTTCCAGATGAGGTCTCTCCGAGGAGAGTCACTGATGACCCACTATCTTGAGAAATGGCACTCATCTTCCCCAGGTGCTTGAATGATGCTATCGTATATGTGATTTTGTCCCATGGAAAAGAGAGACAGCAGCGCCACTTATACCGCCCCGATTTCCTACCTAAAATATGCGGCTCATGCATAGGCCAGGCCGCTCCAGCCCACAGCTATGTGGGGGTTCATATTGGCCAAGGCAGGCCCGGTACCTTGGTGTGGGAGGAAACCAGGGCGGGGACTTCCCTCTGCCTGAGCAATGACCCCAGTCCTCCGGGGACAGGAAGTCCTAAGCCCTGCCCTTCTATTCATCTACCCCGTTTTCTGGTCTCTATTTATATTCAGCTTTCTTGAATCCCCTTTCATTGTGCCTTCGCTCCCCTGCCCCCATCCCCACCCCATCAGCTCACTCACTGGGTTCTGGACACTTCCCTGGCCTCCAGTCTGGCTCTTCTCACGTTTCCTGAAGTCATTCTCACTCAGAGGACTGCATTCCGCCATTCCCACCAGCTTCTTTAGGGTCCTTTTAAAATTCTAGGGTGTATTTGCTATTGGGGCAGGGCAGGCTTGAGGGAACATTTTTTTTTTGGCCACGCTTGCAGCATGCAGAAGTTCCCAGGTCAGGGATCGTAACCTTGCCACACCATCGACCCTCACCACAGCAGTGACAATGCTGGATCCTTAACCCACTGTGCCACCAGAGAACTCTGTCAGTAAACTTTTTTTAGGGTTGCATATGGAAGTTCCCAGGCTAGGGGTCAAATCCTAGGCCACAGCTACAGCAACACAGGATCTGAGCCGCATCTGCAACCTATGCTACAGCTCATGGCAACACTGGATCCTTAACCCACTGGGCAAGGCCAGAGATTGAACCCTTATCCTCATGGATACCAGTCTGGTTCTTCACCTGCTGAACCACAACGGGAACTCCTCCTTAAGTGAACTTTTAAAGCTCTGCCGTCTTCATTCTTTCCTCCCTTCCTCCTTCCCTTCCTTCCTTCCAATTGTGGGGAGATATACGTAACATAGCATTTACCATTTGACTGTTTTTAAGTGTACAGTTCAGTGGTGTGAAGTACATTCACGTAGCCACCATTCATCTCCAGGACTGTTTTTTTCTTGCAAACCTGAGACTCTGTACCCATAAAACACTCACGCCTCCTTCTCCTTTCCTCCCAACTCCTGGAAGCCAGCATCCTGCTTTCTGTCTATATGAATTTGACTTTCTAGAAAACTCATCAAAGTGGGATCCTGCAGTACTTGTCCTTTTGTGACTGGCTTATTTCACTAGCGTAATGTTTTTCAGGATTCATCCTTGTTGTAGCACATGTCAGATGTCTCCATCCTTTTTAAGGCTGTGTTCCACCCTGTATGTACCAGTTTATTTGTTCATTCATCTGTTGGTGGACCCTTGGGTTGCTTTTATTTTTTGGCTATTGTAAATAATGCTGCCGTGAATGCAGGTTTAGGAATATGTCTTCAAGATCCTGCTCCCAGTTCTTTTGGGAGGATACTCAGAGACGGATGGCTGGATTGTACAGTAACTCTGTGTTGAACATTTTGAGGAACCACCACGCTGCTGTCTGTAGCAGCTGCACCATTTTACATTCCCACCAGCAGTGCGTGAGGGTTCCAGATTTCTCCACATCCTAGCCAGCCAGCACTTGTTTTGTTTTCTGTTTGTTTTCTTTTTTTTGGATACTAGCTGTCCTCATAGTTTAGAAGTGGTATCTCATTGTGCTTTTTATTTTTTTTTTTCCTTTTCTTTTTGCCTTTTTTCTAGGGCCACTTCCCATGGCATATGGAGGTTCCCAGGCTAGGGGTCTAATTGGAGCTGTAGCCGCCGGCCTACATCACAGCCACAGACACAGCCACGTGGGATCCAAGCCACGTCTGCGACCTACACCACAGCTCACGGCAACGCCGGATCCTTAATCCACTGAGCAAGGCCAGGGATCGAACCCACAACCTCATGGTTCCTAGTCGGATTCGTTAACCACTGAGCCATGACGGGAACTCCTCATTGTGCTTGTGATTGCACACATTTCCCTACTGGTTAGTGATGTTGAGCATCATTTCATGTGCTTCTTGGCTGTTTACGTATCCTCTTTGGAGACATGTCTTTTGTAGCTGTTTGCCCATTTTTAAATCAAGTTGGCTTTTGTTGTTGTTGAATTGAAAGTTTCTCTTTCCTTTTTTTCCCTCTTCCCATCTCAGAATCCTCCGGGGTTTCTTTGGTCTTTACTCACGTGTTTGTGTACATTTCCCCCAAGAAGCCGTGTTTTCCTTGGCTTTCCCTTTCTTATCCGTGCTGGAAACGTGTGCCTATTTCCAAGTTGCTCTGTGACCCCAGGAGGTCACCTTCCTCTCCGGGGCTTTGTTTCTACAGGTTGCAATGGGGTGGGATGTTGGGGGTGGGGTGAGCTTGGACCCTCCCAGCTACTACCTGCTCCACGTCTGTGAGCTTTCATTCCGAGATGTCCTTCCTCTTGGTCATCTGGTCACTTCCTTGGCCCTGCTGCTGTTGAGGACTTGGTCTTAGTGTTTTTCAGTTATATAGCCAGAGGCTTCTGGAAACCCTAATAGAGAGCCTCCTTTCAAAACAGCCTCTGTGGGAGTTCCCATCCTGGCTCAGTGGTTAACGAATCCGACTAGGAACCATGAGGTTGCGGGTTCGATCCCTGGCCTTGTTCAGTGGATTAAGGATCTGGTGTTGCCATGAGCTGTGGTGTAGGTCACAGACGTGGCTCGGATCCCGTGTTGCTGTGCCTGTGCATAGGCTGGCAGCTGTAGCTCCGATTAGACCCCTAGCCTGGGAACCTCCATATGCTGTGGGAGCAGCCCTAGAAAAGGCAAAAAGACAAAAACAAAAACAAAAACAAACAGCCTCTGTGTATGTCTGTCTCCATAGCACAGGCCCCTTAGAGGCTGGCTTGAGTGCATCGCTTTAACCCGGGAAGCCCAAGTTCTCACGGATGTGGTGTTCCATTTGGGCCTTCAAAAACCGAGTATAAATGGCTTTAGTAGTTGAGGATTCGGCATTGTCACTGCTGTGGCTTGGGTTCGATCCCTGGCCCGGGAACTTCTGCATGCTGGCCACATGGCCAAAAACCAAGTGCTTTCTCTGTCCCTGTTCAGTCTTTCAAAGGGCCATGCCATACTTTTCTTTAGGCTTAGGGACAGTTGTCTCCATGTCAGCTGTCCATGTCAGATGGTTCTGGTGACATTGATGGGTCCTCATCAGTGGGAAAGGGGGGGGGAGGGACCTCACAGTGACAGCCAGTCAGACTCCAGTGTCCTTGCAGGAGGTCTAAGGTGTGACTGTGTGTTGAGTGTAGGGGTTGAGGATCCCTGGTCCAGGCCTGATTCCTGTCTAGTTTCTATCCCACTTTGAACCCTCCCAACCTCATTTGGAAAAATTCGTGTTTTATTTTACCAGATGCTCATAGTTTTTTTTTTTTTCCTCCTCTACAACCCAGTGTGGTAGTATGAACATTAAATTTCAGCTGAGAATTCTGAGTTTGCTTTCCAGTTGTGAATTCATAGGCTGTGTGATCTTGGGAAGTTACTTAACCTCTCTGAACTTCATATGCCTTACCTGCAAGCATGCATGCTTATTAGCTCAAGGTCATTTTGAGTCTTAGGTGTAGAAGTGCTTTCACAACTGAGTAGCGCTTAGATACATGTCTTTTTTTTTTTGCTACTTTATTGGTTCTACCTCGAGAATTTTTCTCCCATTGCCATTTTTTAGCTTCCTCTGCCTTATAAAAATGTTCCAAAGTGCACTGCTCTTGCTCGTACGGATTGTCCCATTCACACTGGTCAATGTGAAACTTCCTCTCCTCTTGACCTTCAGCGTCTCCTGGCTGGGAGCTAGTGAAAGCCCTGTGCTCTAGACTCTGATACCCTCAAAACACAAGTGCACTGAGGCTGGAGAGACCAGAGCAGGGTAGCAGTGTGGGGGCCAAGAGAGCCTGGACCAGGAGTCGGGAGGCTGCTTCTGATTCAAGTCAGCAAAGTTATGCTTATCCCTGGCAGGGTAGCATGGCACCAGGCTGGAGCTGTCCCTGCCTCCCCGTCCCCCGTAGCCCAGTGACCTAGGCTACGTCCTACGGGCTGCAGAGTGGACTCGCCCGGCAAGTTCTCCCCATGCAGCCAGTACTCTGCCTCGACCCTTGGAATTGTCTTTAAGCTCCTGCGTGTTTTCCATCTGGCCCTTCAAGTTTACTTTTTTTTTAATTACATTTTTTTTTCAGGTCTAATTTTGAAAACTTTTTTTTTTTTTTCCTGGCGGTAAAATATGAGTAACATAAATTTTACCATTATAACCGCTATTTAGTCTACAGTGCAGTGGCTTTAAGTGCATTCGCATTCACATCCCCATGCTTCATCGCCAGAGCGGTTCCTCATCCCAAACAGAAGCTGTATGCCTGGCAGACACCCCCCCCCCCCCCCCGCCCCTTCCCCCTTCAGTTTGCTTTTAAGCCAGTGGTTCTCAGTTCTGGGGAAAGAGAGGAACAGCAGAATCTCCTAGGAAGCCTTTTCACTACACCCAAGCCTGCCTCGTCCTCCATCCTGGTAGAGTAGCCCTGCGGGGGATGCTTTTTTTTCCGCAACTCTTTTTGCCTTTTCTTAAGTCGGCTCCGATGGCTTTCTCAGTTTCCAAATATAATTCTGATGTCTTACCTTGGGGCCGCTCCTCTGGGCCTCTCCTGACACCTTTTTGCTCCCTTCTGTCCCCGTGCCCATTCTCTCAGCCTCTCCAGTGCCCCCTTTCAAGGAAGGCCTGGAAGCCGACCACGGTGGCTGTCGTTACCTGGGTGTCGCCCACCCTGTCTCAGCTGTGGATGACAGAGCATCGGAAAAATCCAGCCTTATACAGCTAGGGTACCAAGGAGAACGCCTGGGAGAGGGGGATAACTCTGATTCCTTATGTGGGTGGCTGGGTGGCCTCTTCTTTCCGTGCTGATGAGCAGGGGTGGGGGAAGGGAAGAGGATGAGGCTGGCCCTCCTGATGGAGAGGAGGGCGGGCGCAGGCGAGGAGTGTTAGAACTTGCAGCTTCTGGCAGGGCACCCAGGTCAGTAACCGCAACGAGCTGGAATGGCTCAGTGAGAAAAGTCTGTTCCTGAAAAGAAAGCAAGTCCTGATTTTTGCACCCATTTAGGAAGCCTCTCTCCTTGGTGTTTGGCTCAGAGTCTGTGGCGCACCCCAGGGCTGTGGGTGGGACCCACCAGGATTTCCATGGAGCCTCCTTTGCTGAGACAGGTGCTCATGTGTTTTGTTCATAACATGTTCCTTCCATTCTCGGCCCAGCTGAAGACCTCAGGGGAGCCTCTTTACAGCAGTTTCATTGAAATATAGTGCACGTGCCATATGCTTCATCCATTTAAAGTGTGCAAGTCAGAGGTTTCTAGAATATTCACAGAGCTGTGCCATCATTACGTCAATTTTTGAACATCCCCCACCCCTCAAAAAAACCCCTCACCATTAGCAGTCACCTCCCAACACGAACCTGCCTTCCGCCTCAGTGGACTGGACCATTCTGGCCCATAGGCAGCCAGCGTGACTGGCTTTTTCACTTGGCCTAGTGTTTTTGAGGTTCCCCCACGGTTATCGCAGGAGTCAGTACTTCATCCTTGAAGTATCTGGAGCAGGACCACGTTTTGCTCACCCACTCCTCCGCTGCCCGCTGTGCGGGCCGTTTCCACGCTGGGGCCCTTGCGACCACTACCGCAGGGGAAGCTCAGGCACGCGCCCCGAGGGAGCATCGCACAGCATCTCGTAGGAAAACGTTTTCTTCTCTCCTTTTCCTTCTAGTCAGAATTCCTACAGGAGTCCAACCTGATCATGGCCAAGTTGGATTACGTGGAAGGGGACTATGAAGCAGCTCTCCGCATTTACGCCCGCGTGGGCCTCGAGGACTGGCCGCTGACAGGCGTCCCCCCTTACAGGCTGCGGATGGCCGCGGACGCCTACGCCACCAAAGGTGAGGCCCGCGCCTGCTCTCTCTGGGGACTTGCCCCGGGTCACGCTCTCTGGAGCCGCAGAGCCTCCCCGGAGCCCACGGTTTGCAGCTCCGGCAAGGCTGCCGGGTTGGCCCCACCACGAGCACTGGGTCATTTAGGCCCCACAACACAGGTGTTTCCTGGGAGCTGTGGCTCCTCAGTTCTCCCCAAAGGAAAAGCACGTCTAAGTTTCCTGGTAATTAATGTGCCGCTGAAGCAGGGGCCTTCCTTGGTAATGAAGATGCCACACAGCGTATACAGGGATCCTTGTCATACGACCAATTGGCTGGTTACTTTTTTTTGTCTTTTTTGCCTTTTCTAGGGCCGCTTCCCACAGCATATGGAGGTTCCCAGGCTAGGGGTCTAATTGGAGCTGTAGCCGCCGGCCTACACCAGAGCCACAGCAACGCAGGAGCTGAGCCGCGTCTGCAACCTACACCACAGCTCACAGCAACGCTAGATCCTTAACCCAGTGAGCAAGGCCAGGGATCGAACCTGCAACCTCATGGTTCCCAGTCAGATTCGTTAACCACTGTGCCATGATGGGAATTCCGACTGGTTACATTTTTATGCCTTAATGCCACCTCCGGGTTAATTAAGGCTCAGGAGTCCCTGGAACAGCCAATCATGCCATGTTAACCCGGAGTCCTAGGGGCTCAGGACATAGACAGGGAGAAATTTGCCTCAGGTGTGATCCACTGTGAGGGAATGCAGCCCCCTGGGGAAAGAGGAGAAAAGTGTTCCCATTGTGCTCCTCGGTAAGGAACCCACTAGTGTCCGTGACGATGCAGATTTGATCCCTGGCCACGCTCAGTGGGTTAAGGATCTGTCATTGCCATGAGCTGTGGTGTAGGTTGCAGATGCAGCTTGGATCCCACATTGCTGTGGCTGTGGTGTAGGCAGGCAGCTGCAGCTCCAATTCCACCCCAGCCTGGGAACCTCCTTATGCCGCGGGTGCGGCCCTAAAAAGACAGAAAGGCAGGTCACACAGTGGACCTTTCCAGGTTGCCACGTCCTCCCCTGTGAAATGGGTGTAATCACATTGACTGCAGAGCACTATGGGGATAAGTCACACAGGGCACGTGAAGCGCTCACTAAATGATATTTTAAAACGTCGGTTCCAAACAAAACAGCAAATGGAAAAGGCAGGCCTGGGTCATAGCTTTCAGATGTGGGAGAGGTCACAGCAGGTCCAGGAAGGCTTCCTGGGGGCAGCGGCACTTTGAGTTGGCTTTTGAAAGGCCTCATCAGGCGACCATTTGAAGCAGCTCCTTTCCTTCCTGCCACCGACCATCCGAACCACGCAATGTGGCTGACTGTGACCACACGGAGGCCAGGATCCTGGGCGGGCCGACCCTGTAGAACAACAGTGAGCTGGCTGCTTGTGTGCAGCCAAGCTCTCTGCTTTGGTTGTCCTGTGTGATGCTGAACAAAGCCAGCCAAGGCAGCCTTAAGAACTTTGTCACAGGGGTGATATAGTCACCAGTTCCCTGAAGGAACCCCGCTCGAGTGCTTTTGGGTTCCCCTAATTAATCTTCTCCTGTCCCTGTGGGCTAGGGGGATGCTGTCACTCTTGACAGGGCACTCTGGCGGTTCAGTGGCCACAGTCCTTTGAAGCTGTCTCAGGGGTTCTGAGAGCCTGGGCCTGGGTTGGCATCTGTCTGAACCATGGGGTGTGCTGGGGTCTGCACCAAACGGCTGGTTGCCCTCTTCTCTCTCTGGTGTTTACTCGGTACCTCATATGCCTTAGGCTTATGCGAGGTGTGTGTGTGTGTGTGTTCGTTTGGGCCAGGAATGATATTTTATAAAAAGATCAAGGCTTCCTCTGGCAATTGCCAGTCACCTGACTGACCTGGGGCCTGGCGACTTGTAGCCAGGAGTTGGTTTGCCTGTTGGGGACACGGGGTGGCTCTAAGGCCTGCTTCACACCAAGAGCTCAAATCTTGATTTGGGCTCTGAGACAGTGTGGGAGGGTGGGCAGACTGTCTGCAGGTGGCACCGCCAGCTTCGTCTCACGGCTGCCATGTAGAGTGAGCAAGGAGGCTGGGAGACGTGGTCCCCAAGCCTGGCCCTGGGTGCCATGTGGTTAGCATTGGGCCGCAGCCATGGGGCTGAGAACTTGGCCCTTGGGACATGCTGGCAGGTCTCACAAGAGACCTAGTCCTAGATGGTTTCTGACTTTTGTGTGCCCATGTGGTCACATGTGTCCAAGGATAGAGAAGGGTCACTTCTGCTCAGAGGAAGTGGCCTTCAGCCCAGGAGTTCCTGCGCCCTGAGAGCCTGCGTCGCCCTGGCGAGGGGCGTGTGGAGTGACCCTAACCCTAACCCTGAACCAGCTGCCTGGGTCCAACCCTCACCTCTGTCACATCCTGGCTCTGTGACCTTGTGCAGGGTTTTAACATCTCTGTACCTCAGGGTCCCCATCTATCAAGCTCTCATCATCGGCTGGTCACGAGGATTCCATGAGATGGCAAAGGTAAGAAGCTCACAGCAGCGCCTGGCGCAGAGCAAGCCTGACGTACATGCTGGGCAAGGGGACCACCAGCAGTGACTCATAATCACAGAGAAATTGCCCCGCTAAGTCACGGAGACACCCAAAGACAGGCCAGTCCTCTGGGAAGTTCCTTAGGCTCCTGGTCCAGATGCTGGGTAGGAATATTCTTTGTGTTTCTTTCGTCATCGTGGTCCTTGAGAATTTTTAAGGGAAGACTGCCGACAAGGATTTGCTGGATGTTAGTGCACAGAGCACTCCAAAATCAGAAGCTGTGAACCACCAGCTTGCAGGCCCTGGGACAGGTTTGTGTCACCGGCCCGGTGTTTCCGGCGGTTTTGAACGAGTGGCTCGCATGTCCAAATAGGGACCATCTGGTTACAGATATGGCTTTCTGGCTTCTGTGGGAAGAAGGGAAGAGCTGTCTCATCATTGTCCGCAGAGCAAGGCCAGGCTGGAGCCGAGCACAGGTACCCCTGAGATGGGCGCGTGCCAGCCCTCGCCCCTCCCCTGTGCCACCTGCATGCTAATGTCAGCCTTGGAATTGACCTGCACACTCTTCTGGGTCCCCTCAGCTTTTCCATGGTCTCCTGAGGGCTGACTGGGTCAGGGCTGGGACTGTCCACACCACCCCCTCTGCTCTTGCAGTGTGCCCTGGAGCATTTCCCTCTGGCCGATGATTTTAGGCTCGGCTTGTCAGGAGTCAGAAGCTGACCTCACTCGTTATGAGACCCTCCTATGGGCCAGCACCACGTTCGTTTTATCGTCTCTGTAATCCTCCCAATCTCTGATTTACAAAGGAAGCGAGACCAGGCAAAGTTACCAGGAATGATAGCAGCACCTACTGTGTGCCTGGCGCTGTGGCCTTTATTCGGGTATCTCATCTGAGCTGCATAATCACCCCATGGGGCAGACACTCCATTCTTTCCATTTTACAGATGAGCAAACTGAGGCACAGGGATGTTAGATTCGCTGTCTGGGGTCCTAGAGCTGGGAAGTGGTAGAGCCAGGGCTTGACCTCTGGGTGGTCCCAGAGCCCATGCTGTCCTACTGAGTGGCAGGAGGAGACTCAGGTCTGAAAAGTGTCAACTCCGAAGCTCATGCTCTTAATCGCTCTGCTCTGTTGGCATGTGGATCGGAATGTGCTCGGGCCAGGAAGGTTTCTGAAGGTAGAAGACATTCGGGTCCCTAGAGAACACTCGAGATGTGTGCCCACACCCCTCCCCTCAGTCTCACCTCTCCTGTGCCTCCCCGTTAACTCCTTGCCCTTGCCCAGGCTCCTTCCTGTAAGCCTGGCCCTCAAGTTCTCAGGTCCCATCCTCTCTGAAGCCCTCAGGGGTTCACTCATTCAGAGGCTGTCACGTTTGACACCGTCAGAGCACAGTAGGTTAGAGTTACGTGAACATTGTATTAGAACTAGTTATACTGTTACCGGACACCCTGCTGGTCTGTGAGTTCCCCTTAAGAAAGAACTCCGCTGTTTCTGTGTGTGGGTTTTTTTATTTGTTTGTTTGTTTTAGGGCCACACCTACAGCATATGCAAGTTCCCAGGCTAGGAAGTGAATTGGAGCTGCAGCTGCTGGCCTGCATCACAGCCACAGCAATGCAGGATCCAAGCTGCATCTGCAGCCTACACCACAGCTCACAGCAACACTGGATCTTTAACCCACTGAGCAAGGCCAGAGATCGAACCTGCGTCCTCATGGATACTAGTCGGGTTCTTAACCCACTGAGCCATAGCAGGAACTCCAAGAACTCTATTTTGTTTGCCGTCCTTAGAAGCTAGCACAGAGTCTGGTACATAAGTGATACTCAGTTATTGATTGAAATTTATAGAAGTTCCCTTACTCAGATTTCCTCCAAGATGCCTATCATGTCATTCGGGTGATTCTGGGTGCCTTTGCTCCTCGCCTGTCAGATGCATTTTCTTCTAGCCTGAGTGTATTTTGATAATTCAGTCTCACTCCCAGTTACGGTAAACACCTGTAAGAGCCTGCTGCCCTCACCCCGTAACAGCCTGACCCGGCTCTCTTTCCCAAAGCTTATACATTTCAACTCACTTCCGTTATCAGGGAACCTCTAGGTGGATCTCAACTCCCCTCCATCCACCCTCCCGCCCCCCACTCCTTCCTGCTATCTCTTAAACCCAAGTAGAAAAACAGAGAATGAGAGCAGAAGAAATGGAGAAGCCATTTAGCTTCTGGTAGAATTGGGTTAATGAAGTGAGTAGAGATCTTCACTCTGGGTTCAGATTGAGATGTGAAGTGAAATCGCCAGGACGCCGAGTGGCCACAGATGTTCTTTTCCCAAATGAGGAGGCTCGAGAACAGTGAACACACGGCCACTGTCTATTTTGGGACTTAGATCTACCGGACATCAGGTAGCGTTCTGCAGCCATGGGACGGTGGGGCTCTCTCTAAGTGGCTTGCCTTCCTCACGATGGCTTTTATAAATAGCCTTGGCATTAGCCTGCTATAACAAAGGTTCCCTCCAGTAGGAGGGAAGTCCTGTCACAGTCCAGCCAGTCAAGGCTGGGGGGCAGCTGTGTTCTCCACGGTTGCTGTTCCTCCACCATCCGCCAGCGCACAGTCCCCGCCTGTGTGATTGATGGCTGGAGCTGGGTGGCTGGTGTGTTCCAGCTCACAGAATGGGGAAAAGAGTGAGAGGCCCAGGGCGAGCAGAAGTAACACGCATCAGCGCTGCTGACGGTCTGTGGGTCAGACATTACTCTGGGACCACAGCCACCAGGCACTTGGGAAAGAGAAGAGCTTGGGGGCACATGTGAGCCTCTCATTGGACATGCCCGTCGGAGCCATGGTCTCTGACCCGGGTGGGACCTGCTGGAAGGAGCAGGGAGAAAGAAGCAGGCTGCGCTTCAGTGAATGAAAGGGGACGCATAGGACGAGGCTTGGGATTGGTGCCCAAGAGAAGGGCAATTACAAATCTGGAAACAGCAGCATGGTATCAAACGTGCTATCCAGATTTCATGGTATCAAAGCAGAGAAGGACTGTACCCCAAATACAAATGGGGCTGTCATAGCCATCTCCTACAAATGTCTTATTTCCCAGTGGGGGAGTCTGTCTCAGAGAGGGGAAGGGACTTGCCCAACAACACACAGTAAACTGGAGGCGGGGCCAGGATGTGGAGCCGTTTCTTGGTGGGAAGCCTTCCTGTCCAGCTGCATGACGCCTGTGCCCAGGAGGAGAAGGTGGCACAGGGCTGCAAGCTATATGGAGCCTCCTTCTTTATTCTTCTTTTGTTCCTGGGTTTGAAATTGTCCCTCTGACATGCTGGTGCAGAGTTTGGGGTTTTGGAGCCAGACTGCCCTGATTTGATCTCTAGCTTTGTCACTTACTAGCTAAAGGATTGTGTGCAAATTACTTTCACCTCGCCAGGGTTCTCTTTCTTTCATCTATAAAATAGAGGTAATAATAGTACCCATACTGTAGGGTGGTGGTAGGGAACGACTGAGCAGATGTAAAGCACTTAACACAGGGCCTGGCAGAACAAGGTCAGCTAATTTTGTCCTTATGTATCCCCTGGGATTGACCCCGAATACATAGACCCCTTCAGAAGCCCCAGTAACATCCAGCTGTGGGAGAGGGAGCGTTGCCCTGGTGGGCACTTTGTCTGGCAGAGGGTTTGGCTCAGGATGTGCAGGATCAAGCAAAGATTGGCGGCCTGGATGCTACTTAGGGAGGAAAGTTGTTGATGGTGTTGGATGGTGGGGAGCCCAGGGGTCGGGGCAGGGGGAGCAGGTACCCTAAGGGCTTTGCTTGAGGATGGGCCCACAGACAGTTCAACCTGCACCTCACCAGGTCTGCCCAGGGCTGACCTGGAAGCCAGAGGTCTTTAAAGTTGGACCCACATTCATGGTTTTATCCCAAAAGGCTGCTCACCTTGGGATGGAGCCATTGATTCAAGTAAAGTCCTATAAGGGCAAGAACGATTCACACCATTCTCAGAACTGTCTTTACAAGGAACGTGCTAAACACACCGGCTGATGAAGAGATGGCAGGGAGGAGAAGCCATCAAGGAGGCATCGAGAAGGAGGGCTTGTCTCCTCCCACTGGACTTCCCTTCCTGGCCAGGGGTGACCCCTGAAGGCCTCCCCTTCTCTGGAGTCTGCAGACCTCGTGGGCCTCTTGCTGCGCAGAAGTGCAGGTGCAATGAGAACAGCTGTGGGGAGGGAGTGACTCGGCTGGATAACGACCTCCCCTTGGGAATGTTGCTCCTTTGCCCTGTGAGACTGGCCCCAGAGCTCTCTTTGCTTTGCCCACCGTGGGCAATGAGCATCCGTCTCAGGGCACAGCGTCAAGAAGGAGCGAAGACGCCTGCCTCTACAGTGGGCAGTGCCAAGGGGCAAGGGAGCTCTCGGGAGGCTTTTAGAAGTGGGCGTCTCCTCCCAAAGCTTGTAAGCACTCGTCTTTACCCACAGAGCGCACCTCCGAGAAGGCCTGGGTCTCAGCCTTGCTCTCCCCGGCTTGAAAACCGGTGTCGTCTCACACTCACAGACCTCAGCTTGGCATCGTCAGTCGTTCGGCCAGAAGACAACGATGTAAAACAGTCACCAACGGGTCCCTTTGGGAAGAGGCCCCTGGAATTGCCCGCTGTCAGCCCGGGGCCTCCTGCTAGAGCAAAATCGGTTAAATCAGCACAAGAGCCCTGATTCACTGTGGAGGGGCTTTGAGCAGGTGTTGCTCATGGGCCTCTCCCTAGCACTCTGCTCGGTCCTGGGCAGCTGGGTGGTGGTGAAAAAGGCGTGAAACCAACTGAATTGGAGACTCTTCAGAGGGTGGGTGCTTATTGTCACAAGCACCCACCTGCCCCAGAGGCTGTCACATGTTGAGACCACAGAGGAAGCATATATCTTTAATCAGGGGTTCTCCGCAGGGGTTCCCCGCAACCCAAGAAACATGAAAGAAAGGAGCAGGAGGGTGCACCTGCGCTTTCTCCCCAGGGGCCAATTCTCCCAGCTCTGGGTGTCAGGGTGAGCCCACACCCCCGAAGGTAGTTTACTTTTCCACCTCAAAGTTTGTTTTTCCATCCTGGAATACTGTCTCCCAGGAGCATCCCAGTTTCCCCCAGGAGAGTGGAAATGGGGGCCTCTCCACTGGGGGTGCCCTCCTCAGGGATCTTCGTGTGCTGGTCCCAGGGCCTGGGTGTGGTGGGTTGGGTCCAGGCTGGCCATCTCCACCTGCGCCGGAGGCATCTCGGGGATAGGGGCAGGGGGGCAGTGCTGGTTCCCTCTCACACTAGGGCCCCTGCCCTCTCCAGGCTGTGGGTTGATGTCTTCCGGGCCACTTAGCGCTTATGCTCAGCCGACAGCTTCAGGCCCAGGTCTGGTGACCAGGGCTTGTTTCTTGAGCCTAGACCCTGGGTGGCAGAGAGGCTCTGAGGTCGCTTGTGTGCTCAGTGGGTGGGTGGCATCGGCTGCTGGGATGTGGGGGTGGGGAGGGGCTGGACCGGTGACAGGTGTCCTTGTCTTCTGCTCTGCCCAGCCCCAGCCAGCTTCTCGCAGGCGCAGTGAATGCACATGTTTTGCTCCCGGAGAGGATGGAGGCAGAAGGGCCGATTCAAGTCAGCCGCTACAATTCATCCCACAAGGGCAAAGCCCCTGCCTTGGGCACGAGAGAGGGGGCACCCACGCTGAAGACCCATTTCAAGTTCTCCCGAGATCTGTGGGTTAGAGCCTTGCAGTTGTAGGTGAAAGAAAACCCAAGCCAGTCTGACTTCAGCAGCAGCTGGATTCAGGGCTCAAAGACACAGCCTCTCTCTCTCCATTTCCCAGCACACCTTCCCCCGTGTTGTTTGCCATCTCGGGCTCCCGATTCTGATTCTCTTAGGTGTAAGTCTCATAAGTCCCAGCCGGGGTCTCATTGGGTCTTGTCCCCCTAGCCCCACCCCCACCTGGGTGACAGTCCCATCCTCTATGTAGTTATTTACAGTGGCCATAACGTGTGCCCTGGACCTGGCTCGGACCCGCTTGAAGGCCATGACGAAGAGGGTGGGCCCTTGGGGGAATCAGATGGAGGGCCAATGTCCATGACTCAGCAGGATCCTGGCTCCTCTGAGTGGGGGCCCTCTCGTCAAAGAGGCCAGGGCTCTTTATGTCTTTTCTTCTGGGAGGGGAGCCCTGCGGGGGGTGGGGGAGCGGAGGAGAAGGGACAGCTGGGGAGGGGCCACGTGACGCCTCTGTGACAGTCCCAGTGGACTAGAGACTGCCGTGGGACCAGAACACATGAGGGGGTAGCACTGAGGGGATGGGGCTTTGTGGAGAAGAGCGAGACTTAACACACGTGGGAAGAAAGGCATGGCTGTTCTGGCCTCAAGGCCAGAGCCGGGCTGTGGAAGCTGCACGAAGTCCGCCCTTGTTCCCATATCTGGAAATCTTTCTGAGTCACAGCCTCAGGGTTCAGCTGCCCCGAGAGGTGGGGGTTCCAGCTGGATTGGCATTTATGGAGCCCTCCCAAGAGTCAGATGTGATGCTTGCAGATTCACCTGCATGACTGCATTTTGTCCCGAGACAACCCTGTGCTGTGCGGATTATTGCTCCCTGCAGAGGGGTGGAAAGCCCGAATTGCAGAGGTGAGGTGGCATTCAAATCAAGGCCTGTGGACTCCAGACTATTTCTGCCTTATTGAGCTGTCCTTCCTTTGCAGCGTAACCTTTCATTTGGAGTGGGGATGTCATTAATGAGATTCTGGTGTCAGATAACCTGCTTAGCCTTGATTCTATTCTGTGATTCTTAAGTAATTTAATCTAAGTCTCACTTTTCTGCAAAATGAAGATAATAATACTCTGACAGGAGTACTGAGAGGAATGAATAAGACAAAAGGGGAAAATGCTTTTAAGTACATACATCTGAGGTCAACAGAAGGGAGCTGGTGTAGTCTGAGCTCAGAGGCTCCTGAGGTTGGGAGCAGCAGAGGCTGTGACGGTATCAGCTGTCCCCACGGCCCCACCTATCACGCTGCTTTGCTTGGCTGGTGCTTCTGGCTGTCCTGGGGTTCACCTCCTGCCTCTTACTTCATAATTTTACTGTATTATTCTTAATATAATAAAGGCAAAATGCATGTACCTCATATAAAAATAAGAAATACAGACCAATCAAAAGAACATAAAGTTATCCATCAGCCCATCCACCCAGAGCCAACCTCCATGAACATTTTAGTGTGTTTCTTTCCAGATCTTCTCTGTACTTACCTGGTGTATGACTTTTTTTTTTTTTTAAATAAAATGAGATGATATCATATATAATGCTTTGTCATGGAAAGTGACAGCAGGGAATTCCTTCTTGGCTCAGTGGTTAACACACCTGACTAGGATCCCTGAGGATGTGGGTTCGATCTCTGGCCTCACTCAGTGGGTTAAGGATCCAGCATTGCTCTGAGCTGTGGTGTAGGTTGCAGACTCTGCTTGGATCCCACGTGGCTGTGGCTGTGGCCAGTGACCGTAGCTCCAATTGGACCCCTGGCCTGGGAACTTCCATATGCTGCAGACACGGCCCTAAGAAGAAAAACAACAACGACAACAAAACAAACAAACAAAAAACCAAAACCAAAACAAAACAAACAAAAAACCAAAAAAAGGGAAGTGACAGCACATACACTTCTGTAACATTTTAGCAGCTGTCCAGCATTTTGTTGTATGGATAAGCCAAGGTATATTTAACTAAAAAGCCTCGATTTGGGGAAATGTAGGTTGTTTTCAGCTTCTCTTGGTTACGTGTAAGGCAGTGATGAATGCCTGTTCTGCCTGGTCTTTGTGCTTATTCTTAATGATCTCCCTAGGAGAGGTTTCCAGAAGTGGAGTTTCTGGGTCAGAGGAGAAGTATTTCCAGACTGTCTTGCAAAATAGCTGTACCTGTGTGCTTTCCTGCCTGCAGTGTGTCTTATATTCCTTTTGTTAAATTTATTCCTACGTTTTATTCTTTGTATATTATCATAAGTGGAATTGCCTTTGCTACTGGATGGAAAACACAGTTGGCTTTTCCATATTCATCTTTTATCCTCTCTCCTTGCTGAACTCATTCTTTAGCTCTCATAATTTTTTACGGGTTCTTTAGGATTTTCTATATATAAGATCATGTCATCTGTAAATAGGATAATGTTATCTCTTCCTTTCCAATCCGAATGCCTTTTATTTCTTTTTGTTATCAAATCGCATTGGCTAGAACCTCCAAGCCGGTGTTGAATGGAAGTGACCAGATCTTTATCTTAAGAGGAAAAGCTTCGTTCTTTCCCCACTCAGTACTATGTTGGCTATGAGTTTTTCATAAATGGCCTTTATTAGACGTTCACCTCTAGTTCTAGTCTGTTGAGTGTTTTTGTCATCAAAGGGTGTTAGATGTTGTCAAATGCTTTTTCTCCTGAAATGATTGCATAATCTTTATGCCTTATTCTTCTGACAAGGTTTATGATATGGATTGCTTTCGATAGGTGAACATTCCTGAATATATCCCACTTGGGCATGGTACAGAATCCTTCTTATATGTCTCTGGGTTCGGTGCACTGGTATTTTCTTGAGGCTTTTTACATCTCTAGTCATGCTGGTGTGGCTTTCTTGGGATGTCTCTGCCTGGTTTTCGTATCAAGACCCTCCTGGTGCCGCAGAGGGAGCTGGGAAGTGTTACCCCTCTTCTACCTTTTGGAAGAGTTTGTGGAGGATTGGTGTAAATTCTTCTTTAAACATTTGGTAGAATTCACCAGGAAGTCATCTGAGCCTGGGCTTTTCTCTGTAGGAAGTTTTTTGGTCACGAATTCAATCTCTTGATATTCTATGGCTTTACTAGATTTTAAGAGCCTTTATTGTTTTAATAGATTTTAATAGCCTTTCTTCTACATGGCATCTTTTCATTGGAGCCCTGAGCCTCTGATCGTGGCAAGCAGTCCTGGTCAGAAAGGAATGGTCTTTAGTGTATCATTTTCAGGGTGGATGATGCTTAGGAATAGTCTCTATTTTCTTCTACGATAATACCTTGAGTCGCAGCTCACCCCATGTTATAAACTCAGCACATGTTGTAGTCAAAGGAAGCAGCACTCCTTCTGTTTGCAGCTGATTGACAGAATCAGCCTGGTGGATGCGTCCCATTTTCTCCTGCTAGAAAACTTCCAGCCACTGCTAGGTTTTAAGCAGGAGGAATGACAATTGATTTCATAAGCAAGAAGGATCGTTCTGGCACAGAGCGGAGAATAGATTAGAAGGAACTAAAGATGATGGGGAAGGAGACTGGTTGGGGAGGTGAGCTGGCTTTGGTCCTGATTTCAGGGGACCTGACTTTTGCAGGCTGTTTCAAAGTGTCCAAGTCATTTGGCTTCTGCTTGGACTCAGCCAGCAGAAAACACTGGCAAGAGGAGGGAGAAGCCAGGAGAATTTTCTCCCTTTCTGCCTCAGGCAGCACCTTTGACAGCAACTGTATTTCTTCTCTTGTTCCAACTGCAGTCAGACAAACCCTCCCTCTGCGGTTTCAGCTCCCATTGGGGAGCTTCTGCTGGGTTCTGTCTCCCACCCGATAACCCCGGCTTCTCTTGTAGCTCCACCTCCTCCCTCTGTCCTTTCCAGCCCTGGGGATGTCACTGGCCTTCGGCTGTTGCAGAATTCTGGGATGCCATACCATTCTCACCTGTAGACAGTCTCCATGCATTAAATCTTTATTTGAAAGAACTAGAATGATTCCTTTGTCCTAGCTGGAGCCTGATATTGCAAAAGCCAGGGTTGCAGGGAGACAGTGTGTGTGTTGCGGAGTTGGTGTGGGAAGGTGGTTGCGAAGGAGTCAAGGTTGCTGTGAGGTTTTTAGCTTAGCTGACTGGGCAGTGATGCTGTGGTTAAACCAGGTCAGGATTACAGGAGTGGGGGCCAAGCTTCTCTGGAGGGTCGGGGTGAAACACTGGGTTGGAGTCGAACTTGGTGATACCTCTGGACCACAAGGGGGTGCTGTCCAGGGAACCATTCTAATTCTGGGCTACTGCTCCCCATGCCGTGGGTCTCTAGGCTATTGGTTTGTTGGTCAGGATTCAAGAACTGACTGTGTGTTAGATTTGGTTGCAAGGCAGGAGGGACTGAATCGCACTCTGAGGACCACAGAGAGTGAGGAAGGCAAGAGGCCCAGCAGGTGAGAGGGGGACTCTACCTGTAGGCCCAGTGCCTGCAGGTGAGAAGGGGAGGTCTACCTGTAGGCCCAGTGGCAGCAGGTAAGAGGGGGAGGTCTACCTGTAGGCCCAGTGGCAGCAGGTAAGAGGGGGAGGTCTACCTGTAGGCCCAGTGGCAGCAGGTAAGAGGGGGAGCTCTACCTGTAGGCCTAGTGCCTTTAGGTAAGAGGGGAGCTCTACCTATAGGACCAGGGGCTGCAGGTAAGAGGGGGGCTCTGGGCTCAGGAAGGGAAGAGGGATGCAGGTGCTTTCCCCTGGGGTTTACAGGGCCTAAAACCCATGAGCTTTGGTACATTTGTGGCAGATTTCTCCTCTTAAGTAGGTCAAAGTTAGAATGTGATGAAGGCAGAAGGCAGCCTGAGGTTTAATGTCCCAGGGAAAAATGCTCACGAAGGTAAGTCAGGAGCGGATGGTCACTGCTACCTTTGCCCCGATTGCTGAAGCCCGGCCTCCTGAGAGTTCTGCTGACAGTAACAAGCCTAGACACGGCCGTTCATTCTTTCCCCTTTCCCGAGGCTCTGTCCTGACCTGGCCAGGCTGGGCCCGAGTCCTGCTCTCTCCCACCCACATTCGGCTCCAGGCGGCCTGCCGGCTGTCCGCCCACCCGCCTCACCCCTGCCAGGCCTGTTCCCACCTCCGCATGTCGCTTGTCGTTTCCCTCCAGCATGGAGCCTCTCCTCCCCCCTGGGAGGAATCCACCCTCGGTGACACCTCAGTGACAACCCTGCCGGCTCCACTGCCCACTTTAGCCTTTCCTTCCTCTGATCCCACCACCTCTATTTATAGTTAGTACCATCCAGCTTGGCATTCTGTTTTTGTTTAATTACTTCCCATCTGCCACTTGCCTCTCTTAGGTTGTAGGATTAATTAATTCATTAAAGCAACAAACATGTACCTGCTCTGGGGTGGGCTCCGAGGCTGTGCCACCTCTAAGCTGCTGGCTGTGGACCTGGGCATTTGCACTGGGGACCGTGCGGGCCACACAGGGGAACTTGTGTTGGGATGGTTCTTTAAACCTTTGCCCCTGGCATCCAGGGCCACACTATCAAAGATAAACTCAACCTGAGTAACACAGGTTGCTTAAGCAAAAGTGCAGTGTTTTTCGTATATTCTGAAATGCTCTTCATTTTTAGATGAAACTAGATGCTGGTTTGGGCCTGCTTTTTATAATAAATAATCTTGTCTCCAACTCTTTTACCCACACTCACCTTCAGGCTGGATCATCCTAATGTGTGGACTGTCTTTCAGGTGGTTTTGCTCAGAACTGTCTCCCATGGCTCATTTTCTTTGGAGGTGAGGGCCTCCTTGGGCTTCCTTAATGCATTTTTCTCCCCTGCATTTCATGCTAGCCGCTGTATTTTTCACTCATCGGGTTTGGGTCTAGGATCTCCTTGGGGCCTAGACTCATACCAAGCTGGCCAGGTTATAAACGATCACCTAATATTTTAAAGCCAGACCTCCTGACTCCTAGCACAGTGCTCGTGCTGCCATCACCCATCCCTTGGCTTCCATCATCTCCAAACCATGTCTGGTGTTCATTTTCTTCCCCCAACTGTTCCTGAGGCTTCAGGAATGAAAAAAGCATCCATATTTGGAAAGCTCAGAGCTCTCTGGGGGCGGGAGCAGAGCACAGACTGTTCTGGGGAGAGGGAGGGTGTGGGAGCTGGCTCTGTCGGCTTTCCCCCAGTCACACTGGGGCTGGTGCAGAAGAGCAGGAAGCCGTGCTGGGCCCTGGCTGGACCTCCCTGCCCAGTCTCTTGATCCATGAGGCACAGCCTCACAAGAGAGGGAGAGGAACTCAGGTTTCCTAAACTCCTACTATGTGCCAGGTTCTGGAATAATAATAGTAAATTGTTAATAATTGCAGCATTAAAAAAACTTTCTGAACACCCACTGAGCACTTGCTTCTTAATGCCCTTCATCCCCACATGGGTACCACCCCCAGTGAAGAGGAGGAGTAAAGGGTGGACCCTCTGTTTTCAGCCCCCAGTTCTTTTTCTCCTTTGCTCTCAAGTGCTTGCTTTGTAGATTAGGGCTGCTGTATCATTTGCATTGGCACTCCAAGGTGCAGAGACTGGCGCCCGCTGCACCACAGAGGCTAAGTCTACCCTGGGGCGCTGTGAGGTGTCTTGGGTTGCGTTGAGTGGCTCCCAGAGTTGGTTGGACGTTGCAGGAGGTCTTGAAAACATCCTTCTCCCTTAACAGAGTAGACAACACTCGGGCTTCTTATTTAAACAGTAGGGTTCTTTGGCACGTTCAAAACCGGGAATTTCACATTAGGCCCTGAGCGGGTCACACTGCGTCTGGGGCCCCACCAACGTGGGATGGAGGGGATTCGCAGGCAGCGGAGACCAACCGACGTTTTCTTGCAGTGCCAGCCTTTGCCGCCAGGGGGCGTGGGAGCCGCGTCTTCGCTGGGAAGCTCACGCATGCGCAGAGCCGTCCGAGCGGCCTGGGCCCTGAAATTTGGGTCTTTGTGGGGTTACGTTGGAGGTCAGGGATCGGAGAAGAAGTGTGAACTTGCCAACCGTCTTTATTAACCTTGGATCACTGAGTCTCCTAAGGGATTCCTGGGCCATTTCTCAAAAGCTGTGCCTGGTGTAGGCAATTACACACATGCCTCGCCGGTTCTCACTAGGCCCGGAGGTGAACCTCTCCTGATGGGCGCAGTTACCGCGCTGTGTGGTCACGGCGTTTTCAGACTCCCACAGGAGCCCAGTGCGTTCAGCACATTAAGCAGTCAGGGCATGCATCACTTGAAAAGGGAAAGGAATTCTAGGTGTGAATTAGCAGGAGTGGATGTATCTCCATTTTTTTTTCATGAACTGAAAAATCCCTGGTCTTAAGGACTGTAGAAGCCCAAAGAGAGTTTTCCTAGGGTATTTCTTAGTAGGTGAATATCGAGTCTTTAAGGCACAGAACCCAACCCTGATCTTTATGAATTTTGTATTTGCTAATGACCATGACCTTCTGGGTATCCTGGAGCCCAAGTACAATGTAGTAACAGAAAGATTCTTCCTCCCTGGTGGAAAAACTCCCCAGGCTGGGTCCCAGCTACTGTGGACTTGACCTGGGAGTGAGCTCGCTGGAGCAGGGTTCAGGTTGTCTCTGTCTCTGTGTGACCTTGGGCTAATTATGAACCCTCTCTCTCTAAGCCTAAATGACCTCATCTGCAGAGTAAGAAGAGAAGATTGGAGATCCTTTTTTTTTTCCCCTTTAGAGGCTGTTTTTAATTTTTATTATTCTTTATTTTTTCTTTTTAGGGGCGCACATGTGGCATATGGAAGTTCCTGGGCTAGGGGTTGAATTGGAGCTGCAGCTGCCGGCTTACACCACGGCCACAGCAACACAGAATCTGAGCCGCGTTTGTGACCTACACCACAGCTCATGGCAATGCCGGATCCTTAACCCACTGAGCAAGGCCAGGGATCAAACCTGCATTCTCATGGATACTAGTTGGGTTCGTTACCCCTGAGCCAAAAGAGCGAACTCCCGAAGCTGCTGTTTATATTTTGCAGCCTTGAGATCTCTTTAGGGACAGTGAAAACAAAAAAAAAAGTAGTTTGAGAGAAAACTCTGAATGGAGTGAACGGGGTGGCCGAAGTGGGGCTGGGAGAGTCCTTGCTGAATGCTTTTGCCCGTGTGTAAACCCAGAAAATGTGGGAGTGCAGTTGTGAGGCCTGCTGGGCATCTGCTGTGTAAGACTCCAGGAACTGTTCATCGTGGATGCAGGCCTCCTCCCATCTAGATTTAACGATTCCAAAAACGGTGGCAAGCGAGATGCTGTGTTGCATGTAGCCACTCATCTCAGGTTGCTAGTCAAAGCTTCCTGTTTATATTTAGTTGGTGTAAGAAGAGTAAGAGCCCTCTTATTACCTCTGACCCAAATTCATATTTAAAGTCGGTTGTGTCGGTTCTTTTGGGGGAAGCAAGCAGAGACTCAAAGAGCCCAAGGAAAGTTTGGGGCCCTCAGTGAAGGTCCACTGAGGTGCTTCTTCTTAGTTCTTTCTGTGATACTTTGTCTGGCGCAGTCACTCAACTTCTCATATTGTTTTGGACATGTCTTTCTCCTCCATCCCTCTTGAGGCGGCCCATCTCCAGGGAGAAGACCAGTCCTGCCCTGGGAGGCCCAGCCGTGGTGCTCAGTGAGAATTTGTGGAATGGAGAAAGGAAGGCCCATCTGTTCCCTGGCCGCTCTCATTCCTTGCTGATGTTAGGGCACCCCAGGGGTACATGTTGCATGGTTGGGGTCCCCCGGAGGGTGATGAGTCCACTCTTCTTAGGAAAGAAACTAGAACCAGGACCAGAGTTTACATGGCATCATGTGTCATCAAGGTTGAGGCTCTGCGCTAAGATGTTAACTTGCTTAATTTCGAGTGGCGGGGGTACTCGTGATTGTTACCGTCTTCTCCATGCTTTTCTATATTTTATAGATACCCAGAAACGTTGAGGAGCATTGCCATTCCCTCAGGACCTCCTTACTGTAGCCAGGCAGCGGGCTCAGCCTTGTAATAATCAGTTGGAGCAGGAGCTGTTATTTTCATTTGCTTGATGGGGAAACAGAGGCCCCGAGATATTGAGGAAGTTGCTCAAGGTCATAAAACTAGAAACTGGAGAAGCAAGGATTTGAATCCAAGTCTGTCTGCGCATGTGTATTCATGTATTTTCCATGTGCGTGTATTTTCACTTCTTAATATTTCACCAAGCAGATTGGGAGTAGTAGATCATAGATGTGATTTGTAGCACAAAGATTAAAAATAACATAACAAAGCATAGGATTACCACCTGACCTGCCAGTTCTATTCTAGGTGTATATCCAAGAGAAAAACATGTCCATGTAAAAACAAGTACGTGAATATTCGTAACAGCATAATTCATAATATCCAAAAAGTGTGAACTATCCAAATATTCATGATGGATAAATGACAAATGGATCAGTAAGTTGTGTTACATCCACACAACGGAATATTATTTGGCAATAAAAAAGAATGGAGTGTTTGTAACTGGATAGAGGTGGAGGGTGTCCAATATTGTGAATGTAGTAAATGCTGCAGAATTGTTTACCTTAAAATGGTTCATCTTATATATCGTAAATTTCCCCTCCGTTAAAAAAAGGGAGTGAAGTACTGACACATGCTACAGTAGGTATGAACCCCTGAAACATTGTGCTAAGTGGAAGAAGTCGGACACAAAGGGTTTGTAGGATTCCATTTCTATCATAGGATTCCATTTGCATGAAATATGTGGAGTAGGCAAGTCCACAGAGACAGAACGTGGATTAGTAATCGCCAGAGTCTGGAAGGGGAACACCTGCTAATGGGTAGGGATTTCTTTTTGGGTGGATGAAAATATTTTGGAATTAACTAGTGGTAAGGGCTCCACAACTATGTGACTGTGCTAAAACCACTGCGTTGTACACTTGAAACAGAGATGAAGTTTGTGGTATATGAATCATGTGTCAGTAGAGCTGTTATTAAATGTATGTATAAATAATATAACAAATGAATCAATGCTTCCACTTGGAGACTGTCCAGCCTACTGTTACCGAGAGAGGGTAGTGGTATAGAGAATAATCATGATGGTTCCTGAGTTTGGGGTGTTCGCTCTGTGCAGGTACTGCCCTGAGCACATAGCAGTTTACCTGCAAAGTCAGCTGTGGACTCGGAACCAGGAAGTCTGGCTCCAAAGCCCACACTCTTACCCACGACACAGTACTGCTTTGTACTTTGTATGTAAAGATAGATGAATCTGAGATATGAGAAAGGATATAAAGGCTGAGAGCAAGAACTCTGGTGGCAAAGGGTCTGCCGCTTATGCTTGTGTCATCTTGGGTGAGTCGCTTAATGGCTCAGAGCCCCAGATCGCTCATCTCTGAAATGAAGATGATAGTAACTTCTCCCTCGTTCCTGTGAAAGTTAGAAAAATTATGTCACCTCTCAGATTAGTGTCTGGCATGTAACTAACACTCACTGCATGTTGTTATTACTGTCATGTGGTTATTAAGTAGAGAGTTTAAGAGCATTAATTCAAGTTATAAACTTATTTAGTGAGCATTTTGGGTTGAATTAACATTTCACTTGCTCACAGAATTATAGAGCTGGAAGGGTCATTGAAGATCAGCTGCTGTAACAGGTGAATATCTGATTCAGGGCCTGGCATCTCCTTTTATAAGTGGGGTGGGGGTGGGGGCGCACACATGTGCATCTCCTAATAAGAGTATGCTGACTTGGGAAGGAAAACAGCAATTTCTTTTTTTTTTTTGTCTTTTTGCCTTTTCTAGGGCCGCTCTCACGACATATGGAGGTTCCCAGGCTAGGAGTCGAATCGCAGCTGTAGCCACCAGTCAGCGCCAGAGCCACAGCAACGCGGGATCCGAGCTGCGTCTGCAACCTACACCACAGCTCACGGCAATGCCAGGTCCTTAACCCACTGAGCAAGGCCAGGGATCGAACCCGCAACCTCATGGTTCCTAGTCGGATTCGTTAACCACTGCGCCACAATGGGAACTCCAGGAAACAGCAATTTCTAAAAGCACCCAGAAGAGACCAACCGTGGCTCCCAGCCTAGAGACCATTACAACTCATAGAGGCTCTGGACTGATGGGGCTTCACAGGAGATCTCTCCCCAGCATTGGGTGTTGTCCGTTAGCACCCCACTCGCTCTGCACCCTGTGTCGAGTTGAATACATCTGACACCTGTGGGAGCCTGGCTGTTCTAGAAGTAGAACTCGGGACCAGCAACCTGGGGCTGCCTGTGCTAGGACTTTGCTTTGAGAATCTTAAATCTCTTTTTCTGAGCTACTTTTCAGCCTTGGACATTGAGATCCGTGGAAATTGTCTACTGCCTTTGAAGTCCTGGCCCCTGGGACATGGTATTGTAATGAAGTTTTTCTGGTATTTCCAGTTTTAAACCCCGCTGTGGGTCATGTTACAGCAAAGCATCAGAGTGTACCTGGCTCAGGCCTGGCTTCAGAGATGCGGTTAAGATAAATGAGGAAACAGTGCCTAATGTTGTAGTACATGGTTCCTATAATTATATTTTATAGGCTTTTATTGTGTTGTTCAACTTCCAGAAATTAATCCCATGTTCATTTTAATGCGATTAAAAAAAATCTAAATATTTGTTTTGGCTCTTAGTCCTCCAAAGTCATCCAGTCAAGACGTATCCCATAGTTCAGTCCTCCTGACACAAAAGGGGGTGGAAGGCTGGTGATCCAGGGACCTGCCTAGGGTGATGCAGGTGGGAGAGAACGCCACCGCCCCCAGGCTCCAGACTTCGATTTCCAAGCCTTTACAACTTGAAACTCTTTTTTTTTTGCCATGCTGTTATCAGACACTGAATAAGCTGTCTGCAGCTCAGCGAGACAGGATATTGTGAACAGAGTTTGGTAGTCAAAGGACCAGGGGTTGAAACTTGGCTTTATCATTTGCTGGCTGTGGGGCCCCACGTTCAGTCTTATCTCTAAGGTGCTAATACCTTCCTTGCCAGGGTGGCTGTGGGGATTTTCAGTGGTACATGTTGATCCTGGGCACAGTGCTGTGTGCTGAGTAGGGCCTTGATAGATGAACCTTTGTAATTATGGAAACTGTTCAGTCTTACCTGCTCAGGTCAAATTTAGACAATCTTGAAAGTATTTGGGAGTGATAACCGCTCAGTGATCACTGGATTTTTTTTTTTTTTTTTTTTTTGCAGTGGGTTGTATAGCACTCCACTTTCTCAGCCAGACCTCCAGGGATGGTATAGCCCTTGGAGGTATAAAGTAGAGCTTCCCTTTCAGAGATGATGAAGCCTTGGTACGGAAGGAAATGAAGGACAGGGAGAGTCCAGTTTGTTACATCATGTTCTGTAAGACACACCTAAGTAGAGCCACTTGGCTGAGCACATTTGAGTTTTAAGCGTCCGGGTCCTCAGCTGTTCCTCTCTGCCCAGTGCCCCTTCCCAACTGTGACGTCCCGCTGGCCCCCAGCATCTGCATGGCACCTTCACCTCCCACAGTCACTCTACCTCAGGCTCTTAGCCTGTCACCTGGAGGAGGGTCCTCTTTTCCCAGCTCACGAACTCCCTTGTAGTCTCAGTTCGGGCCCCTGCACAGACCTTAGGCAGCCACTGAACCCCTGTTTCTTTTCCCACAAGATTGGAAGAAGGATAGTGCCTGTTAAACAGGACCGAATAGGCCAATGCATGCGGAAGAGCTGCGAAACAGTCAAATGTGACCTAAAGGATTTTATTTTCATGCATTTAGTTAAAGTGTGTTACCCTTCATAGAAAGGACCTTTCAGAATCAGAAGTGAGTCTATTTAAGGGAATTTCCCATGGGGGAAGGGAGATGAATTTGGGGCTCAATGGCTACTCAACATTCTTTAAGTCAAGCATGTGGTCAGTGGCTTTTTCTACCCATGCTTTAAAGGTGGCCTTGATGACTGACCATGGAGCACTTAACTTCTACGCTTTTGTGCACAGCTTTGATTTTGGAAATGCAAATCTTTTCAAGATATTCATTAGGCATTGCTATCACACCAGCTGTTTATCAAGTCTCTTTTTCACTTATCTGTCATGCATGTCTCTGGAAAAAAGAAAGCAACTGAAGACATTATTGATGATAGCTTTCCAAACTGACAAGGCGTCATCAGACGTTTTAATGGAAGCCAGTTTGGGCTGTGACCTCATAACTCTGCTTCTCAGTGTTGATCTGATCCAAGGCACTTAAAAATTTATAGTCCAGCCCAGAGGTCCTGTAAGCACCTTTTGACAGAGAACTACCTATTCTGGAACTGAGCTACATAGCCACACATTCGCTGTGGTTTAAGACTCCACTGTTGCTCTAAGATGTACGCAATGGCACATGGAATGAATGTCTCAGCATTTGGGAGAAGAAAAGGAATAGTATTTATCATTAAGGGCTGCCTACCCAACAATGAACTCCTTGCCAAAGAGCCATTCGACAGTCAAGACCTTGGGTGTCCACGTATCTGCCTAGGAATCCGCAGAAAACAGCACTCTCTCCTTACAGTGGAGGATCAAGTTGTGTAGCTGATTTGAATGTTCTTGCTAACCATGCATGGCCATGGACTGCAGCCCTAGATGACTGGATTTCAGATATTGCAGAGTGCATGTTACAGATGATAGCCAAACTATTGAACTAGATTTGCCTTTTATTTAATTCAGTAGGCTCAGCAGGTCCTGAGAGGTTTGGTCATCTTCATGAGCGTTATAGTGGTCAGAATCCAGCTTGCAGTAGTATAAAGTGCCAAAGACTAGACCCATTTTTTTTTTCTTGCCTTTGGACACACTCTGGAGAATTTGTCCTTTTATATTAAGTCCCTGATATCAACTGGCACACTATTTGGTTGCTTCTCATAAAGCAGAAGGCATATTATGAAACAGTTTATCTCTTTTTGAAACAGTTTATCTCTTTTTGTTGTTTTCTGGTGGTTTTAATTTTGCACAAATGAGCACTTAAAACACATTTAGGAAGTTCCAAGCAAGTACTTGCTTTTGAGTAGTTCTGGAGCTGCTCTACCAAATGGTGGATTTGTTGTTCATCTTATATTCCCCTTCAGAGAAGATTTCAAGAAGAGGAATAGAGTTTACACTAGAGAGAAGCCAACCGCATAAGCAACTTTGTCTCTAAATGAAAAGGGAATGAATATTGAGCACCTGGGACTGGAAGGACATTAAAACCGTTATTATATCTAATCTTCTTGTTCAGAAAGTTTAGTAGAGACTTGGGTATTATAAACAGACCCAAATCTCATTTCTAGAGATGAAAACTACAATGTCTAAGATGAAAAATATGCTAGCTGTGGTTAATGGCCAATTGGATATTGAAGAAAAAATTAGTGAACTTGAAGACAGAGCAATAGACACTATCCAGAATGAAACTGAGTGAAGTTTTTTTAAAAGTGGAAAGAGCATTGGTGAGTTGTGGAATAACTTTAGGTGGCCTAATAAGCATGTGATTGGAGTCCCCTAAGGAAAGTTGGGGGGGGGGCAACAAAATTTTTTTAGAAAAAATAATGGCTGAATGTTTTTCAAATTTTATGAAAAATATATCCAGAAGTTCAGTGTAGTCCAAGAACAAGAAACATGAAGAAAACTAAACCAAAGTACTTCATCATCCAAATGGCTCCCAGCCAGTGATAAAGAGAAAATCTTAAAAGTAGCCAGAAAAAAAAGACACATTACATGCAGATGAATAGACATAAGGGTTACCACAGATTCATTGTCAAAAACCATGCAAGTGAGAATACACAGAGTGACATCTTTAGTGCTGAGGGGCAGGGCGGAAGGGGTGTAGCAAACTGTCAAGTAAATGAAAATGGAAATATTCTCAAACATAAAGGCCAAATAAAGCCTTTTTCAGACATGCAGTGACTGAAAGACCTCGTCATCAGCTGAACTGGACTATAAGAAATATTAAAGGAGGAGCTCCCCTTGTGGCTCAGTGGGGTGAAGACCCAATGCTGTCCTCATGAGGATGCAGGTTCTATCCCTGGCCTTGGTCAGTGAGTTAAGGATCTGGCATAGGTCGCAGATATAGCTCAGATCCAGTATTGCCAATTCAACCCCTGGCCTGGAAACTTCCATATGTCACAGGTGTGGCTGTAAAAAGAAAAAAAAAAAGAGGTATTAAAGGAATCCTTTTAGGTAGAAGGAAAATTATATCAGAAGGAAATACAAATCTACATAAAGGAATGAAGAGCACTGGGAATCATCACTACATTGTTGACCGTATCAGCTTTTCTGCATTATTTACATGTCTTTAAAAGATAAGTGACCATTTCAATAAAAATAATAATCATGAAGGAGGGGATTTATAATCTCTGTAAAAGTATAGTGTATATAATGGGAAAATAAGGACTGGAAAGAGAGAAATGGAAATATGCAATAGCAAAGGTGTTATGCTACGTATGCAGTGGTATAATATCGTTTGAAGTAGACTGTGATAAATCAAAGTTTAAAGCAGCCACTGACAGTTCTGTCCAGAGACTTCAATACCCTGTTTTAATAAGTGATAGAACAAATAAACAGATGATCAGTAAGGATACAGGAACCTTGGAACAGCACAATCTACTAATTTTACCTAATTGACATTTACACGTCACTCCACCCAACAACAGAATACACCTTCTTTTCAAGATTCTTACAAGATTGACCATATTCTGGGCAAGAAACAGGTTTTAACCAAATTAGAAGGGCTCGAATAGGTTCTCTGATCTCTGTCGGGGATCCCCAAGAGCACCCTCAGGTCAGTGGTTCACTGGAAAGATTCACAGAACTCAGAAAAGCTATCATCCTCATAGTCATTATCAGTGGATTCTAACAAAAAGCCACGGATTAAAATAAAGGCAAAAGGTGCATAGAACAGAGTCCAGAAGAGACCGGGCTCAAGATTTAAGTCATCTTGCCCCAGGGGGTGACATGGACGGCACTTAGTTCTCCCAGCAACAATGTGGGACAACTCTTATGGTGTCCTGCCCTTCAGAGAAGCTCGCTCAGGCTTTTGTGCCCAGGGTTTGTAGTGGGGGTCGGTCATGACGGCATAGAGTGCCCATGGACCTTCCCTGTCCAGTCTCTAGTTGCTCTAGAGGTTAAAAGGATGTAGGTAAGACCTACGCTGTAAATCACATTCCAAGTATAACTGTCTGGTGTAGCCCGAGGCCCCAGATGTACAAAGACTCTCTTATCAGGTAGGATATTACGCGAGAGATTTAGATCTTTTTCTCCCGGCTGGGCAACGGCCAGTCCTTCTTGGAATGTGCAGAAAGGATCATTGGAGGATGATGGAAATGCTCTAAAGCTGGATTGTGGTAAATGTTGCGTAACTCTGTGCGTATGGAAAATTGTTAAATTTTGTAAAATGAGAGAATTTTATGGCATGTAAATTATTTCTCAGTAGAGCTGTTTTAAAAGATGATATACTGTATTCTGGTAATCTAGACAGCATGATATTGGTGAAAGAATAGACCAAAAAAAAAAAAAAATCAAATGGGAATGGAATAGACAGCCCAGAAATATACCCACTCAACTATAATTAACTGATTTTTGACAAAGGAGCAAAGACAATTCAATGGGGAAATGTAGTCCCTTCAGCAGATAGTGCTGGAAAAAAATGGACATCCGCATGCCCAACTCTATATAGACATAACCTTATACCTTTCACAACTTTTGCCATTTCTTGGACCACTCTCACGGCATGTGGAGGTTCCCAGGCCAGGGGTCTAATCGGAGCTGTAGCCACCGGCCTACACCAGAGCCACAGCAATGAGGGATCCAAGCAGCGTCTGCAATGTACACCACAACTCATGGCAACGCTGGATCCTTAACCCACTGAGTAAGTCCAGGGATGGAACCTGCAACCTCATGGTTCCTAGTCGGATTCATTAACCACTGCGCCACGACGGGAACTCCCCTTTCACAAATATTAACTCAAGATGGATTGTAGACCTAAATGTAAAGTGCCAAAACCTAAAACTTGTAGAAGATGATATAAGAGAAAATTTAGGTGATCTTGGATTTGGCTGTGGCGGTTTAGATACCACACCAAAAGCACAAACCATGAATGAAAAAATTGGTAGGTTGAATTTTTTTTTTTTTTTTTTGGTCTTTTTAGGGCCAAACCCTTGGCATATGGAAGTTCCCAGTCTAGGGGTTGAATTGGAGCTATAGCTGCCAGCCGACACCATGGCCACAGCAACACAGGATCCAAGCTGTATCTTCGACCTACACCACAGCTCACAGCAACACCAGGTCCTTAACCCACTGAGTGAGGCCACAGATTGAACCCGAATCCTCATGGGTTCTAGTTGGTTTCATTACCACTGAGCCAGGATGGGAACTCCAATAAGCTGGACTTTATTAAAATGTTTGTTCATTTTCATGTTTAGAGAATGAAAGTCACAGACTGTGAAAAAGTATTTGCAAAATACGTGTCTGATAAAGGACTTATAGCCAAAATATATACAGAACTCTTAAAACTTAACAATAAGAGAACCTCTCAGTTGAAAAAAGGGCAACAGATCTGACCAGACACTTCACCGAAGGGGTACAGATGGCAGGTAAGAAAAGATATTCAACATCATCTGTCACTAGGGAATTGCAAGTTAAAACAATAATGAGGCACCACTATGCACCTATCAGAATGACTAAAATCCAAAAAAACGGATAACACCGAATGCTGACCAGGATGCTGAGCAACAGGAACTCTCATTCACTGCTGTGGGAAAGCAAAATGGCACAGCCACTTTGGAAGACAGTAGAGTAGTTTCTTACAAAGCTAGATATAATATTCACTCTTATAAAGCTATTTGTAAATAAGATGCCTTTATTTAGCTATTAATTCTGACAAACATGTTCTTGCCATACAATCCACCTTGCTCTTCTCGGTATCTGCCCAATTGCAGGAAAACCCTGTCTGCACAAAAACCTGCATGTGAATGTTTATAGCGGCTTTCTTCATAATTGCCAAAACTTGTAAGCAGCCATGATGCCTTTACATAGACTAATGGATAAATAGCGTACTATTTAGTGACAAACCCGTGATCTGTCTACAAATAGACATGGAGGAGCTTTAAAAACATTTTTTGAAGTGAAAGAAGTCAGTCTGCAAAGGCCCCCTACTGTAGGATTGCGATTATATGACATTCTAGACAAAGCAGAAGGGTTAGTGGTTGCCATGGGTCCAGGAGGAGGCTGGGGGGCTGAACAGGTGGAGCGCTTTAGGGCAATGAATCAATTCTTATGATGGTGGATACAGGACATTAGGCATTTGTGAAAACTCAGAGCTGCACAAGCCAAAAAATGAACCCTAGCGTAAACCATAGGCTTCTGTTAATAAAAAATAAGAACAAAAGAAATGGTGAAACATTTAAAAAACGTGCAGTTTGTTATATACTGGTTTTCCCTCAGTAAAGCTGTTAAACAGTAGAATCTTTGTGACACCGTGGTCACCTCTGAGCTCCCAGGCACAGGTCCTCAGCTGTTGGCTCCCCGTGGATAGAGGTGGTTTCTCCTGGTGCGGTACAACCATCTCTGTGACCCTCTCCAGCTTGGAGGGACCGTCACGGTTTGGTAAGAGCAGCTGGGATGAGACCATTCTCAGTGGTGCTCGGGAGACCAGAGGTGTGACGTTTGGTGTGTCTGGTCCCCTCTCTAAAGGGACGTCCAACTCAGAAAGTCAGCAGCTAACATGATAGTTACAAAGGGAGGCTGAGACATGGGCTCTGATTCCTGTTGTACTGTTAACTGCCCGTTAGGTTCTGGGCAAAGTTGCTTATGTTGCTATGATGGTTCCCAGCATCTTGGTCTATAAAATGAGTGGGTTCTGGCCCCTTCCAGTTGCAGACTCTGACTCTGTCAGTGTTAAAGCTTCTCTCACGCCCTCATATGGAGTGGAATGTGCAGTGTGTGTGCACCTGGAGCCCAGGGCACTTGACACAGTGGAAGCCCTCCCCACGGGTTCCTCTCTGCTTCCAGCTGGAGGCAGAGATCTGGAGCCTGACGTGCCCCAGGAAAGGGGCTGAGGTTGGTGCTGGGTGCAGGCAACAGCTTCTCCTCTCAGCATGGCTGTGTTTCAGCCCTTTGTGCTCTAATACCCCATCCCAGCCCCAAATGATTTCCCACCCTCACCCTGAACTCTGCCTTGGGAGATAGGTGGCCGCACAGCAGAGTTCTGAGTGTTCTCTTGGCCTGGAGCTGCGAGGTGGCCTGGGGTGTGGTCGTTACTCCAAAACTCTAGGGCTGAGAGTTGAAAGATTTTCCTAGTAACCAAGACCCCTGAGAGCGAGAGCCTTTAGAAATATTTTACGTTTACTCGGTTAAAAGATTTTCTCTCCCTAGTATTGTGCTGTGAGCCTGGCTGTACTTACTTTGGGATAAAAGATTTTCTCTCCCTAGTATTGTGCTGTGAGCCTGGCTGTACTTACTTTAAAAAATTCCTCGCAGGGCACTGTATCCAGTCACTTGTGCTGGAACATGATGGAGGATAATGTGAGAACAAGAATGTGTGTGTGTGTGTGTGTGTGTGTGTGTGTGTGTGTGTGTGTATTTATAACCGGGTCACTTTGCTGTACAACGGAAATTGACAGAACATTGTAAATCAATTATAATAGAAAAAATAAATTTTTTTTTAAGGACCTTGGGACATAATCGAAGAAGAAGTTCTGTTAGGTCTGAATGGGATCCTGGTGAAGCTCCTGGCCAAGTTCTCAACCTGGATATCAAGTCGAATGGTGCTTTCTGTGTATTTAGGGACCTCTTTCATCTGGAACGTGTGGATATTCTTTTTTGTGCTCCATTTTGACGTTCCATTTTGTCCTTAAAGAGAGGGGGTGGAGAACCTGCCTCTCCAACATCATCTGGTCTCTAGAGCAATATGAAAAATTTAAGCCCCGTGGAAAACATCTCACCCAGTTTTTGTGTGTTTGATTTTTTTTTTTTTAGGACTTTGTTTAGAGAAGTTGCCTATTTCTTCTTCTACCAGTAATCTTCACGTGGACCGTGAACAGGATGTCATCACCTGTTATGAGAAGGCGGGGGACATTGCCCTCCTGTACCTCCAAGAGATAGAAAGGGTGAGTGGGGACTGGCGGTGAGGACTGTGTGTTCCCTCAGTTGATAATTTTTCTTTTCTTTCCTTTTTCCCTCCTAGGGCTGCACCTGTGGCACATGGAGGTTCCCAGGCTAGGGGTTGAAATGGAGCTGCTGCTGCCGGCCTACACCACAGCCACAGCAACGCAGGATCTGAGTCAGCATCCTGCATTGCAGCTCACGGCGCCTCCATATCCTTAAGCTACCGTGCGAGGCCAGGAATTGAAGCCGCATCCTCATGGATCCTAGTCGGGTTCATTTCCGCTGAGCCACAGTGGGAACTCTGATAATTTTTCAAATCAGATTAGATCGCACAGAACTGTGGTCCACCCCTAAAAAGCCGTCAACTCGTCTGTCTCTGGGTGCAAATTTTACGTGTATTCTTTAATGCTATGGAGATTATGGTGGTGAATGTGGCACCTTGTGAAATAGATGGGTCAGTGTTTGGGAAGCATTTTAACATCCTCTGAGCAGAAATGACAGTATGCATCATCAACACCCTCAGTGCCCTGAAGCTGGCTGATCATTCCCGCTCTCATGTGCAACACGGGCTGAGTTTTATCTGTCCTTGCGTGGACCGTGGTACTAACATAGGCTACGTCTGGGGTTTGGGAGGCTTTACCTCAGTGGCCACTCCAGAGGTCTGCTGGGGATGCTCAACCAGCCTGCTTGGAGCAGGTTTTGTACCCTCAGGACCATCAGGGATGGTTCTCCCGGCAGTCAGTGGTTTGCCTCTGGTGCAGGGAATGAAACTAGCAGCTGAGTGGGGGTGGGGGGGAACCATTGGAGCGGAGGATGCATGAGCAAGGGGCCCTGAGCTCACACCCTCAGGCAGAAGAAGGTGAAGGCTGGGGGAGGCTGGGGAGGTGTGGGCAACTTGTCTGCTTAGAAGGATTGCTGTCTTCTGCCTCTGCTCTTCACTAAGTTTCTTTCTTCACTCCTCAGCCTCCATGTTCCCATCTGTAAAAGGGGCATACTAATGGTTATTATAGAAGGTCGTGTAAATAAAGGCACTTAGCCCAGATTCAGGAATATATTGGATTCTGGTAAATGACACTTATTTTTACTAACAACAATAGCTCCTGGCCACGTCTGCCCCCGCGGAGTTCCCTGGTGTCCCAACCAAGGCTCGACACTGCCATTTCCCCCTTCAGACCCAGAGGCGTAGCCTGTGAAATTATTTGAAAGGATTTGAATTTCCGTGAGACTTGAAAATGGTCAAAATCTTGTTTCCCATTAAATGTACGGGTCCTCTGTTTCCGCAGGGATTTGAATTTGGAGGGACTGCCGAAGTCTTGTTCATTTTCATTGTTTTCTAAGTGTACAGACTGGAAATGATGTTTCTCATGTATCTTTCTATAGCGTGTTGATGGGTGTGACAGCGATCAGAATTAGCTTCTAAGAGCAGGGAGAGCAGGTGAGAGCCTCAGAGAAGAGGTGGAGAGGGCGGACGCCAGTGGTGTCTGCCCTGGCCCGCCCCAGGGTGGGCTATAATCCGTGGTTCGTGATGTCCAGGAGTTCAGGAAGCTCTCTGGCCATCTTGCCAACATGTTGTTCTATCAGAAGTCTGCTACGGAGCTCCCGACGCGGCTCAGCAGTTAACGAACCTGACTAGCATCCATCAGGACGCGGGTTTGGTCCCTGGCCTCGATCCGTGGGTTAAGGATCCAGTGTTACCATGAGCTGTGGTGTAGGTCGCAGATGCGGCTCGGATCCTGCATTGCTGTGGCTGTGGTGGAGGCTGGTGGATACAGTTCTGATGGGACCCCTAGCCTGGGAACCTCCATATGCCCCGGGTGCAGCCCTAGAAAGACAAAAATAAATAAGTGAATAAATGAAGAAGTCTGCCATGAGAAAGGAATTATTAGTTATGTAGAATTTATGATTCGATCTTAGAGAAGTGGTCATGCAGTTGCTTTTAAAATCCACATGATTTCGACTCTCTGCCTCCTCGGTAGCCCGTGTTCGGCAGCACAGAGGTCTGCTTATCCAAGCTAAGCGGTCCTTGTGGACCCCACAGTCCCTGACACTTAGGGGACCTTCTTTTGCACTTTACCCTTCAGCTGTGGTCTGGCCTCGTCATGTTGGGGCCTTCTTCTGGAGAAAGGAGAGTCATCTGTTAGGTCTTTAATGATGTGGGAATTGGCAGATCTGGGTTTGCTTCTCGTTGTGTTGTTTTATAACCATCTATTCACCACTGGGTTCTTTATCTTTAGCCAAACCATCTAACAGACTCATAATCATAAGATTTAAAATGAAAAAAAAAATTTAATGGGTTTTAGGAAACAGTGATCATAGGATGTTAGATGTTGAGAAGAAAATAGAGGCCCAGAGAGGGAGCATCCCCTTAAGGGCCCACAGGAAGTGAGGACCAAAGCTAAGAGTAGAACCCCGCCCTTCCAGGAGTTCTCTTCCTGGCTCAGTGGGAACAATCCCAACTAGTACCCCTGAGGATGCGGGTTCCATCCCTGGCCTTGCTCAGGGGTTTAAAGATCTGCCGTTGCCGTGAGCTGTGGTGTAGTCGAAGACTCGGCTTGGATCCCATTTGCTGTGGCTGTGGTATAGGCTAGCATCTGCAGCTCTGATTCAATCCCTAGCCTGGGAACTTCCATAATGCCTCGGGTGTGTCCCTAAAAAGGCAAAAAAAGAAAAAAAGAAAAACCTAAAAAAACAAAACAAAAAACCCCCAGCTCTTCCAACACCTAGTTCAGCATCATCACTTCATTATTCCAGGCCACTGCCCATAAATATGGGACCCAGTAGTTTCTTATACCCTTATGTAAAGAAATTGCTCAAAAAGGATTTGACGAAGCAAGCCATAGCCCTGGGTAGTGTGGGGAAGCGGCCTCGGCCTAGGGTTCACTTTCAAGGTAGGTAAATGACTTTCACATTTCCGGCTCTGATTTTCCAGAATGAATTATCCTTCATGGGAAACCACTTGGAGCTTCTGTAGATCCTGGAACCTGGGATTTTAGCAATGAGAGAGTTTGAATGAACCAAACATCTGTTTTGACCATAGTAGATGCTCGGGATATTATCTGTGATTGATGAGAAGTCTAGGAGGCAAGTGACCTTCTTTCAGTGACCGCTGGGCTTGGTGGAAGTTCAGAGGTTTTTATGAGGCAAGACAATGGGTGCTACACAGAAGAAGATACCTGTTTGTTTGTTTGTTTTAACTTGAATGACTTTGAGGAATTATGCTAAATTGAAAACAAATGTTAGGGAAATATAATCTAAAGGAAATGAAAGACCAGGGCAGGTCTAGGTAAAAAGTGCTTTGCTTTTCTGGGTAGTGCTTTGCTTTCAAGTGGGAAACCCCACATGCTCCGTCCCTGTGCATGTGTTGCTGGGCAAAGCAGTCTTTCAGTGGTTTCCTAGCCATTCGATAGCAAGGAGACTTCTGCTGGCCAGGACATTTTGGCATTTTATTTATGAGTGTTGGCTCTTAACATCATTCACTAGCAAGGATAAAATTTGAGAAGAACTTTTGAGGACAGTTTGGCGCCTCCTGGAAAATGTTTTTTCATAATCCGGAGCCACTGATTTGTGTTTCTGGGGCAGCCTCATTTCCTGAGTTTCGCTGGAAGTGGGTATGTTTAGCATCATTAGAGTTGTTTGTTCCTGGAGGGTAGTGGCTCCTCAGAAAGAGGCTGCCCTTGGCTTCCCCTGGAGGCGGCTCACTCAGCCTGTGAGAGGCAGCAGGGCACAGGGTTTAGGAGACACTGGTGCTGGGATCCCAGCCTTGCTACCCCTTAGCTGTGGGACATCGGGCAAGTCACTCAACCTCTCTGTGTTGCCTCCGAATCCTCAACTGTCAAGTAGCAATAATAATTGTTCTGAGGCTTTTGTGAGCATAAAATGGGCTCATTCATGGGCTTCTCAGAACACGTTTAGCACCCAGGAAATGTTAGTTTTGCTGTCATTAATCTGTTCCTATGTTACCTGGCAGTGGAATCCTTCCCAACCTTTGAAGATTTCAGATATTTAGATAAAAATATGGAGTATTTAAACATGCTGCCAAGTTCCCGTTGTGGCTCAGCGGTAATGAACCTGACTAGTATCCGTAAGGACAGGGGTTTGATCCCTGGCCTCATTCAGCGGGTTAAGTTCCTGTGAGCTGTGGTGTAGATCGCAGATGCAGCTCAGATCCGGCGTTGCTGTGGCTGAGGTGTAAACCGGCAGCTGTAGTTCGGATTTGACCCCTAGCCTGGGAACTTCCATATGCTGCTGGTGCTGCCCTAAAAAAAAAAAAAAAAAAATTAAAATAAACATGCTGCTTTATTAAAAATGTTAAATAATTTGAAAGATAATTTATGGAGTAAATTTATTTCAGGAGAATTTGGTTTTCTGTTTCTTGCATGGACATAAGGGTCTGGAGTCTCCATATCACATCCTGTCTGGGTTCTGAATTTCTCTTACCTGGCTGTTTGATCTTGGTCCAGTTGTTTCTGTGTGCTTCACACTTCCAAGTTCATGGTGAGGTTCATACCGCCTGACTTGTCTAAGGCTAGAAACCCAGTGAGCCGCCAATGTTTTCCACCCAGGATGATAGGAGCTTTCCTCGTGTTATTTTCCTTCCTTGTTCCAAACGTGGAGGGAGGGCCACGGACACATAGAATATGTGAAATCTGTGTACACCGAATACTTGTGCAGTGTTGTCCTTGTTATATTAGGGTTACAGAGACCGCCACTGATAGTTTTCTCTGATAGTTTTTTTTTTTTTACAACTCCCGCACCAAAACTGTACTTTATTTTGTAAATTTTGACCCCTTATTACTCCCATGTTATGGTATTTTCAACTGTCAAGTGTACAAGGTAAAGACAAAATTTAGTTAGATAGGGGTTGCACCTGGAACATAAATTTCTTAAACTCCATATACACATGTTCTCCGAAGGGGAATAAAAGATACCTCCCAAACTGTGCATATAGAATACTTGAATCAAGTAAATCAAATTAACATAGATAGGATTAGAAATGACATGAGGTGGCCTTGATTCGCTTATCTGGGGACTTTGGCATGACGCCAGCAGTAAATAAAGTTATCTGCCCTACAAGGAGCTTCTGGCGGGGGCGGGGAGATGTGATAGGAATAAAGGTGACTTCATCCTTGAATAACAGAATCTGAGCTCTGCGTTTGGCAAATGAAATCATCCTATCTCTGTCCTTTGCACGCATCAGCCAACCGGCTGGCTCTGGCTTTCTCGAGCTGAAGCAGCGCCACAGTGGAACTCGACCTTCTGCTGACAGTTCATTCCTTTCACACCTTATTTTAGAAAAGAAGTTAATGCTAAATGGCGGGACAGGCATAGAGTTTTTTTCACGGGTGGCTTCAGCGCTAAAGTCTTAGGAAGAAACAACTGGTGTCCTGGTATTGCGGGGCCAGCCCCCAGCCCAGAGTTCTCCGTGCATCAGGAGTCGTTCGCTGGTCAGCAGGCCCTCCTGTGGCCTGTGCCTCCCTCCAGGAAGAACTTGCAGTGACACGGCTGGATTAGCTTAAGGTTGCTGTGTGTCTTGAACTCAAACCCTGTGTCCTTGGAAAAGTACTCAGTGCTGCGGATGCAGAAGGAGGGGTGTGACTCTGGCGGTGCCTGTGGCCATGCTTTTGGCTTTAAAACGTGAGACAGTAAAGACAGATTCTCCCTTCCCCTCCCCTTGCCGGTCCCCGCCTTTTCACTCAAGCCAGAGCCGCAGGTTGCGGTTCATGGCTTAAGGTAGTACATCTGAATGAGTTACTTCCTTAAAGAAATGTCAAGAAACCCACTGGCCAGGAAGTTGCTCTGACTTTGAGCCTGCCCTCTGACTGGCCAGAAAGGAGGCTACCACACACTTAAAACTGAGTTAGAAAAGTCTGGCAACCAGGAAAGAATAATAGCTAATTTTAATTTTTGTACGTTCTTGGTTGGTCTTTGTCCTCATGGTGTTGTAGCATTAAAGGGTTTTTCTATCTGTCTTTTTTGGCTCAACATTTTGTCAGAACTTTAAAGTGTTTTTATGGCTCTAGAATATTTTGTCAAGTGGATGGCCTCTGTGATATAATTCACTTATAGCTGGGTATAATCTGTTTTTCTGATGCTATGATGCAGGTTCCTTTGGGAGCTTCCCTTTGTTTTGCATTGTTTCCGAAAGGCAGGTTCCCAGAAATGTGTGTGTCCAGTTGCTTCTTACAAGTCATCTTCTACCCCTGGCAGTACAGGAGGGTCGAAATTGTTTTAAAGTCACTTTGCTGATTTGCTTGGTGAAAATGGTACTTTGCAGTTTGGTCTGTGTTTCTTTGACTCTCAGTCAGATTGAAATTTTTTCCATCTATTTCCTTACTAACTATATCTTTTTTCTGGTCTTTTCTTTTTTTAAATCACAGCATTATCAAAATATAATTCACATACCATAGAATTTACCCATTAAAGTGTTCAATTTAATGGTTTTTAATGGAATCACAGTTGTACAACTGTCGCCAATATTTAATTCCAAAACATTTTCACCAACCCCAAAAGAAACCCATTAGCAGTCACTCCCCATTTACCTCCTATTTCCCTAGTCTCTATAGATCTGAATATTCTGGACATTTCATATAGAACTATACAATATGTGGTCTTTTATGACTGCTTTCTTTGGCTTAACAATGTTCTCAAGATTCATCCATGTTGCAGCACTCATTGGTACTTCATTTCTTTTTTTTAAAATTGTTTGGTTTTTTTGGCCGTGTCTGTGGCGTGTGGAAGTTCCTGGGCCAGGTATCGAACCCAAGCCACAGAAGTGACCTGGGCCACTGCAGCGACAACACCAGATCCTTAACCTGCTGCGCTGCAAGGGAACTCCCTCCATTTCTTTTTATTGCCAAATAATATGCCATCGTATGGATATACCACATTGTGTTTATCCGTTCATCATTTTGTCATTTATCATTTGGGTTGTTTCCACTTTGGGCTATTATAATAATGCTGCTGTAACTAGTTGTAAACAAGATTTTGTGTGGACAAAGTTTTTCATTTTTCCTAGGAGTGAAATCGCTAGGTCGTATGGTCATTTTATGTTTAACCGTGTTATATTTCTTTTTTGACTCTTTGTATACTTTCTCTCTGGTTTTGGGGTGTAGTAGTATTCTTATAATTTCAATAAAGTCTTTATGCCATAAATACATTAACCTTTTATCATGTTTGCTCTGAATGATTTCCCAATCAGTAATTTTCCATTTTTAACTTGCTCATAAATTTAAACCTGTATATAGTAGTTGAATCTGATTATCTTTTTTATGACATTTATTTCCTTGGGGGATTTTTGCTTTATATATTGCATATCTTTTTTATTATTATAGTATCGTTGATTTACAATGTTGTGCCAATTTCTGCCCTATAGCAAAGCGACCCAGGCATATATATATATATATATATATATATATCCTTTTCTCCTATTATCTTCCATCATGTTCATTGTTTTAAAGCTGAAATATTAGGATAAACCTTATCTAGGATTTAAAACGTTTCCAACCATTTTCCACATTTTTAAAAACAACTTTTAACTTCTAGATCTTCTTGGAGAGGTTTATTTTGATGTATGATATTAGGTCTGACTCTAATGGTTTTTCCAAATTTCAGTGCCACTTTAACATGATCTTATCTTTCCTTTTTCATGTTTTCTGTTATATATTTTAAGTCATTCAATAAAATTTTAGACGCAATAGTGATTTCTGGCTTTCCTATTTTGTTCTGCTAATCTTATGTTGCTCCAATGTGACACTGTTTGCTAAGTACTTCTTTATGACATGTTTTAACATCTGAAAGTATTAGAAACTACTTACTACTCTTAATTTTTAGAATATCTCTTCTCTTTCCTGTTGATACTTCTAGATGCATTTTAGAAGAATTTTGTTGAGTTCTAGGAAAATCCTCTTGGGATTTGGTTGAATTTGTATTAGCTCTATCCATTGGTTTGGAGAATTATATTTAGTCTTCACTCACCTATGACCTGATACCTCTTTCCATTTTGCAGGACTTTTCATGTTACAAATTTCAGGAGATTTATTGTATTCCTAGATCTTTTCCATTTGTATTGCTTTGTGCAGGATCATTATTGCTTTCATTGTATTTTCGCATATAGCAATGTTTTAATTTTTGAAATTCAGTTACGAAATCATGTAGTAAGTGCCCTTTCTGTTCTGCACACTCTTCTTGGCACCAGATACACTAGAAGGGATAAGCTGCAGAGCATGTCCTTAGGAAACTTACCCGTTTCTGAGGACACAGGTCTGTAAGCAGTGTATGGGCTGCTTTGATGGGGAACACTCAGAACTCTGCAAGCCCAGAGAAGGGTCTTGGACCGGAATGGGAGGTCTGACACCTGAGCTGACCCTTGAAGGCCGAGAGGAACAGCAGTGCAGGGTGACTAGCCACAATACCGAACTCCTTTATAAAAACAGAGTTGATTCTTTTCCCTTTTCTAAGACTATGAATACATGGCAGAGGAATGATTTCTATTGTTGTCGTTGTCGTTTCTTCTTGTCGAATATGTTCCATCTTACTGCTCTCTCCAGACTTTTCTAAAACAATGTTCAAATAAAGGTGGAGGAAAATATCCTTATTTTGTTCCTGCTTGAAGGTGACACTTTAATGTATCGAGGGATTATAATGTTTACGTGCTCATTAAGTTTCTCATTTGTGGTTCATAACAATTATGTAGGTATATGTTATTATCCCCATTCATCGCGTGAAAACAATGACGATCTGTGAAATTAAGGTAGTTGCTCTGAGTCCACAATTGGTGACTGTCAGAACCAGACCTTGAACCTGAGTCTTTTGACCCCTGCCCCCTTGCTATCATGCTTTTCGGGCACCCGGTGTGTGTTTTGGCAAAGCAGGCCGTACTTAAGGATACTTGTTGGCAGTCCTTGCTCAGGGAAGTGTTTATCCACAGGACAGGTGGTGGCGTAGACACTCCCAAACAGTGCTCGTGCCCAGGCCCATGTGTTAGAGGCTCTTTGTGAGGAAGGGATTATATCCAAGATGCTTGGACTTCAGGGCAAACCCTGAGCTAAGCTATTTCCTCTGTCTCCCCCTTGCATTTTCCCCATTTCTCTCGTCGATAACCTGAAGCCTCGTCCTGGCAGCCCTGACCTCTTGTCTTCTGGTGGTTCTTTTTGTTCTGCAAGCAAATGCAGACTAAGAGGACAAAGCAGGAGGAGCCAGCCTGCAGAGTCAGGTAGACCTGAGTTTGAACACCAGCTCCAACCCTTGCCAGCCGTGTGATTCGGGCAAGTCAGTGGAGCAGAGTCTCAGTTTCCCCTTCAGTAAAGAGGGGGTAATGGTGTGCATCTTGGTGGGGTTTTGTGGGGGAATAAATGAGATAGCTATGTACTTACATGGTGCCTAATACATTATGGATTATTTGCTCTTTTTTTTTAATTCGAAAAAAATTTATTTTGTATTATTTATTTTGGGCCTGCCCGCAGCATGAGGAAGTTCCCAGGCCAGGAATCAAACCTTTGTCATAGCAGTGACAATGCTGGATCCTTAACCCACTGTGCCACCAGGGAATTCCTAGATCACTTTCTTACTGCTTTTTTAGTCCTGCAGATTTAATCATTCATTCATTTATTACCCATTTTATTCACTTACTACATTTGGTGTGTATTTTTAAATTATTTTTATTTTTTCCATTGTAGTTGATTTACAAGGTTCTGTCAATTTCTACTGCACAGCAAAGTGACCCAGTCACACATAACATACATACATTCTTTTTCTCGCATTATCCTCCATCGCGTTCCATCACAAGTGACTGGATATAGGTCCCTGTGCTATACTGCAGGATCTCATTGCTTATCACTCCAAATGCAATGGTTTGCAACTATTAACCCCAGATTCCCACCCCCTCCCGCTCTCCCTTGGCAACTACATTGCTATGTATTTTGAATGCTTACGCCGCACCAGACACTGCAGTAGACACTGGATATATTAGTGAGTGAAGTAGACGTGGTCCCTGACATTGTGGAAGTTGCAGCACCATGGAGGGTGGTGGCCAAAAACCAAGTAAAAAAATACCTCGTTAGGAGTTCCCATCGTGGCTCAGTGGTTAACGAATCCAACCAGGAACCATGAGGTTGCGGGTTTGATCCCTGGCCTTGCTCAGTGGGCTAAGGATCTGGTGTTGCCGTGAGCTGTGGTGTAGGTTGCAGACGCGGCTCAGATCCCACATTGCTGTGGCTCTGGTGTAGGCCGGTGGCTACAGCTCCGATTCGACCCCTAGCCTGGGAACCTCCATATGCCATGGGAGCAGCCCTAAAAAGGGCAAAAAAAAAAAAAAAAAAAGAAAAGAAAAGAAAAGAAAAAAAATCGTTACATGCAGCGAAGGAGTAGAATAGAATGTTGTGAGAAGGACTGGCAGGCTGACTCTATGTTACTGGTCAGAGAAGGCCCTTCTGAGGCGTGACAGTCAAGCCGACACCTGAGAGATGAGAAAGAGCGTAGGAGGAGTGACACGATTCAGACGGTGTTATAAAAAATTACTCATGCTGCTTGCAGAGGGCAGAAGGGAAGCTGAGGAGTCGGAGAAGACATGGAGACCCTAGGAGGCTCTTGTAGAAATCTAATGGGAAATGCTGGTAGCGTTGATGAAGGTTGTGGTTGTGGAAATGGACGTATTTGAGAAATAATCAGGAGGGAGATGGTGACAGATTAGATGTGAGAGAGGGTCAGGGTGTCACGGCCCACTCCCCAGTGTCTGATTTGGGCAGCTGGCTGGATGACATTACAGTATCTGTTGGAAACTAGTTCCAGGACCCCCTGTGGATACCAAACATCTGCAGAGGCTCAAGTCCCTTATATAAGATGGCATAGTTCATTCAGCCTTCTGTATCTGGCTGATGTGGAACCCACAAATACAGAGAGCTACCTGTATTTTTTAAGATGGAAGGATAGTAGAGGCTTCAGTTTGTGGCTGAACCTGGACTCCTAGGAGTGTAATCATGCTCCAAGGTTCTCTGGGGTGAAAGTTAGGCGACTCTCATCCCAGGATGGCATTTGAAGAGCTAGGAGGGAGATGCCCAGAAAGGGGACCTTAAAGATGAACCCCACCCCTGAGATTCTGGTGTACAGACCCTTCCTAAGACTGAGGCTGGACCAGAAGAGCCAAGAATTCCCCCTCCCACCACCAGCCATTAATAAACACAGCACCAAGTAATATGTATTCCAGAATCCTGCTGGCAGAGGGGCGTGAGTATGGAGAGAGACCCTCTCTGTAGCACAAGCATACAGGTACTGCTAAAACTGAGGGCGGAGTAGAAACACTGAGAAAAACCGTCTAGTATCCCAAGCCCCATAGTAAACACAAGTTAAGAGCCCAGTGCTGGACCAATTTGAAACCTGTAGTGCGTTGGAGGTAACTATAGAAACAAAATCCAGCCCCAGCCCACCTGCTGACTAGGTTGACTCAATCCCCCACACTTACAGCCTGATAAAAGAAGAGGGATGCCCATTTTCAAGTGTAAATATACTTTACCTCAGTTTATTTTTCTATAAACACTTGTCAACATTAAATATTATATTTTGTAAGATATACGATAGTATTAATACACACACAAACAGGAATAAACAAACCACTGTGAAGAGCAATAAACAAAACCAAACCCAGAAATGACCCAGATATTGGAACTATCAGAGAGGAACTTTAAAATATCCATATATATTTAAGGATATTATGGAAAAGATATGCCACATGCAGGAACAGATGGAAATTTCAACAAGGAGAAGGAAACTATAAAATAGTATAATTGGGAGTCCCTTGGTAGCCTGGTGGGTTGAGGATCTGGTGTTGTCCCTGCTGTGACTCAGGTCACTGCTGTAGCACAGGTTCAATCCCTGGCCCAGGAACTTCTACATGCTGCAAGTGTGGCCAGAAGAAAAAAAGTATAATTGAAATGCTAGAAATAACAAAACATGATATAAGAGATGAAGAACTTTTTCAATAGCTTAGTAGAAGACTGGACACAATGAAGAAAAAAACTTTCCAGGGAACTATATCTAGTCACTTGTGATGGAACGTGATGGAGGATAATGTGAGAAAAAGAATGTAAAGAGAATATATATATATTCACACCAAAATATATGTATACACACCAAAAAAATATATATATACATACTATATATATATATATATACACATATATACATATATATATATATATATATACACACACCATACACACACACACACACATACACACACACACACACACCAAAAATATATATATACACACACATGACTGGGTCGCATTGCTATACAGCAGAAATTGACAGAACAATGGAAATCAACTATAATAGAAAAAAATTTTTAAAAAGACTTAAAAAAAACCTTTCAATGAAGAGAGATTCAGTTTAAGGGAGGTTCATAAAGATTATTCAACTAGAAATACAAAAATAAAAAAAATAAGAGTGGGGAGAAAAACAAAACAGAGCATCCAAGAGCTGTGAGAAAATATCATATATGTATTTGGTTCCCCAAAAGGAGAAGAGAGAGAAACTGAGACAGAAAAAATATTTGAAGAGAAAATGGCTAAGGAGTTTTCAAAATTGTTGAAACACAGCAAAAAAAAAAGAAAAAAAATCTCAGATCTGAGAATCTCAGAGGCCCCAAGCAGGATAAATACAAACCTACACTTAGGTACATCATAGTCAAATTGTTGTAACCCAAAGACAAAAGTCTTTTTTTTTTTTTTGTCTTTTTGGTTTTTCTTGGGCTGCTCCCACGGCATATGGAGATTCCCAGGCTAGGGGTCTAATCAGAGCTATAGCCGCCGGCCTACACCAGAGCCACAGCAACGCGGGATCCAAGCCACGTCTGCGACCTACACCACAGCTCATGGCAACACCGGATCCTCAACCCACTGAGCAAGGCCAGGGATCAAACCCGCAACAACTAGCGGAGTGGTTAACAAATTTGACTAGGAACCATAAGGTTGCGGGTTCGATCCCTGGCCTTGCTCAGTGGTTGAGGATCCGGTGTTGCCGTGAGCTGTGGTGTAGGTTGCAGACTTGGCTTGGATCTCACGTTGCTGTGGCTCTGGTGTAGGCCAGTGGCTACAGCTCCGATTGGACCCCTAGCCTGGGAACCTCCACATGCCATGGGCGTGGCCCTAGAAAAAGCAAAAAGACAAAAAACAAACAAACAAAAAAACCCCCAAAAACTAGCAAGATAGTTCCAATCATGTCAATAATTGTATTAAGTGTAGGTTGTCTAAGCACCCCAATTAAAAGGCAGAGATTTTCAGACTGGACAAAAAAGTAAGACTGAATTATATGCTGTCTACAAGAAAATTATATATATATATATATATATATATTTTTTTTTTTTCCCTCTTTAGGGCCACATGCATGGCATTTGGAGGGTCCCAGGCTTGGGGTCCAATCAGAGCTATAGCTGCCAGCCTACACCACAGCCACAGCAACATCAGATCCAAGCCGCGTCTGTGACCTACGCCACAACTCATGGCAATGCTGAATCCTTAAGCCACTGAGCAAGGCCAGGGGTTGAGTGGGCAGCCTCATGGTTCCTAGTCAGATTCATTTCTGCTGTGCCACCATGGGAACTCCGAAAATCATTTAAATATTAATACATATGTAGACAAAAAGTAAAATTCTACACTATGCAAACCAAAAAACTAGAGGGGCTGTACTATATCATGAAGTAGAATTAGGAACAAAGATATTACAGGAGATAAAGGGAGATATATAATAAAAGGAGTCAACTCCTCAAGATGATATAATTCTAAAACTTTATGTTGACTTGATGAATTGACTCCTTTTATTATATATCTCCCTTTATCTCCTGTAATATCTTTGTTCCTAATTCTACTTTGTGATGTAATAGACCTTGAAGATATGTAAAACAAAATGTATAGAAGAATTTATAACATTAAATGCTTATATTAAAAGGGAAAAGAACTTTCAAATCAATTATCTACATTTCCAACTCAAGAAACTAGAGAAAGAAGAACAAATTGAAGCCAAAGATTAGAACAGAAAACAGATAAACAAGACAAAAAACTAGTGAAACAAAAAATGCATTCTTAGAAAAGATCAATAAAATTCGTGTAAACCATTAATAAGATTCAATGAGAATAAAAGAGAGAAGATATAAAAATATCAATACTCAGAACAAAGGAGGCACTGCTATAAACATTAAAATATGTAAGGGACAATTATGACCAACTTTATGCTAATAAACATTTATAGAAAATAGGCAAATTCCCTGAAAGACAGAAAGTACCAAAGCTTGCTCAAGAAGGAATATATACCTATACAAATTAAAGAAATTGAATTTATCATTAAAAACCTTCCCATAAAGAAAAAAAAAAAAAACAGGTCAAGGCGGTTTCCTTGGTGAATTCAATGAAGAGAGATTCAGTTTCAGGGAGAAATGATGCCAGTACCATAAAAGCTTTAGAAAATAGAAGAGGACTAAAACACTCCCTAGCTATCTTACAAGACCAGTATCTCTTATGAATAAAATGCAAATATCATCAACAAATACCAGAACACTGAACCTAGCAGCATAGAGAAAGAATTATATACCATGACCAAGTGAGATTCATCTCAGAATGCAAGGATGATTTAACATATGGAAATCAATTAATGTAATACAACATATCAATAGAATAAAGGACAAAAACAATATGTTACCAATTGGACTCCTACCCTGAGAACCTCCATATGCTACGGGTGCAGCCCTTAAAAAAAAAAAAGCAAAACAAATGAAAAACCCCAATCTGATAATGATAATCTTAGTTGATGCAGAAAAAGCATTTGACAAAATCCAGCGCTCTTCATGATAAAAACATTTGACAAACTAGGAATAGAAGTTAACACCCTTAACCTGCTAGAAGACATCCATGAAAAACCGGCATCTAAAAACATATGGTGAAAGAGGGGATGTCTTCTTCCCAAGATCAGGAAGAAGACAAGGATATCTGCTCTCACTACTTCTGTTGACTAGAGGTTCTAGCTGGTGCAATTAGGCAGGAAACAGAAGTAAAACTGTCTTTATTTGCAGATGATATGATCTTCTATATAGAAAATCCTAAGGAATTCACACACAAAAAACTATAACTAATGAAGGATTTCAGCAAGGTTTTAGAATACAAGGTCAATATACAAAAATCACCTTTATTTGTATACATGAGCAATAAGCAATCTGAAAATGAGATTAAAATTAGAGTTCCCCTTATAATAGCATCAAAAAATAATAAAATGCTTGGGGATAATAAAAAAGAAGTCCAAACCTTATACTCTGAAAACTACAAATTGCTGTTGAAAGAAATGAAAGAAAACATAAATAAATGGAAAGACATCCTACCTTCATGGAACAAGACTTAATTTGTTCAATAACAGTACTTCCCAAATTGATCTACAGATTTAACCCAATTCATATCAAAATCTCAGTTGCCGTTTTTGCAAAAATTGACAAGCTGATTCACAAATTAATACGGAAATGCAAGGGACCAGAAGAGCCAAAACAATCTTGAAAAAGAACAAAGTTGAAGGACTCACACTTTTCAATCTCTGAACTTTCTACAAAGTTACAGTAATTAAGCGGTGCCCACAATTAGTATTTCTGAAAAAGAAAGTGAAAAAGAAAATAGATTTTTAGAAATACTACTATATAATTAAAGAGAACTTCTTCAACAAAGTAAGACTTTATTGAGCACTTGCTATATACTGTGCTAATTGTTCTATCCATTTATTATTCTGTCTGGTCCATAGGATTACGATTCTATTGCCATCTCCATTTTACCAATGAACAAACCGAGGTTTAGAGAGACTGTGACTTGTCCATGGTAGTGGAGCTGGGCTTTGAACCTGGAATGACAGTCCGACTCCAGTCCTAACTTAATACTACCGACCCAGTCCTGTAGATTGAGAGTTCACACTGTGTTCTAAGAACAACGGACCCTGAATAATGAGTGCCAAGACACCTCCGGGCAGATTTTCTAGACATTAGGGAGAAAAGGATTGCTCTTTGCAGATCGCCTGCAGGGAGAACGGTAAGGCTGGCTTCCGAGTTGTTCGCAGAAGCTTCCAGCATGGGAAGCCTGGAGTACCGTCTGCCATGTTCGGAGGGAGAGAAAGCGAGAAATTCAAGAATGTCGTCGGGTTTAGAGGAATAGAGGCAACAGACATTCTTAAACGTGTAAGAATTCAGGGCCTATGGCATCCATGAGGCCTTTGGGGCACTATTCCCCCAAGCAAGAATTGATTTCAACTAAAAAATTAAAGAAACAAGGAGTGCATTTTATCCACTGACTGATCGAGGTGTAGTTGAGGCACGATATTCGGTATGTTTCAGGTGTACAACTTAGTGATTCACAAGTGTTGAAGGTTAGATCCCATTTCTGGTTATTATAAAGTGTTGGCTGTATTCCCTGTGTTGTAGGATGGATCCTTGTAGCTTATATATTTTATACGTAACTAGTTTGTACCTCTCAATCCCCTACCCCTGTTTTGCCTCTCGAATGCATTTTAATATAAAACTGATGCAAAACAGGGGATAGAACATAATTATTAGGAACCTTGGCGATATAAAATAGTAATATAACAAAAATGGGGGGCTGAGGCGAAAGCCAAGTAGAAGGTGAATGTGCTAACTTGACTATGTCGATGTCCTCATTTTTAGCTTGGGGCACCAGGTGCTGTAGAAAGTTGAACTGTGTGGGTAAAAGAATGCCCTACTTTCTCTTCTCTTTTCTCTGTCTCTCTCTCTCTGTCGCCCTGTCTCTTTGTGGACACACATACACATCATGTACATAGACATATGTATAACTAAATACATGTTTTTAACCTTAGACCATTTAGGAACTATGCTTAAAAAAACCCCATTTTCTCGAGTTCCCGTCGTGGCTCAGTGGTTAACGAATCCAACTAGGAACCATGAGGTTGTGGGTTCAATCCCTGGCCTGGCTCAGTGGATTAAGGAGCCGGCGTTGCTGTGGCTCTGATGTAGGCCAACGGCTACAGCTCCAATTAGACCCCTAGCCTGGGAACCTCGATTATGCCGTGGGTGTGGCCCTAATAAAGGGGAAAAGACAAAGATAAAAAACAAACAAACAAAAAACAACCATTTTCTGAGGTTAAGTGATTACTTTGGTCATGTAAGTTTCTCTTGTTAAATTTAATTAAAATTAAATGTAATGGTTTACATTTAAAACCAGCATGTAGGAGTTCCCTCTGTGGCTCAGCGGAAACAAATCTGACTAGTAACCATGAGAATGCAGGTTCAGTCCCTGGCCTTGCTCAGTGGGTTAAGGATCCAGTGTTGCCATGAACTGTGGTGCAGGTCACAGACGCGGCTCAGATCTGATGTTGCTGTGGCTGTGGTGTAGGCTGGCAGCTGTAGCTCCAATTCGACCCCTAGCCTGCATATGCCGCAGGTGCAGCCCTAAAAACAAACAAACAAACAACAACAACAAAAACACAGCATATATAACACAATCTCAGTTTTTGTAAAAATGATTTTTTTCTTTCCTCTTGACCCATATATACACAGGGAGAGTAGCTGGGTTATCCTTCAATCCTTGTTACCTTGTTAACTCTACGTGGTGGAGTTTCGAGATGATTTTTAACTTTCTTTTTGTACTGTACTGAATTGTTTTTGCTTTTAAACCCTCGTGGCATTTTTAAAAGTTAAAAACCGTTCTCAAAAGCAAAGAAGGATCATTTTTTAAAGTTTCAGCATTGGACCTCCAAGCGGAAATGTCGAGGAGGTAGCTGGATGCACGAGTCTGGGAAAATCTGGAGGATAAATTGGGGACTTGGCAGCACGTAGATGATTTCTGAAGCGCAGAGGAATGGATGAGATCATCTTGAGAGAGACTTCAGGGAGTGAGGACAAGTGCCCAGGGCCTCACTCTGTGCATCTCCTACACAGAGAGGATGGGCAGGGAGGAGCCTGCAGTGGAGCCCAAAACGACAATTCCCAGGGGTAGGAGGACTCTTAGCACTTGCAGATCCCAGTGCTAAGTCATGCAGGAGCCGGGCGGTTTTGATCAGAGGCTCGGGTGTAGTTCACATGCCAGGGTTGCCCACCTGGATTTCCATCCACAGCATGTTGTTGATTGTGTGTCTTCTACTTTTCTCCAAAGCCCACAGGGTAGAGGACCAGTGATCACTTCATTTGGAGAATCATTTCAAGACTTCTAGAGTATTTGGGGTTTGGCTAACAGCCGGGTCTTTGGAGAGCCTCGCTTTCAGCAGATGTGCAAGGCGTGCTGGAAAACACTTGTGTGGTTTTTAAATGGGCCATAAGTAGCTTCTGATAAGTGCTTTATTTGACTTGTGAGTTTAAAGAGAGCAGCCTCTGTAATACTAGATATGTGTTTCCACTTCACTATAACCCACTCAACTTGCAAGTCTCGCCCCTGATGAGTTGGCAGTCTTTCTGGCAGAGCTAAACATGTAAACATTTAAAACCTTGTTAGCTGTTGATAAGAGGTCAAGTTTGGGGAGAGAGGGAGCCGAGGTGCTTGTTCTCAGCTCGCCCCTTGGGAATAGGTGGCTGCTGCTCAGTCCACAGGCCTCCGCCTCGTAGTCTGATCAGTTGGCCCTCTCTGGTCAAGTCCAAGGCCGGTGCCAATCATGGCACTTCCCGGCTCTTTTTGGAGCTCATCAAGTTCATGGGGGCTGAAGCTGCCAGCTGCCCATCAGTGACCTCAGCCATTGGTGGATGATGGCCATTTCTGCTCGTTGCTGGGACCTGCCTTGGTGTCGCTCAGCTTCTCTGTCAACATCCTGGCATTGGCAGGGCCACTCCAGCTCTAATGCTTCTCCTGGCACCGTGCGCGTCAGCACCCTTCACTCCTCAACCCTTGGTGCCAGGAGGGCCCCGCATGCCCCTGGGTTAGCAGTTGCTCCCTGTCTCATAGAAGTCATTCTTTCTGCTTTTCTCACCCCTACCTTGGACACCAGTGCCTTGCACTGATGTCGTGTGAGGAAGTTAATTTCTCACGTCCTGCCGTGCATTGAGAGGTAGGCTTTGGAGGACGCAGCTTGGATGTGGATCTGATTAGTTTTCCAATTTTCTCCCCTTCTAGGTAATACTTTCTAATATTCAAAACAGAAGTCCTAAGCCTGGCCCTGCTCCCCACGATCAAGAACTAGGTTTTTTCCTAGAAACAGGACTGCAGAGAGCCCATGTCCTCTATTTCAAAAATGGGTAAGCCTTCTTCTTCTTTTAAATCAAGTTCCTAAAGAAGGAAAATAGCCTTATAATGCTGTCTTCAGTTTAGTTATTATAATGGAGCAATTTTAAATATAAGCCCACAATTGGAATTAAAAAAAAAAAAAAAAGAATGCACATCCAGTCCCTGTTCTGGGAACCGAGATCCCACATCAAGCCTCTACATGGCCAAAGATAAATTAATTAATTAAATAAAATAACAAAGAATGAACATAGGCTCTTTTCTCACTTGCCCATGCGATTTGAAGGTGGGGGAAGGGAGGCGGAGGCGCCCACGTGAGTTTGAGTCCCAGTGGGGAGCACCAGGACCAGGACCAGTGGCAGATGTGATGGGAGCCGTGCTTGTCGCCCCCTTCCTCCGCATGGAGGGGCCGGCACAGGCCCCCCGCTCTGCTGGGGGGAAAGTTACTGATTTGAAAACCCCAGCCCACAGGCTCATCTCCCTTTGAATGGCTGGATCAGTTCAGAGAACTGGGTGCACTGAGTCTCAGACAGTGTTTATGAAAGTTGAGTGTGGCTATAATGCCACACAAGTACCTTTTCACCCTGAGCTGCCTTTGAAATGAGTTTTGAAAAGGTTTAAGAGCCTGAAGGTAAGGGACCGCTCTCTAATGCATTTGATGTTTGTTTTCCTTTTGGTGATGCCCGTATGAGAAATGCAATGACTCTGTTCCACGTGTCTTCAGCTGTCCCTTGTTTTGACATTGTGCTGCAGGGTAGACGTGCATGGTGACCCACAGTAGGTACCTGGTTCCCTCGCAGCTCCTCCCAGGCTGTGCTTAGGAGGCCCCTGGAGTCCTGTTCCCCTTTCTTTAGGAATAGTCCGGTAGCGCTTTGACTGCAAAGGGGACTCGAGTCCAGCCTTTGGATAACTGGACAGTAGAGTTGCTCCCTCTTCATCTTTAAGAGCTTCAAACCTTGGAGCGTAGCTCGTGGAAGTGGAATTTCATCTACCTCATCGACCAGAGCCACCCGTTTCCATTTTCCATTTGTTGAGAGTCAATGCTTATTTTCCAAGTCGTCTTAAACTGTCCCTGGAGAAGGCCTGCTCTGCTCCAAAAGTTCAGATTGGCATGGCCCGGAGAAGGCTGCGGTAAACACCCCAAGGTTTGGGATGGCTTGGTGGCCTTGGCATAAAGGTGCCTCTGAGTTAGATCTCATCTGTCTGACTGAGATCGTCTGAGCGAGGGTGCACCTCCGCTCAGCTGGATTTTGAGTTCTATTTTATTTGCTGTTATAAATAGAGGGAGAAGGGAGGGAACGTGAAACACTTTTCTAGGGAGCTGTCTCTTCTCCCTTGTCACAAGAAATGGTGGTCACCCCAGGGAGTCTCCAACCCTGCCTCTTCCCTCCTCTAACCCCTGAGTGTGTGGGATTGATGGGCAAGGCCAGAGGCTGGAATGAATTTCCTTGGGGCTTTCTGGGGTCCCAAATCAATACCTTCTACTGAAGATGCTTTGCGTGAGATTGATAACGGTGGGCTGGATAACTTATGATCCTCTTCGAGCCTATTCATCAGCAAGAAGCAGGCCTATTGGACTCTGACCTCCTGCCCTGAACTTTTGGATGCCCACCAGAACCCCATTAAAAGCTAATGAGGAGGAGTTCCCTCTGTGGTGCAGCGGAACCTGTGGTGTCTCGACAGTGCTGGGACAGTGGATGGAGGATCCAGCATTGTCACAGTTGTGGTGTGGGTTGTGACTGTGGCTTGGATCTAATCCCTGGCCTGGGAGGCTCCATGTGCTGCGGGGCAGCCAAAAAAAGGAAAAAAAAAAATGATGAGACGTTTGCACCAGGTGATGGCTTACATGCTGGGAATTGCTTACTGACACCTGTCTCATTTTATCTTACCTGAGTTCAAGGAGATTCCTGTTGATGTAGCCAAAGTTTGGGCACTTCTCCTCCTTTCTTGTCCTCTGGCTCTTCTCCCTGGGCTCCAAAGACCAGCAGTGCCTTGAGCAGGCCGCTCTAGAGGGCCCTTCCTGGTGCTGCCGTGTTCTGAAGGCTGGGGTTGTGAAGAGTAATAGAGATTGCTTTTGGGTAGGTGGAGGCGAAGGCCAGTTTTGACACCACGAAATATGGATAAAAGGAGAGAGACCAGTGGGAGCTGTGGGACAGGCTGAGCACTCTCAGGGCTGCTGATCTATACAGTGTGTCACACAGGGCCCGTGGGCCGCACCTCGGCTCCTCGGTGGACGCCTCCCGCCAGTATCTCTGCAGAACAAGTGCCATCCCTAAGCACCAGCGGCTTCCCATCTTCTGGTGCATTTGCCCCATTGTTGTCTCACTCTGTTGTTGTGTTTCTACACTTAAAAAAAATCTGGAAGGATTAATCAACAGGATTTGACTGATTTCCAGGGATAAGAAAATGCATTATATTACAGTTCCCGTCGTGGCTCAGTGGTTAATGAATCTGACTAGGAACCATGAGGTTGTGGGTTCGATCCCTGGCTTCACTCAGTGGGTTAAGGATCCGGCATTGCTGTGAGCTGTGGTGTAGGTTGCAGACACGGCTCAGATCTGGCATTGCTGTGGCTGTGGTATAGGCTGTCGGCTACAGCTCCGAATTGACCCCTAGCCTGGGACCCTCCATATGCCATGGGTGCAGCCCTAGAAAAGACAAAAAGACCGAAAAAAAAAATGCATTATAGAAGAATTTGGCAAGGAGTTCCCTGGTAGCTCAGTGGGTTAAGGATCCAGCATTGTCACTTCTCCAGCTGGGGTTGCTGCTGTGGCACGGGTTCGATCCCTGGAGTGGGCCAACAAAAGAAGAGTTTAGCAATACAAAATCTAAATTGATAAAGCCCATCTTTTTCTCTAGAAATATACTTAAATAGATTCAGTTTTTCAGTTGCCAAGCTAGTGAACTTGGGTCTCTTAGGAAGAACCTGACCCCAGGACCCGTTCCTGGGCTCCTCCTGCCAGCTTAGGTCCCAGTGATGCTTTTCTATTTACCAAGGATTTTACTTCATCATTGCTCCTCATGGCGTTATCTCGTCCACATCCACCACCACCCTTGACGTCGGTGGTATAAATAGTATTGCCTTTTACACACGGTGACCTGGCAGCCGGGCTGCTGGCTTCAGTCCCTCTAGCACTGCCCTACTGCAGGGGAAATGCTGTGGGGGGGCTTGGGCGGACCCTCGTACTGTGGCTTTGTCCCTTGTCCAGCCTCTCTTGTGAGGGGTCACTTGACCCCAGGATCAAGCGTTCCCAAGGCATGGTTCCCAGCCTCCACGAATTGGTGTTTTCTCATCACCCTCTTCCTCATGTCTTATCTACAGCTCGTCACAAATTGTCTGTGTCTTCTCTCCTCTTCCCCGCCCCCTCCTCCCCTCCTTTCCTCTCCCTCTTTCCTTCCTCTCACCCTCTCTCTCACGCCTCCCCTTCCTCGCCTCGCTTCCCCCTTGTACCCCCTTTTCCCTGGCCCCCCATCCACCTCTTTCCTCCTTGGAGGGAAAGAACACCTGTTGTCCTCCCAGCCCCACTTGTCCTGGTCCTGGTCTGCTTGGCACACACCTGTGTCGATTTCACGTCGGTTTCCCTTGTCCCTCTGGGTGGCAGCAGCAGGCCTGTTAAGGATGAAAAAAAAAAAAAGTCTTGCTGAGGCCCTGCAGAGGGCAAAGTCGGAGGGCATTAGCCTCAGAGGTCAGGGCTGCCGCCTCCTGGCTTCTCAAATTGGCTCACCTATGGCAGGCACTCGGATGAGGGGCAGCAAGGGCATTGAAGCAGGAGGGCCTGATGGGGAACCAACGCTTCTCCTCTCAGGGTGTCTGTTTATGTGTAAAACAGGGCCAGGACCACCCACCTCGGAGAATGCATGTGGGGCAAACAGCAAGGGAGAGATTGTAATTTCCAGTGATAATGATGCCTGGCTGGCTTTCCAGCTGGAAGCGGGACCACAGGAAGGTCAGATTCCAGCTGAAGTGGAAGTTCTCAAAGTAACATCATTCATCTGACTGCAGAGCCTCATGCACCCAAGTTTTCAAGGAAGGGTGTTTATTTTCAGCTGCTGGTTTAAGTGGACTCTGCTTGAGATGCGTAACAATGAGCTTGCATAAGCCCTGATCACTGATGGCCATGTCACTGTTTCAGAGAAAGGAGGTGGGGCGGGCTGGTCCAACACAGTAGCACTGGGTGTTCTGGGCACCACAGCCAGGGGCAGAGAAATGGCCTCAGCCTGGGGCTCCCCTGAGCTTCTAAGAAATGTTACCCCCCTTGTGTCCTTGCATCCAGAATTGCCAGCGAAGCTTGAGTTTGGGCTGCCACTCAGGTACCGCCTGTTGTTTTAGGAATGTTTAAATATGTCTTACAAACCCAGAGTAGCAAAGGACATTTCAAATAGCGTTGCTTTTTGTTCACCATGTCAGGTGTACTGGGTGAGCAAAATGGATTAGAGTGTGTGTTTCACCAGGTTCAGAACTGGCTTTAATTCGGGGAAGGTGGAGATCGATTAAAGCAAGAAGAGCTTCATTGCCTGGGAGAGGCACCTGTTGGGTTGCCATCTTTCCTAGGGTGCACGGGAGACCCTGACCTGGAGAAGGTAGGCAGTCAGGCAGTATGATCAGACTCTGGGCTCCCTCGAGGAGCTTGCAGCCAGGAATAAAGTGGGATGGAAGGCTTCTGGAGTTCCGTTACTACAGTCAGTCACCATAGTAACAGAGTTGGTTTTATTTATTTACTTATTTATTTAGGGCTGCACCTGCGGCATGTGGAAGTGGTATTAGGGACCAAGAGAAGTGGGTGGATCGATGTATGGTAGAACTGGTGTTGCTTGGTGTAGGGTCCCAACTAGTGGTGTGACTGGACGATGAATTGGTTTTGAGGGTGGGGGTGGGGACTGGAAGGAGAACAGAGGAATCAGGGATGACTCCCCAGTTTCAGTCTGAGCAACTGGTTGGATGGAGTGGGGACCAGGAAAGGATCAGGTTCAGAAAAGGAGAAATCAAGGATTTGCCTTCGGGTGGGTATCGTGTGAGATGCTTGTGAGATTTCTATTCGGAAGCATCGACCAGAAGGATAGAAGAGCACAGGGAGTATTGGAGCTTGAGTTATAAATTGATTATATTTAAAGCCTTGGACTGGATGAGATCAGGGAGGGACAGTGCATAAAGAGAAAAGCAAAGACAGCCCAGGACCCAGCAGGAAACTTGCAAGAGCTGGAGTTGGGTCAAGGAGGAGGAGCCATGGAGGAGCTGCCCGAGGGAGGAGGGGCCACGAGAGTGTGTTCTCATGGAAGCCGAGAGAAGGTGAGGAGGAGGAAGTGCTCACCTGTGGTGAAGGTGCTGCGATGTGAAGAAAGGTAAAGACCTAAACACTGGATTAGACGCATGGGAGGTGTCTGTGACCTTGAAGGGGCTTTCGGTGGATGCTCAGGCCAGAAGCTAGACTGGGGAAAGGGAGGAGCAAGCGAAGTGGTGGTGCTGGATGGGAGCTATTTTCAATAAATGTCATTTCCTTTTCCAAGTAGAGATCTTGCTGGAAGGATGGATGGTGGAAAGATGGTGGAAGCCTAAGAACCAGGCTAAGGAGCAGGGACTGCATTCTCCAGGTGTGGAGAAGGCGCTGAAACACGAAGGTGGGGTATGAGGAAGGGCCAAGACCAGGTAGGCCATTTAGGCAGGAGGCTGGTACCAGCAGAGTCATGGCCACCGTTTCAGCTGGACTTGGTTTGTTTTATTTGGCTTTTGGCCACAGGCTCCACTCTGATCTCAGCAAGAACCAAGTATGTGTTTGACTGAGAGGAGGATGGGGTGACGGAGGGAGTGAGGCAGGGGGCGGGAGTCTGGGTAAGGGGGCCACTTCCTTTATTGCAACAGCTTCAGGAGGGAAGTTTATGGGCCTGTGTGAGTCCTGCAGCCTGGCCAGCCAGGACCACCTCGTGTCATTCAGGCCGTCCCGAGTCTGGAAGACTTTGGATCACCCTAGCTTACCGTGCTAAGCACTTCACATGTGATTTCGCTGCTAAGGAAAATTTCCGTAATAATTGAGCTGATGGTGGGGTATAGAGTCTGAAAGGCCTGGAGTCTGGGTGTGTTAGAGCACATTTAAAACTCACTGCCCTTCGTACATGAGGACTCTGTGATCCAGAGAAATCGCGTTCAGCGGTCACTCAATAAATATTAATCAAGAACCTCACTAGGTTGGAGTTCCCGTTGTGGCGCAGTGGTTAACGAATCCGACTAGGAACCATGAGGTGGCGGGTTCGGTCCCTGCCCTTGCTCAGTGGGTTAACGATCCGGCGTTGCCGTGAGCTGTGGTGTAGGTTGCAGACTCGTCTCGGATCCCGCCTTGCTGTGGCTCTGGCGTAGGCCGGTGGCTACAGCTCCGATTCGACCCCTAGCCTGGGAACCTCCATATGCCGCAGGAGCGGCCCAAGAAATAGCAAAAAAAAAAAACCTCACTAGGTTACTTGCTGGTGCCAAACACTGTTCTGACCGAACAAGTCAGACCCAATCACTGTCTAGATGGGGTTTCCATTTTGGTTAGTGACACAGTCAGCTAGGTCTGTAAGCTCAGAGCTGGGGGGTGGGGGGTGGGCCGAAGAAATGGCTCCTCTGTTTACAACAGAGGAATCGACAGCAGGAATCTGGGTGCATTGTGACAGGGTCACAAAACTTGTGGTCTTCCTACAAACAAATACCCAACACACGTCCCCTGCACCTCCGCGTGGCTGCTGGGCAGGACCAGGGGCACAGGGCTCAAAATTGGAAGAAAAGCTGCAGTATTTATGTATGTGTGTATGTATGTATGTCTTTTGGGGGCCGCACCCCCGGGATATGGAGGTTCCCAGGCTAGGGGTGGAATCGGAGCTCTAGCCATTCAGCCTATACCACAGCCACAGCAATGCCAGATCTAAGCCACACCTGTGCCACAGATCATGACAACACAGGATCCTTAACCGACTGAGCAAAGCCAGGGATTGAACCTGCGTCCTTTTGGATGCTAGTCAGGTTTGTATCTGCTGACCCACGATGGGGACTCCAAAGCTGCAGTATTTAGCGGGAGAGTTTTTAGGCCACTTGAGCCCATCTGTTCTATGCATGGGTGGCCATGAGAGGTCCTATAGATATAAAGGCTTTCAACCTCTCTTTTCAAAGAAAAAAAAAAGAAAAGATTCCAACCATATGCCATTCTGGAAAAGGCAAAACTTATGGAGACAATAAAAAGATCAATGGTTGCCAGGAGTCTGGTGGGGAGAAGGGAAATGGATACAGTACAGCAAGTTTTTAGAGCAGTGAAAATCCTTTGTATGACATTATAGTGATGGATACATGTCGTTATACTTTGGTCCAAACCTGTAGAACGTGCAGCACTATTGGCTGCATCAGGGTGAACCCTGAGGTGAACGGTGGACTTTGGTGATTAGGCTGTGTCAACATAGTTCATCCTTCATTTAACAAAAAGTACCCTCTGGTGAGTGATGTTGGTAATGGCTCTGCAGGCGTGGAGAGATGGTGGTGGGACATTTCTGGACCTTCTTGTCCGTTTTACTGTAAACCTAAAACTGCAACAGGAATAAAAAAGTCTTTTAAAAAAAGATTTAAACAAGGCCATGTAGCTAGTTGGTGGCAGAGCTGGCCCTGTACCTTCTTCTAACACCCAGCCCAGTTTTCTCACCCCTGGGACCGACTGACCACGCCCAGTTAGGGCTCTCTTCTTGAAAATGGAGCACAGAGCAGCAGAGCTCCAAAGAAGACATTACACTTGGGAAATAAGGGCTTTTCGGGGAGTTCCCGTTGTAGTGCAGTGGAAACGAATCCAACTAGGATTCATGAGGATGCGGGTTCCATCCCTAGCCTCCCTCGGTGGGTTGAGGATCTGGCGTTGCCATGAGCTATGGTGTAGGTCGCAGATACGGCTCAGATCTGGTGCTGCTGTGGCTGTGGTGTAGGCTGGCACCTGTAGCTCCGATTCAACACCTACCCTGGGAACCTCCATATGCCAAAAAAGAAAAAAGACTTTTAAAGCCAGTCTTGATGTAATTATTTATGTAATAAAAAGCGTGAGCCAGATCTTCTTTGTTTCGTTTGAATGTAGACTAGGTCTGGCTCATCCTTGAATGCCATCAAAATTTCAGTATGACCACAAAGGCATCTTTGTCAATTTTACTTATGAAACTCCAGGACCACTTTCAGTGATGAATTATGGGACAGGCGTTTGCTTTCAGTGAACTCGGTAAGTGCCAGGCCTTAATGAGTGTTAGGGGCCCATCTGAAAGCGTAGCAGCATTTAGCAAGGCAGCTGCATCCTTGGCTGCTGACAGTTGGTCAGGACAGAGTTGGTCTGTCCTTGGCTTCAGCAGGAGAACAAAGAGAACCGGTAGATCATTTTAAGCTTCTAAAGTGCAAAGGGAGTGGGGAGGGGGCTAGTGAGCTCATTGGCATTGCACAAAGACCCCTCCCCATGTGGTTTCTCCCACCTATAGGCTGCCTCCTTCAGCCACCATCCAGAATTGGAATTCCCTGAGAGATGAATTGGTACAGGAGACGCTTCCAGTTCTTTGTTTTAGTTTTGTGTAGGGTAGTGAGTTTCTGTCTTCATGAAGCAGAGGGAGTTTGTTTATTTTTCCGCTTATTTATTCATCCATCAAACGATGATGTGCTGGGAGCCAAGGTCGAGACAGCAAATGATCCTTGTGGGTTTTCTAATCCAGCAAGAAAATAAATAATTACAAGTAGGCTTAAGCCTTAGGAAAAGAGAAGATACTTTTTTTTTTTAAACTTGGCCTTTCACTTTGCAAGTTTTCTTCCAAAGAGATGGTTATATAATAAAGTGTCTAAAAATCAAAATTAATTTTCATTTTTTGGATATTTCCCAGTCACTCTTGATATGACTGGAGGCCAAGCCCCTGGAATTTACGGCTGCCGATGGCAGTATTTGCAGGCTGACCCCTGGGCTGTGCTTGGGGCGGGAGTAGCATCAACACAGCAGGGTCGTGTGGTTCCCCAGTATGAACCCCCGTTCGGTTCCAGGTGATGTAATATGACAGTCGCTTGTTCTGCCGGCCTTTATCCAGCTCCTGCTCCTGCCAGACGTTCTCCAGGTGCTGGGGGTAGAACGGGGAGTCGCGAGACATGCTTCTTGCTCTCAGAGAGAATCCAGGTTCTCAAGTTCCTGGATGTATACGTGCTGGAGATAGCGCTCAGGAGGTAGGGTACCCGTTTCTGTGAGTCCATTTGAAAATGAAGGACTCAGTGGGTAGAAGCGGTTTCCTGAGCATGGGCCTGAGCAGAGCCTGAAGATGAGTCAGTGCCTAGCAGCTGACCCCCCACAGGCACCATGGGGTTTTGTTCAGACCTGAAGGGATCCTAAACGGGCATCAGTCACATCTTGTCCAATAAACCCATCCTTCTTCTCTGCTTTATTTTTTTCAGCATTTAACTGGCTTAATCACATACCCCATGAACAGTGCCGACCAGGGATCTTCTCAGGTTCAGAGAGGCATTCCGAACCACAAGACGTCACTGGCCGCACTTGGCTCCCATCTATCGAGAGAGACCTAGATCAGAACCAGAAGTTGCCAGCAGGGCCGTGTCCGGGGTTTCTCTCTTGGCGGTCCAGCCGGCCACCCTCCCCCATGGAGTGACCAAGCCGGAGAATGCGCTTCCCATCCCGTAGGGGTGGGAATCTGTCCTGGCTTGACATGCCCCCAAGGGATTTGCTCAGTTGTGTGTCATCACGTTCAAGGAAGCCCAAAGCCATGGTGTCCCCATTAGATATTTATGGGTCCTTTCAGTCCAGATGCAAGTTATCAATCAGGGGTCATTTTCTACATAAGCAATGTTGCCTCGGAACATAATTGACATTTTATCTTTATTAGGTTTCCAGGGAAACAGAACTGAAAAGTTAACCTAAGGCCAAACTCTCAAGCGGAAGAAGAACAGAATGTGTTAACCCTTTGCCCACACTGTATTTCTTCTCCTTATCTTATTTGTTTGTTGTCTGTTTCCCATCCCTAGAATCTAAGTTCCAGGAATTTTTATCTGCTTTGTTTGGGGAGGGGTCTATCCCTTGAGTATATCTGGTCCACAGATGTACATGGATGAATGGGTGAGTGAATGAACGTCTCATGTTCATCCGAGATGGCTGTGGCTCACAGAGGCCCAACAGTTGTGTGTTTTCTTTAAAATGAGTTAATGCCGCATATGTTTATCGAGAGCCAAGCATGCTGAGCACAGTGCTAGGTTCCCAGAAATAAGAATAAACAAGACAGGGAGTTCCCTTCATGGCTCAGCAGTTAACGAACCCAACTAGGATCCATGAGGATGAAGGTTCGATCCCTGGCCTTGCGCAGTGGGTTAAGGATCCGGCATTGCCATGAGCTGTGGTGCATGTTGCAGACGAGGCTCAGATCCTGTGTTGCTGTGCCTGTGGTGTTGGACGGCAGCTGTAGCTTCTAATCAACCCCTAGCCTGGGAACTTCCATATGCCGTGGGGGCAGCCCTGAAAAGCAGAAAGATTGTAAAAAGGAAAAAAAAAAAATTGAACGAGACAGCCTGGATGGGCTTCACTCCTGTTACTGCTTCTTGGTGGGAAAAAGGGAGCTGAGCTCGGACCATCCAGGTCTTGCTGCTGCTAATGTCCTGTGGAAAGTGGGTGGAGGGGGCCAGGGATCAAATAGTTGCCTTGGCCTCATAAGAAAGAATATGTTTTCTGGAAGGGTCATAGGGACTGCTGCTGCCGACTCCCTTATCTCTGAGATTAGGGGCTATTTCCAGCAATGATGGCTTTATTAGGAGACGCACCTCGAGCAGGCCGGACAGATCCTTTCACTTCTGAGATGCTCCTCAGTGGAAATTTGGTGCTTGTAGCCTCCTGACTTAAGCCTGGCGTGTCCACATCTGGATGGGATTCCAGAATTCCCACAGCAGCAAAGAGGATTATCCTCTTCCATGGTTTAGTGTTGAGACACTTTGCTCCCAGAACCACATTTTTTAAAAAGTATGTAGTGGCTTTTTGAGTCGAAACCTCCAGGGGTGAAGTTGGACGCAGAAGCCAGCAAGCCTGTGGCAGTGCAGCCTTGCAGGCAGCTCCTCGAGGGCGGCCCATTGAAACGACACATGCATGTTGGAAAGAGGAATGCACATCCTGTCTGGTCAAGGAGGAAGCCTGGGTTCACCCTCTCTGAGCCTGTCAGACTGTGGGGAGCTTTCTCAGTCATTTATTGGCGTCTGTGCCACAGAGTGGGTCCAGATGTGTCTGCCCGGGAAGCGGGGTGGGGTGGGGACAGGCAGCATTCCTGTTCTGGCTCTTGGCCAGAGCCAAGCTCTTCTTCTACTTGCGTTTCCCCTTCCCTGGCTTTGGTGTCAAATGCATTAGTATTTCATGTGAGGGCAGGGTGGGCGGTGGAGGCCACAGCTCTTTTCAAGGGATATTTCCTATCTATTTCTTTTTAAATCCTCGTTTTTTTTTGTTTTTTTTTTGTTTTTTTTGGTTTTTTTTGCAGAGGTATTTTTAGTCAGCTGCGAGAGAGAGCTGCAGAGAGATTGAGCTAAAGCCCAGAAAATGACTGAGATATCTTTGGAGAATTTATAACTTTTCTTAGGGAAAACTAGAATCTTCTATTGAAGATGAGAAAGGCCATAAATTGTCTTAACTGCCTTTATATTTGTCTAGCAGCGTCTGCCATAGATTTGGACCTAGCAGCGTCTGCCATAGATTTGGACACTGATAAGGAACTCTAGAATAAAAGTGTGTGTTCTCATAGCCAAATCTTGTATTTGATTATGAGATTTTTTTTTTTAAATACACAATTTTTTTTCCTTCAGTTGACCTCTGGTTTTTCCACCTTGCTCTCTATTTTAGTTTGGATTTTTGCTTTTTATTCACACACGACTTTGGTGGTAGCACAGATGCACTACCTTTCTTCTGCTGGCTCCTCCTTCTGTACCTTCTCTTTGCTGGCAGGTGCCTGGTTGATGGGTATGGGAGTTGGTTCTTCTTTGACTCTCCCTGGCAAATTAGCATCACAAGCAGCAATCTCTCCATGTTGGAAACAAGCAGTTAAAATACCAGGAAGACTCTGATGCTGTGTTTCTTCTGAAGAATACTTAGAAAAACTCATTAGCCAGACTTGGTAAAACTGAATTACAGATTTTTTTAAAAAGATGCAATTATATCACTTTCAAGTACGTTTTGAGCTAGGTTTTTTTTTTTTTTTTTTAATCTATTGCCTACTCAATTCCATGTGTGTGTATTGAGAGTCTGCTGGGCGCTAGCCACCAAGATAAGCTCTGGGATATAAGATGAATAAAAAAATGTTCTCTGAGCTCACGAGGAAGACAAGGATGTCAACAAATAATTATAACACCTGGTGAATAATGAAGAGATGGGCTGGGGGAGAAGGAGAGGGAGGGGAGGATGGAGGAAGAAACACCTGCTTGCCTAAGTTCATCAAGTTTTTTACAACTAACATTAGAACTTGGTCTTTGAGGGAGAGGTAAGGCTTCCCCATCATAGGGAAGGCTGGGGACAGGGCTGGTGGTCAAGGTTGAATGCTAGAGCCACCAGGCCGGTTGTACTTTGTGTGGCTCTTGGGAGGCAGCATGGTCTGGTGGTTAAAGAGCACTGACTCGGGATTCAGCTGCCTGGGTTGGAATCCTCCCTTTTACATTGTCAAGCGCTATGACCTTGGCAAGTTACTCAGCCTCTCTGCGTTTCGCTTTTCCTTGTCTGTAAACTGGGGATAATAATAGTACCTGCTTCTTAGGCAGATTAAGTGGGTCAGTAATTATAGTGTGTTTGGACAGTGTCTGGCCCATAGTAAGTTTGATAAATAAATTAATAAAACCCTGCAGAGTGAAGGGTTTGTCTGTTCCCTAGAAGAATAGGTAAGAATTAGCAGCTGGGAAATCTGGGACGATGATAACAACAGGGACAGCGTGGTTTGGGAGTCTTCTCATATCTCGACATTAAAAAACGCGCAGTAGCCAGATAGCAAAACTAAAACCCATGAACAATATTTACAGCAAAACTAGATGGCAAGGCGTACTCACGAGCTCCAAGTACAAGCTCACAGGGACAGACAACCAACAGCTAGAGACAAGCATCTTATTTACATTTGTGTGGGAGAGCACAGGAAGAAGCAGTGAGGTATCTGAGGACCTGAGAACAGGAGACCTGCAAAGAGCCAACAAGACTTTGCAGGAAAGCTTGTTCGGCCAATTTGGAATTAGCAGCTGAAAATGAGAGAGCTTTTCCGAGTAAGGTCGGAGGGGCTGGAGCAGACTGGCCCCTCTGAAGACATGAAACCAACCCACCAGGGCTCTTGGCTGGGACTGCCCCCCCCCCCCCCCCCCCCCCCCAGTGAGGAGAATGCTGAGAGTGGAGTGAAAATTGACCAAGTGGTGTGAGATCAAAGGACTATACCATAAGTAGCCAGGAATGATCCTAAAGCAAGATGCTATTTTTTTTTTTTAGCTGCTTTATTCAGGTATAATTTATATATCAAAAATTCACCTCTTGTAAATATACAGTTCAGTTGTTTTGAGTAAATTTATGCAGGCATTGCAGTCATTGGCACAATTCAGCTTTAGGGCAATTCCATCACCCTAAAAAGTTCTTCATAGCTATATGCAGTCAGTCCCCATTCCTACCCTGAGCCCCAGGCAACCGCTTGTCTATCTCTATAGATTTGTCTTTTCTAGAAATTTCACATAAATGGGATCATGGAATATGTAGTCCTTTGTGTCTTTTTTCTTTCTCTAGAATAACGTTTTTGCGGTTCGCCCACCTTGTAGACTAAGTCAGGAAGTCACTCCTTTTTACTGCTAAAGAGTTATTCCACTGCTTATCTGTTCACCAGTTAATGGTCATTTGGATCATTTCTACTTTGGGGCTATTATGAGAAATGCTACTGTGAACATTCATGTACACATTTTTCTGTAGATATATGTTTTCATTCCCCTTAGATTCAGAGGCATGGAATTGATGGGTTGTAAGTATATGTTTAGCTTTTAAGAAACTGTCACACTCTTCCTGAGTGTCTGTAGCATTTTACATTCCTACCAGCAGTGTGTGAGGGTTCCAGCTTCTTTCCATTCTCGTCAAGACTTTGTATTGTCAGTTTTAAAATGAAAGCTAGTCCAGTGGGTTTGCCGTCGTATCTCATCGTGATCTTAATTTGCATGTCCCTAACGATTAATGATGTTTGCTCAGCAGTTTTGCATATGCCTATTAGCTATTCTTCTATCTTCTTTGGTGAAGCATCTATTCAACTATTTTACCCTCTTTTCAATGGGATTGTCTTCTTATTATCAAGTTGTAAAGAGTTCCTTATATTCTGGATATAGATCCTTTATCAGATATATAATTTGCAAATATTTTCTGCCAGTCTATGACTGGTATTCATTGTTTAAATTATGTCACTTAAAGAGGAAAAGTTAATTTTGATGAAGTCCAAATTAACCAATTTTTCTTTTCACAGATCATCCTCTGGGTGTCATATCTAAGAAATTTTGGCCCAATCTAAGACCACAAAGATTTTTCTCCTTTGTTTTATTCCAGAAGTTTTGTAGTTTTAGCTTTTACATGTAGGTCTCTAATCTGTTTTGAGTTAATATTTATGTATGGTGTGAGGTAAGGGTCTAGGTTAAATTTTTTTTTTTTTTTTGCATCTAGATATCCAGTTGTCTAAGCAACACTTAGACACTTTTCTCATTAAATTGCCCTGACACTTCATTAAAAAATTAATTAATTGAGCATAATATAAAGCTTTGTTTCTGGAGTCCCTATTTCATATTTATATGTCTATCCTTAGACCAATAGTACACTGTCTTGAATATGTAGCTTTACTGCATATTTTGAAATTAGCTAGTGCAAGTTCTCTAACTTTGTTCTTTTTCAAAATTATTTTGGCTATTCTCAGTCTTTGATATCTCCATATACATTTTAGAATCAGCTTGTAATTTTTACCAAAAAAAAGCTTGTTGGGTTTTTGTAGGGTTTTTTGTTCTTTTGGTCTTTTTAGGGACACACCCATGGCATATGGAAGTTCCCAGGTTAGGGGTCAAATTGGATCTCTAGCTGCTGGCTTACACCACAGCCACAGCAATGCCAGATCTGAGCTGCATCTGCAACCTACACCACAGCTCACGACAATGCGGATCCTTAACCCACTGAGCGAGGCCAGGGATGGAACCTGCCTCCTCATGAATACTACTCAGATTCGTTTCCACTGAGCCACGATGAGAACTCCCCTGCCAGGTTTTTGATAAAGATGGCAGTGAATCTCCAATTTAGGGAGAATTAACATATTAACAATAATGAATCTGCCAATCCATTGTCTCATCTTTTATCCGGATCTTCTTTAATTTCTCTCAGAACTCTTTTGTAGTGTTTATTGCACAGGCTTTGCATTTTTTGTTAAATTTGTTCCTAAGTATTTTGTTTATTTTTATGCTATTGTGAATGGAATTAATGAATAAATTCTTAATTTCATTTTCAGATTATTCTTTGCTTTCATATATATGCTACTGATTTTTGTATATGGATGTTGTATCTTGCAACCTTGCTAAACTTTTATTAACTAGTTCTTATAATTTTTAATAAATTGTTTAGGATTTTTACATATGGGGTCATGTCATCTGTGAATAAAAACAGGTTTATTTCCTCCTTTCCAAACTGTATGTCTTTTATTTCTACTTACTGCCTTCTTGCATTGCCCAGAACCTTCAATACAATGTTGAATAGAAGTGGTGAGAGCAGAACTTTATCAAACTCCTGCCTGGTCTTAGGGAGAAAGCCTCAGTCTTTTACCATTAAGTAAGATGTTAGCTGAAGTTTTCTCAGATGCCTCTTTGTCTCTTGTAATATTTCTTCACTTAAAGTCTGTCTTATCTGATATTAATATAGCCATTCCAGCCGTCTTTTGGTTACTGTTTACATAATATATCTTTTTCAACCTTTTACTCTCAACCTATTTGTGTCTTTGAATTAAAGTACCTCTCTTGTATAGCGCTCATAGATAGCGGATAGTTGGATCTTGCTTTTTTATCTAATACAAAAAATTTGCCTGTTGATGGCATGTTTAATTCATTCCCGTGTAACTACTGATATGATTAGATTTAGTCTGCCATTTTGCTCTTTGTTTTCTGTCTTTCATGTCTTTCTTGATTCTTTCTTCCTCCCTATTACCTTCTTTTGTGTTAAACAAATACCTTTTAGTATTACATTTTAATTCCTCTGTTGACTTTTTGCCTATATTTTTTGAAAATGTTTATGGTGTTTCTCTATGAATTACAAAATACATCTTAAATTATAAATCTATTTCAGTAAAATACGCAACTTGGCTTTAATATAGCTTCATTTCCTCTCTTCTTTTGCTATTAATGTCTCTATGTGTTATAAACACAACAGGCAGTATAATAATTATTCCCTCATACAACCCTATTTTTATAGAAATTAACATGAGAAAGCTTTAAAATATGTTTAGACAATATTTTATATTTACCCACATATTTGCATTTCTAGTCCTCTTAGTAATTAATTCCTATGGTTTCAAATTACCCTCTGTTGTCATATCCTTGTAGTCTGAAGAACTTCAAAATATTGTATTGGGCATGTCTGCTTACTATGAATTCTCCCACTTTTTGTTTATCTGGGAATGTCTTTATTTTGCCATCATTTTTGAGTGACAGGTTTACTTTATGTAGAATTCTTGGTGATAATTTTTTTTTCCTTCATCACTTTGAGTGTATCTTCCACTACGCCTGATGAGAATTCACTGTTAATCTCATTGCTGTTCCCCTCTATGTGATTGTTTTTTGGTTGTTACTTTCAGGATTTTTTTCTTTGTTTTCTAGCAGTTTTATCATTACGTGTCTCTGTTTTTCTTCAGCCCTTACTCCCCCCCCCCATTCTTTGGATTTGGAATATGTTTTTTATTCATTTATCTTTAAGTTCAATGATTTTTCTGCCATCTCAAAGCTGCTGTTGAGCCCACTTAGGGAATTTTTCATTTTAGTTATAATTTTAACTCTAAAAAAACCCCATTTGGTTAATTTTTATAGTTCCTGTTTCTCTATCGATATTCCCAATTTGTTGACTCATTCTCATATTATTTTCTTTTAATGTGTAAACATTGTTTCTGTTAATTATTTGATCATACTTATAATAGTTTCTTTGAAGTCTTTGTCTTCTAAATCCAATGCATGGGCTCATTCGGAATGATTTTATATTGACTATTTCTTTTGAGCATGGGTCTTGCTGTCCTATTTCTTTGCATGTCTTATAACAGACATATGTAACATAAAATAAAACAGATGAAAAGTTATAGCATGTTCTAATTGTCTTATCCCCCATGCCCTTGAGAACTAGGATTCTTAGTAAGGGAAAAAGGCAAAATAGATTTATGATAGAAGAAATTAGGGGAGAACTCAATAGCCCTGAATTTGAATGACTGAGTTGGAACTATCAGTATGATATCATTAGGTATCTGTATGTGTCTATATGTGTCTTTGTAGGTGCATGTGTGTGGGAGAGATCAAGGGGGAGAAAGTGAGAGAGAGAAGGCCTTGGAGGAAGTCCTGGCTCCATGACTGACCCGGTAGCGGTGAACATCCCTAATGCCTAGATTGTGATCATTTTCCAGTAAAAGAAACCTTGTTCAGGTCTAGGGTGGGAAATACATAAGATGAGCCTGTAAAATCTGTACATCAGATAGCAAGAGCATTATCAAAGATTTCTGGGGCCATGCTTCTCAGTGTATAATTTAGCCATATATGGGACAATTTGAATTTCAAGAAGGATAAAAATTGCAATAGTCTCATCAAATATGTTTAAATTCATGAGTTCTAATTCAGTATCTAACAAAGCAGACAGAAAGAAAGAATCAAACGTTTTTCTTACCTTCACTATATGAACTGGAAAACCAAATATTAGATGAGAGGAAACACCTCCCTTATTATAAAAGTATTCCAGCTAGTAAATGAAAATGCAGTGAGAGAATTAGAACATCACATTTTGTAATTCCCAGTGAACTAATAACAAGGGCTGCTAACATCATAAAAGAGCGACAGCCAGACCCCCTGTTCCTCCTGATGGAAGAACACACCACCAGCAAAGTCTTACGAAGGGATTGAATCTGAATCAGTCAAGCTTTGACATCTAGCTGCCAAATGCAAGAAATACAAGAAAAGGAGGGATATCTCAAACTGCATGACTGTTTTCCAGCCAGTGGGAAACTCTATGGGTCAAACAGTTCAGAGTCTTTAACCATTCAGATAAATTGGAAGGAAAAGAAAGAGATAAAAAGAGAACCTGTAGATGAAAAGAGATTTTTAAAAATCATCAAGTGAAAGAAAAAAAATCGAGGGGGTTCTCTTGTGGTACAGCGGATTAAGGATCTGGCATTGTCACAGCAGTGGGAGGTTGCTGCACTGCTGTGGCGCAGGTTTGATCCCTGGGCCGGGAAATTCCATAAGCTAAGGGTGTGGCCAAAAAAAAAGAAAAAAGAAAGAAAGAGAAGAAAAAAATTGGGCAATACTAAACTGTAGTGCAGAGATGTATGCTTAGCTGATTAAGCCATGAAATTGGATAAAGCAATGGCTATGAAAGTTAAGGTAACTGTTACTTTGAATGGAGGGAAGGGCCTGTTAATTGGGCTGGGGTGGGTTGCAACAGTCTTCAAAAAAAAAAACCTGGGTGATAGTTACCAGGATTTTTTGCCTTTTAATAATTCCCTAAATGATATATTTGTTTTCTATGGCTTTCCATATCAATTTTTTATATGATAGAAAGTTAGGAGGAGTTCCTATTGTGGCTCCATGGTAATGAACCCAAGTAGTATCCATGAAGACACAGGTTTAGTTCCTGGCCCCCCTGGGTGGGTTAAGGATCTGGTGTTGCTGTGGCTGTGGTGTAGACTGGCACCTGTAGCTCTGATTTGACCCGCTAGCCTGGGAACCTCCATATGCCACCAGTGTTGCTCTAAAAAGACCAAAAAAAAAAATTTTTTTTTTTAAAGTAGGGGGGTGGGGGTCAATGAAAGATGGGATAGAAGGATATGGAGCAGGGACAGGGGAGGGGTCCCCGCCCTGGGAATCTAGAGGCCAGGATCCCAGCCCTGCTCCGCCTCTCACTCAGCGCTGGTGGGCAGGCCTCTCACGTTCCCTCTCTGTCAGTTGAAGGCAGTGAAGTCCTGCCTGCTCACGAGGTTGGTGGGAGAACCCTCCAGAACAATGGGCTGGGGGTGGCACATGACCAGCTCCTGTCACCTCAGAAGAAGGTGATGATGACAACAGGGGCTGAGCAGTCAGTCACTCACCCCATGGGATCCTCACAGCATCCCTGTGAGTAGCAGGTGTGCAGCCGCCCTTGCTCTGGAGGACCCCAGCTCTGTCCTGACGCAGCCGAAAGTCTTAGGGGGCTTTCTTGATGAGAGAGGGGACTCATTTGTAATTATCTTGTCAGTGGCCTATTGGTAAATGTTTGCTCTTCTAGATGGCTTAGAGGGGCTTGAAAATAGCTTATTCTGCTCAGCAAATTAAGCATTCTGCCCTCAGATAACATTTTCCCTGCTCATGCGCTTAGCAAAGCTTTTTTTTCCCCTATAGATGGTGCAAAGGCACACTTGAGCTCTCCATCTGAGCCACTGGTTGTGAATTCTGACTGGGAAGGGCCACATAAATGAGGCATTCTGTGACGAAAGCATCTAATTTAGAAGCTTGTACAAGAAGCTGGTGGACAGGCCCGTTGCCACATTCTCATCATTTTGTCAATGTCAGTCTCTTTGACACGATCTGGTTCAGAGTCCGTATCTGCTGTGAAGGTTTGCAGAAATGCCCCCCCGTCCCTTTGTCATCAGCCCCCACGGGCAGGGGCCGTGAGTCACAGCTCTTCTTCAGAGCCACGTGTGTCCCAGGAGGCTCCGTCAGGCCCTCGGTGTCCCCCGCCTTCCCTGCTTCTGTCCTGCCCCTGGCGCGCTTTTGTGTTCCTGTCAGGGGAGTTAGTCACACTTTCCACACGTCTGCAGGCTTCTGCCCGACAGGCTCACCAGCGTGTCTGGGTGCTGGAGGCAGACTGGGCCTGGGTTCAAACACCAGCGCTTCTGTTCGTGGGCTGTGTGATGATCACGGGCACGTTATATAATTTCTCTGAGCCTTTGTTTCTTCGTGGGAAAAAAACTACCAAAGGTGCTAACTAATCACTTGTCAGCTGAGAAAAAAATTGGACCACAGTATATAATAGAAGCCAGTTCTGATGCCGCACTCCTTTCTGGTAAACCAGCGGTACACACACACACACACACACACACACACACACGCACACACACAAAAGCTGCTTGTGGCTTCTCCCTGGTAACTTCTTTGTGTGGATTGGAAGAGCAGCGGGTGGGTGGTGGGACCAGATGCGGGCGGATCGGGAGGATGGTGTGGTTTCCAGCACTGAGCCAGGAGCCTTGCGGGTGTCCCCTTCATCAGGCCTCGGAGGAGGCATCAGCCCCACTTTGCAGAGGTGAAGCCTGAGGCCCAGGCCCTCCCCGTTCCCGCTGCGGCCTTGCGCCCTACCGGCTCCTTCGCCTTGTTTCCCGACGGCTCGCGTTCCAGGCTCCCTGCCTGTCCTTCTTCTCGGGATCACGCTCAACCTCTGCCCGCTTCTTCTTTTCTGTCCCCAACTTGCTAGGCTTTCCCGGGCCCCAGCGAGGTATCTGGCCCGACTCACAGGAACGTGGGAGACTCCCAGACGGCTCCATGCTGCCTCAAACCAGACCCTACAGCTTTAGTGCCCCAGGAAGAATGGCAGAGGCCTTGAGCTGCCCCTTCTCTGCCCAGGCTGTCTGGCCTGCTTCTGACTGGGTCCCTCGGACAGGCCTGGCCTGGGGGCCGCCCCCACTCAGCCTCTCCTCACCTGCCTCTGCTGCCTGCTTGGACATGAAAGGAGTATCTTTTTTTCTTCTTCTTCAAAATTAAATGACTCCAAAGAAGTTAGATTCCAGGAGGGTTTCTGCAATGGCAGAGTTTTGAGGATCATAGTAATAATAATGGCAAACATTTAAAAAGCACGTATTCTGTGTATTAACTCATTTCATTCCCACAACCAGTCGGGAGGTCAGGACGTTTGCTATCACCATTTTATTTTATTATTTTAATTTAATTTAATTTTATTTTATTTTATTTATTTGTCTTTTTAGGGCCGCACCTGCGGCATATGGAGGTTCCCAGGCTAGGGGATCGAATCGGAGCTGTTGCTGCCAGCAACATAGTCACCGCAACACCAGATCTGAGCTACATCTTTGACCTACGCCATAGCTCACGGCAACGCTGGATCTTTAACCCACTGAGTGAGGCCAGGGAGCAAACCTGCAACCTCCTGGTTCCTAGACGGTTTCGTTTCTGCTGTGCCATGATGAGAACTCCTGCTATCACTGTTTTATGCATGAGGAAACTGAGGCACAGCGCTGGCCCAAGGTCAACAACTAGTTAACGGTGAAGCTTGGGTCTGCACCCAGTCTGGCTCCAGAGTCCATGTTCCATTTTGTTTAAGTTTGAGAGCAGAGACGCGTGCCTGGATTTCCAGGTGGATGCTTTGAAGAGCAAACCTTAGATGTTAGATGAGCTCTGACTTGTTTGCTAAAAGGGTTGGGAGAATGAGGAGTCCGGTTCTGTGTTAGGTACCGTGAGGCTTCTCGGGTCAAGTTGAGCATCCTGTGATACGGGTCCAGCAGCAAGTGCGTTCACGGGCCAGCCCGCCGTCGCATCCCCGAGATCCTCTCCTTGCGCGCAGTGGACACTCAGTATATATTTCTCAAAGAAGATTGATGTCCTTTGATTTATTTCCAAATGCTGAAAGGAGGAGGGACAGGGGATGGGCATGCCTTTCCACATCCCACGTTTCCCCAGATGCCTCAGGGTCGGGGTGAGGGGAGCGTGTGCTGTTTTTCTGTGAGCCCCTGTGGCAGTTTGTCCGTCTGCATGCAGCCCAGCCACGAGCATGCTGTGCGGGAGGGACCAGCCTGGCTCCCTGAGGCACCCTGTGTCTTGTCACCTTGTGTCCCTGATGCCCAGGACACAGCGCCTGCACACCATGCCACGCTGCCGGGCCAGGGGACCTGAACGCCTGGTTTACTTTGCCTTTGTCACCAGGAAGCCATCGTTGCTGAGATAGTCAAAAAATGTGGTTAAGCCTAGCTCACCACGCATTAGGTTTGAAATGAGACTTCCGGAAGCTTGGCCTGCTTCTTCACATCCCGGCCTGCCTGGTTGTCACTGTATCTAGGCTGCAGCTGGCTCGCTCCAGTGATCAGAGAGAGTCCTTTGCTAATGAGGCCAAGGTTGTGGGTTTGATCCCTGGCCCCTGACTGCAGCAGGCCATCTGTCTTCACAAATGCGTGTCACTGGATCCCAGCAAAGAGAGCAGAGAGGGCGAAGCTGGAGTCCGTTTTGGGAAAAACAGCTCCCTGACAGCTCGCCCGACGTGGTCTCCTGGACTGTGAAATATGTCTTCTTCCTCTCCCACTTTCCAGGTCTGGGATCTGGCTTTGATTCCAGACTTTTTCCACGTAGATGATACTAAGGGTTGTATAAATGAAAGAGAAGCAATCCCCCAGCCTGAGGACGAAGAGAAATTGGCCTGTTGGAGGTCCTGTCATGGTGCAGTGGAAACGAATCTGACAAGGAACCATGAGGTTTCGGGTTCGATCCCTGGCCTCACTCAGTGGGTTAAGGATCTGGCATTGCCGTGAGCTATGGTGTAGGTTGCAGATGTGGCTCAGATCCCCATTGCTGTGGCTGTGGTGCAGGCTGGCAGCTACAGCTCCAATTTGACCCCTAGCCTGGGAACCTCAATATGCAGTGCATGGGCCCTAAAAAAAGGCAAAAACAGAAAAAAAAAAAAAGAAAAGAAAAAGAAAAAGAAATTGGCCTGTAGACACATGGTACATACATTTCTGCTTTTCTAGGGCTCTAAGTGCTGACAGTGTCCAACTACTGATTGTCCAGGTGGGTCTCCTGGCGTAAGAAATATCGGCTTCACTCGTCCCTTTTGTCATCAAGAAACCTCTTTTCAGCCCGGAGATGGGAAAGGGCTTTCAGAATGTAAGATTGCCCTCACCTTTTTCTATCTGTCGAGGGTACACAGCTTACTAAGGGTCTCTGGGTACCTGGCTGGCTCTGTGAGGTCATCGGGACAAGAAGGGATGGATTGAGAGGGCCTGTGCTCTCCAGGTGCCCACAGACATAAATGCCAATGAAAGTCTGCTCGCTGAATGCTGTCTCTACTCAAAATACGCGCGCACTTGGCAGCATCAGGAGGCGGTGCCGTGTCTTCCTGGGGAAGCTCAGAGAATGTTCTCAGGGGCGGCTTTGACCTGAGTCTTGAAGGAGGACTTAGGACTGTTCAGATAGAGAGGCAGGTGGAAAGGCACCTGGGCAGCAAATCTTCCCTGAAATGTCTGAAAGGTTTTGGTTTTCTTTGTTTTTGTTTTTTTTTAAGTCTTGAAATCTTCATTATTCACACAACTTTCTAGAACGTGTCAGGCTGGGCACACCGAGTACATAGCCTCCTACAAGTGTGTCATTGCTCCCCTTGGCACCCCTGCTACAAACACAACTGAGGACGTGTGGGATGTATTAGTTAAGAGCACGAAGCCTGCCCACCGTGTGCAGCAAGAAAGAAGGGGGCAAGAAACAGGCAGCAAAAGTGTCCCCTGGGGGGGTCTTGGCTCCTTCAGCTCATGGTAGTTCTGAATTTCATTCATTCAGCCATATGTATTGAGCACCTTCTGGATGCAGCTCTGTTTGAGGGGCTTGGGATATGTCAGTGAGCAAAACAGAGATCTTGGTCCTCAAGGCGCTTCCATTCTTATGGGGGGTGTGAAGCCATCCACCCTTCCTGCTCTTGTCCCTTATTCGCCAGTGTGTCCTCAAGGACAAGCCTGGATCTCGGTGCGCAGCAGTGCTTGATCAGAGATTACTGAAATAACCTACTGCTTAAGAGTTTCAAGGATTCCCATCATGGCTCAGTGGTTAACGAACCCAACTAGTAACCATGAGGACGAGGGTTCAATCCCCGACCTCGCTCAGTGGGTTAGGGATCCGGCATTGCTGTGAGCTGTGGTGTAGGCTCGGATCTGGCATTGCTGTGGCTGTGGTGTAGGCTGGCAGCTGTAGCTCCGATCGGACTCCTAGCCTGGGAACCTCCATATGCCGAGGGTTTGGCCCTAAAAAGACAAAAAAAAAAAAAAGTTACAGAGGTGCCAGTTGGTAAGAAAAAGAAATGTTGAAAAAGCCAAAAGATTTCTTAACTCCAGGAGATCTACTGTGTTGGCTTGTTCTGTAATTCATCTTTAGTTATAACGTCCTCAACCACAGATAAGGGAAATAGTGAAAAAATACTGAATATACGCCAGCAGGGGTATCTTTTCTTTGTTTCTTAGGAATCGGGTATCCAGTATGAAAAGTATTTTATTCACATCAGAACTTGGAATTTGCATGACGGTGACAGTTGATACTGATTTAAGTGCATTGATGGCCTGGGCCAGACTTTGAGGTTAGAAGATAATTTGGAAGGACAAGTTAAGGGGGGAGAACTGTATTTCCCACTCTGTCCCCCCCACAAAGGAATGTAAAAATATAAATATATTGAGTTTGCTGTGGAGGCAGCTGCCCATCGCAAGGCAAATTGGTTCTCCAGGCTCCGAGTCTCTCCCAGCCTTGGTTTTCCATCTCAATTTTAATTTCGGAGCTCTGGCTTCCTTCCCGTATCCATTTCCCCCTTGGTTTGCTAGTGTGGAGACACCAGTGACAGCATTAAAAAGCTGAGAATGTGGTTCAAAGGCACAGAACAGAATAAGCAGGCACTACTGTAGGTTTGTACGTAAAAATGTACGTTTCAGAAACCAGCCCTCGAAAATGCGGCTTTCAGGGCCCAAGAGTCAAATGCTGGCCAGCCAGTGCCCCTTGGGTGTCCTTAGGAAGTCATGCTTCTGCACTGACCTAAGGGCCAGCAGACAAGGCACTGAAGGAGGAGGCTCAGGAGGAGGATGAAGAAATCAGATTGAAAAGGGAGGAGAGAAAACAACATGGAAGTGGGTCAAGAGAAGCAGGACCGCGGGTGGGCTTTCCTGCCCAGGACGGAGCAGGAGGTTGCTCAGGTTTGCAGCAGAGCAAGGCTGAGGGATGCGGGCCTCCGCTCTCCCTGCTGGAGCGGGGACAGATAGTGGCAGGTCTTGCCTGCCCATCAGGCTGAACAGCCGGCTGGTGCTCAGGGGACTTGCAGGCCCTGTCTCCCCTGGGTAACAGCTGAGCTGTTGGGAACCGGTCTACGTGGAGGAACCTGCACCCAACTTGGGAAGCTTGCTGGAGCGAGGTGCAGGAGGTGCAGGAGTTCCGACAGCTTGCCAGTGCCGGCAAGAACCTTCCTTTTGAGAATAGTTTGCCATAGTGAATTCTGAAATGGAGTCAATGACCTCATGTCAAGGGGCTGCGGAAACCCTCCAAACGGGGGAAATTCCTTGGCTCTCTCCTCTTCAGTTTGGAGTGGCGTTTTAAAGCAACAGATCATTTTGGGCCTGGGTCTCAGCATGGCAAGAATAAACTCATAGTTGAGAGACATGAAAGCAATCATGTGGCTTTTGTTTATTTCCCTCAAATCGGGGTGTTTCGTAGCATTTAGAATGTAATGCTTGCAAGTTCTTTTCTTTTTTTGTTCCATTCTATCGTGATTCTCCATCTAGCTTAAGGAAAAAAAATTTTTTCTGCTGTCATGGCAACAGTGGAAGTGACGACTTGAATAAAATTATGTGACTGAAAAAAAAAAAGCATGGGTGGTATAGGAGTTGCTGAGAATTGTATGCTTTTGCATTTAGGACACTTTTTCCCTCTTCTGATATTTAAAATGTGCTGTCTCTCCCCTCCAGTGCCTTCTCCCTCCGGTTGTCACATTGCTCTGGGGCTGGACAGGCCACCTCGGCTTGGTCCTGACAGTGGCACACTTATTTGACTAGTGCAGCCCGAGGCCTTCCGAGCCACCTTTGTTTACAAGCAGGATTCTTCCCAGCTTCCAGAAGAATTTGATTCTGAATCCTAAGCTCTTCCCAGAAACAAACTGGAAACCGTTTGAGAAAAACTTGCCTTTGCCTCAAAGGCAGCGTGCGGTGCCTTGGGAGTGCGCCCTGGGTCCCTCCTGGTTTGGCCTCTCCTGGGTGGCATCCCCTCAGGCACAGGGACTTCCTCCAGCCGCCACCAGAGGGCCTCAGTCCTGCGCGGGAGAAACCGCCTTGGCCTTAGAGGGGAGTGGACCCTCCCCATCAGTTCTCAGTTAGGGCCTCTGAGGCCTCATCTGCAGACCCCAGGCTGCTTCACTTGGGCCAGCTGATTTTCCTTTCCAATTTTGAACCGGTTCCTAGGAGTGTCTCAGTAGCTGGGACCACCTGTATGCATCAGATTTGGATTGGATATACATTTTCATTTGCATATTAATGACGTAAACCCTAGACCTGAGCGCCCATGTTTTGTTTCCTTGAGTTGCGTGTCCGTTTGAGAGCTCACATCTCTTTTGTCAGGAAGGTGGTGGGTATGGTTGGAAGCGCCCAGCTTGCCCTCTCACTGGCCGTGTGAACCTGGGCAGGCCGTTTCTCTCCGGGGTTGCAGTGGACTAGGTTGTGTTGGATCATTATAGCTAGAAAATTCGGTGCATCTGTAACTGGATGTGTTTCTCATTCCACAAGGAAGGCACGGGAGACCTTCCGCATGGCCCCTTGCTCTCTGGTAGCCTTCCCTGAGTTATAACATTGGGATTTGAAACTACCCCCTCCAGGCCTAATTTCCACCCTGTTCAAACAACCCTTTAAACCGGTCTCCAACGACATGGTCCCAGTCCTGCCCTTACTGCATACGGTTGAAAATGCCATGCTTTTAGTACTTAGTAGGAGCTTAAGCTGCGATCCTGGAGTGACATTAGCCCAGTCCATCCTCCCCCTCCCTTTTCCAGCCGTAGCTCTTTCCTTCGCCTCATGTTCCCTAAGAGAACTGAGCTTCAGTCCAAAGCCAGTGAACACGGATGCCGTAAAAACAAATGCAGGGGAGAGCAGCAGAGATCGCGCGTCCCAGAGCCTGTTACCTAATTTTGATTCATGTCCCCTTTGGTGCTGCCCGGAGTCCTGAGCCCAAGCTTCTCTTTTTATGCCACCATAAAGCTTCTGATCTGATATCATCTGCTATGTGTGGGTGAGAGGAATATGGGCGTATTTCTGTAGCTCTGCCAGCAAAGCGTTCCCTTCAAGTTCTGGGGCTGTTCTTGTGAATGAGAGTCCTGGGATGTCATGTAGGTATAAGATACAAAGTAATAGCCCTTGTGAGTGCTCGTAACATACAGAACCCACATTCAGTTTGATTTAATACTTTCGTGCCATTTAAAATGTCATCCAAGAAGAGAGCCGAATATCTAGAGCATCTGCCACAGCCTGCAGAGGCTGGCGGCCAGCTCTGCACCGGCTGACCCGCTCTGTGGCTTTTGGGAAAGATGAGATATGTTCTAATGAGCGGGTTATAAATATCACTGGGTTATGTCATAGGAGGTGGCAGCGCTCGATGTAAAGGGACCTGCTGGGCCGGGCACAGCCTTCAGAGGGGGCAGACAACAAGCAGGATCTGGGCGCATGGACCGGGATTTACTCAAGAATTATTTGTCCCTTAAGGAAACGTGTCAGCAGCCATGCCTCTGTGACGTGTGTGGGCGACGAGATGGGATGTGCTGACCCCACTCGGTCAGGGCTCCCCACCCCCGCTGTACACTCCCCGAGGGAGGGGCTGGGACCCTCTGCTGCTTCCCCTGAGGGCTTGGCTGGGGTAGGAGGTGCTGATGGATTCACTGGGATGTGATGTCTCTTTTCAAAGATGCAGAACAGGTGCTTGGTGGAGCCCCTCATTCTTCATAGTTTTTACCATTGTCTTGCCCACTAAGATTGCAGGTTATAAGATGCCTTTACCACATTACACTCAGTGCCTCGTTGATAGTTCTGTATTCTTTTGCCACTGAAAAGATAGAATTCATTACCCCTCAGCAGAGCAGAGAAACTACTGAGCAACTGTAAAGTGGAAGAGGGACTCTTGAAAGATATCTTGCTTTTTTTTTTTTTTGCCTCCAGTATGATTTTCCAATATTTATTTTCTTGAAAAAAATTTGATGGTGGAATCACCAAAGACCATCAATCCTAGGTCAGATTTTTCTGAGTTGAACAAAGATGCACAGACATGCACTGCACAATTGTTTGCTTAAAATCCAGCCAACAGCTTTTATGTAGACAAAATGCATTGAAATATGTGCATGAAATATTGAATATTAACACACACCAGATGGAAACCCTGTCAAATTCTGTGTGCACACAGGAACTTGACAAGAGGAGTCGGGAGATTTAGAGAGATCCTCAGAGCAGTCGAAACAAGAACAACCCAAAACCTGAGAATGGTAAGTGGGACTAGGGACTTGGTTGAGACCCAAAGGCTCTTCAGGTGTCTCCTCTCCCTCCCATATGTGCATTATAATGTATATGTCATTTATCATGCTGTGTTCTATAGTATATATGTTACACCCTATAAATTATGTCTCCATGAAGCATAAATATGTGTAGATCAATCAATCAATCTATCTATCCACCTCTCTCTCCATCTCCTACATACATACCATACAGTCACCCATTTAAAGTCATTGGATTTTAGTTGTCACAGAATTGTTCGGCCATCACTAATATTTCATTTCAGCGCTGTCTCCTCACCCCCCTCCCCAAATCTCCATGCCCATTAGTAGTCAATTCCCATTTTCTCCTTTCCCAAGCCTCTGGCAACTGTAAACTTACTTCCTGCTTCTATAGATTTGCCTATTTTGGATATTTCATAAAATGGATTTGTACATTATGCGACCTTTTCGTGACTGGCTTCCTTCACTTGGCACCGTGTTTTCAAGGTTCGTCCATGTTGGACCCTGTATCTGTCCTTCATTCCTTTTCACAGCAGCATGATATTCCATTATGTGGCCAGACATTTGCCTCATTCGGTCATCCGTCAGCAGACCTTTGGATGGTCTCCACTCTTTGGCTATTATGAATAAGGCTGCTATGAACATTCTTATGCAAGTTTTAATGTATATACGTGTGCTCATCCTTGGGTATACACCTAGGCGCGGAATTGCTAGCTCATTTGGTAACTCCATGTTTAACATTTGGAGGAGCTGCCAGACTAGTTTCCAAATTAGTTGCAGTTCCAAGTCATTTTACATTCCCACCAGAAGTTATGAAAGTTCCACTTTTCCCACACCCTCAACAACGCTTGTTATTATCTGTCTTTTTAGTTACAGCCATCCTCGTGGGTGTGAAGTGCTGTCTCATTGTGGTTTGGATTTACATTTGGTCAACATCTGTTCAATTGCTTCTTGGTAATACTGTCTCCTGAAACATGAGAAATGCATCCTGTATGGCAGTTAAAATGTAAGCCCTCCTGATGCCAGTGAGGTAAAGGAAGGGCTTACATTTCAAAACCCAGACAGAGCAAAGTAGGTCAGATCTTGAGAGGTTCCTGGTTGTTTGCTATTGACTACAAAACTCAGAATAGGAAAGTTAGTTAAATAAACTGGTTAATCAGCAGCTTGGCACTCCTGTTGACTCAGAGTTCTCTCTCTTCTCTTTCCTTTTAATAATTTCACTTTCTTTCTTTCTTTATTTTTTTTTTTTTTCTGCTTTTAGGACTGTGCCCATGGCATATAGAAGTTCTCAGGCTAGGAGTTGAATTGGAGCTATAGCTGCTGGCCTGCACCACAACCACAGCAACACAGGATCTGAGTCGCATCTGTGACCTACACCACAGCTCACAGCAACGCCAGATCCCTAACGCACTGAGCGAGGCCAGGGATGGAACCCGCATCTTCACGGATACTAGTCGGATTTGTTAACTGCTGAGCCACAACAGGAACTCCTAATCGTTTCACTTTCTTGTCTTGGAGGCTCATTAATTATTCCTCAGTAGTTTACCCTTCAGAGCCAGAGTCATTGAGGGTTTGGGTGAAGGCCTGGTGCTCCTGGACGTTAAGCGTCCCAGGTCGCAGTCGATGGGGCGGCCCCGCCTGAGATCACAGTTTCCTTTGTCTTTTGTCATCTGTGCTGTTGCCCTCCATTACCCCGAATCCTTTAAGTGCTCTGAGGGAATGTTCAGTGGGGCAAGGCTAAGAGATTCCCGCCGTGGGAATGGGGCTGTATCTTCATTTTGGTGTCTCCAGAGTTTAGGATGAGGATGTTCCGCTCATGGGGCCCGATGGCTAAGTCATAGGCTATCCTAGAATCATGGGGGTAAGCCATGACGGGTGACCTCCCGCACACACCCCACCAAGATTTCACTCGGGTTTTGATATTTATTGATGTGATTTATGGGACCCTAAGAAGTAAAAAAACAAAACATTTTGATCGGCACAGTTCTTTAATAAAACACTGCAAAAATAGGGATTAAAATTGTTGCCAAATATGTCTTCTCCCAAGTTGACCTACTCCCAACACCCATAAAACTTTTCAACTGGTAGGTATGAAGGTTTTCTTCTTCTAAGATTTGAAAGCACAATGAAAGTAACTAGTTATATGGGCAAGTGTTCTTAAAAATGTTTTAAAAGCACATTTAAAAAGCCAATCTTTCAAAATTTCTTAAACACAGGCTCTCAAAAAATATATATTTCATTAAAGAAATGAGGGGTCTTTCCTCATTAAAAGGTGTGAGTGCACTGAATTATGGTGCAATCTGCCTGCTGCTTATACAACATTATTTTTCAGAGTAAGAGAATATCTCCCAATATTGTATAAGGTTTATGATTTTCAAATCAATGTATTTTAACTTAAAAAAAATCCTATGAGAAGTTCCCACTGTGGTGCAACAGTATAGGCAGTGTCTCTGCAGTGCTAGGATGCAGGTTTGATCCTCAGCTCAGCACAGTGGCTTAAAGGATCTGGTGTTGCCGCAGCTGTGGTGTAGGTTGCAACTGTGGCTTGGATCTGATCCCTGACCCCGGAACTCTATATGCCTCAGGATGGCCAAAAAAGAAAAAAAGAAAAAAGAAAAAAATCCAGGGTGGCAGGATTCTGAATAGGGATATGTTAGGAAGGTAGAGAAGTCTTTCTCTCTCTCTCTCTCTCTCTCTTTTTTTTTTTTTTTTTGGTCTTTTCCCTGAGAAGTCCAATGAAGAGGTCTGTGTGGACTAAAGCTTCCCCTGGACATTTGCAGTGTTATCTAAGTGGTTCGTGTTTCCGTGAGGGGTGTCACTTTGCATCAGTGTTGAACTTGAGTTGCATGTGCACCTTTGGTCTTGGTTGATGGTCTTCAAATGACCCAAGTTAAACTTTCTAATTCCTTGAGTGCTTGGCTGAAGATGTGCATGAGGCCCATCTAAGAACTTCAACAAATACACCTCCCTGTGCCTGACTTCAGAAACGCCAGCTGGGTAGGTCAGTGGAGGGGCCTGAGAATCTGTATTTTCTAGTTCCCACCAGTGATCCCTTGCTCACCCTGGTTGAAAGCACTTCCTGGGTTGTCTAGACTACGTCTTGGTTTCCACTGGACAGCGGGAAGCTTCTCCAGTTATTGCCATTCATAAGACGGTGTTTCTTACCAGCTTAATAACTATCTGAGTCTTTTGAGATTAGCTGATAAATGGAAATTTATGATGCAAGACGGAAACGTTGCTTTGTGAGGATTTAAAGGTACATTTACAGCAACCCCATTCCTAGGCGAATACTCCAAATAATTGAAAGCGGAAGTTCAAACAAAAACTTGTATATAGATATTCATAGCAGCGCTATTCATAATAGCCAAAGGGTGGAAACAGTCCACACATCGCTTGACTGATGACTGGATAAATGAAATGTGGTTTATCCATATAAGGAAATATCATTCTGCTATAAAAGGGAATTAAGTACTCTTTCATGCTACACCATGGATAAAACCTTGAAAACATTATGTTAAGCAAAAGACCCCAGACACAAAAAGAACAGTATTATATGGTTCCAACTATATAGAATGTCCAGAATAGGCCAATTTATGGAGACAGAAAGCAGATTAGTTGTTCCTAAACTGGTCTGGAAGGAGAGGGAATGGAGAGTGACATCTTAAAGGGTATTAGGTTTCCTTTTAGGGTAAAGAATGTTCTGGAATTAGATAGTGGTCATGGTGGTACAACAGTGTGCTAAATGTCAACTGTAAGTGCTATTGAATTATACACTTTAAAATGGTCAAAATGGTGAATTTTTTGTTTTAGAAATTTCATCAACAATTTAAAAACACAAAAAATACACTAATGACCAAATTTGTACAAAGATGTTCAAGTCTTCTTTCAGGCCAGCTTCCTTCCTTTACTTCCTTTAATTTTAGATGTATTTGGTAAGTGACCAGCAATTTTTAGGCATTTAAGCTGCAAGCCAGATATAACCTGAGTATAAAACATAAAAGGTATGATAGATAATGGTGATCTTCCTGATAAATTCTCACATGTAATCTCCTTTTCTGAACTTCATTTGAGCTTTCAATGAACACAAGCAACGTCCCTCCTAATCGGTAGGGCACTGATGAGGTGATGCCTTTAAAATATGCAATCACATCAAAACCTCATTTAAAAAAAATCTCTGGAAGGTTAATACCTTGAGGGAAAATGAGATTTAGCATGAGCTGTCCAACAGCGGGACAAGCACACTGTTTTTAGGGCAGAGACTCAAAGGCTTTACAACCTGAGTCCCTCCATGGCAAATAGATCCAGAAAATGAAGTTCCTTGTTCATTTTTCTCCCTTAACATTTTTTTTCTCTGCTATAGGGAGTGGAGGTTATTTTTGCCAGTTGACGCTCCAGCAGAAGTCATTAGCGTATATATGACTGCAGTGAGATCAAAATGAGACTATAATGGAAGGTTTAAGAAAACAGTTCAGGAACTGTTTAGGTCCTGAAAATCATGTTCTTATGAGATCTTTACAGATGGCTCAGTGGGGGATGATAGAAGTGCATTTAATTTCACATTTTGATGGACATTTAAAGCCAATGGGTCTTCCTTGGGAATAATCAAGAAAATTTGCCTTTACCCAGTGGTTATCAGAAACCACTAAGCTAGTGATTTGGTTGCATTTAGGTTTCCTGGTGGTGTTTTAAGAGATTTCACACGGTTCTCTTCTGAAGCATATTTATTTAAAAAGGCTCATTCTCAGGGAAGATCAACATTCTTTGTCCGCGTCTTCCCAAAAATGCTAAAACCTTTGGAAAAACTTGCTGCTTGAAGTTCTATTTTGCCACCTCCAGCTGATTGTGAGGTAGTCTGGGCCGTGGTTTCTGTTTTCAGAGGGCCTCTTTTTTTTTTTAACTTCTCTTTTTTGTCACCTGAAGATTATGAGGACAGCTAACTGATCTGCTTCAGTTAACAAAGTGGCTGCCACCTCCCTCCCCCGCTCCATTGTCCATGGTCCTGTCCTAGACCATGGAGCAGAGAGCGGAGTATGGAATCTGCACCTAACTGAGGGGGATAAGTTCCAGACATTACTGGGTCTTCACAGTAAGAAGGGAGATACCTACTCAGCTTTGAAAAACAGGCCGTCCTGATCAGTAACCAAAGTTCCTACTTTGCCATCTCTCCACTTTGCACAAGGCCAGTGGGACTTGGGGCTGGAAGCCCCCCGATACAGTAAGAACAGGGCCTCAGGTACTGAGTCAGGGTGGAGCCACGAAGGACTTGCCCTTGGCACGCCTAAGAAGGAAGACATTCTAAAATTCTGCACAGGACGTCATCTTATCATCAACGAAGAGATTTCTTGCAGGGATTACATCACCTAGGTTGAGTACTGGCTTTCTGCCAAGCCCAGGCTTCAGCAGGCATCCGTTGGGAAGGGATGAAAATCTTTGCAGTTCACCTATTATTTAAAAGAGCTTTTGGAAAAGAGCTTAACTCAAAGTTTCAGTTATTTCAGGCATAAAGCATGTTTAGCCTTCAGAGTGTAACAGGGATAGGGTGGCATTTGAAGGGCATAAACTTATTTTTTTTAAGTGTTTTGAATATCTTAGTGTATCTTCTTTTCTTTCTTCTCATCTACTGATATAGTTTTCATCATAGGAGCAAAAAAAAAAAATTTAATTATGAAGTCTTGGAATAGTGCCTGGCACAAGCGATGACTGAAAAAATATTTATTAAATGAGTGAATGAAGAAAGGAATGATACGAAATAGATTCATGGCTGTGTTTTGGCTCCCTTGTGTTCCCAGACAATAGCCAGGCAGCTGGCGGAGATCCTGTTGAGGGGGATGTGTGAGCAGAGCTACTGGAACCCTCTGGAGGACCCGCCGTGCCAGTCGCCTCTGGACGATCCTCTCCGGAAAGGAGCCAACGCAAAACCCTACGCTCTCACCCGGAAAGCCCGCGTCTACTCAGGAGAGAAGTATGGGAGTTGACGTCCTCATTTGTAGGTTAGGGGATGGGAGGGAAACTTGGGAAACATGTAAGGAGGAACAGAAGCTCAAGAGGAGATTTTTTTTTTTTCCCCCCTAAGGAAGAACTGGATGAACAAGTCTCATTTACCAGCTTAATAGAGATACCTCATTACTTTTCATAACTTCAGCAAATATCTGTGCACTGGTGGGGACATTTTAAGTAGGAAAATGCTCTCATCTGCTGCTTGGCTGCCATTCTCAGCCATCACTGTTGGTCTTGGGATTTTCATTCCGTTCATTACACAAACCTCAGCCTTATGCAGCAGTCAGTGACAAAGTTATTAGGAAGCCTGGGTTAAACATTTTCTTTTCTTCAGCAGTTCCTTGATCCCTCTGTTTAAAAACTTGTTTTAAACGGAATCAGTGATAAGGAGAATGAAATAATTTTCAAGTGATTGGAAGGTCATGTCTCTTTAGAACGTGTTCATTGTTTTAAGTTGATCACTTTTGTGGAAAATGAGTCTCTGAACGACTCCCGCCTGGGCCTGGGCCTGGTCCTGAGGGGGTGGGAGGGCGGGAGGCCACGAGGAGGCTGGGGACAGCGGTTGACTCCTTGCTGCTTCCTCCTCTCAGAGCTTTGCTTCCTGTCTTTGCAAGGGCAAGGCATGATGGTGTTTCAGAACCTCCCCATGCAGGAAAGGTACAGATAAACACCGAAGCCCTCTTCGGTCATTCCAGACTGGAGAACTGGCTGACAGACCGCAGGCTGCTGCTTCTGAGGCCTCAGAAAGCACTGACAGAGATGAGAGCAACTAGGTAGTTATTCTTACATTGGGTGCCTTCTGAAAACGATGGTTGCATTTTCAAAGGGGCAGCATTTCTCCAGGTACCCACCTAAGTCCTCTTAAGTTGACCCGACAATTCCTGTCCCCCTCGTCTCCTTGTTCCGTTTGCATGTCTTATGTGGATTCAGCGAGTGATCCAACTAGGGAGCGTGTTCTCACCTTTCCCCCGAGGCTGACTGTAACTTAGCTCTTATCCCCTTTTTTTCATGGCCTTATTGAACCATGGGTTTGCTTAATTCACAGCCTGCGTTTACTCCTCGGTACTTACCTGGATTCATAGAACATCTGTCCTAGCCCTTCTCAAACGCTCACTTTTAAAATCCCGACCCCTTGTAATGAACTGTTTAGCAGCAAGATTGGGGTTCTTTTTTTAGGTGATATTTAAGTCTTAAAAACATGGAGTTTCCGTCGTGGCGCAGCGGAAACGAATCCGACTAGGAACCATGGGGTTGTGGGTTCAATCCCTGGCCTCGCTCAGTGGGTTGAGGATCTGGCATTGCCATGAGCTGTGATGTAGGTTGCAGACATGGCTCGGATCTGGTTGGCTTGGCTGTGGCTGGCGGCAGCAGCTCTGATTGGGCGCCTGGCTTGGGAACCTCCATGTGCCATGGGTCCGGCCCTATAAAGACAAAAGACAAAAACAAAACAAAACAAAACCCCTTAAAAATAGACCCTAGATTTTTATTCTTCTTCAGAAGCTTTTTAATAGCCAAGGTACCAGTATATTGAAGAATCCAGTTCCTGTTCCCTCTCCCAGTCAGGTTTGACACACAGATGAAACTCTGTGTCCCTCTGGGTGCTTTTCCGACCTGGCCTTGCCCCTCAAAGGCAGGATGTCTCACGGTGCTGGCCACTTCTCCCTGATGTCCTGAACCACTCAGTCTTTGTCACTCTTCTGACATCAGCTTCCACATCTGTACAAGGAGAATTATGGAGGCAAAAATGCAGATCTAGAAAATGGAGTTGCTAAAGGGAAGATTTTCATTCCATGACTGGTTATTGAGATACAAGTTTCATTTCACACAGATACGTACAATCATTTTTAAAACTCTTTTATTGAAATATAATTCACATACTATATAATTCACTCATTTTCAGTGTATATAATTCACTTTAATATAGCATTTAGTATAGTCGCATAGCGCATCACCAAAATCAAATTTAAAATATTTTTATTACCCTTCAAATAAGCTCAGCACCCCTTAGCTGTCGCCTGGCATTCCCCAGTCCTTTGTATTTTCACATGAATTTTAGGATTATTTTATCTATTTCTGCCAAAAAAAAAAAAGGCAACTGGGATTTTGATAGGAATTGCATTTAATCTATAGATCAATTTAAGGAGTATTGCCACCTCAACAATATTGTCTTCTGATCCATGAATATGGGATACCTGTCCATTTGTTTAGGTTTTCTTTAATTTTTTTCAACAGTGATTTGTGGTTTTCAGGGTGTAAGTTTTGCTTTTTTGTTTTGTTTTGTTTTTTTGCTGTGCGTGTGCTATTTTTTTATACTATCATAAATGGAATTGTTATTATTAATTTTTCTTTGGGTTTGTTCATTGAAAGTATATGGATACAGACTTGGTTTTCTATATTGATCTTGTATACTATAATCTTGTTGAACTTGTTCATTAGTTCTAATAGTTTTTTTAGATCCCTTAGGATTTACTGTATACAAGATCATGTCATCTGCAAATAGAGATAGTTTTACTTCTTCCTTTTTAAACTGTACGCCTTTTATTTTATTTTCTTTCCTAATTGCCCTGGCGAGGATCTCCAGTACAATGTTGAATAGACGTGGCAAGAGCAGATGTCTCTGTCTTATTCCTGATCTTAGGAAGGGCAAAGCGTCCAATCTTTCACCATTCAGTATCATGTTAGCTGTGGGTTTTCATAGGTTATCAGGTTGAGGAAAGTCCCTGCTATTACTAGTTTGTTAAGTATATTTTATTGTGAAAAGATGTTGAATTTCATCAAAGGCTTTTTCTGCTTCTACTGAGATGATCATCTGGGTTTTGTCCTTTATTCTATTGATGTGATGTGTTACATTAATTGATTTTCAGATGTTAAGCCAACCTTGCATCCCTAGGTATCATTATTTATTGCTGAGTTTGATGTGCTAGTATTTTGTTGAGGATTTTTGCATCAATAGCCATAAAATATTGATCTATAGTTTCTTTTCTCATGATGTCTTTGTCTAATTTTGGTATTAGGATAATAATGGCCTCATAGGATAAACTGGGACGTATTCCTTCCTCTTCTATTTTTTAAAAGAGTTTGTGGAGAATTGTTATTAATTTTTTTTTTTTTTTTTTTTTTTAGTATTTGGTAAATTTACCAGTGAAGCCATCTGGTCCTGGGATTTTTTTTTTTTTGTGGGAATGTTTTCGGTTCCTAATCCACTCTCTTTACTTGTTACGTATCTATGAAGATTTTCCTTATTTCTTCAGTTTTGGGAGTTTATGGCTTTCTAGAAATGTGTCCATTTCATCTAAGTTATCTAATTCGCTGACATACAGTTGTTCATAGTATTTACACATACACACACACACACACACACACACACACCCTTATATACACACCTAATTTCTATAAGATTGGTAGTCATATACCTGCTTCCATTTCCCATTTATCATTTCAGTAATTTGAATCTTCTCCCTCTTTTCTGGGTCAATCTAGCTAAAAAGTTTGTCAAAGCTTATTGATCTTTTTGAAGAACAAACTTTTCGTTTTGTTGATTTTCTCTGCTTGTGTTTCTATTCTCCAGTTAATTAATTTCTATGCAAATCCTTCTTCCTTCTCTTATCATCATCCATTTTTAGCTTTCTCATTTGGAAATAAAAGGAAGAGCACTGCTATGAATATTCTTTTATTAAAAAAATATTGGGGTATAGCTGTATTAGTTTGTATTAGTTTCAGGTGTACAACGAGGTAAATCAGTTATACACACACATATATCCATTCTTTCTTCCCACATGGGTTATATTCTTATACAGCATATCTCTTAGTGCACATATGTGTGCATTTCACTGAAGTATGCTTTTCCTTCCTTTGTTTTCCTCCTCATAAAAAGCCCTTGAGCTGCCTTGGATAACTAAGTGCATATTAGGTTAGTAATTAGCACAAAGTAAAGAAGAGGGCGAGAAACCACTCCTGTGCCAGGATGTGGATGATGGTTTATTGAACACCAGGAGTGCCATGCATTGTCCTCAACTCCTCTGTAGGCCTAGGAGGAGAAAGTAATTATTGTGGCCTCCTAAATACAAGCCTGAACCTCCTGGTAGCCCATGCAGAGGTTTTCAGTAAGGATGTGGATGCTGTTCAAAGTGTAAAGACGAGGGACATTGGAGCATCCTGACAACTCCTTGATGGCAGAACCAAAGCTGTGAACCACAAACCCTTCGATCTGCTTCCTCCAGGTCCCAGGCCCCATTTTCCAGATCCACAAGGCTGAGGCCTGGGCACCCGGCATCTCCCCTGGAGGCTCTTGGCCCCAGAGGACAGTATCGCCAAAGGAGGTCCCCCACAATTTTGACTCTCTGCCCTGAGCTCCACACCACCCGTAACAGGGAGGAGGGAAAGAATGGCCAGAAATGGGTCTAGAGAAGTCATACTTATGGAGTGTGTAGTCTTTCAAGTATGTCTCTTAAAACTGTCCCCGCCCCCTCCTCTGCCCACCCCCTTTCTTCCTGCCAGTCCTGAGAGCTTTGCAGAGCCCCGAGTGCCCATCTCACTGGCCTTGAAAAGAAAGGTAGAGGAAGTCAAATTAGGATCAGTTAACGTGCTACTTGTTAGCAGCTCTGGTAAAAATAACACAGCCTCGCATTTAAGTAGGCTGGATAGCTCCAGCGGAATTTGGGGATTATCCAGGGACTGAATTTGCTGGTGTTAAGTCACAATTAACATGGGCTCTCTCTCTTTTCAATTAGTCTGAACAATGCAGACCTGGCTAGCCATGAAAAAATGGTTAGTATTAACTGCTTTATTCGTAAGGTCCCAGGTGCATGTAAGCATGAGCCAGGATATCAGGAAATGATTGCTGGATGGGAACACACACACACACACACACACACACACACACACACACACACACACACACGAGCATTCTTAATTCAAAGCCTCTAGGCTCTATTTCTGAATTTAAGGGGAACTCAGTGTTCCGTCTTCTAAAAACCCAAATCACCTCAAGCTACCTCTTTATGGAGGTCACTGCAGATTCCAGAATCTCACTCCTCACCCCCAGGACAGCCCTTTATAAAATTTTGGCCCTGCAAGAGCAATAGGAACCATTCCACAGGTGGTTTCCTTACCTTGAGGGACGTCAGAGTTGTAAAAAGAGCATTAGTCACTGTACTTTTCTGTCTTCCTCCTCGTGGTTCTTTGATGCGGTACAAAAGTTGGCAGCACTTCAAAGAGAACAAGCATTTATAATGATCTGGAAAACATGTTTTGGTCATTTTTTTTTCTAGAAATCATCCCTTGTCTTAAGTTAAATGATTACAGTGTTTCCCCTGGAGAGATATACATCTAGTTTTTATTTAGTCATTTCCAAAACATCCAGGAGTTTGTTTTTTGTGTTTTTTTTTAAAACCAATTTCATTTTTACTGCACTCTTCTTCCACAAAAAAAAAAAAAAAAAAGAGTTGAGTTTGGCCCAATTGCTGATAAGACTTACAGTTCTACTCAAAGGATGCTAGAGCTTTAGAATGGGAGGAAGTGCTGGAGGGTCTTTTAAAATACTCAAAGCACAATAAAAATAGGATATAGAGAATGGAGATTGGGTTATGTTCGGTTTTTATTGTTCTCTAATCCTGAGCAATGTTGAGCTTAAAAGCTTTTTCTTTTAATCCAAGATATTAGAGTTCAGCCAAATTCCATAAAATTGATTAATAAGACAGCTCTTCCATGTCGCCCGATAATAAACCATGTGTGTTTAAGTAAGATAGCTCACTAAATTCTTACAGTATTCTAGAAGTTATTCAAACTCTAAAATTCCCTCTAGTCTCCTCTTTCATCTCTGTGACAATATAAAATATGCCAGCAAGTCAGTGGAAAGAATGGGACTGTGTAGGGAAATGTCTGCCGTTTATACCTTCTAATGAGTTTTGGAGAAAGTTTGTGTAATTTAGATAATGTCAGTTTGGAGGGATCAAAATGACTGCCTCTATAATAGGCACAAATGTTATTTGGGTTTTCAGCTTGGCTTCTACAGCTTTGCCCTGCTGTCTGCCTGCCTTTAAAATGTGTAGTTAAAATGTATAAATTCCGTAGATTACCATGGAAATAAACAGATTAATTCAGGTGTCAAGATTATACTGTGTTTTTCCTGGGTCCTATACGACACAGAAATCTAGAAACTGTGAGCATTCAGTTCTACTCTTAGTCATGTATTTTGTGTTCCTCTGAAATTGCCATATATCAAAGTCAGTTTTCTTTATACAGCATTTTTTGTCCTCAAGAAAATACTGAAGAAGCCCTGTTGCTCTTGCTGATTAGTGAATCAATGGTAAGTAGAATGTGTTTTTACATTTTTTTCCCCTGTAGTCCCTGTTTTGATATGGCGACTTTCTAAGGAGAGTGACTCTTCTTCTTTGGACAAGAATGCTTTAGAAAGGGGATACCTGGTGGGATAAAAACTAGAGTGGTTTTAAAAAAGGATGTTTTTCGGAGTTTCCATTTGGCTCAGTGGTAATGAACCTGACTAGTAACCCTGAGGATTCGTGTTCGACCCCTGGCCTCGCTCAATGGGTTAAGAATCCAGCATTGCCATGAGTTGCGGTGTAGGTCGCAGATGAGGCTTGGATCTGGCGTTGCTGTGACTGTGGCGTAGGTCGGCAGCTGCAGCTCCAATGTGACCCCTAGCCTGAGATCCTCCATATGCTGTGTGTGTGGCCCTAAAAAGGCAAAAAAAAAAAAAAAAAGATGTTTCTAATTCTCGGATTGGCTAGAAATGTCCCCGAGTCGGCCTAGAGCACAGAGCTTCTCTTCACTTAGCAGTTCGCAGGTATCCGAGCTCCTTCCTCTATCCACCGAGCATTGATTGAACACCAACACAGTTGTAGTTGGTTAAACTACAGCTAAAATGACCACCAAAGGAACCCGAAAAGGGGAAGGAAGCTCCCAAGAAGGTAATCTTTGTGAGCCTTCTCTGTCTGCCTTGGTGGGAGGTAAACCCCTCACTGGATGCTTGGACCTGTGGTTTCCATAGCAGCAGCCTGATGAAACTGCCTCATCCTCCTGCCCAGGTCCTCTCCCCGAGCCCCCGCCTGTCCCCCAGGCATTGCACGGTCCCAGACGAGGAGCCTGCTTCTGCACTCCTGTTACCTGGCTCTGCTGTTGTCAGGGACTTTTTGCTGGACCATCAGATTCCTTTGAAATGTTTTCTTAGTATTTGGCCTGGATATCAAATTTAGGTCTGGAATTTCATCACTCGTCATTTATTGGGTTTCTGCTCTGCGTATCACTGGGCATGACGGCCCGGCTTGAAACATTCCAGAGTAAGGTGTTGTGGTTAATGCCTTGGCAAATAAACAGTGGGTGCTGAGCCCCTGAGCAGAATGGCAAGCCCCTGGCACTTGGAAGGGCCCGGAGGTCTTCACGTCCACCTACTCATCGAGATGAGGAGCCGGAGGCCCAGAGCAGGCAGACCGAGGGGCCTGCCGCTCTTTCTAGTCGATGATGCTGCCTCTGGCCATAACCCCCACCCCGACAGGCAGGAGGAGAGAGGAGGAGAAAAAGGAGCCCTGACTAAAGCAGGAGGTGTTTCCCTTCTTCCCCTGCTTACAGTCTAAACGGAGGTGTGTGATCTACTCAGGGGAGCAGACTTGGGGCACAAGAAGAATGCCCCCGTGCTGAATGCAGGCAGGTCATGGGAGGCCAGGATTAAGCAGGAGGGGGCTTCCTTGCCTTCATTGACAGCCTCGGGTTTTCTTGTTCTGTGAAATGGCCCTGAGATGTTTACAAGAGCAAGACTGCTTGAGTTACCGCTTCTTTTTAGGTGGAGGCCCTTTGACGTCATTGGCCCCACTTCCTCTGAAGGACACAGGCTCCCCACCCCGTGGTTCATCTTTCCTTGACTGTCAGCCGGTAACTTAGGATGGTGTCATTTACTTTCCTCCTGTGCCCTGGCACCATCGTGGAAGAGCTTATGTGCGTAGGCTGGCCCCCGGGGCATCCAGTAGCCAGTTTTCAGACACGCAGGTCTCACCAGGCTTGGCCGTCGAGCGTGTGATGGGGCCGCTCGTGCTGCCTCGTCTCTGACATGCCCTCCACGGCCTCACCCGCCTCTTCCCGGCCCCCGCAGTTCGCCTCCTTTGGGCAAACTTGGCTTGTAGCAGCGTCAAAATTCTGGAAGCGTGGTGATGGTACACTTTTGGTTTCTTGGAGAACTCTGATGGCAGATGTTGTGTTCCCTTGTCAGATCTTGTGTTGCAGTTTGGAGTTTGGGAAGCATGGCCGCCTCTCTAGAATGCTCGCTTTCAGTGTAGATTATAGTTTTGGGAAACCGCTTCCAGCTTGCCCGCTCCCTCAGCGAAGTGGTAGAAACTAACCACACCCAAAGTTCAGGTCCCTTTGAGACAGTCGGATTTGACTGTGTCGTATTTCATTTCCAGAAAACCTCTTCAGAGGATGGGGAGATCCAGGCACAGTAAATGTGTGTGGCCCTGTGCCAACCAAAGTGGTTAAGTTCTCCCGGTAAATCATTGCTCAGTGACGTAGGCCGAAGTCTAAGTTAAGTTGCTCTTGGAAGCCTTTTTTCATCTCCCTTGACTCCTTGATTTTTTTTTTTTTTTCAGTTTTTGGACAGAAAATAGATGTGCTCCATTTCGAACCAAAATGAGAATTGCCGTGGGTTTTTTGGGGGGTATCTGAGAAAACTGTATTCTTCATTGGTTCCGATTTTAACTCAGAAGCACACATTGGTGGGTAGTCTCTCCGCCGACAAGCACTCATTTGGATTTGAATGGTGTGCTCACCTCGGATCAAATGAGATCCCCCAGGAGAAAGGGGTTCTCGGAACTGTGTTTGCACGGCTACCACTGAGACAGTCTTCTGGGGTACTTATTATTTGTGGACCTGTTTGAGGTTCTATATTGTACCTTTTTCATCAAAAGACATGGATAGATGTTCTCCTAAGAGAAGGAAATGAAAAAAGAAAAAGAAGAAAAGAATGCATTTGGCATAATTTGAAAATCTCTCTTAAGTAGGGTTTTGTTTTGTTCCCTCCTCTCCCGGGCATTGGTCTCAATGTGGAACATTTAGCGCAGCTAAATAAATGAGACCACTTGTAGCAGGCGTTATTTCCCTCAGAGCTTCTTTTGTTGGCTCAAAAGGCCCTCCTAACAAGAAAACCAAGAATGAAATCTTCAAAAGCAAGCTCGCTTCCCTAAGAGATGACTCACTTTGCAGGAAGTCGCCTGTCATATATTCTTATTTGTCTTTGACATTTAAGAGGAAGGAGTTTTAAAATGAGTAAGTACTGATGGGAGGCTGCAAGTCAATGCCTTGGACTCACACACCAAAGAAAGCTTGCGCCTCATTAACGAGGGAGAAGGTGTGTGTGTGGCCTTTCTGACTGTCACGTGGGAAAGTGAACATCAGCTGTCTGGATCAGTGACCCGGGTACCTCATGGGCCACTTTCATGGAGAAACCCGAGGGGCCCTTTCTGGGCCCCTAAGGCCCAGAGATCTGGAGACTTCTGTTAATTAGCAGGGGAAAGAAGACAAGCAAAATCCATCTTTTTGAATATTGAGCTCCCTACTGGGGAGAAAAGGAGAATGAGCTACGGCTAGAGTCTAGTACATATGCTATGTCTGGAGAAGTCGGTAGAGAAATTTCAAAAGTCATGAAAAGAAGGAGTTCCCATCGTGGTTCAGTGGTAATGAACCCAACTAGTATCCATGAGGACTCGGATTCAATCCCTGGCCTCGCTCAGTGGGTTAAGGATCCAGTGTTGCCATGAGCTGGGGTGTATGTCACAGACATGGCTCGGATCTCTTGTTGCTGTAGCTGTGGTGTAGGCCAGCAGGTGCAACTCCTGGGGGGGGAGGGGAACTTCCACATGCTGCAGGTATGGCCTTAAAAAGCAAAAAAAAAAAAAAAAGTAATGAAAACATTGCTATGAAGAGCAGGTGGTCTCTGGGTAGACAAAATAGTAGTCCTGTGTTATCTCTGTGCTAAGCAGTGGGGGGCGGGGGGGGGGTGAAATAGGCCTGCCTTGGTGTTCTCTAGAGTCCCTTGTGGGAACATCTTTTAAAATAAAAATCTGCTTCTTGCTTTCTCTTACACCTCTGTGTTGTGCTTCCGTAAACGAGACTGAGTCAGACTTTGTAGTCTGTTCCAGCGAAGCCATCACACAGGGATTTGAATGTGGCTCTGGCGAGACAGAAGTAAGGTATATGGAGGTAGCACTGATGGAGCTTGATGGGACCATTCATTGACGGGAAGCGTGGGCCTGGGGACGCTGTCCTGCTCTTTAATATAGAGCAGAGGCGGGATGTACACACGAGGGGCAGCAGGGCCTCCTTGATGGACGATTTTGCTGCCCCAGAGCGCGGCTGTGTCTGCGGCATGACTGACTGTAAACCTGAGCCCAAGAGAAACCGCTCTGCTTTGCATCAGCTCTTAGCCTGCCACCAGGGACAAGTACCCTCCAGGCTGGCAGTGTCTGGATAACGCCAGTACCATGTGCTGTGGTGCTCTGGGGACTTGGAGCAAACAACCCCTTACTCATTCATGCCCTTGGCTCCAGACCCTCGGGCGAGCCCTCAGGGGCAAGAGGGCCCAGGTGGCTTCCCCACACAAAGTGGTAGCTGTGTGCACAGGCCGGCTCACCATCTGCTTCTCTCTTCCGTGTTGTTTTCAGGCCAACCGGGACGCTGTGCTGAGCCGGATACCTGAGCACAAGAACGATCGCCTCATCAGTTTACAGAGTGCATCTGTGGTCTATGATTTACTGACCATTGCTCTTGGAAGAAGAGGCCAGTATGAGATGCTGTCAGAGGTACAGCCCTTGAGTCGGATCGACTTCCAGGCAGTGGGTGGTGGTGGTGGTGGTGTAAACGCTGGAAAGAGATGGGGGACCTGGCCTTGCCCTCAACCCCTGTCACCCGCAGCCTTGAGCCCTCATTCAACTTTAGTTTCCTTCTCTGCAGAATGGGAATTGGGCTAAATGATGAGGTGGTGGAATTCACCAATGGTCACGTCCTACCAATGGTCCATGAACCCTCTGGGGGTGAGTCTGTGTGAGAGAAGGCAAGCATTTCTCAAGCAGTGTGATCTCCACCATAATGCAAATCTTCCGTCTGTGACTCTTATTTCCTTGTCAGACAGACCTCATTTTATTGAAAGGAGCAATGCGTAACTCCTGGTGCAGTGGCGACGTCAGGTGCCGTGAATATTGGATGAGCTAGTACCATCTTCCCGTAGTCTTGCTTGCTCAGAAGAGACCCCAGCCAGGCCCTGCCATCTCCTTCCCTCAGCTACTAAGAAAGCCTGACTGTTTTACAGTTTCAGAAGGCTGTGGTCGTGCAGTATTGAGTTGCTGCCCAGAATACCAAAGCCACCCTGGTGGAGGCTGAACCAGTAACAAGATCATTTTATCTTTTCCTTAGTGGAGTAAAAAGAGAGAAGGAAAGAAAAACAAGTCCTTTTTGTCAAAATGAACTTTTCTGTGTTATTTGTCTTTCTTTTTCTAAATTTACACACATTGCAACAGCCTCTGGGCATGAGGACAGGGAATGAAATACAGTAACAGATTGGCTGAAATCAGATAAGCGCCCGGCTCACCCTGTTGCCTGCCGGTGTGTCGCCACATTAGGCAGGAGCCTGGGAGAACAGATGAGCCTGAGTGGCATGTATCTTTTTTTAGTCTTTGGTTTGGTGACTCTACAGGGCAGTGGTTACTCAGTCTTCCAAAAAATCCCCTCACAATCTGGCTGGATAGAACAACAAGTCCAGATGTTCGGGTCACACATGCCGTGCCCCCCTGGGACTCTCCCAGGCTGGGGATTGGCCCCCGATGCTTCCCCGCCCCAGCGGCTTTGATGTCCTGAGATCCTCTGCTCCCTGCAGGCTTAGTTCCTGTCCAGGAGCCCATCTGTAGGGAAAGTACCACCCAGCGCACAGTTGGGTTCTTTTAAGTAAACTTTCCCTCCCAGACAAACCACTTAACAGCTCTGAGAGTCCAAGGCTAAGTGCAGTTTGCATGTGTACTTTCTTCCCATCGTGTATGGATAGAACCTGCCCCCGGCCTGAAACTTGCCTGTGTCCAAAACAGGTGTGAGGAGCCTGGGGTGGCTGGCGTGGTGGACAGGCTGCCCACAGGCTTCCGGTCATGCCGGGGGAGACTCTAGGGGGACGGCTGTCATCCTAGCGGCATTCCCCTGTGAGCTGGCGGCTCCCTGGCAGATGCCTCCGCCCATCATGGAATCCTAGAACCTTGTTTTCGGCCAGATGACTTTCACCTTGACATCACATGTAGCTTCATCTCGTGCTGACGACCTGACAACCGGAGTCACTGGGCAATCGGGTTGGTTGCTGCAGGCTTTGCATTTCAGAATTTCACTGCACTTATCACTTTGTCAGTGGTGGGAACAGTGTCGGGGGTTGCCTTGGAGGTGCTGGGGTAGAATGTGGGAGAAAGGGCAGTTTATCACTGTATAAACCTGGGAGCCTTCTGAGTTTTGTGCCATATCTGTGTTTTATTTATTAAATATATGAATCAATGGAGTTCCCACTGTGCCTCAGCAGAAAGGAACCTAGCTATATCCATGAGGATGCAGGTTCAATCCCTTGCCTTGCTCACTGGGTTAAGGATCTGGTGTTGCCATGAGCTGTGGTGTAGCTCGCAGACCCAACTCAGATCCTGCATGGCTGTGGCTGTGGTGTAGGCCAGCAGCTGCAGCTCTGATTCAGCCCCTAGCCTGGGAACTTCCAAATGACACAGGCGCGGCCCTCCCCCCCAAAAATTAATCAATGGGTCAAAAATATATGAAATGGGCGACATTCATTTTTTTAATACGTAGGTCTGCAGTCCCAGGTTCTGTAGCAGGGGCTGTGAGAAGGCAGGGATGCAGCCATGAGCCAGGCTCGGTCCCTGCCCATGGGAGGCTCCCAGTTCAGGGGGAGGCAGCCAGGCAGCAGGCAGTCACCGTCTGGGGTGGCTGACGCTAGGGGGCTCCACTATCTCTGCAGGGTCTGTATCTGCTAATGAAGGATCTGAATCCTTGGCCTTAGCCTTTCTTGCTACTTCTCCTTAGTTTTGCCGATGGAGCAAACGTTTGGTGGCCAAATTGTCTCAGATCTAGGGCTGTGTGGGAGGAAGGAAAAAGTGCACAGTGGTGTTTCAGGGGCCAGTCCGCCTTTGGAGGTGGGGGCATGGTCCACCCTTGGCTGAGCTGGGTCCTCCACCCCCATCCCGCCTTGGTCTCAGGCCGCATCTTACTTATAAGTGTCCTGCTTCCTCATTTGCTGGGACTTTCTTTTTCTCTTCTCATCTGTCCTTCCATTTTTCTGAGGATACGAGTTTAAAGTCTAACTGGATTTTTTTTTAAATTAAGGTAAGTTTATATAACATAAACTTAACCATTTTAAAGTGTACAGTTCAGTGGCATTTAGTACATTCACGCTGTTGTGCAACCATCACCTCTGTCTAATTCCAAAACATTTTCATGACGCTCGAAGGAAGCCCCATCCCCATGCCTCCCTCCTGCCAGTCCCTCTCAGCCACCAACCTGTTTTCTGACTCTGTGGATTTACCTGTCTTGAGTATTTCATATAAACGGAATCATACAGTATAGGACCTCTCCTGTCTGGCTTCTTTCTCTTACCATGATGCTCTCAAGGTAGCATGTTTCCGTCCTTTTCCTTTAATGGCCGAGTAACATCCCACTGTACAGACAGACCACCACTTGTTTCTCCATTTCTCAGCTGGGGGCATTTGGCCACGGCAGGGTAACTGGATGTGAAACTTCCCGTATCACTTCTTTGGGCCCCAAGGATATTGCTGATTGTCATCATCATCATCCAGGTGGTTCTTTATGTCCCATCAGCATCTCCAGCATCATCGCCAAAGTGATCTTTCTCAAACACCCTTGTGTTGAGAAACATTTCATGGCTCTTCCTCGGCCTTCTTCTTTTTCTTCCTTTTCCAGTTTCGGTTTGCTTTCCTCTTCCTCCTATACTGAAATCGACTTCATAGTTTGTCTTTCTGCCATATGCCACAGCTCTGCAAGCTCCTTGAAGAACCAAACGATTCCTACAAGTAAGGAAAAGAAAAAAGTCACTGACAGTCCCGCTGTCCTGAGATAGTTAGCTACCCACAGATGCTTTAGAGGTCACCGTGCCAGGCGTCTCTTGATGAATAAATGCATGTACATCTATGTAAGTCTCAAGGAACGGGATGGCATCATGGGTGTTTTATTGTGGAAGTTCCTGATGCTTCTTCTCACCTCCACGGACACCCCCACCCGATCCCTGCCTCCTCAAACCCCGAGCCCAGGTCAGCCACCTGCTGCGTCCTGGGCACAGGCCGTAGAGTCAGAGAGCTTGGGCGTGAGTTCTGGATCTGCCATTAGCCTCTTACACGTCCGTCTTTCCTTCTGTCAAGTAGGGATAATCATCGCACCCATCCCAGTGCTCAGGACAGAGGCCAGCGCATAGAGCTCATTGACCACCAGCCACGTGCTGCTGTGCTGTTACTACCGCTGTGGGCACAGGAGTTGCCAGGCGCAGGGAAGCAACCAGGAAGACAAAAACAGTCTTTTGGCTTCCAGAAACTTCCAGTCGAGTTAGGGAGATCAAAAAGAAATACAAGAAAAGAGAAGCAGTGAGAGCCGACTGGATGGTGCCAGGGGCATTAAGTGCAGGTAAAGGGACCAGGCTGGGTGTAGCTGCGTTGGCAGGTTGGGGTGCCAGGGAGGATGGCAACCAGCTGATGTATGAATTGGCTCTTCAAGGCCCAACAGGAATTAAAAAGTCTAAGAGCAGGTGGAACCCTCATCGTCCAGGTCATGGAGCTGCGGGGCTGTGGGCCTTGCTCTCATGAGGGGAAGAGGAGGAGAGGATGTTGGAAGGGCCGCGGTGCCAGGCGCATCCCACTTGGGCTGCTCTGTGAGCTGCTGCAGGGATCTTCCTCTGTACCACCTGGAACCTTTTCCGAACAGAAGGGTTCACCTCCACCAGGCGACTGTGGGAGAAGAGGTCTCGCTTCCTCGGCCCGTCCTCATCTCTCCTCCCTTCTCTCGCCCCCCCCAGCAACATCAGCCCTTCGGCCTCAGAGCGTGGCTGCCCCGGGCCTGCTCCTGCACCAGCAAGGACAGTGTGGGGTGGCTCTGCCGTGGCTCTCAGCCCATCTCCTTGTCGCCCTTCCTGTCACTGACACCTTTGTGTGTGTCTAAGTGCTCTGCAGACCCAGCCCTTAAAGAACTGTGCTTGCTCAGGGAGCAGTGCCACGTTCCCAAACCCTGCCCTCTCGGTCTCCTTTGTTCAAGACGGAGGCTCCTCTTCCATCTCAAGACAGGTGCCTTGTTGTGCCCACACAGTGCCTTTCTTTCTGTCGCAGCCCGTTCAGCCGGATGCTGGACACAGAGCCCTGCACAAAGAGGCTGCAAACCAAAGGTGCATCACATCCCTTAAATGCAAATGCCATGTTTACCGTATCTCCAGGGCTACGAGTTACTGTGTTTTTTTTAAAAAAGATGAATGTGAGTCCTGCGGAAAGGTTTGTGTAGGAAGGAGCCCTTCTTTTTTTTTTCTCCCCCTTCAGCTTAAAGAGAAGCACTCGTTGGCATGACAACCTGCTATTAAAAGGAAAGCAATAAGCACTGCTTTCTCTGTTTTTTAGAATGAACCCAAGCTGTAAAGAGGTTTGTTTCTTGAATTCGACTGTCAGTGGCTCCATTTTGACAGAAGGTCATGAGGTCCTTGTTGCAGGGTGTGTGTCCCCTCTACTTAGACATGGCCGCTTTAAAGACAACGGTATTTTTAGCTTTCCTATTGAACTCGCATTCATTTGTTTATGGTAAATCGCAACAACTTTTCAGTTCTGTGGGTAGAACTGTCTGGCTACTGCTGGTACCAGAGGGACATTTACACATCCCTACCCCAAACACTCATCTAATCAGGCAGCATTGTGAAAAACGCTTGAACATCTAACTTCAATCTGCTTAACCGCCCACCACTTGTTAGTTTACATTAGCGTTTGCTATTTCATGCAGCCCCACTCGCTGTGCAGAAACCCAGGCTTGACCTACAGGACAAGGTCCCTAGAAGGCTTCAGGGTGGCCTGGTGCAAATGGAGCCACAGACTTCTGAGAAATCAAGGCAGAGCATTTGATTCCTGATAAGTGCTCAATAAACACTTGCTGGATAAACCAGTGCTTCAAAACCAATGTACGTTCTCTTCCTTCTTCTTTGATTTGAGGGTAAACTGTTCCTGGACGTGCAGTGAGTGTGTCTTCCCCAGGTTGGCCCAAAGGTTAAAGGTCATTTACCTGGGAAATAAGCAGCAGAGGAAGCGGTGGGCCCTGCTTGCCCAGAGCAGCAATATAGGTCCAGCTTTGGGGATCAGCCCAGTAGGGATCAGACATATCACATTTGAATGTCAGGCCTGCCTCCAAAGAATCTCAGCCACTGACATGGCCACTGGTACCTACATTCTCACCATCACGGAAGTGATTTTTGCATCAAGCATCATTGCTCTCTTCTTAAGGCTCTCAACGGGAAAAAAAAATTTAACCTAAAGTGCAGCATTAACCATTTTAGAAGTACACAATTCAGTGGCATTAATGGGATTCACAGTGTGTAACCATTATGTTTCCAAAATTTCCATCACCCCAAACAGAAACTCTGTACCTATTAAGCAGTAACTCCTCATTCCCGAAACCCCCATAACCTGGTAACCTCTAATCTACTTTCTGTGTCTATGATTTTGTCTAGTCTAAGTGTATAATATAAATGGAATCATGTGATGCTAATTTTTTGTTTCTGGCTGATTTCACTTAGCCTAATGTTTTCAGGGGTCGGCTGTGTTGTAATAATATATCTTTAGTGTGTATCAGAACACACTAAAGTGTGTGTTCCTTTTTATAGCTGAATAATATTCCATTGTGTGTATATGCCACATTTTGTTTATTCATCCAGTAATGGATGGACATGTGGATTGTTTTCATTTTTTGGCTATTGTGAATAATGCTGTGATGGACATTAGGTATACTCATATCTGAGTTCCTGTTTTCTGTTCTTCTGGGTATATATCCAAGAGTGAAATTGCTGGGTCATATTGATAATTCTATATTTAAGTATAAAAACTACTGAACAGTTTTTCACAGCAGCTGCACCATTTTACATTACAAGCAGCAAGCACAAGGGTTCTAGTTTCTCCACATCCTCACCAGCACTTGTTATTTTGTGTTTGGGCTCTGTTTTTTTTTTTTTGTTTTATTATAGCCATTCTCGTAGGTATGAATGGTGTCTCACTGTGGGTTTGTCTATTGACTGATGATGTTGAACATATTTTTATGTGCATATTCATCTTGTGTGTATCTTGTTTGAACAAATGTCTACTCAAGACCTTTGCCCATTTTTAAATTGGGCTGTTTGCCTTTTCGTTGTGAAGTTGTAGGAGCCCTTTATTTAGTGTGGACAAAAACCCTTAACAGGAGTTCCCTGGTGGTGCAGTGGGTTAATGAGTTGGCATTGTCACTACTATGGCTCAGGTCACTGCTGTGCATGGGTTTGCTCCCTGGCCCAGGAATTGCACATGCCTTGGGCACAGCCCAAAAACCCTCTTAACAGATATACGGTTTACAGACTTTTTTTTCCATTCCATAAATTGTCTTTTCCTTTTTTTTTTTTGTTTTATTTTGTTTTGTTTTGTGCTTTTTAGGGCTGCACCTGCAGCATATGGCGATTCCCAGGCTAGGGGTGGAATCAGAGCTGTAGCCTACACCACAGCCATAGCAACACAGGATCTGAGCCACGTCTGCGACCTACCCCGCAGCTCACGGCAATGCCAGATCCTCAACCCACTGAGCGAGGCCAGGGATTGAACCCACAACCTCATGGTTCCTAGCTGGATTCGTTTCTGCAGCACCAAGACAGGAACTCCTCGCTTTCTTGATAATGTCTTTTGGTGCACACACGTTTTTAATTCTGATGAAGTCTAGCACTTTTTTTCTTTTGTGGTTCATGTTTTTGTTGTCATGGCTAAGACTCCATTGCCAAATCCAAGGTCATGAAGATTTACTCCTATGTTTCCTTGTAAGAATTTTTATGGTTTTCACTCATATATTTAGGTTGTTGACCCATTTTGAGCTAATTTTTGTATATGGAATCAGGTAGGGGTCCAGCTTCATTCTTTTGCGTGTGATGATCCAGTTTTCCTGGCAACATTTGTGTAGAGGTTATTTTTTCCCCCATTGAGTGGACTTGACACCCTTGTCAAAAAATCAATTGGCCATAGATATGTGGGTTTATTTCAGAGATCTCACTTCTGTTCTCTTGTCTTCTATGTTTATTCTTCTGCCAATACCACATGATTTTGATTGCTGTAGCTTTGTTGTAAGCTTTAAAGTTAGGAATTTACCAGTTCTCCAGCTTTGCTCTTTTTTTTAGGATTGTTTTACCTATTCAAGACCCCTTGTGATTCCATGAATTTGAGGACTGGCTTTTCCATTTCTGTAAAAAAGACTGTTAGAACTTTAATAGAGAGTGCATTCACTCTACAGATCACTTTGGATAGTATTTCCATCTGAACAGTAGCTCATGTTTTAATATCAGATCTGAGCTTGAATCTCAATTCTGCTACTCTCCATACCAAGTATGAACCTTGGTCACTTCTCTAAACCTGGCGCCTTAGGAAGGAAAATACAGGTAATAGTAGGACCTACTTCTGAGGATTAAAGAAGACTATGAGGTTTAAGAGATAGTGTATGTAAAATACATGCTACTGTTACCACTGCTACTAGTGGTGTCGATAATCTGCTTTCTAATATAAAAATTCCCCTCTGTGATAACCCTGACCAACGATCCTTGACCCTTAGTAGAGTCTTTCATTGTGTAGTGAAAAAACTCAGCCTTGGAGTCAGACAGATCTGGGTTCAAATCTTGGTCTTTCCTAGCGGTGTGACTTTGGAAAAAATACGTAGCCACTCTGAACTTCCATCTCAGAGATTATTATGAAGCTTAGAGAGACAATAGGTATAAAATAGCTGGCACAGCTCTTGGTATGTAATTCCATCCCTCTCTGGTTATTAGAAAGGATTGGTCTTAAACTTGTCTCCTTTCACCTATCCTATCTCTGGAGCAATAGGGCAAGTCCAGTCCTGCCTCAGTGACAGCCATCACATTTTTGAAGACAGCTATTATACATCTTCTTTCCTCTAACATACAGTGTCCCATCCCTTTAGTCTTGGAGTTGGCAGATATTTCTATAAAGGGCCAGACACTAAATAGTTTAGGCTTTGAGGTCCAAGGGCCATTATCAAGGCTATTGTGTAGGTATAACAAGATTGTGTAGGTTCTCACAAGATTTTTATTGTTAAAATTCAAAATATAACTAGTGAGTACAACTTTCTATAATACAGTTGCATGAATGAGAAGAATGGGATTGTTTGGGGGAATAATAGTTTTCCTAATTTGGGTTCAAATTCAAGATTTCCATTCATCAAATTTATGGTAATTGTGCATCCATAAAACCTATTCTTAGCTTTTAGACTTTATGGAAACAGGCAGCAGGTTGGCTTTGGCCCCGAGGCCATACTTTCCAAGCCTCTGATAGGGTGTCACCACCCGATTCTTTGCATGTCACCTCTCACGTAGAGCTTTCTTGTTTGTCTGTGTCCTCCCCACCCCCCACCCACCAAAGGACTTCTGTACGAGTGGATCCTAACATTCGGTCTATAGTCAAGCATTCATCCAGCGCCTCTCTTGTAAAAGACACGCCCCTGGCGAGCAACCTGGACTCCTCACGTCCTTCCCTAGGTCTTGTGTTTCGAGTGCGGTTGTATTTGAAGTCCCCAGAGCCAGGGGAGATGGGCTGAAAACAAAGACCAAACGGTGAGGGCAGTTGAGGAGGGACGAGGGAGAGGAATGAAATGCCCATTTCTTGAACTTAGTGTTTCATTTTGCAAGAGTAACAGAACCACGTCGAAGCGGGATTTGAGTAGAAGCCCGGCGCCCCTTACCATGCAACCTGGACCAGTTGCTTCACGGAGTTGAACGGAGAGCATGCTAGAGGGCAGCATCCAGCGTTCACACTCCAGAATCGAGTCGGTGACCTTTGAAAATCAACCCCCTCTACTCCTCCCACCACGGCCAGAGGCAGTGGTGGCCTCTAATTTAAGCATGTTGCCAAAGCAGTAAAACTTAGGCCCTCCTCTGCTTGGAGCCATATTGCTGTTTTAGGGCAAAAAGAGAAGTGGGAGACGGGGCCATGGATGTGGGGGTTTGCCCTGTTTTATTTCCAGAGGAGAAACTTCAAGCCAGCCTTGACGGATGGTGTCTGTTTTTTCAAAACTGGGCAGGAGGGCTTTTATTTGTCACTCAGAGTCCCGTCCGCATGCCCTGTAGAAGCCGTTCCTCGCCCCAGACTCCTTGTAGATGAGCTCTCTCCAACTCCACTCTAATTTGTACTTTGATATTTAGCGAATTTAAAAGTAAGGGCTCTGGCCTGAGCCTCCGAAGACCAGCCTTCTAGTTTCGGGTCTGCCACTGTGTGACCCCGGGCAGGTCCCGTCTCCTCTCTGGGTCTTCATTTCCTCGCCTTTAAAGTCAAGATGGGACGAGGTAATCTCAAGGTCAGCATGTTCTCAAATTATGTCAATCCGTGGGTCTAAGACAATCGTCCAACGTGTCAAAATTGCTTAGTTTTTCATTGCTAAAGAAATGAAATATTCATACGCCATGTTGCATTTTTTTTTAATTGTCACACCACTGCCAGGAATTACATTTTATTAATTGACTCATTAAGTATCTAGGATGTAGAGAAGAGAACCTTTCTAATCAGTTGAAGGATCTGTGTTTACAAGACCTTTTAGGATATGGCCGGCCTGCCCACTATTCTTTTTTATTTTTTTATTTTATTTTTTTGGGGGGCTTTTGTTGTTGTTGTTATTGTTGTTGTTGTTATTGTTGCTATTTCTTGGGCCGCTCCCGAGGCATATGGAGGTTCCCAGGCTAGGGGTTGAATCGGAGCTGTAGCCACCGGCCTACGCCAGACCCACAGCAACAAGGGATCCGAACCACGTCTGCAACCTATACCACAGCTCACGGCAACGCCGGATCGTTAACCCACTGAGCAAGGGCAGGGACCAAACCTACAACCTCATGGTTCCTAGTCGGATTCGTTAACCACTGTGCCACGACGGGAACTCTACTATTCTTTTTTAATAGTGAGGAAATTTAGACTTCAGCTCCAGGCTCAATTTGAGGGGTATCTGATTATTTTATTCCTGTCCCCCCTCCCCCACAGTTTTTTGGATGCTGAATCTCACTCTTGAATTCCAAAAATAGACCCCGGCTTTTCCTTGCTTGTGGTATTATACAGCTGTCACTGCCATGCACCCAGTTCATGTCATTGGGCTTCGCCTACTAAGAAGGTAATTGCTAAATCCCTTTCTTATGCCAGAAGAACTTCGCATTCCTGGAGCCCCCCTCAGAGATGGCTGATGTATGAAAAGCCAGAACAGGAGATTGGAAAGGAAGCGCTCTTACTACCGAAAGGAAATCACGTTTTTGGACGTGGCGTTTTGACGACACTCAAATGAAGAGGATGCCAGTTAGAGCCTAATTGTTGTTCTGCCACATATTCCTGGTATTAAATGAATGTTATCTGGGATTTAGCGAGGTGGCAGTAGTATGATTACCGTGAACAGGACTGTCTTTCCTGGTAGAAAGAGTGCTCTTGCCAAATCCATCTTCTTTCTTGTAAGGGAGATGATTTGGAGATGTCACCTGCTGTTCTGTGTGGGTGACTCAGGGATCTGCTGATCTGAATTGGACCCCACGTCCCTCTCCCCAGGCCCACACTGTCGTCTCTCCACGGGACACCGGAAGTGGAAAAGGCCAGCATCCAGCTCTCTTCTCCACCTTTCCACGCCCCCCCGCCATCCACGGGCACCCGCACCCCGTTCCCAGGGCTCCTCTATGCTGATCCCCACAGCAGCATCTGACACTTTGTTTCACAAAAACAACATCAACAGAGGTTTGTGGGAGTTCCCTGGTGGCACAGTAGGTAAAAGATCCAGTGCCGTCCCTGCTGTGGCACAGGTTCAGTCCCTGGCTTGGGAATTTCTGCATGCATCAGGCATGGCCATAAAAAACAACAACAAAAAAAAAAACAAAAAAAACAAGCGGTAGCACGTTTATAGCAATTACTCTGTGCCAGACACTCTTCTAAGCATTTTACATGTATTATTTCCTCTAACCCCGTAACAGCCCTCTGGCTGGTGAGCGACGTGTTTGGATTAAGCTCAGGCAGCCTGATCTCAGAGCTGGTGCCTTTGGCAGGGATGGCTCTCCTCTCAGCCTCCTGCTGCCTCTGCTCTTCCTCTGTAGCCACCAGCCATGCTGGGCCTGGGTGACCAAGGCCGCCTCTTGGATGCTGCCTACCCCCATCCATCTCCACCCCCCAACACCCACATCTTCCTAAAAGTCCATTTTCAGCAGGAATCGTAGATTGGAACCATTATGAAATGTGAATTATTTTGTTTTGTTTTATAGCATGCATTCCGTTTCCAGTGTCCTTATTTCATTAAAATTGGAAAATTTAAGTTTATGGACCGGACGCTATCTGTCATTTGCATCTGTGATTTGCTATCAGAATAATATGGTATGCTATCTGTGATTTGCATGAAAATTTGCACCAGGCCAGAGATCAAACCTGAGCCTCTGCAGTGACCTGAGCCACTGCAGTCAGAGTCTTAACCCACTACACCACAGTGGGAACTCCAATAATAAATTTTTAAAGAAAAAAAAAAACCTGGGCGTTCCTGTTGTGGTGCAGTGGTAACAAACTCAACTAGTATCCATGAGGATTCGGGTTTGATCCTTGGCCTCAACCAGTCGGTTAAGGATCCATCATTGCTATGAGCTGCGGTGTAGGTTGCAGCTGCAGCTTCGATCTGCTGTGGCTGTGGCTTAGGCCGGCCACTACAGCTCCAATTAGACCCCTAGCTTGGAAACTTCCATATGCCACAGGTGCAGCCCTAAAGAGCAGAAAGAAAAAGAAAACTGGACATTTTTATGCTGTCACAAGCAGGTACGATTAGGATGCTTGACAGGGATAGTCACACAGTGTTGGGGTGAGCACAGACCTGGTCTGAGGGAAGAGCAGGTGCCCCTAGCAACCCCCAAGTTCCCTTTGCTCTTAGAGACATTCTCAGGAAGAGCTTTTCCTTTTGTGATTGGGGTATATGGACCTGAGCTGCTCAGGGATTTACATAATCTCAATGTTTATAGGAACACAGGAGGGGACATGTTGTAGAGCCAAGTGGTCTGCTTGGCATCAAGATTTCAGGAGCATCTGGAGCTGTCTGGGCACTTTTTCAGAGCCAGCTGCCGTCACCATACACAGGGTGCCAAGAGCGCCTAGGAAGACAGAGCCATCGACTCTGAGGCCAGAGCTCAAGTACCTCCGAATTGGGTGGAGGGTTAATTTGTAATCGTTGGCTTGCATTTGCTACCTCTCTTTATGGCATCCCTGTGGCTTATAAAGCATGTGGCTGCTCCGGTTGAGAAAGCGGTCCAGGCTGGGAGCAGCATGCAGAAGATCTGCAGCATAGAGGGCATCGCGGCCCCTGGAAGTCTTTGTCAAATTGTGCACCTTTGAGATGGGCCACAGCGGTACTGGTGGATGTCATGGAATCCGTGAAGTTTCTTGAAAATTCTGCAAGCCAGAAAGGCCTCGTTCCTCAGAGTCTCAGAGATCCCAAAGGGGACACGGGAACAAGGGCCCCATCAGCAGTAAAAAAATATTGCTGAATCTCAGAAATAGTTCAGGGAACATGCGGCATTTTTAGAGGCCTTTTTATTTAGTTCTCCTTGGCTTTCTGCAGCACGAGTGGGCCTGATCCGTTGAGTGGCTTGTCTGTAATTAACGCCTCAGAGGCAGTGGAGTGTGGTGGGTACGCGCTCCAGCACTGGAACCAGACTGCCTGGTGCAGGTCCTGGGTCGAGTGCAATTCCCAGAGACCTTGCAGTCACGTGGCAGAGCTGTGCTCCATTTCTCTCCCCCGTAAACATAGCAGTACCTGCTTGTGCCGAGTCAGGTCGTTAGGACCAGCAGATGAGACAGTTCTTGTAAAGCAAGTAGAATAGCGCCTGGCTGCCCAGTGTCCTCAAAGAGCTTCTTGTCTCAGCCAGTCCCGGCTGCTGTAACACAGCACGTGTTTATTTCTTCCCAGCAATTCTGGAGGCTGGGAAGTCCAGGATCGTGACTCTGATAGGTCTGATGTCTGCTGAAGGACCACGTCGTGGTTGCAGACTCCTGACCCCCTCACCTCATGGGTGGGGCCAAGGATTTCTCAGGCTCCACCCTCACAACCTCATCACCTCCCAAAGGCCCTCACCTCCTACCATCATCACATTGGGGATTTCAGTATATGGATTTGGGGCGGCAGGGAGACATACCCACTTATTAAGGAAATAAACGTATATTCTAGTTTGGTTCCATAAAGTAGCACAGTATTTTCAAAAGACTCCGATTGAATCCTTTTCTAAAATGAGGAAACATTTTGTGAAGCAAATAATTATTTCTGGTATAATGTATTATAAGTTTGAATTTGCATATATTAAATTTAGGTAAAGTGATAGGTATTATGTTGCATTTTCTTTCTCAATATAAGAATGTTAATTCTTTTACAAAAGAAGGAGTAGCTGACCTTTATTTAGCACCTGCTAGCCTGTATCTGGAGTCTCGCTCTTATTGCTTATTACGTATTAACTAATTTAATCTTCCCGCTAACTCTCTACATTCATTACTGTTACATTTCGCATTGACTGTAAGGAATGTGGGTATAGAGAGGTTCATTGGGTTGCCCAAATTCGCACACTTAATCTGTGGTGATGCCTAGATTCTTTATTTCTAGCCACTGTTCAGGTTGCGAGTTCCCTATTCTGGAAGGCAAAGGTGCTCAGGAAGAAGTAGAACCACTCCTCGTTGGGAGCTAGAGGTCGGGGGTGGTGTAAGAGGGGCCGGAAGCATTTGATAGGGTGCACCTTCTGGCCCTTGGTTGTAGGTAACAGAACCTGACTTGATTCAGGCAGAAAAGGCATCTACTGATGCCTACCATTTAGCACACAGGAGCTGCAGAAGCCTGAAGAATAGGGGTGAGCAGAAATTAAGGAGGCAAGGCCCCTGACCCAGTCTAGGAGGACACAGTCAACTCTGAAAGGCCTCCACCAGCCCAGCTGCTATTGTGACCCCAGGCCTGGGCCCAGGAAACAACTTCCAAGGGCCAGTCCCCCTACCCTGACGTCTGGATGCAGCTCCTGTGCAGGAGCATCTGATTGGCTGGGCTCAGGTCACGTGACACACTCCTTTTGCTTCCCTCCTTCATTCACCCTTAGAGTGTCAGCCAGAGTCTGTTTCCCTTCTCTATGGGGTGCTCTCCCCCATCTCCCCTGCTCCAAACCAGAAAGTCAGAAGAGTTTTGAGGTGATCGGCAGCCAAAATGACAAATGTCCCCTTCTTTGGGGACGTCAACGACGATGCTTCCCAAGTTCCCTGGTAGCCCCAAGGTTCTGAGTCTTCTCTGTGAGAGCCGGTATTTCCCTGCAGCACCTGGAATGAGCTCTGTACCAATTAGGCTTCCAGTGAATGTTTCTCCCTGAAGATAATGAGTATGTTAGCCTTTGGCACAAAAGAAAATAAGGGTGCACACTTATTTATAGCATCGAGCTTTTTGATTCGGAACAGACTGTTTCAGCTGTGAGCTCCTTTTGTTTATCGGGAAAACAGTTGATATTTATCATTCCTCTTAGCAAAAGGAGGAAGAAAAGCATTTAAACATTTAAATGTTTCTGTGTATATATTTAAGTACTTAGTGGTTATATTGCAACGAATTGGTTGAGTAGAGCTGGTAGCACAAACCTCGTTTTTGCTCATCATACCCCCTTCTCTACACGCACTGACTCCTTTGCCTAATTCCACCCAGTGGGAGCATCATTCTTGTTTCCTTCTTCATCTCCCCTCGTCCCCCTTCCCCAAATCAGTTTCCAGGCACTGCTGGATTTCACTGCTTTGGCAGTCTCTCCATAGCATTCCTCTCCTGTCCTCCCCAACCCGTTCCCAGCCATACCGCCCCACACCTGGATGAAGTCTCCCCCCCCACCCCACGCCCCATCTTGCCCACTTGATCTTCTTAGTGAGCTGCTTCATCTTTCGCCCCTACTTAAAGGCACAGTACTGCCTTCTTGTTGCTCATCTGTGTAGCAGAACAGGTAAGAAGGTTCTGCGGGCAGGTGCAGATACCAGCTCTGCCATTCAGTGTCTGTATTAGTGAGAAGTATATCCAGGAGCAATGAACAAAACCAGCGTCTTGGGCCTTACCCAAATCTGAGTGTATTTGTTCCCCACGACGAGAAGTCTGGGGAGAGGCAGCCATGCCAGGCTAAATGCGTTGTTGCCCATGTGATCAGAAAGAGGAAATGAGTGTCCAGCCTACATCCTGTACCACCCCTAGTAGGGGCTTATCAACTGCTTATACTTGGCTTTTTAAGATATTTTTAGGGCAGGTTTTCACAGTAAACCAGCCAGCATAATATTTACTGTGGCTTTCTCTGTAAATACCACTTGGAATTCTGGAATCCTTTTCTCTCCTCTCACCCCTTCTCTCTACCTGTACCATGACCTCCAGTGTGTCATGTTCTTTGTGGCTCCTTTGTCCCCCCGCCCCAGCTCTCTCCCCTCCCTCCTCATCCAGCCACAAATCTTGGAATCCCGCCCATCCTTCTCCGATCCTCCCCAGCTGCATGGAGCATCACTAGAGGAACGTGGCTACGTGGTGTCGTGGGTACCACTGTGCGTCCACACCACAGTCTTCCAGGCGCCCTGATGGGAGCTCTCTGTCCCCTCAGAGTGAAGGTTTTATGTTGTTTAAAGCTTCTCTGTTCTTTTTTTTTTGTTTTTTTTTTAGGTCCACACCCTTGGCATATGGAGGTTCCCAGGCTAGGGGTCAAATTGGAGCTGTAGCTGCTGGTCTACACCACAGCCACAGCAACACGGGATCTGAGCCATGTCTGTGACCTACACCAGAGCTCGCCCAATGCCAGATCCTCAACCCGCTGAGCAAGGCCAGGGATCAAACCTGCCTCCTGATGGATGCTAGTCAGATTTGTTTCCACTGAGCCAGGACAGGAACTCTGCTTCTCTGTTCATCTTTAAAACTCCTTGCCAAGTTCTTTATTGTTCCTCCTAGAAACCACTTTATTCCAATGTTAGAGAGAAAACATTGGCTGAGCGGGACAGGCCCCTAAGGGTCTCTCCGCTGTACTTAGAAAACCCGCCTCCTTGGGAGGGGGCCTTACATCCGGGCCCCATTGTTCTAGAGGCCCGGCTCTCTAATTTACCTCCTTGGTTTCTTTCGTGCTTGCTTATTCCTCTCAGCTTGCCTCCTCATTCCCCTTAATCCTAAAAAATCTCTGTCTCTTTCTCTTTCTCTCTCATAAACGCGTGTGCATGTGCACACACACCTGCATACACGGGACCTTCTATGCCACAGGTTTGCTCCAAGGTAACCTGCAGGCCAGAGATGTTGGGGCCCCCTTCCAGCCCTACATCTCACCAGCCCTAGGTGGCCTTCCCGAGCTGATTCTAACTCACACACTCTTCTTGGTTCTGAAGTCCCCGGACCATTCTGTCCACCCTCTTCCTGGCCTTGGTCTTCCACCCCTACCCCCGACCCCGGGATCTTCCTTAAATTCTGACAGAATCATGTCACTTGACCTCCATTTGCAGATTTCCGACCTCAGCGGGCACTGAGGAGACAGAGGAGCCAGGATTTCTGCCTGGGTACTTTCTCATGCGGGACCAGGCTGGGCTAGGGGTGGGGGGCACAGAGAGTGACGACATCACATTGAGACACAGTTATGAACTTGAGGAACGGATGGAACAGCTTTGAAAAGGAGCTGCCATGTCAGGCTCTCAGGGACGTGCCCCAGCCACGCCTGCCTTCCAGCCCGAGTCCCCTTCCTGCCCCCGCACCCTTGGCCGGGTTTACACCGGACCACTTGCTGTGGGTACCACTGCATGTCCACACCATGGTCAAAGCCTCCTCTCTGTGGCTCCGTCTCATTGCTTGTCCCCCTCCTCCTGGAGTACCGTTTCCGAATCACCACTGTGTTTTTCCCCTTCTCATCAGTGAACACCCAGCCCAGTGCCATTCTTCCAGGATGCCTTCCTTCATCCCCAAGGCCACTTTCCCGCAGTCCTGTCTGTGTCCTGCGCTGGGGGCTGGTATCTGATAGTGTGTGTACCTGCCACCTTCCCTGTGCCAGATGAAAAGCTGCTTGAGATCGCAGGCTGTATTTCAGTCCACTGTGCATTGTCCTGCTTCTGGCACAGTGCCTGGTGCCCTAGGGTGCGGGTGGGGGAGGTGGGGGGGGTGGAGGGTCCCCAGGGGGGGCTTGGAGGAGGAATGTGCTGTAAACATTCAGACACAAACTCACGCCTGTCCAGCTGTGACACCGGCAATTCTCAGATGTCCGCGTCTATTCTTCTTTCCAAACCAGTGCTTAGAAAGAGCCATGAAGTTCGCCTTTGAAGAGTTCCACCTCTGGTACCAGTTTGCCCTGTCCCTCATGGCTGCTGGAAAAGTGAGTCTCCCTCAGTGATCTGCAATCCTCGGTGTCGATGGTTCACTTGAATTTCACGGGATGACGTGATGCCCAGCAGAGTCTGCACCAACTCTGTGCAACTGTCCTGTGGCCATTTATGAAGGAGCAACCCGATTATTTGGGGGCCACCATGGACATGTCACTGAGAAGGCAAATTCTGAAATTCTTGCCATTTCCTAGTCATTCTAAGTTTATTATCTGAAGATGCCGCTTAAACGAAGGCCAGTTCTTCACACCGACCCCTTCCACTCATTGGAGAGCATACATCATGCTATGTGTATACGTATGACTGAGTCACTGTGTTGTACAGCAGAAATGATCACAGCCTTCTAAATACACTATAGAAAACTGAAAAAAAAAAAAAAAAACCTGGAGGGGGAAATCTCTTAGTTATCTTTAGCAATATACGCTGTTAGGCGGTGGAGAGAAAGGCCTGGTGCCGCCCTTGTGGCCACGTGACCCTCGACAGGTCGCTTGGGATCTCAGCTTCCTCTTCCATATAGTACCGACTTCATAGAATTGTCATTGTGTAGTGTGATAATTCCCACAAGTGCCTAAAACAGCCCCCCCCCCAACATGAACACACTCAACACAGAGAGCAACCATTGTTATTGTTGTTACCTTGGGCCCTTTCGTGGATCGTTTGGTCTGAGACACAAGATGATCTTGGCTGAGTAGAGTCAGAAATTTTGTGTGGGATGCTTTAAAAATTTTTTTAATTCTATTTTTTTTTTATTTTTTATTTTTATTTTTTGGTCTTTTCAGGGCCGCAGTCATGGCATATGGAGGTTCCCAGACTAGGGGTCTAATTGGAGCTGTAGCTGCGGGCCTACGCCAGAGCCAGAGCAATGCGGGATCCGAGCTGCGTCTGTGACCTACACCACAGCTCACGGCTACGCCTGATCCTTAACCCACTGAGCAAGGCCAGGTATCGAACCCGCAGCCTCACGGTTCCTAGTTGGATTCATTTCCGAGACGCCACAACAGGAACTCCCTAAGTTTGTTTTCTAATAATAATGTAAATTTTCACTATCTTTATTTATTAATTTTTTCTTATTTTTTGCAATGGCTACGCGAGTAAGGAAGAGATCTAGGGCAAGTCCAGGGCAGCATTTTTACTTGTTTTAACCACAGTTTACTCCACGGTCCCACCAAGAGTTCCAAGCTCTGGTTGCCGCCATCCCCAGGCCCCTTCTGGGTTGGGCTCGATGTTGGAAAACCTCATTAAGAGGGTATCCTAACCGGAAACCCCCCTGGGAAGGCTTGAGTGTTTGCTTCTGTCAACAATCTTGAGTTTCACAGAAATGATCTCCTTTTGCCAAGTCTGCTCGTGCCGTGAAGGTGCTGAAAGAGTGCATCCGTCTGAAGCCGGACGACGCCACCATCCCCCTCCTGGCCGCCAAGCTGTGCATGGGCTCCCTGCACTGGGTGAGTGGGGCTGGGCCCTCTGCGCATGCACGGGACTGCCACCCTCTGTCATGTCTGGGCAGAGAGAAAATCATAGTGATTCACCCGAGACACAAAAGCAAGGCTGTTCAGAGCCCAGCCCTCTGGCCTAGGCCACTGGCCTCCTCGGGCCTCACCCCCAAACCCAAGGACTTAGGGGAGTCAGTATGTTCCTGGGACACCCCAGGTTTTTCTTTTTCATGGGAAAGGGCTTCAGCAGCAGAAACGGTAAGACAGACTTGGAATTCATCCTCCGATACATCCTGTGTGCATGTCACGTGGGACTGAAACGGTGCCTGTCCTCCGTGGCTCCCTCTTAGCAGAGCCTGAGTTTTTCTGTAAAACCAAGGGTCACTCTGTACTTCAGCTCACGTGTACACCCAGCTTCCCTCATTCCCCTTCCTGCAGAGGCTTCCCTCTTCAAACATTCTTATTCAGATTTGAAGCTGGGAAGAGTCTGATTTGTACCAGTTGTAGTCCCTTAAAACGACACCATTTGAGCACAAGGCAGAAAACTCAGACCATTGCTCAGATGACCATACAGATAATCACTGTGCACACAGCGGAGTGTTAATGCCTTTCGTTACCTTCATGTCCGGTGAGTGATAAGAAGTTGCCCAAAAGACTGAGGGACCTGCTAAGGTTTTTTTACCTTTATGGTCCTTTGCTGCTTGCTTTTTTTGTGTTTTGTTGTTGTTGTTGTTGTTTTTAATTGTGTGTGTGTGTGTGTGTGTGTGTGTGTGTCTTTTTAGGGCCACACCCACGGCCTATGGAGGTTCCCAGGCTAGGGGTCAAATTGGAGCTGCACTGCTCTGCCTACGCCACAGCCACAGCCACAGCAATTTGGGATCTGAGCTGCATCTGCGGCCTACACCAACACTCACAGCAACGCCAGATCCTTAACCCAGTGAGCGAGGGCAGGGAATCAAACCCACATCTCATGGATAGGAGTCGGTTTCGTTACTGCTGAGCCAGAAGGGGAACTCCTGTTTTTGTTTGTTTTTGTTTCTTTTTTTTTTCCCCATTTATTCTCACCCAGCAGAACAAAAGTAAGCATTGTAAAGAAAGTGTTCTACTTTCCTAAAATTTTCTCGGGAAAACGTGGAAGAAAGGAGACATTTTGACAGAGCAGGCTCTCACCTGAAGCACAGCTGTGACGACGTTGTGCGGTCCCTGGAGGTTTTGACAGTTTGGGGTGGCAGGTGTGGGCACATGAAGGCAGGCTCTGAGAATGACCGGATCAGGGGACCAGTCCTTTCAGTTTTGAAAATACCAGCTGTGACACTGCCATACTCCTTCCAGCGACAATAAGATATATATCGCTGACACCTAAAATGAAATAAACCTGACTCTTTTTCAGGATGAGAATAACAAATATTTTCTGTATTTTTTTTTACATTTTTATTATTAAAATTTCTAAATATCACAAAAGTAAAGAGTATCATCAACTATCACCCAGGTACCGTCACCCAGCTTCAGTAACATCAGCACTTACCATCCGCCAAAGGAACAAATCTTATTATTTTTGCCTCTAATGAGTTGTTGCAAAAGGTCTTACTGTGGGCGTAGTTCACAGGTGCACATTTTCCACTGGAGTCTGTTGATGCACGGTCCATGTGCTCTGTATTGTAAGACAAATAGATGGAGTTTTGAAATTTTTAACAGCTTAAGGGACAGAGACTCCAAACCTAAATAGATTCTTTATGTCATGCAAAAATGGAAAGGCCCAGGCACGAAATATATCAAGAACTTTATTCTTTACAAACGTGTGTGTATATATATATATCTTAATATAATATATATATATAAGAGCAATGAGATCCTGCTGTGTAGCACTGGGAACTATAGCTAATCACTTATGAAGGAGCATGATAATGGGAGAAAAAAGAAGTGTACACATGTATGTGTGGCTGGGTCACCTTGCTGTACAGTAGAAAATTGACAGAGCATGGAGTTCCCGTGGTGGCGCAGCAGAAATGAATCCAACTAGGAACCATGAGGTGGCGGGTTCGATCCCTCAGTGGGTTAAGGATCCAGTGTTGCCATGAGCTGTGGTGTAGGTCGCAGATGTGGCTCGGAACCTGTGGCTGTGGTGTAGGCTGGTGGCTACAGCTCCAATGGGACCCCTAGCCTGGGAACCTCCATATGCCACAGTGCAGCCCTCAAAAGACAAAAGACAAAAAAGAAAAGAAAATTGACAGAATGCTCTAAACCAGCTATAATGGAAAAAATAAAAATCATTATAAATTTTCAAAATATGTATATATGTATGTGAATAAAACTTCTGAATACCTAGCACAACCTAATTTCAGAGCCAATCAGTGAAAAATAGAGATGAAAAAGTGTCCCACCATGCATGAAAATGACCTTGGAAAAGGGCAAAAGAAGCATTTAGGACAAAAGGCCAGGTGGGAATCCTGGGGACTGCTTGAGAGGCTCAGATAAAGAAAAGAGAATCACCGGAGTGGAACTGGAGGATTTGGGAGTTGGTTTCACAGTGACTCATCAGAAATCGCTGTTGGCAGCAGAAGCTTATGGGAGCTGGGTAGAAATTCTGCAGGTTGTTGTTTTTAACGTATCTGGTTTTTTCAGTTGGAGGAGGCTGAGAAGTTTGCCAAAACTGTCGTTGATGCGGGAGAGAAAACGTCAGAATTCAAGGCCAAAGGCTACTTGGCCCTGGGGCTTACGTACAGTCTGCAGGCCACTGATGGTGAGCAAAGTCCCTGCCCAGGGGAGCAGCAGGACTGGCACCACCCCCTCTGTCCCAGGAGGGCGCACGGCTGGGTCATTCTCTATGCCGTCCTGGGGTGCCCCACAGCCACTGTCCTCTTTGCTGGGACAGGTCAGAGTGGGGGAGGGAAGGGTCGGAGGCCCTGTGTCCGGGCTCCCAGGCCCTCTCACAGGTGCCCAGCTGGCAGGTGCAGAATCTGCCAGGAGGTGAGAGGTGAGCAGGCCCGAGAGACAATTCACCCCACCCAGCCTGCACCTGACTCCGCCCCAGCGCTTGGCTGGAGCTGCCCTGTGCGAAGGGACGTTGGGGCTCAGGCATAGGGATTCTTGAAGCATTCAGGGCCAGCCTCCTCCAGAAAGTGTCCCCTGCTTTATCAGTGCCTGTCCCTTCTCTGTGTGCACATTTTAATTCACAGATATGTGCCCATGCCATATAACAGCTCACAGCACACGCAGTGACATGATACATTTTGGATATGCTTACTGTTTTGGTGGATGGGCTTCTGGCTCAAAACAAATCTTAATTGTGTTTTCTCTACTTAATGAAGTTTTCAATTATATGTTTGCAGAAAGGGTAAATTGATACATTGTTTTTCTCAACTCTTTCTATTATTCCTTGAACATTTCGTTGTTAAATGTAACACGAATACCTCCCCCCCAAAAAATCTCAAAAATGAGTGTCTAACTCAATGAATTAATATAAAGGGAATTAGTTATTCTTGTGATCACCACCCTGCTCCGGAGACAGAACCCTGCCGGCCACCTGGGATTCTTCATGCGCCCCTCCCAATCCAGGCACATGGAAATTAAGAGAAACTTTCTTAGGAGAAAACACTACCCTGACTGTTATAGCACTCCTTTTCTTTTTCTTTCTTTATCATTTTGCTATAGCCTATTTTCCACCTTACCCTAAATCATTCTTTCCTCTGCCCTAAAACATCAAAGACCCTGGCGTAGTTGAGCCTATCAGTTGATTTTCCATAGTAGATTTTTTGCTACTTTTTCACGTATACATGACACCCTGGCCATACCCAGAACATGTTTTTAACTCTACAGTAGACTTTCAGTGAAGGGTAAATTTAATGCTATATATTAACCCACATGAATTCTTCGTTTGGACCTTCCCCTAATGAGCCCTGTCACTTTGAGCGAGTCGCATGACCCTGTTGGGTCTCGCCTGTATTCATGGTTCACTTGGGTCACCTCCCCGGGTCCCTCTGGCTCACGCACCATGGCTCTAAGTCAGCCGTGGCTCACAGCTCCATCAGCTCTCTGGGCAGCCTGCCACATCCTCAGCGTGACGTCAGGATGGGCTCTGCTCTATTGGACTGGGTCGGTGAGGGTCATCTCCATTGCAGCCATCAACAGGTCCCTCTAGGACGTTTTCTGTGGTCCCAGTAAAAAGGACCTTTTTAGTCCCTCCAAGACTCTCAGCTGCCATTTCTCATGTGCTGCAGACAGGGGGCGTGTTGAGCTGATTTTCCAGTGTCAGTGCCGGGTTTGCCTGGTCTGTCCCTTGTGTTCACATCAAGGTTTTAGAGGTCTTGGCCATTTCCACTGCCAATCAAAGTGGCCTTTCATGGCATCAGGCTGGTGTCGTTGGTTCTCAGTGCCAGAAGGAACTCTGAAGGCCGTCTAATCCACACCATTGGTGCTGGAATCTGTTCTATTCCATTCTGGCAGAGCCATTCTTTACCCATGAATTACATGCCTACACTTGAGAATGTTTTCCCCTCTGAGGTTCTCAGCTGGTCTTTGGAAGATGGGCCCCTATTCCTGGGGGTACCAGCCAACTCACACGCTTCCCTTGGCCTGGTTCCACAGTTATGCCCAACAGGTGCAAGGGCCTCTGGCCACCCTGGCCTTCGTTTCCCATCCTTTACAGCTCCTGGGACAGGACTGGGCACACAGGCACCCAGAATTTGTTGCTTGTAATCCAGTTGGATGTACAGTTTTGGGGGTGAGTTGTGTATTTGTCAAAAACTCCCTGATCTCCCATGCCACTGACTAATTGAACCCTTTTCTTAGCTTCTTTGCGAGGGATGCAGGAGGTCCTACAGAGAAAGGCGCTTCTTGCATTTCAGAGGTGAGTGGGAGTTCATCTTTTCACTCGGCTGTACATAATGACACCAAAGTATGAGAAGTATAAAAAGAAGAGATATTTATAAAGATTATGTAAACAGTGTTTTACCCCTGGGAGCCTTTCCTCTTGAGCACTGAGCATACCATGTAAAACTTGCTGCATCACTTGTTGCCATGTAAATCTGCTTTCTGAACCTGTTTATTCATTCAGGCACATTTTATTCATCCCTAATACAGCGATTGCAGCTCTAAGACATAGTCTTTTATGTCTAGGGAGACGGTTCCCTTTTATCACAAACATTTTTCATCATCTGGAAAAAGGATCATTCTTTGCTAGCTTTTTTTTTTTAACATGTCAAACTGCAGATGTTTATATTAAGAAATGAAAAGGCCAGATTTTAGGACAGTCTCCGAAATAGTATGTAAGACAGATAGTCTGGCCAGCAAGTCCAAGCCTGCTCTCTGTCCCCACCCTGCCTCATTAATACCTTAGACTCCTCTCTGTCACTGCACCTTTCATGAAATTAGGAAATGGCCTTATAATTAGAGGATGCCTGAGTGTCACAGTGCTCTCCGCACCCCACACCATAAGGTGGACGGAACGAGTCGTGTGTTCGCTGCAGGTGTGGGGCTGAGACGCAGGGACAAAGAGTCAGTCATGTGGCGATTGAGGTCAGGATGGAGTCAAGGTCTCCTGACTCTGCCCAGCCTTTCTGGTACCTCCCCCCCCCCCACCCTGCCCTCCCTTTATGCTCATCGCAGGCATAAGCGATCACCAACACGAATCATTGCCTGAAAGCACAGCCCTGCAATGTCCAGTCTCGGATTGGTATTGATCCTGTCACCCTAAATACATCTGAGTTACACTGAATTCTTGGAATCATACTAGAAACTTAGTTACTGATCCAAAAATGTCACGAGGACCCCTCAGGACCTAGTAGCCACTGTTAGATTTCTATCTCAGAATGAGGGCTGCCTGCAGATTTGTCGCAGCGTCTGTGGGCCTTTTCTCACGAAACCACGATCGTTTGGTTTCGGTTAGCCTGAGCCACTTTCGTCTCTTTTTCTTTCATTTCCCAGCAGGCTTGCCGATGGCTCCGTCACGTTGCCAGTCCCAGACTGGTTAGTGACAGAAAGTACCCACTGACATCTGCAAACAGATCTCCTTTCTCTGTGCTCAGTTTTTGTTGATGCTCTCCATCACGGAGTGTGGAAAGCATTTCCATTTCAAATGATTTGGAGTTTTAAATTTTCCAGTCCTAGTTTGTAAAACCCACACACGGATGCCTAAGAAAGTGGTCATTACATCTGTTTCACTTTTCTTAAATCAGCACATCTTACTGGCTCTCTAAAAACAGCCAGAGTGGTGGTCTGCCTTGAGCCGCAGAATGCATAACTTCCCCTTACATAACAGCTGTTCCATTGGCCTGAATTTCTTTTCGTTTCTCTTTTGCTTTGTTTTTCATTCAAAGGGATTTTTAAAAAATATTAGTTCGTGTGGAATAAAGGGTAATGAAATCCTACTGACCTATGTGATTATATTGGGGAAGGCTCACTAAATTATTATTTATACAAAATGAAGTATATTTTTCAAAGGAATAAAAACATTTGTTTCAAGTACACTTTAACTAGAACTACCCTGTGCCCTGTAGACCTCACAAAAAATCTGTCAGGGAAAGATTTTAAGTGAACAGGAATGATTTCTATTGCTTCTTAAATGTAAATGGATATGTAAAACTCACTTGGACCAGACATACTTTTTTTTTTCCTACGTATTTTAAATCTTCTCACAATTCTGTTAATACTCTTGTTTGGCAATTTTTGTTTAAAAAGAAAACAGTGTAACTCACATAGGGGTGGAACTGCAGATGTAGCGTGTGAAACTTAACTCTTAAGTCAGAATTCGGAAAGGTTTGCTCTCTCTCCTGGATTCAGAAAGGTGATTTTTGAAGACATTCCAGTTGTATGATTGCATCTTAATAATGAGACTCTTGGCTGTTCTACACTCATAAGCTCAGCCCAAGAGGCTGAGCCCATTGGTTTGTCCTGTACAGAAGTATAGAGAAGAAAAACATAGTATTGTGTGCAAAGCTTTCTAAGATTCTGACTTGATCTGAGTGGTGGCTCCTGGGGTCTCTGACACCCTACAGAGAAAAGCAAGGCTGGAAACAGGCGAGCAAGTCTCGGTGACTTGCCCCCAAAATGCAGGAATCTGGCTGCTCCATGAAGGAGAGGTGGCATGGTGTCACTGGGGTTTGTTGCTCAGTGTGGTAGAGGGGACACAATCTTACACTCTTAATTATTTTCCTCTCCCACTCCCAGCTCAAGTTCAAGTTTGAATGTGGTTGCGTTTTTTGGGTCTGCAGTGACCGGCCATCCCAGTGTGTTGGGAACTGAGCAATTTCCCAGAATATGGGACTTTCAAGGCAAAACCCAGAAAAACACTGGGCAAACCAGGACAGTGGGTCATCCTATGTGTAACTAGTGGGAAGTTCCTGAGTAATAGCCTTCAGTAGGTTTGCTCGAATCCCACGTCCACTGTAAACAGGACTGAGGATGACGTCAAGGAAAATTAATTAAATAAGGCAGCAGAGGGATATGGTGGAGAGACCAGGCCTCAGATTTTCACTTCTGGCTTCACCTCTTTTGCTGGATGTTCTCGAACAAGATGCTTACTAGAAGCTGCTTCATGAATTGTGGTTGTTAGTGTTACAGTATTCGTGTCTCATGGGCCAGGTTCAAAACTGATCAGCTTTCTCCGTACTCTGTTCATCTCTAGAGGATGTTGGAGTCTAGGAAAAGGATGAAGTGGACCTTAAGGCATTCTAAGTTTTAGCCAAGTGGTCTGGGAGGCCTGTCCCTGCTTTCCAACAGCAGCCTGGCATGCCTCTCTCAGGGTACTGCTCCCACTGCGCTGTAATGATCACTTTGAGTCTCCCCTCTCCATAGCATTGGGGGAAGCTGCTCAAAGAAAGGTACCTGTATGATTCATCTCCAGGCTCCCTAAAGGCTGGCACAGGGCCTGGCATCACAGTAGGTGCTGCATGATGTGGATGAATGGATGGATGAGTGGTTAGGTGGGTGGACAGATGAGTGGATGGGTGGATGGGTGGATGGATGGATGGATGGATGGCCTCAGTGGTCCAGTAGCCTAACAGTTCTTTCTTTCCCTATGGAAGACAAGTGGAATGAATGGATATGAAGGTGCTTTGACAAGGGGAGCCCTTTGCAAGCATCCCTGTGGTGACCTGTTTAGGTCTCTGGGTTTCTCTTTCCAGCCTCACCAGGTGCTCACAGCCTGGGAATGGGATTTATGGGGCTGCTCTAAATCCAGGTGCAGAGTCCAGCAGGCTTGCACGTTCCCAGATCGCTAATGTCCTTCCTCTCACCTGCATTGCTTGGTGATTTCTGTCGAGCAAGTTTGCTGTGGGCGTGCAGACATGGTTTGGTCGCAGGAGGGCTCGTGCCTGGAGTTGTCCTGCACAGCTGCAGCAAGTTCTTCTGCCTACCGGAGGTGACCACCGTGCACTTTTTCCGGTTTTCTCGAGCAGCTCTGTGTTTCCTTTTTTCCTTCAGAGGCTAAAGTGGCCCGTTCAACTTATTAGACAAATTATTGAAATAAGATTTTTTTTAAACGTGTGTGTTCACTTGTGCCTCCGTGGTAATAATATTCATTATTGGCCAAGTTGACACTTCTCCAGATGTTGTCCTAAGGCACGCCCGTAATGCCAGGATTTCTAGCCCTTCTATTTGTTTCTCAGTGCTGTGGCTCGCAGTTAAAATCATTTGAAGAAGTTAAGGTAGGGCCTTTGGTCAGAGCTATTCTTATCCACACCCTGAGTTCAGCAGACCATGCCAGCTTTTCACTTGGTTGGGGTTCGGCAGAGATAGCTACGATTTGATTGAACGTCATTTATTAAAAAAAAGAAAGAAAGAAAGAAAGAAATCTAAATTGTGCCGAGAAAATTATAGCTCTGTGAAATTCTTTTTGAGGGCTGTAGAAAGCTGGTCTTAAAGAAGATGAGATAAAGTAAATAATGCTAAATAATTCAAAGTTTCTTCATAATTCATTTTGTATTCATTTCCCCTGAATAATTGGGAGAGACAGAAACCATGACATCCCAATCTCACTTTTTATGAACACCAAAGAAGAAAGTTCTTTGATGTACGAATTCATGGAAAAACCAATGCCTGTCAAGTAATAAAAACTGGAGTGTGAGTTGGCCTCCGGTAGAAACAAGGCATGTCAAAGGGCAGCACAGCAAATCCCCAGCCCGGGCCTCTTGGACAAAAGTAAGAAGAGTCCCAAGGCTGTCTTGAGGCAAGATACTAGTGAAGATTCCCCAGGGATGGGAGTTGAGGTGCTTTGCCCTGAAGATTAATAAAGGGAGGAGTTCCCGTCGTGGCACAGCTGAAACGAATCCGACTAGGAGCCATGAGGTTACAGGTTCGATCCCTGGCCTAGCTCAGTGGGTTAAGGATCTGGCGTTGCTGTGAGCCATGGTGTCAGTCGCAGATGTGGCTTGGATCTGATGTTGCTGTGGCTGTGGTATAGGCCGGCAGCTATAGCTCTGATTGGACCCCTAGTCTGGGAACCTCCATATGCTGTGGGTGGGGCCCTAAAAAGACCAAAAAAAAAAGAAAAAAGAAAAAAGATTAATGAAAGGACAGAGGGCCGCCCCACGCCCCCCCTTTCCCCCAGTCCCACACATGAGCTGCCACATTTGCCCAAACAGCGTCCTCAGATTCATTGGACTTGACCTACTTTCTGGATTGCAAACACCCAGAAGACTTTTTAGCCCTTTTCCCTACAGCAGACAGGCAGTCCCACCAAAAAGGCCTTATTATTGCAGAAATAATAAGGTTGCCACAGTGGACTCCGGAACAACTTGGCTTTCTTTCTCCTCTGGAATTTGCTCTCTGATCCTCCCTTAATCACAGAATGTGGGCCAAACAGCCTGAAGGTTTGTTCACTATCTGGGCCCCTCTGTTTATAACTAGTCTGCTCCATGGTGCATTTGAAAGAAAGTAAAAGTTGGCTTTTCTCCTCCCACCAGACTGTTAAACACAGAATTCTGTCTCGTACACAGTCACATTTTGTGTTGCTTGTGGTAAAATACAATTGATTTCCACATAAAAGCAAGAATGACATGTTTGCAGTCGAGTAGGAGGCCAGTAGAGCCTCTTCCCATCAGTGTCAAAAGCCAGTTAATAGACTGAGTCTAGCGTCTGGCCACAGAGTCTTACATCTCACAAGTGTCTAAACAACATGCACCAACTGCATGGAACTTAGGAGAAGCTTCAAACGACTGAATGAGGGGCCTTCATTTTTCCCTCTAGTTCATCAAAAACCCGAACCTCATTTTACAAGCAAAGCCGGGCCTTTGATTTTCATATGGTTGCTCTGAAATCTAAACATTTGGATGAAGTAGCATTAAGGCCAAGCCAAAACTTAACCAAAGCAGCCATCACCTTGCCAATTACACTTAGGGCCTCCCCGTGTCCCAGCATGACACGTGGGCCTCTCCTTCTCAGCCCGAGGGAGGCACCAGTTGGGGAGGTCAGACCTCAGGGCCTGTGGATTCTTCAGCCCCCGGCTCCTTCTCAAAGCCAAGGATCACTGGCTGCATTTCAGATGCTAGATAAAACACAGAAACATGCCCCCGTGTTGTCCCAGGTACACTGGTAAGGGACCTGCGTTTCATTTCTTAGTGGATAAAGGAGAAGCATTTCGATGGAAAAATAAATAGTTAAATTAAATATGTGGCTTTGGTATAGAAATGCAAATGCGGGAGTTCCCTGGTAGCACAACAGGTTAAGGATCCAGCATTGTCACTGCTGTGGCACGGGTTCAAGCCCTGGCCTGGCAACTCTTGCATGCCGCAGGGCGTGGCCAAAACTTTTTTTAAAAAATAAAAATGTAAATGTGAAGAGTCGTTTGACAGGGTAAAAAAAAGCCTCTCTCACATACTAATAGTTGTAAATACTTTTTCAGGGCCCACAGCCTGTCACCTACAGATCACCAAGCAGCTTTCTACCTGGCTCTGCAGCTTGCCATCTCCCGACAGGTCAGTTCTCCAGCATTCCCTACACTTGGTGCCCGTTCTGTTTGTTTTTTTTATTTTTTCCATTATAGCTGGTTTACAGTGTGCTGTCAATTTTCTACTGTACAGCACGGTGACCCAGTTACACATACCTGTATAGATTCTTTTTTCTCACATTCTCATGCTCCATCATAAGGGACATGCAGGGCGTAGCTGGTCTTCTTTCATTCCCCTGAGGCTGGCCTGAGCCAGAGACTCTTCTCAGAGGACGCCAACTCCTCACAGCAAAGACCCTGGTGTTTTGGTCAGTTGGAGCATTAGCTGTGAAGACATAGGCATGCCAGGCTCTGCTTTGGGTGGTTAAATCCGCTATCTGGCGGGCCCAACCTGGGGATGCAGCACGCGGCGTACACCTTGAACCTGGGAGTCATCAGAGAGCCTCAGTCCCAGAGCCTAGGGCTCAGCTGCATGGTGGGGACTTAGTCACTGGTGGGGCCTGGTGGTCATGAAGGTATCAGTGATTGACAGGAAGATGGCAGCGGGTATAGACAAAAGATACCAGTTTCTTTCAAATATGTAGACGCTATGAACCATTACACACGGTGGCTCCTCGAAATAGGAGACGCCACAGAGTTCTCGCTGGAGGGGCAAGCTTTGCTGGCCTTCATGGTCCCGAAGGCAGCTTCCAGAAGCTGCCTTCGCCATTCTCATGCCCTCCCGCCCCCTCCCAGCTGTTCTGGAGATGCTGGCTGCATGCCTGCCTGCTCACCAGGTGCACGACACGGGTGGTAACCCCAGCACATTCCTGAGTGCTGACTGCAGGGTGAATCAAAGGCCAGTTCCCCAGACATGTCAGTCCCCTGGCAGGCCTGGGCTGGGCGTGTGCCTCTCACTTCCCAGAGGCCTGGGAATGGTGCTGAGAAGTGGCTCCTATTGGTGACCTGGGGACTGGAGAAACCAAGAGAGCTCTTCTGGAGAAGTCCTCTCACCTGGAATCGTGGGGCACACAGCTAGGCTAATCACAAGCTGCTGCGGCAATAGCTGCAGGCAGGGGACAACCCCCCCCCCAAAATCCGGTCTCTCATCATCACCTCCAGGAAGCCCCCTTTCTGCAGCAGCCTGTTCCTGTCCTTCCTCCTGCCCAGCTCTCTTGTTCCGTGTCTTTCTCACTAGACTTCAGGTTGCATGAGGGCAGGAAGCCACATCTGTCCTCCTCATGGCTCTGCTCTGGCAGCTGGACCACTGCCTGATGTGTGATAGGCGCTGATACTTGTTGAATGAAGGAACCCGTGTTGAATTCACGTCGGGGCTTCAAGGCGGCCCAGCCCCGAAGGGCATCATCTTGAACCTCGTATCAGTTTTTCCCTGATTACACGGGTCGTTCCCAAAAGTGGATATTATGAGTGTCCCTGCCTTTTGACCCTCCCAGAATACCAGGCTGCGTGCTGGTCACACAGCAGCCTGTCCCCCTGGGGAGAGGAGAAGTAGATGGAGCCTTGTGGGTACAGCAGCAGCCTTCATGGGCATGCAGCATGACACGAGGCAGGGTGGCCGGGTGGCCGGGCGGCCGCCTTATCCTTAGAGCCAGTGCCATTTCACCAGGAGGAGAGGATGGGAGAGGAATTGGAGGGAGGGCCACTGGCTCAGTCACTCAGGGGGTGACCTTGCTCAAGTCACTTCACCTCTCTGGACTTCGGGTCCCCACCCCCACCGCATGAAATGACTGGTGGGGCCCTCTGTGAGAGCTGAGATTCTACAGCTCAAAAGCAGAAGGCCTCTCTACCAGCATTTTTAACAGACAGTCATCAAAAAATGGAATTTCTGAGAGGAATACAAATGGATTTGGGACACAGAAGTCATGGCTTCCTACGAAGGAGTGAGGTTACCGAGGGTTTGGGAAGAAGCCCAGCGTCGAGAGGGGATCCGGCACAGGGCCCAGAGTTGGAGGGGAGATAGGAGGGCGATTTTGTAAGAACGCCTCAGCCTTGAAAGGGTTTCGAAACCCAGCTTCGGGTCCTAATTCTCCCTAGGTACTGTTAAACCTGCCCAGAATCTCAGGTGTTCAAATATCCATGATGTACGCGTTTGATCAACCCTTGCACTTGGGTGATTTTGAAGAAATCCGCTGTTGGATTTTAGACGTTAAGGTTGTACCTTTTCCTCCTCAAATTTGGATACATCTGCTTTGTATGTGGCATTGCAATTTGTTTCTTGGATGGAGTTATTTTGGATTGTAGTTTGGAAAGGTGTGGGGTTTTTGTTTGCCTGTTTGCATATTTCCTTGATGTCTAATGGAGATCCAGGACAAAGACGCTTGAAAAGACTCACTTGGAAAGCTCTGTCTAAGGTTTTGACACTTATTAATAAGTATCGTCAGCAATACTTAAAAAAAAGAGAGAGAGAGAGAAAACAGTTCAGCTAAGGCTAACTCCGCTAAAAACTTCCGGCAATTTGTTATGTGTCTCCATTTAGAATGAAGTTATCTCGGGCATAATGAAAAGTAAATCAGTTCTGTGGAAAGAGAGAAACCGTTTGTTTAGGGAGAAATAAGGGATTTGGTATGGGCTGTTCTCCTGGGAAACAAGCGTCTCTTGTGTCACTTCATTCGTCACACTGTCACTTGAAGGAGGCCTCTGTTGCCACATCTGTGGTTCACATCTTGGGACTGTCAGAAAGACAGCTTCACATGTGGCAGAAAGGGAAGCAGCTCCCAATAGTGACAGAGCGTCAGGTGCTCAAGTGGTGGCTTCGTGTGTGTGTGTGTGTGTGTGTGTGTGTAACAAGTCTTTTCGGTTTTGTTTTAAACCAGATACCCGAGGCTCTGGGATACGTCCGCCAAGCCCTTCAACTTCAAGGCGACGATGCCAACTCCCTGCACCTCCTTGCCCTCCTGCTCTCAGCACAGAAGCATTACCATGATGCTCTGAACATCATTGACATGGCCCTGAGTGAATACCCCGAAAACTTTATGTAAGTCTTGCCCCGTAGATGGAAGGTGTTACATTTACTTCTTTCCTGTGCCTTCTCTTCAGCCTGTCTAAGCCCTTCACGGGACACCCCAGTGGCAAACAGTCCAGAATTCCCCTCCCTCTTGCTTTCTCGTGATGTTTAGACACGAATGTCATCTGTCAGGTCAACCTTCCTAAATTGAAATTCTCTCCATTCTTCCCCCATGTATACCTTTGGGGCACACCCGATGATTTTAAATGGATTATGGTGAACATTTTTATATTGATAGGCATTTTAAAAGGTTCATGAGAAAAAAATACAGCTGCACAGCAAAGTGTGATTTCATAGAATTGTTGCCCAGAGGGAGACTCTTAAGAATTTTTAAATGAGTTGTTTTAAATTCAATTTAAAGGAACATGTTAATATACGTGGAGGTGGCAGAAGCTGTATAGAGCAAACTCCAAAGACTGAAATTTGGGGAACGTTGCTTTACAGCTTCTTTGCCCTCTGTTGCCAAGGACGCTCATTAGTTCCAGGTGATTAGTATATTTTAGGCAACTTTGATGAGGATACCTGACCTCTCTGTATCTTCGTTTTATTCTCTAAGAAGTGGAATTCCTTCAGTCCGTCAACAGTGTCTGCAAGTAATCTAAGAGTTGTCCTTACAAACTGCCATGTGATGGAATTGTCTGCTTATCTCCACCTCTTCCCTCTGAATCCCTGAATCCAGGCCCGCTGGTTAGGCTCTGTTGAGAAGGACATTGTCTTTTGGGTGACACGGTTCCCATTTTATCCTCAGTGGAGTAGCTTAGTAACCAGTGGCCAGAAACAGTAAACAGTCGCGCAGGCTGGCAGGTTCTAATTGTCTAAGTGGCAGGGTCAGCAGTGGGCGGGGGCCGGGGGAGAAGGGAAGGCTGGCTCTCTTCACTTTCAGAAATAATGCAGTCGCAAATTTGAAGTGGATCGGCCTTGGCTTTATTTCTCTGCCTCATCACCTCACTGTGGTTTTAATCAGTGTGTTTCAGCAGCTCCCCTTGGAAAATTGGTTCACACATTTCCATTACAAACATTGCTTTGTCTTCAAGTGAAAAGGGCACTTCTCCTGTCCCCATCGAGAAAATTCTCATTATAATCCAGGAAACCTCTGACTAGAGAGTTCTTTTGTAGGTTCAGCTATTTATGCAGAGTGAATTAAAGAGCTTTGCTGCAGTGTTTCACTTCTTGCTGATCTCAAACCTGCTCTTTTGCACACCGAGTACATTTCTGGATTTTATCCAAAGCTGTCTAGTCCGTGGAACCTTAGAGGGTGCAAGCACTTAAAAAAATACCCAGGCCTTTACCCATCCGTCGTAAAGCACAGCCTGATGCAATTGCATTCGGTGTCTCTCACCAACATTTATAAATTAGCCGTCCCTCCCCAGCACCTTCCTTAGCTGTGAGACATTAGACTCCAGTGTGTGGCTCCTGCATAGACAGCCTGGGGTGTCATCCGAGAGGAGGCTTATTAAACTAATAGCCACACCGCACAGTAAGCAGTAAACAGTGGTGGCTAATATGGTAATGCCTCCAAGTGACAGCAGCTGACAGCCTTTTCAAGTAGTAGAACTAAGGAACAGCAGTAGAGATATTTGAGGAATGCAAGCCTGTTATTTTAATGTTAAGCTGTAAGCTCAAAAAAGCCAAGCATATGGCAGTAGGGCTGAGAGCAGTGGATGACTTGTTTGCTTTTTAAATATTTGTATTTTTTCCTTTGTGATGGGAAACTTCTTCCCAAGAACCCTTTATTAAAAGTTGGGGCCAGATGTATTCAGTGAATCCCATGGTGTTGTTTTTTTTTTTTTCTTTCCCCCCAACCTAGGTCAAACATTTCAACACCAACCTAAACAAGATGACGTGGGCACTTGTCCCAACTGCCATGTAGCATTATCTGTTTGTTTGTGACAAGCCTGTCTCCAGCAGAGGAAGCCTGGGATGGCCTCGTGTTTCTCGAGTCCCAGTGGCCATTAACCTCCCACGGGCTGCGTCTGTGGTAGGTGGCTCGTCAGCCTCTGCTGGATGGAGGTGAGAGCCCGTCCCACTGTGAGGGTCAGGCCTGCCCAACTGTTGAACGGAGAACTCACTTAACCGGCCTCTGAGCCTGATGCAGAGAAGTACAGAATTTTTTGGTCCCTGTTAAGTTTATTCAAGATACTTAACCACCAACTTATCTCATGGCAACAGTAAGGGTGGGTAAACCCTGGCTAGACCAGCTGCTCCTCCAAGGGCGTTCAGCTGTCCTCGCAAGCACATTGAAGGCATTTGTGCGTGGTTCTCCATGGTAGAGAGAAATTCATATTTTATCACTACTGCTAATACAGTGTCTTCAAATGTGATATTTTAGAATGCTTTAAAATTTTTAAATGTTGAGTAGAAGCAAAATACTATTTATTAAATCTATATAAGATAATAATATAGGAGTTCCTGTTGTAGCTCAGCAGTAATGAACCTGACTGGTATCCATGATCCCTGGCCCCACTCAGTGAGTTAAGGATCCAGCCATTGCCCTGAGCTGTGGTGTAGGTTGCAGATGCAGCTCGGATCCCGTGTTACTGTGGCTGTAGCTCTGACTCCACCCTTAGCCTGGGAACTTCCACATGTTGCAGATGGGGTCCTAAAGAAAAAAAAAAAAAAAGATAATAGTACAACTAACAGGAGTTCCTGCTGTGGTGCAGTGGGTTAATGATCCAGCTCCTCTCTGTGGTGTTGCCTGTTCGATCCCTGGCCCAGCACAGAGGGTTAAGGATCTGGTGTTGCTGCAGCTGTGGCGTAGCTAACAGATGTAGCCTGGATTCTGTACCCTGGTCCAGGAACTTCCAAATGCCTTGGGTACAGTCAAAAAAGGGAAATAATAGGAGTTCCCGTTGTGGCTCAGCAGAAACGAATCCAACTGGGAACCATGAGGTCATGGGTTAGATCCCTGGCCCCACTCAGTGGGTTAAGGTTCTGGCATTGCTGTGGCTGCGGTGTAGGTCGGCAGCAACAGCTCTGATTAGACCCCTAGCCTGGGAACCTCCTCCATTTTTAGGGCTGCAAGTGCGGCCCTAAAAAGCAAATAAAATAAAATAGAAAAAAAAGGGGAAATAATAATAATGATAATAACATAACTAACATAACATAAGCAAGCCTACTTCTTCCTTTTAGGAAATGACTACTGTTGCCTGTGAATTTCCTGTGCACTCCGCTATCCTGTCCCCCTACCTCTAGCTTCACAGGCTAGCCACCATCCTGCTTTCTCTTGTGTTTCTGTACCGTATGTGTTGATACTCCTAAATAGTAAACATTTCTAGTTTTGATTATTTTCAAATAATTTTTCATGGAATCGTACCAGATATATCCTTGCACTACTCGCTTTCAACCCTTAGCAGTATTTTCCTGAGGGTCATCCTTCTTCTTTTTTTTTTTTTGTCTTTTGTCTTTTGTCTTTTTTGTTGTTGTTGTTGTTGTTGCTATTTCTTGGGCCGCTCCCGCAGCATATGGAGGTTCCCAGGCTAGGGGTTGAATCGGAGCTGTAGCCACCGGCCTACGCCAGAGCCACAGCAACGCGGGATCCGAGCCGCGTCTGCAACCTACACCACAGCTCACGGCAACGCCGGACCCTTAACCCACTGAGCAAGGGCAGGGACCGAACCCGCAACCTCATGGTTCCTAGTCGGATTCGTTAACCACTGCGCCACGACGGGAACTCCGCTGAGGGTCATCCTTCTTGCATACAGCAGCAATTTCTGCATTTATACTGATGAATGGTATTTATATAAATATAAACTTAACTTTCTGGGCTGCCGTAAGCGGATATGTGGGTTGTTTTCTGCTCTTGTGACCGACGCTGCTGTAAATGTTCTTGCACAATTCTGCCGGTGCCCACGTGCAAGCGTTTCGTCAGGTAGACACCTAGGAGTGAAATTGTTGGCTCGTAGGATGCATGTATCTTCAGTTTTACCAGATAATTCCAAGCCATTTTCCAAAGCGGTTGTGCCAGTTTATATCCCCAGCAGCAGCGCCGGGGACCCACGTGGCTCCCAACACCAGCTCTTGTTGGTTGCTGGTTCACGTATCACATTGGAGTTTCAGTTGCATGGCCTTCATGATTCATGAGGTTGTTTCTTGGTCCCTTAGGTGTTCCCTTTTATGAAGCACATCTGGAGATCCTTTTCTTTTCTAATTGGGTTTTTCTTTCTCGTACTAATTTGTAAGATTTCTTTACATATTATGGTGAAAAATGCTTTTGTTGATTCTATATATTGTAAAAATCTTCTTCCAATCTGTGTCTTATCTTCACTTTCTCCTAATGATGTCTTTTCACGAAGAGATGTTCTTAATTTTAAAGTATAGAGGAATTCATCAATCGTATCCATGGCTAGTACCTCTGTGTCTAGTTTAAGAAACTTTTCCTAGGTTATCTTCCTTCTAAAGTCCTCTCGTGTTCTCGTTCATCTCTGAAGTCCATCCGAAATTGATTGTTTTATGTATGTGTGGTGTAAGGGACCCAGTGTGATGTTTTTCTCATGTGGACACCCAGTTGTTCCCGCATCATGTATTGAAAAGGTTCCTTTCCCTGTTTCTCCTGAGGGCCCCTTCGATCTGAAAGTGAAGACCCATCTGTTTGAGGGGCTGTTTCTGAGCTTTCCCCTGGGTTGCTTTGGTCAGGGGGCCCGTCTCTGTGTGATTGCCACTCTGTCATCTTTCTTACAACTTTATTAACTTGCTCCTCACGGATGTCCTGGCTGTTCTGAGACCTTTGGCTTTCAAATAAATTTTCAAATTAGCTTTTCAAGTTACACACACACACACATGCAAAAAAAAAAAAAATCTGTTGAGAGTTTGATTGGAATTACATTGAATCTAATAGCTTATTTTGGGGACAATTAGATATTTATGATATCTATGGCCATTGTATCTCAATTATTTAAGCCATTATATCTCTAATCTCATCTACGGCCATATCTCTAATTATTGAGGCCTTTTAAAAAATACTTAAACATTTTTTATTAAAGTATAGTTGATTTACAATGTGTCAATTTTAAAAAATACTTTTTAAATGAAGTTTCATAGTTTCCTTCTTAAAGATTTTGCTGATATTTACTATATTTATCACTAGTTACCTGAAAAAACTTCTATGCTTTTCTTGTTTTTGTTTGTTGGTTTGTTTTGTTTTTGTTTTTCGGTTTTTGGTTTTTTTTGCTTTGCTTTTTTTTTAGGGCCACACCCATGGCATATGGAGGTTCCCAGGCTAGGGGTTGAATTGGAGCTACAGCTGCCGGCCTACGCCACAGCCATAGCAACACAGGATCTGAGCCATGTCTGTGACCTACACCACAGCTCACGGCAACACCAGATCCTTAACCCACTGAGTAAGGCCAGGGATCGAACCCACAACCTCATGGTTCCTAGTTGGATTTGTTTCCGCTGTGCCAGGACGGGAACTTCCTATGCTTTTCTATTTAAACCTCTACTTAAAAGAATTTCCTTCTTCCCAAGAAGGCTTGCTGAGAAGGTTTTTTTAAAAATCAAGAATTGATATTGAATTTTATCAAATGCTTTTTCCATATTTATTGAGGTAATTGTATGACTTTACTCATTTAATCTGTGAATGCTATTTGATATTTTTAAATGTTAAATTAAACTTGCCTTCTTGGAATAACCCCAACTTGATCATGATCTGTTAACTTTTTAATGGATTCAGTTTACTAATTTTTTAAAGAACATTTACGTTTATGTTCATGTGTGAAATAGCTTGTAATTTTCCTTTCTCATTATATCCTTGTCAGGTTTTGGCATCGAGATTAGCCCAGCCTCATAAAATGAGTTGGAGTAGTTCTTTTTTCTGTGTTTTGGAATCTTTGTGTAAGATTGGACTTATTTTTTCCTAGCATAATAAATTTTGGTAGAATTTGCCTGTAGAGCCATTTGGGGCTGGTCTTTTTTCCACGGAAGGGCTTCTGATGCTTTTTATTTTTTTATTTTTATTTTTTATTAAAGTATAGTTGATTTACAATGTTGTGCCAGTTCTGATGCTTTTTGAAAATGATTATAGGATATTCAGGTTTCCTACTTCTTATTTTATTAAGCTAGTTTAATATACCATATATATATTTTAAGAATTTGTCCATTTAATCTAAATTCTAAATTTTATTGGTATACAGTTGTTTATAATGTTTTTAAATTATTTATTGTCTTACAGCATCTGTGGTCAAGTCTTTTTTATTCCTAATACTGTTTAAGTGACTTCTTTTTTCTTCCTTGTTTATAATGTTTTTAAATTATTTATTGTCTTACAGCATCTGTGGTCAAGTCTTTTTTATTCCTAATACTGTTTAAGTGACTTCTTTTTTCTTCCTTGAACAGTCTTGCCAGACTGTGATCCTGTCTGAAACATGGATCTTTTCAATGAACCAGTATCTTCTTTTATCATCTCAAATATATAGTTTCTTTCTCTTTTATAAATTTCTGTCCCTATTCCTATGATTTCTTTTCTTCTGTTTTCTTGGAGTTTATTCTCTTTTGTTTTAGTTGGTTTTCCTTTTTAATATTTTAAATTGGCTGTTTAATTCATTAGTGTTTTGCCTTTCTTATTTTCTGACCTAAGCATTTAAGGTAAACTATTCTGCTAAATATTGCTTTAGCTATAAACCACAAGTTTTAATATGTGAAATTTTTCTTATTCTTTTTATGCATTCATTATTTTAGAATTGTGTTTTATAATTATAATTGTCAAATATGTGGAGTTTTTTTACTTATCTTTTGTCAGTGGGCTTTTTAACTTCACTGAAATTTGACATTTGTTGTGGCTTGCTTTGTGGCCCTGCATGTGGTCACTTCTTATAAATATTTCCTGTGCTTAAAAAGAATCTTTTCTGCATTTGGGGGGTAAATTTTTATATATTTCATTAGGTTAGGCTATCAACTATGCTTTTCAGATCTTCTTTACTCATTAATAATTTTTGTTATTGAGCAGAGGTATGTTGAAATCTACCGCCAGGATGGTTGATCATTCTGTTTTACCACATAGTTATAGCAATTTTTGCTTTATGTATTTTAAAATTGTGCTATTCGGTATATTTAAATTCAGAATTGCTATGTCTTCCTGGTAAACGCAACCTTTTATCAATATGTAAGAAGTTGCATAATTTATTTTACCTGAAAGTCTATCTTGCATAATGTAAACATACATCCACATACAAATATCCACATGTATGTGTACATATACATATATATACACACACAATGTGTGTGTGTGTGTGTGTGTGTTTGGAATATTTTATTCCACTCTCTTACTTTGAACTTTTTATATTCTAACGTGTTGGTTGTACTCTTGTACTCATTATGTATATAGCTGTTTGTTGTTTTTTAACCCCGGCTGACAGTCTTATCTGGAACACATTTTTCCTTTACTAATTTGGAAAAGAAGCATTCTATTTTGGTTGTTGTTGTTTAGTGATTACCCTAGAAATTTTAGTGAGGGTCTATTGCTGACAAACTTTTTCACTTTGTTTCTAAAATTGTATCTGGCTTTACTCTCAAAAGAGATTTTCAAACTGGATCTATGATTATAGTCTCACAGTTACTGTCAGCACAGTGATCTTGCTCCTTTTGTGGTTGTTAAGAAGTCAACTGTTTGTTTAATTTTAATTCGTTTTAATGTCATCTGTCTTTTCTCTTTGGCTGCTTTAATTGCCATTGATACTTGACATTTTCACTGTGATATGGCTGAGAATGGATCCTGCTCAGGGTTCACCAGACTTTTTAAAACTGTGGATTGGTATTGTTTACATTGTTTATCATTTCTAGAAAATTCCCAGCCATTATTTCTTCTCTCAGAGTTGGCATACAGTTGGATCTTGCTTTTTTATTTGGCTTGATAAATTCTGCCTTTTGTCTCAAGTGTTTGATCCATTCACATTTAATATAATTCATGATGGTTGACTGTATGTCTGCCATTTCTGTATGTGCCTTGTCCATTTTTGCTTCTCTTACAAAGCTGCCTTTTTCTTCCATTGAAAATTTGCTTGTTAAAACCCTTTAATGATTACATAAACAAAAGAATGAAAAATTAGTGTTTGCTGATGATATATTAAATGTCTTTAACACATTGTAAATTTTTCCCAAAATAAAATTTAACAAAGTACACATTTTTATATTGAACAGTGTTCATAAATTCCAATAGATTCACTAGCTCTTGTATTTGAAATAAGAGCCTCGATCTTTCTTCTTTTAAGATACAGCTTTGCAAAAATCTCCTGATACACGTTACTTAGTAATTTTCCTCACTAGCCCAAGAATGTAGAAGCTGGTGCCAGGTGATACTGGGAACGACTTTCTCCCCTGAAGACTGTGTGGCCGGGGCTTAGTCAGACTTTGTGTTTCATTCATTTTTAGATAAAATATCGCAGTGAGAACTGACAGCTTGTTACTTTTGTCTTTGGAAAATATATCAGATAGTATTATACCCATGGTGGCGTTTGAGAAGTTTAGTATAACGTAACAGAGATGTTTAATTCTAAGTCAGCCAGCCTTCCAGTGGTTGCTAAGGACAGCCACGCCAGGGGGTATTTTCTTGCCCTGAGACAAATCGTGGTTGTCTATCTTTCCTAATTACAGATTTTCGGCGGATTTGAATTTTACTCTTCCCTAGATAAACCAAACACATGCAGGCCTGAAGTCAGGCGCTCTCAGAGAGGTCATCAAATCAACAGCACACCTAAGAAATCATCATATGTTACCATAAAATACAAAAAAGTAGCATTTGAAACCTCTCAAAGATACAAATACAAGCGGGATCATTGTGGTGCTTGGACAATTCTTCTAAGTGTGTTTTCTGACCCATGGCTTTGATCCAAACCCTCTCCCCCCGCAGGTGGTCTTCTGCACGTGGAAGCAGATTTTGTCAGACATCACACTTCTCTTTACACCAACAGACACTAACTATACGGAAAGAAATTAACATATATAACATTCATTCATTCACCCATTTGTTCATTCATTTAGCAATAATAACCACTAGCATTTATGCACCGCTTTAGTTTTTTTTATTTTTTTATTGCAGTTGATTTACAGTGTTCTGTCAATCTCTACTGTACAGCAAAGTAACCCAGTCATACACACATATATATCCATTCTTTTTCTCATATTATCATCTATCATGTTCTATCACAAGTGATTAGATACAGTTCCCTGTGCTATACAGCAGGACCTCATTGTTTATCTGTTCTAAATGGAATACTTTGCACCTACTAACCCCAAAGCCCCCTCTATCCGACCCCTCCCCACCCCCACCCCCGGCAGCCATAAGTCTGTTCTCCATGTCTGTGAGTCTGTTTCTGTTCTGTAAATAGGTTCATCTGTATGCACGGTTTTGTGACAGGCAACTCTTATCATCACTTTACATATTTTAAACCGATTAATCATCATGAAAACATCAAAGGTTGGTAGAATTATCATCCCCATTTTACAGATAAGGAAACTAAGGCACAGAGCAGTTTAGTGGTTTGTCCACGATTATGCACCAAGTCATGCTTTGAACCCAGGCAGCCTGGCCTCGGCCTCTGTCCTCTGTGCCTTTGAAGCATTGAGTTCTGACCCCATTGCAGTTGCCATGTGAGGTGTTGGGGTGCTGCCACGTACAAGAGAATGACAGTTGATGCTCTCTTCGAGCTAATGATCCAGATGAGCAGGATTTTTATTCCGTCTCCTCTGTTGATCTCTTCAATAAGCCAGAAAGCATGATGAAGATGATGCTTTTCTTGAGTGGAGGATATATCTGTTTTTTTTTTTTTTTAAATCATTACTTGGCAAGTAAGACTGTGCCTTTTTCTCACTCGGTCTCACTTAACACACACTCTCGCAGAGAAACTCAGTTTAAGTTGAAATATCATATTGAGTAATGTTTTGATATAGTGATTACTGAGAGGCCAGGTGTCATGGGCTATTTTTATCTGAGCTGAGTGGTGAAGTAATGAACATGCCCATCTCATTTGCATTTGATAGAAAGTTGGACCACAAGGAAAGAGGCTGTTCATCTTATTAAGCTAGAAAAATGATCCATGGATACTGGAGGGTGTCTGGTGGGGATGAGTGCAAAGTAACCAATTCACTGAGAGATGCCCATCCCTCAGATGCAAGTTGGGGAGAGGAGATCTTTGGCCAACGGAGAGTGGGTGACAGCCTATGAGACACTGCAGATCAAAGTGGAGTGGATTCAGGGATGCAGTAGCTTATTTAAAATCAACCTTCACGACGAGAAAACAACTTGAATTTAAAAAAAAAATGGGCAAAGGACTTGAATTGACATTTCTCCAAAGCAGATGTTCAAATGGCCAATGAGCACATGAAAATATTCTTAGCATCACTAATCGTTAGGGAACTGCAAATCAAACGCACAATGAGATACCATTAGGATGACTAGCTATTAAAAAAGGAAAAAAGAAAGAAATAGTAACAGATGTTGGAGAGGATATGGAGAAGCTGGAGCCTCCGTGTTCTGTTGGTGGGAATGTAAAATGGTCCAGCTGCCGTGGGAAATAATATGGCAGTTCCTAACAAAAATAAAAGTAGAGTACCATGTGACCCAGCAATTCCACCGCTGGATAAATACTCAAAAGAATTGATAGAAGGAACTCGAACAGATGTTGTACATGCGAGTTTATAGTAGCAATATTCATAGTATCCAAAAGGTGACGTGACCTAAGTGTCCACGGATGGATGAACGGATAAGCAAAAGGTGTATATACGGACAACAGACTATTATGTCGCCTTAAAAAGGAAGGAACGTCTAACACGTGTTACAACGTGGATGGACACACAGTCCCCGTGGTCTCCCTTGGCACCTCGGAAACAAGCAGAGCGAAACAAACCAGAACCTCAGGATGTTCGAAGTGAGGACACACAGGAGGTGAAGGGAGGACGTGGGTCAAGCAGCCAGGGTTCGCAGGAGCGGGTTCCGTTCTAGGACCCATGGCACCGTTCGGCCTCTGATCCTGGCGAGATGCCTTGTCCACCTCTGGTCCCATGGAGCCAGCCAGCTTCCCAGCATCCTGCCGCGTTCTTCCTTTCTGGTGCCTTCTTGACTCTGGGTGGAGGCTGCCAGTTTTTTTTTTAGGGCTGCCCCTGCAGCCTATGGAAGTTCCCAGGTTAGGGGTCGAATTGGCACTGCAGCTGCCACCCCACACCACAGCCACAGCAATGCCAGATCTGAGCTGTGTCTGCGACCTACACAGCAGCTCATGGCCATGCCAGATCCTTAACCCACAGAGCGAGGCCAGGGATCCAACCTGCATCTTCATGGATCCTAGTCAGGTTCTTAACCCACTGAGCCACAATGGGAACTCTTGCCAGTTCTTCATTATGGAACTTCCTGGGTTCCTCTGAGTCCTTGCCTCATCTTGCTGGGCCCTCTTCTTTCTAGGTCTAGATAGACCTTCTAGGTAGGATTCCCATCTCTTGACATCTGCCGTTATCTCTGAAAGGGGCCCAGATGTGTCGTTTCTTCTTGAGCTCCGGTCCTCACACGTTGGAACATGGGGAGGTCAGGGCCGAGTCAGATATGAGGACAGGTAATCCTGCAGAGACGGCCTCTGGGGAGCGGCCAGTCGAGAGATCTGCTCCTAGTCCACCCACTCCCCATGTTAGAGAGGACCAGTGGCTTTGTGGTTCAGAGAGAAGAGGTGATTTCTTCTAGAGCCAGAGTAGTTTAGTGGGAAAACTTGCTTTCAAGTACTTCCTGTCCACACGTGTACATACCAGATGCCTCCTCGGCACCCACCTCCCCCCCAGCCCCTGGCACCACCTGGTCAGACAGCGCCTAGGAAATCATCCCGATTGTTGCTTTGTGAGTCGCACTGAATGAAATGGCTCCCCTTGTAACATGGTCAAGCCAAGCATCAGAAAAAGTCTCTCAAACCTGGGCGGTATAATTCCACATGTGTTTTCAATTCAGCCTGTCCAGGTCATTTCCAGCTTGGGCGCTGATTGCAGGATGCTAATCGGCGTTGAGATTAATAGCTGAAGTGGGAGCAAAAAAAAAAAAAGGAGCCAAACTGGGGTTTCTTGAGGTGATTTATTTCAGCTAAATATGTCAGTTGTTTGTTTGTTCTAAAAATATCGCTCGGAGGATGGGGGAGTATTCCAGATTGTTGACACTTTGACTGAAATGTGAGGCAAAATGTAACTGATATGGGATCCAACAGGAGTCCCTGCCTGTCACGAAGAACAGGCAGGATTAGGCTACTGGGAGGCGACGGAGGGGACCGTCCCCAGCCCGACTCCGAGCAGCCTCCAGGCGAGGCTCAAGCTGAGCACAGTGTCTGCCCCTCAGGCCTTTCCGTGCTTAACAACGGGGTGTCCGCATTCCCGGGAGCCAGCAGGTCTGGGAACCTGGGCTGGGGTCAGGCTCACGGTGACAGGGAGCCCCTTGGGAGCCAGGCTGAGTGGCCAGGTCCTCGGCACGGCTCCGCTCCTAGAGAAGATGCCCTCGTGACAAGAACCATCCTCTTCGGGCCCTTCTTTGTGGTTCTATTAGCAAACGGAGCAGGAGCCAGCCTGGGCTTTGGGGTCTTGTAAAGGAAACCAGATGCTCAGATTTCATCCCTGTCTGGCATTGCTGTGAGCTGTGGTGTAGACTGTAGACGCGGCTTGGATCCTGTATTGCTGTGGCTGTGCTGTAGGCGGGTAGCCGCAGCTCCGATTCAACCCCTGGCCTGGGAACTTCCGTATGCTGTGGGTGTGGGCTTCAAAAGACCAAAAAAAAAAAAAGACGAAAAAGATTCAATCCCTGAAAAGCTTGCAGGCAAGGGATTTCCGGCTGGCAGCCTGAGCAGACATCTGCTAGCAGAGTTCCAGTGGGTCAACACGCATTTCAAAAACGTCTGGATTTGATTCTCTTTAGGGTAGGCGGGCATGACTGCAAACAGTTCTTGAGATCTGGAGCCCAGCTCCCGTTTCCTTGCCTGGTTCTGGAAGACGTTTGAGTGTTCCAGTCCGGAAAAGGACCCTACCCCCTCCGAGGGCAGAGGATCATCCACACGGGAGGTGCTTTAGGTGTGAATGGGCCCCCAGCTTAGGACACTGGCCCTCACTGGAGATGCGAGGGTTCTAGCATAGCCCCCAGAATGCCATCCAGGGACTCTCTCCAGAAGGAGAGGAAGGTTCAGGGCTACAGGTGGTGCGGGGTGGGGGGGTGCCCTTCATTTGAGAGTTCAGTGTAAGCGGCTGATCAGAATTCCCATGGGATTTAGGACTAGAATACCCTCAGAGTTCCTGTTGTGGTTTAGTGGGTTATGAACCTGACTAGTATCCATGAGGATGTGGGTTTGATCCCTGGCCTCGCTCAATGGGTTAAGGATCTGGCATTGCCATGAGCTGTGGTGTAGGTTTCAGACACGGCTCAGATCCTGTGTTGCTGGGTGTGGCGTAGGCCAGCAGCTGCAACTCCTATTAGATCCCTAGCCTGGGAACCTCCATATGTCCCAGGTATAGCCCTAAAAAGCAAAAACAAAAAGAAAACAGAATACCTTCACAACTCTTACTGGAATGAAATAAACATAGGTAGAATTTCCTAAGTGTAGGGGCTATGGGAACTCTTTTCCTTGGAGGTCTTTAAAAAAATAATCAGGGAGTTCCCATCGTGGCTCAGCGCAAACAAATCTGACTAGTATCCATGAGGATACAGGTTCGGTCCCTGGCCTCGCTCTGTGGGTTAAGGATCTGGCGTTGCCATGAGCTGTGGTGTAGGTCGCAGACCCAGTTCAGATCTGGCATTGCTGTGGCTGTGGTATAGGCTGGCAGCTACAGCTGCAATTCAACCCCTAGCCTGGGAACTTCCAGATACCGTGGGTGTGGCCCTAAAAAGACAAAAAATTAAAATTAAAATTAAAAAATTAAAAAAAATGAGAACATTGAGGGTTAGGTTGGAGAGTTACGAAGTGCCTTTTGGAACTTAAATTTGCACGCAAATCACCTGGAAATCTTGTTACATGAAGATTCTGATCGTGGGGGCTTGAGTGGGTGCATTTTCTTTCTTTCTCACATGCTCTCAGGTAATGCACAGGCAGTCTGCTCCAACCATAGTCTGAGTAGCAAAGCATTATAGGGCCTTTCAAGGCCTTTTCCAGCTTTGGATTAATTGGGAAAAATCTGTATTTTTCCTAATGAGTTGATGACTAGCATGTCAATACAGCAATTAGGTGAGCCAGATGATCAAAGAAATTGTATATTTCCTGTGTAATAGTTGAGTAGATAGACATTCATTCCTTTATTGAACAGTCACCATTAGTGAGACCCCACGCAGTATTTGCTTGGGAGCAGCCACATGAACTGGTATTCCCCCGATCCCTTCCAGCTGTTGTCAGAGGGGCCTCAGGGGACCTGCGCAGCTGTAAGCCCACTGTCATCAGCTCATCTGGTGGTGACTGGGCCTGTGGAACTGGGGCAGGCCGGGCAGCTCACAGGCCAGTCTTGCTTTGATCTCCTGTGACTGTGACTCAGCCCCAGATCAGAGGCTGCCTTTTGCAGAGACCCTCACCTCCTGGGATTGGAGTGCTTTGGAAACCCAGCCCGGAGAGCAAGGGATCCAAGACCAGTAGGTCATCAGAAACGATGGTGATGGAGTTCTCGTCCTGGCTCAGTGGGTTAAGGATCCGGCATTGCTGCCAAGCTGTGGCATAGGTTGCAGGTGCAGCTTAGATCCAGCATTGCTGTGGCTGTGGCGTAGGCCTCAGCTGCAGCTCCGATTCGTCCCTAAAAAAGACAAAAAGGGAAGGAAGGAAGGAGAGAGAAATGCCAGTAACAAGGAATTGAGATGGACTTCCTTCACGTAAGCCACATGGACCCAGAAAGCACCCCCGCTCTGAGTGGGGGTTAGAGGTGTTTGATGACTCCTCTCCGTGACCAGTGATGGGCTGCCGCTCAGCCCTGTCAGGCTTTGTTCCCAGCTGACTCATCTGGCTTCAGCTTTCCACCTCTCCTCTCAGTCGCCACGTGCTTTTGGCATGTTGTCTCTTTTGATTTCTCTTACCGTTCTGATCTGTGGCTGCCGAGCCATCGTCTCAATTTATAATTTCATTTCAGCATACCTGCCTCCCCCAACTCGGCCTGATGCACTGTTTTTTCACCTGGTGGCAGATGCTCCCTTTCCTTCAGGTGTTTGGCTGCCAGCCCCTCACCAGCTCTCAGATCGGGCTCCCGGGATCTAGAGTAGGGGGAGGTATCCAGGCCCTCCCCCCACCCACCCCCGGCTGCTGGCCAAGGCCATTGCCCGTTTGGGCAGATACCACGTGCATTTTCTGCACAGCTGTTTCGCATCCCTGCCTACACTCAGCAGATAAACAAAGACAGGTCCCTGGCATGCTGAGCCCAAGAGCACACACACACACACACACACACAGAGATCAGCACAAAATACCAAATGTTCAAGGTTCCCGTGATTTTTCTTTCTGAATCAGCTGCCTTGAACACAGCATTTAGGGATCTGCTAATTAGCAAGAGTTTTGTTTATTAATATGCATGTTTCCTCCTTGATGCATTCAATGAGTGCCTTTTTTATGGTGCCAGATAAGATTGGAGGGCATCATTACTTTAGTATTTCTCTAAACTGTCCTTGTTTTTATTGAGTTCTTCATCAGAAAGCTTTGTGAGGCATTTTAGATTTTAGAATTTAGCGATATCTACCCTTTTAGCTTACCTCAGACCCCAGCCTTAGATCCCAGACTCCAGACACCATTCCTTGAGCACACGGGGGGCTCTCCTTCCTTTGTTTGAGTCGTTCCATCTGCCTGCCTGGAAGCCCACCCCCTCCCATAGCTCCTCCTGCCCCAACTGTGAAAGTCCTGCTTCTCCGCTGTCTTCCGTGACCCCCAGGCATACCCTGTCTCTCTCCTTTTGTGCGGCCGGAGAACCTTGTCCACGTGTCTGGGTTCATCACATACCATGTGTATATAACCCTAGACTGTGAGCCTTGGGGAGGGGGAGAGATACCATGTCTTATTCCCCTTTGTGGCCTCAGGGGCATAATAGGCATTTTTTTTTTAAGATAATTGACAAAAGGATGAACAAATTCAAGTTGGTTGTCAGGCATACTGACATATAGGTAATCAAACAATGGTACCAATATGGGGTGAGTAAACAGGTTACAAAAAATTCACAAACGAGACGTTCCTGTCGTGGCTCAGTGGTAACGAATCTGACTGGTATTCAAGATCCCTGGCCTCACTCAGTGGGTTAAGGATCTGGCGTTGCCGTGAGCTGTGGCGTAGGTAGCAGACACAGCTCACATCTGGCATTGCTGTGGCTGTGGCAGCTGTGGCTCTGATTCGACCCCTAGCCTGGGAACCTCTATATGTGGTGGGTGTGGAGCTAAAAAGGAAAAAAAAAAAAAAAGTACACACATGAGATGGGTAGGAGGTAGATGCTGCCTGAGGGAGGGGTCGTAGGAGGTGTCAGACCATGGGACTCTCACAGGTGGAGTGGGGGGGTCCCTGGGGAGAGGCCTTCCAGGCAGGTGGAGGGAACCCCACGAACACAGGCTGGGGGATGAGAGGGTCTATGATGAGCTCGAGGAATGGTGTTGAGTCTGGGACTCATGGGGTTGGGGTCCAGGATAAAGGACCTGGAGAGGTGAGGGTCCAGTGGTCGGGGGCAGTTTCCAGGGAGTGAGGAAGGTCTTGCTGGGGATGAGGGTTGGACATTAAGCCTGGCTCCAATAAAATGCCCACCTGATACATGCCCGAGGTACCCGGTGAGACGTTCACTGGGGCCCTCTTCTTTCTAAACTACTCCAACAGTTATTACTTCAAGAGTTATCTTGGTATCCTCAAAAAATTCCAAAAATAGGAGTTCGCGTCGTGGCTCAGTGGTTAACGAATCCGACTAGGAACCATGAGGTTGCGGGTTCGATCCCTGACCTTGCTCAGTGGGTGAAGGATCCAGCGTTGCCGTGAGCTGTGGTGTAGGTTGCAGACGCGGCTCAGATCCCAAGTTGCTGCATAGGCTGGCAGCTACAGCTCCGATTCGACCCCTAGCCTGGGAACCTCCATATGCTGCAGGAGCAGCCCAAGAAATGGCAAAAAGACAGGGAAAAAAAAATTCCAAAAAAGGGTAAAATATTATTCTGTGAGTTTTAACGAAATGTCAAACCTTGCTTCACTGCATCCTTCAAATGACTAGTTTTTTTTTACCTTTTTTTAAAAGTATAGTTGATTTACAATGTTGTGCCAATTTCTGCTGTACAGCAAAGTGACCCAGTCATACACACATATACATTTTCTTATATTATCTTCCATCATGGTCTGTCCCTAGAGGCTGGATGTATAGTTCCCTGTGCTGTACAGCAGGACCTCATTGCTTATTCGTTCTGAATGTAATAGTCTGCATCTACTAACCCCAAACTCCCAGTCCATCCCACTCCCTCTCCCTCCCCTTCGGCAACCCCAGGTCTGTTCTCCATGTCTGTGAGTCTGTTTCTGTTCTGTAGATAGGTTCACCTGTGGCATATTTCAGATTCCACATATAGGTGACATCACATGGCATCTGTCTTTCTCTTTCTGACGTACTTCACTTAGTATGAGAATCTCTAGTTGCATCCATGTTGCTACAAACGTCATCATTTTGTTCTTTTTAAGGCTGAGTAGTATTCCACTATATGTATATACCACATCTTCTTAATCCATTCATCTGTCAATGGACCATTTAGGTTATTTCCATGCAAATGTGCTTAATAATTTTAAATGAAAAAAGCAAGTCACAAAAAGCACAATAAATATGATCAGTTTTTAAAGAACCATGTGTAATGTATCCCTAGGAACAGTAAATACCCCAGCTGCCCAAACTCCTCTTTTCCTACAGCCCTCCCCAAATGTCAGGGCCTTCACCTGACCCTAAGCTAAACATTCCTGGCAAGTCTTTTCTGCTGATTGGACTGTAAGTTCTTGAGGGCGGGGGGACTATTTTATGCCACTTTTTATTCCACACAGTATATAACACAGATCTTTGCATATTTTAGGGCTTTAAATAATTGACAATGGATTAGAAAAGGCTGCACATCTTACTAGTGTCGGTAATGTGGTTAGAATATTTTAAGTCGTTCTCCTCTGTTTTTTGTTCAGTGCCTGGGGATCGGATGGGTTTGGTTTTACATTTCTCTCCTACCAGTAACTGGCAGTGTGAACTTGGGCAGATTACTTAGCTCTCAACCTAATGTGCAGGGTTGTTGGAAAGCACTGATTACAGATTTAAAGTGGCTGGCAGCTGCTGCTTTTATTGTTATTATTTCACTTGCCTTGAAAGCAGAAGCTTCCTGGTTGATGGCTTATTATTCTACAGTTGAGAGCTCCTGTCTTTTCTGGAATTGCATTTCCATTTGGGAGTTTTAGCTCCTATTACTCAAGGCTGGCTTCTGTGGTGGTGGTAGGGTGCTTTTTGACCTGAATCTTGAAAGATGAATAGAGGCTTAAAAAACAGAAACGGATGGCAAAGGAGTTCCAGACAGAAGGAAGAGCACGTGCAAAGGCCCAGGGGCATGAAGAGGCGTGACGTACAGAGGAAGCCGATCATGGCTGAATGGGGGATGTACCTGGTAGGCAGTGGGCAGACCAAGGCGAAGCATGTGGACAGGAGCCAATTCATGAAAGGCATTTGGCCTATCAGGAACATCGTCGAATTGGGATTTTAGTGAGGTTCTATTCTTCATTAATTTCCTGTAAGCATTCTATGAGTCCCTGAACTATTTTTTAATTCAGGTTAATGGACTTTGATCCAGGTACAGGGGATAGGAATAGGCCATTTTCCCAGCATGTGGTTTCTTACTGTACTTAGAGGAACATATCACTTAATTTGAGGCTGGACCTGGGTGGTGTGGCTGACCAGCGGTCTCAGCCTAGAGGTCCCTTTGCCCTCTCCACCAGGGTGACAGTTCCACATATTGAAATGCAGTCAGTGCTGGTTTGTCCCAGGTTTTTTGCCTCTGGGTTTCCGCAGGGGATGGAATCTATAATATCTTTGCACATGAACCACAGCCCATCAATTTGCTAATCATTGTTTGTGTCCTCTTCACGTCTTGCTAATGTAACTAACATGCACCCAGCCAGATGTTTTCCAGTAGTCTTGAAATGTGGGAGCAGGGCTCAGCAAAGACAGTGACAAGTCCCTTGTTCTGTTTTTGGTGTTGTTCTCCCCCTTACAAACCCCCCAAGGTCTGGGGCATGGTGAGAAAGCAGACTCGGGGCCGTGCCTCCGTCTCCTGCTTCTCCTTTGCACCGAAGGGCAGGTCCAAGCTAAGGCTTCGGACACTTTCTGCCCACCGTGCTGGACGCACCTGACCGTGGCCGAGAGGCTTTGCTTTTCCTCCTCTGCCTGTGTTTCCAGCTCCTCTTCTGTGCCAGCCTCACCTTCGTGCTGCTCCTCTTTCTTCACTTCCAGGTGCCTTTTCCAGCATTTGTGCTCAGTGATTCTACTATTGTTCTTCCTGTCTGGTTCTCTGCAATCCAGCCCACACCTTTTCAACTCCATATCCTGAGTCAAGTGTTTGAAAGCTGTTATTTCATGTTAATTAGAAGTTCTTTTTCCAGCCAAGAAGCCTTGCACAGAACCATTCCCCCAAGCCCAGCTTAGAGGCGAGCTCTGGCGTTTTGTACTTTGGTGCAGGCTCTCCGGATAATTGCTCTTAGAGCCGCACCGCTGCCTGCAGCGTGGGGAAACTTTCTCCACCACTGTGTGGGCCTCTGCGGGGCAGGCAAGCTCTGAGCTTGGCTCAGCCAGAGGACTCAGCACGCCTCCAGAGAATATCGCCTTGGTCCCAGGTGTGTGTGTGAGGGTCTCCCCTGGCCAAAATTGTTCGGCAACCAACCATCATCTGCCAGGGTTTCTGGCTTCCAAGTAGGTCTCCACCAAATGCTGACAGGTGACCCTTCAGCAGCTCCTCCTTCCTGTGCAGCACATCTCCCAGTGGACCCGTGTATGATGGGAGATTCTGGTGGAGAAGTACTCCCGCCACCTGCCAGACTCAGGAAGACATCAGCAGGAGTCGGCTTCTGACCCCTTAAAAACCCCTCAAGACACCCCGAGGGCTGTCTTTTCTTGTAGATCGTCCTGGAAAGGCCTCGGGGAATTTCCACTTCTGGAGATGTTTTTGAGCAGAAGCTGTGCCCTCTTCTCACATCCAGTCTCACTCTTTGTGCCCACCTGCTGCTAGATCAGGGCCTGCATCCCCGTCATCACCTGGCCTGGCATCCCAGCATCTCAGGCTTCTGCAGCCCCAGGGCCTCCGGGAGCCACCAGTGCCCCCTTGGGCATCTCGAGTCCCATCTGGAGGGAGTGGTTGGTGCGAACCCATCCTCCTAGGCGGTGACTGTTAGAACCACCTTCATCCCACCTCCCACAGGGGAAGGAAAGGCTTCCCTCTTGCCTCCAAGTGCATAATGCATGGTGAGGAATTCTCCTAGATGTCTAACTTAAACCCCTAGAAACAAATCTGACTAGCATCCATAAGGATGCAGGTTCAATCCCTGACCTTGCTCGGTGAGATGAGAATCGGTGTTGCTGTGAGCTGTGGTGTAGGTTGCAGATGCAGCTCGGATCTGGTGTTGCTGTGGCTGTGGTTTAGGCAGGCAGCTGCAGTTCCGATTGGACCCCTAGCCTGGAAACCTCCATATGCCTCAGGTGCAGCCCTAAAAACAAATAAACAACCCCCCCCCCAAAAAAAACCCTAGAAACATATTTCTTTGTCTTCTGTGGTTTATGGAGGAAATAGTCAGTGAGCTAATGCAATTTAAAGCCCATGGGCCTCAGAGCACAATTCTAGTTGCAGTGGAAGTGAGGTCAGAGGGAGGCTGGGGTTCTCCTATGGAAGGGGAGTTGACCTCACCTATTGAGCAAGGTCCTGACAAAGGTAACGCTGATGTTGTTTTGTAAAGTACGAAGCACAGGCTCATAAAGCTCCTTTGAAAACAGCAGCTCCTCCTTATCTTTGTCTGCTTTTTACTAACCACCAGCTAATTTGATGCTCACAGAGTAGACAGGATAAAGCTATGACAGCAGTATCCTTATTTGATGAGGTGCGGTTTTAGCTTAATTCAGGAGGAATTACGCCAGATGTGGGTTGGCGGAGGTTAAGATGGAGGACACGTCATACTAGTCTTAGAATTACGGAAAAAAAAAAAAAAAACATAGCCTTTGGTCAATGAAATACACTGATAGGAGTAAAGGGTCCAGTGGGATTCATGGCACCAAAGAGATGGTGACGTAGGAGTGACCAGTGGGCAAGGTGTCTTAAAGGACCTGATAAAGGAATTTGATGGTTTATTACAGTCAATGAGGAATCACGGTCGTTTCTTGAGCAGGGAACACAAATTGTTATTGGAGCTCTTTATAATGTGATTTCCTAGAGCTGGAGCTGAGTGGACAGCAGGCCATCAGGACGGTATCTGGGCTCATGCTGGGGCCTTCGCAAGGGCAGTAGTGATGAGCCCAGGGACCAGGGGAGACCCTGATAGCTAGAGAGACATAAGTAGACGTTGGGGGCTGGGCAGCTCTTTGGGGCCAAGAAAGGGAGAGACGGTCTGATCCTCGGTGGTGACAAAAGCAGGGAAAAGGTAGTTGGGGACAGTGGTGAGTTGGTGAAATCCTCAACCCTAAAGAGCAGGGTGGATAAGGTCAAAGACAAGAGGGCCTTGGCCAAAGGTGCCCTTTCTATGCACCTTCGGTTCAGGCTCTGCGAGGCTGATGGAATAGATTCACCTTCGAGGGGTGAGGATCCTTGTGGAAGGCCATGGGTAGATGCTCGCATCAAGCGAGTCGCATCTCCTGTGTGATTTTGTAAACAAATCAGGTTCACTTTTGATGAATTTTTGACCTTTTGCCAATAAATTGGTTTTGTTCTTAAAAGCACACTGTTAATACAATCCCTGGTTCTGATTGAAATCAGCCGCTCTGACGCTTTTAACCTGACCTCACATGGCAGTGCCACGCCGGCCCCTGCCTTGGCACTGAGACTTGCAAAGCCATACGTGGAGCCGGGAGTTCTGGCATCCTTGGCCCTCTCGCTACTGCTTCCTTCGGAGCCCAGCCTTTGGTCACCCCCTCCTAGAATGAGTACAGTGGCTTCTGGGCACTTGGTTTTGTTCTGGTGGGGACTCTGGCCTGAGTTCTTCTCTCCCTTTGTCTCCCACCACAGACTACTGTTTTCCAAAGTCAAGCTGGAGTCGCTCTGCCGGGGCCCGGATGAGGCGCTCCTCACTTGTAAGCACATGTTACAGATTTGGAAATCCTGCTACAACCTAACCAATCCCAGGTAAGAGGCCAGCGGTGCCTGTTGTGCGTGGGTTTTTGCAGGACCTCTGCCTCTCAGTCCATCCCTGATTGGCTCTCAGCAGGTTGAACTCTCCATCCCTCCGCACCCCCAGGAGCCACAGAGAAGAACAGCGGAGCCTCGTACACTCCATTTCTAAGGGGATTTTCTCCTGGTGTCTGATGAAACCTCAGGGTTTCTTATACTTAAACCTCGTGGGTTTCTTATACTTCTGCTGCCACGGTCGCCCACTAGGCTCAATTCTACTTGGTCTTGATCTGGTTTCTCTCAGCTGGCCTTTTACGTAATTCCTTTGACAAGTCTTATCATCTTTCTCATGATTTATGGACAGACTAGTCAATTATATAGTCCAGATGGGGTCCTCACGGGAATATTTTAAAGACCAGCATAAACAGGCCGCATCCTCCTAAGGAAAGTAGAAATTGCTATTGGCATGATAAAGTATAATTGTCAAAAAGCCTAAGTCATGACTCAAACAAATTATAGAAGCCCATATCACAGGTTTTCTCTGCCTCATTAACTAATGAGGGAAGCAATAAAATGCTAAGACCCATTCAAAGAAGAATTTGAAAGACAGAAATGCTGAAATGAATTTGCAAATAACTGCTTAACAAATATACCCTACAGAACAATGAAATACATTGTTTCGGTGGAAATTAATTGTATCTCGACCAGAGAAAATTCATAGGTTTTCTACCAGCTCACTCTGCACCCCCTGAGCTGTGAAATGGCTTGGCCAGTGGGAGTCAGTCACAGGCACCCACCCTGCAGAGGCAGATAATCTGGGGACCGTCCACTAGTCAGCTCCCAGCATCCCCTGAAAGACACTGCTTTCAAGTCGCAGGCAGTTTCACCCCTGCAAATGTCTAGATTACTGAGTGTGCCCTGACCCCGGAAGGCAGTGATTTAATGAAAAGGGACCTAATGATTCAGGTGAATTCAAACAACTGCTCGTACACACAGAATAATTTTCAAGCTCACCGCAGGATGGACGGACAGCCCCCATTCTGCCTCTCAGAGTCAGAGGCATAAAAATGCACAACTCAAATCATAGATGTGCACAAGGTGTGGCCCGCCCAGTCCAGCCCAGCAGGAGGCAGGCAGGCGGGCTGGGGGCGGGTCTGCCGGTGGGCGAGGAAAGTGGCCGGGGTTAAGAAAGCAGCAGGGGGTAGGTGGGGTTCCACCTGAGATCTTGTTTTACAAGATCTGTTAACGACACGGGTCCTTGCGAGCTGCCGTTCGCCAGAGCCGGGACACGGGCCCCGGGGGGCCGTGCAGCTAGAAGAGGGGGAGCCCAGCCAGGGTCTGCTCTTGCAGAGCCTGAGTCACAAGACTCAGGCAAGAGTCCCCTTCCTAACCTGAGCCTGTGGCACACACCAGGCCCGCCATGCCCATCCTCCCCTTGGTGAAAAGATAGTCATGAGATGGGCCTCTTCCCTTTTGTGGGCATGTCCTAGAGATAAAGACCATTTTACTTTTCTAAAAAATTCTGCTTTTCTAAGTCTGTAGGCAGAAATAGAAGACATCCATATTGGAGTTCCCGTGGTGGCTCAGCAGGTTAAGAACCCGACTAGTATCCATGAGGATGCGGGTTCGATCCCTGGCCTCTCTCAGTGGGTTAAGGATCCAGTGTTGCCGTAAGCTGTGATGAAGGTCACAGACACGGTTCGAATCCCACATTGCTGTGGCTGTGGCATTCGACCCCTAGCCTGGGAACTTTCATATGCAGCAGGTAGGGTCCTAAAAAAAAGCCCTATTTATGTCCCCCAAATCCCCCACTCCTGCCAACCAGAAGCAGCAGGATTTGGAGAAGAGTCACTGCCACAAGCCCAGCTCCAGGTCTTTGCTCTCCGAGCTGCTGGCTTCTTCCAGGAGCACGTTCCTTTGCCTGTACCCCCTCTAGAAACGAGAAAATAGATCCATCAGCTTGCACGTTGCCAAGTTTCCCTCGGCTCTCCACACCTCTCCCACCTCCCCACATTTCCTCCCACTTAGCAACCAAGAATATTGAATGTGAGGAGAAAAAAAAATAGCAGAATTGGAAAGCTTTTTAAAAATACTTAACCAAATGCCTGGGCTGTGTCCATACTTCCTCCGTTTCCTGAAGGATCCTTCAGGGCCAGAGCAGGGAGGAACCCTGGCTCCAGGCGTGGAGTCTGGATGCAGTGGGGGAGGGGGACCCAGCCACCCCCAGAGCTGCTCCCTGCAGCTCCTCCAGGAGCCTTGAGTGAGGGGGTGGCCATCCAGCAGCCCCTTATTAAAGAGCTTCCTGTTTGTTTTTTTAACTTGATTTTCTCCGGGATAAAAATAAATGTTTCTCCTGTAGCCCTCACCATTGTGCAAATTTAGACATCCTCTCCAGTGTGGCCGGGAGGACGTGACCCTGGCAATGGAAGACGGCGGAGAGGGGGCGGGCTGTGTCCCCACAGGGACAGTGCACTCCTCAGTTCCCTGGAGAGAGTGGCTCTGGGTCCCCACAACTTGACTTGGGTCACACAGGGTTTGAGAAAAGGACAGGATCACAGGAACAAGTGGGTGAGAAGCATCCCCACTGAAAAAACATAAAACCCGAGCAGAAAGCATCTCGGCAGGAGGTGGTTGGTTTCCAGCTGGAGCAGGTCTGCACCAACTTCCGGGCTCAGGCGCCCTGGTTTCCAAGTGGGCTCAGTTGGGGGAGGGGGCCTCTGCTCACCCTGCCAGGGCTTCCCACTACTCCCCACCCCCAATGGCCCCCTCGGGGGCTGGCACCGGCCTCGAGAGGGGACACAGAAGGCATGGGCAGGAATGGGTCCAGACTGAGACTCGGCCTCGCTTCGTGTTCTCTGATCCTGTCCCTCGTCTTTACTTTTGCTGGAAGGAGAACCACCCTCTGAGCCAGTGGCCAAACTGAGCCTCAGCCCAGAGCAGTCTGCCTGCGGGCTGAGCCGAGAAAGCATCTCCTGCTGCTCTTAGCAAAGGGTGGGTGGCACCCTCCTGAGAGTGCATTTGGCAGGTGTTGGTCACGGCAGAAGCCTGGAGAGATTTCCCCAGGTCTGCAGTTTGGCCTGCATTGAGGGTGGAAGTCCGCCTCTTGCTCAGTCTCCCCTCTTGGTGAAGCATACAGCTTCCCTCCATCCTTGTATACGTTGACTTGGCTGCTCAAGACAGTGTGACTTCCGGCCAGAGCCTCGCGGGAAGGCCAGCAGCCTCCCTGCACGGAAGCATCTCAGCAACGGACAGTGCCCCCGCCTCAGCCTTCCAAGATAGCGCCAGTTCTTTCCCCTTCCTGGAAAATAAAACCGAAGCTCCACGAGGTGAAAGAACTTGCTCTGGGTGTTCTCAGTTAAATGACTAGTAGAGCTGTGGTTCAGACCCAGGTCTGGCTACCATCGAGCCCTCTCCACCACCCAGGCTGCCTCTTAAGTTGACAACCCATGTCTTCTTCTTTATTTTAATTTTTTTGTTATTGACCCGTTCTCTCCCTTCTTGTCACTGCCACTTGCACCATCTGCATCCTGTAGCCATATGATTGGGAGAAAACGTTTTCTTCCTCAGTCCATTTTGATCACCTTAACGAAGAGCATGGAAAGTTTTTTAAAAAGACTCTTTTTTTGCTCTAACCTCAGCTGGAAATTGGAACCCCCATTTCATGCTAATAGTCACCAGTATTTGGGTGGTGCTTTCCTCTTTACAAGGTATACTCTCATTCATCTTCAAAGCAGCCCCATAAAATGGGCAAATGTCATGTTATATTAGACCCATTTTACTGATGAGAAAACTGAGTTTACGAATGTTGGGAACTTGCCTTGACTCTTGCAGTCCAGCCTTAAGATGCCTGAAAGATGCTCTGGTTTCTGATCCAAGGCCCCTCTATTACATTCAGTATTTCTTGTGTACCAGGAACTATCTATCGCAGAGCTGGGAAGGGACAAAACTGTGGCAAGAACTCCAGGGTTCAGACCCAGTTCACCACCAGCTTGCCTCTTGTGTTCAATCTCTGTAGCTATTTTAGAGGATTTCCCAGAGAAGCTTCCAAGTTCCGCTAAACTTTGACCATCGGTACAATTGACTCTGAGTTTTCGGTCCTAATTGAGGGGAATTGCAAATACCTGGAATTGCACATCTACATGTGTGGATCCTGCAGCTTATAATGTGCTGTGGACTTGAGGTGCCTTCTAATTTCCTTTCCCTAAACCCGCTTCTAACACCACTGACCAAGACTGGTTTTCTTTTCCTTCCCTCCATCCTCCTTGGCAGATGGTCCTGGCACCAAAGGGCCAGGCAGAGAAAAAGGTGAGGTGACGGGGCTGGAGGGGGAGGTGGTCCCCAGAGGTGCCCAAGCAGACGTGTCCCATAGAGAGAGAAGAGGGCTTGCGGGAGAGGGACTGGCCAGAATGAGAGCGTTAAGGAGACTCCAGGGTTGGCCAGGCCTCCCTCTGCCCCTTCTTTCACATTCTATGGATCATAGCAAAGGCAAATTCTGCACCAGATAAATGAAGAACTAAAAATTACTGCAAGCATCCAGCAAAATTCTCAGTTAGTGGAAAGGAACTAGGTCTCAGCTGGTGGAAGGGAACTAGGTCTCCGTGGGTAAGGTTTATAAATTCAGATTTAGGAAGTTCCCTTCGTGACTCAGTGGTTAACGAACCCAACCATGAGAATGCAGGTTCGATCCCTGGCCTTGCTCAGTGGGTTAAGGATCCAGCATTGCCTTGAGCTGTGGTGTAGGTCGCAGACACAGCTTGGATCCCATGTTGCTGTGGCTGTGGCATAGACTGGAGGCTACAACTCTGGTTTGACCACTAGCCTGGGAACTTCCATATGCCACGGGTGCATCCCTAAAAAGCAAGAAAAAATTAAAAATAAAAATAAACTCAGATTTAGGTTTTGGTTGGGGTCTCTAACATTTGGAGCAGGAGGTCCTTGACTCAGCTTCCCCACACCTACCATTGCACCAAGACAGCTAGGAATAAGTTGTCTTTGGAGGTGAGCCAGCCAAGTTTGTAGGCGCGGTATTTATAGGATGCCTAGTATATGCCCAAAAGTTATAACTCTTCCGACTGCTCTGTCTCCATGACCTCAGTTCAGCCTGATTCATGTCTGTCAGGAAGACCACCCTTATCCTCATCTCATGGGAAGTCACCGAGGCACACAGAAAGTGGCCTTGCTCAGAGTGGCTGGCCATGAAGGACAGATATAGGGTAAGAAGCCAGACCCTTGGTGGGTTCCAGAACCCAGCATGACAAAGCAGCAGCCAACCCTGCGCCGGGCGACATGGGAAGCCTGGAGGATTGTGGCTGAAATAAACATTTCCCATCTTGCTGAGATTTGGTCCACCGAAAACCCAAGCAGTTCCTTCCTTTGCAATTACAACAGCTCATTTTGTGTCTTGGAATCCCAGGTGATGGTGATGAAAAATATCGCTATACTGTGGGATAACATCTGAAAAACTCTAAAGTGGGGAACCATTGCAATATTCAGATAATTAACTCTTTGTAATATTTCTGCAATATTTTGTATAATATTTAATATGAAAAATACATCTATGTATGGAGTTCCCATTGTGGCTCAGGGGAAAACGAACCCAACTAGTATCCAGTATGGGTTCGATCCCTGGCCTTGCTCAGTGGGTTAAGGATCTGGCGTTGCTGTGGCTGTGGTGTAGGCTGGCAGCTATAGCTCCAATTCGACCCCTAGCCTGGGAACTGCCATATGCCACACCTGCAGCCCTAAAAAGCAAAAAAAAAAATTATGAACAGAGCAGTGCTAGAAATATTTAGTCGGTAACGGAATTAATGAAAATCTGCATGTACTTTTATGTTGTCTTCTGCTCAGAGACATTTATTGTTTCTCAGTTGTGGAAATAATTAATAGAACAGTTTCCAAAAAACTTGCAGCGAGTGATGTCATAAGTATAGGCTGACAAACAGTCTGAACTGGAGCAAGTTTCCTTCTGTTTCCTGTGGATTTTTCTAACGACATCCCTGGACATGGAAATTGCAGCCTGCAAACCATATTAAGTTTCATAGCAAATCTTGTTTGTACCACTTTTAGCAACAGCTGCATGGAGGAAGGAAATTGTGTCCCTTTATTGTAGAATTTGAACTTCTTAACCAAAAAATGTCTCTTGTAGGCCCCTCCCAATCTGGGTGAGGGGAAGGATTCAAAGAAAAGCATTAAAGGCTCAAAACTCAAGAGATAGATATGCTTTTTTGATAGAATATCATAATAGAGGGAGGGAAAGAAGAATGCAATCGTGTTTGCTTATAAGCTCCTTAGAATTTTTCTTTTAAAGTGTCTAGGAGCTAAGGTCCCTTAACAGTGCTTCATTCCACTTGGGCCCCGAGTGGTCTGCCTGGGGACTTGCCAAATGAGTGGGGCTGATCCTCTTTTGCAAGAACAGACTGGAAGTGGGGACTGAGTGCAGGGAGCTGGTGGGAGCGCTGGCCCAGAGGCCTGTGCCAAAATCCTGCTGTGTTCTCTCTAAGCCCCCTCCCCGCTTCCCCAGCTCAGGAACACTGGCTGGGGGCTGCTGCTCCCGCCCCACTGACACCCAGCTCTGTGTGTGCGCACACCCCTCTCCGTCCTATTATATTGAGATACCAGCCACACCATTTATCTTAAAGGCTTGTTCTTAGGACAGAAACGAGGCCATGCCTGTGATGACCCTTCCCAAAGTAGGGGCCGGGATCCTTGACTTTGACCACTACACATTTAGAACCATGTGGGGAGCTCTGAAAACCAGAAATTCTGATTCATTCAGTCTGGAGCAGGACCTCGGCATCAGTATTTTTTAGAGCTGCCCCAGGTGATTTTTCTTAGACTCCCTGGTGTAGAGCGTTGGTCCCTAAAGACAGCTGGAGGCCAAGGTGTTTATGGGCTTGATGAGCCTAAGACTTCCCCACACAGAGTGTGTGGGTCGGTTTCCCCGGCACGTGGATGGAGAACCTGGAACCGAAAGAGAGGAAAATGAGTGTGTGGGTGCGGCTTAAACTTCATTTGTGATGTGGATACTGAAAGGAATCCCCAGCCAGGCGGCCGAGGGAGCAAGCAGGATGCCTGGTAACAAGTGGAAAGGTGCTGAAGACCATCAAAAAAGCACAGGAGGACTCGGTGGTTAACGAACCCGACTGGTAACCATGAGGTTGCCGGGTCGATCCCTGGCCTCGCTCAGTGGGTTCAGGATCCAGCGCTGCTGTGAGCTGTGGTGTAGGCCAAAGAAGCAGCTCGGATCCCGCATTGCTGTGGCTGTGGCGTAGGCCGGCAGCTGAAGCTCCGATCAGACCCCTAGCCTGGGAACCTCCATGTGCCGCAGGTGCAGCCCTTAAAAAAAAGCGCAGGAGGATTGACTGCGTTTCCGGAATGGGGACTGGTGGGTGCTGTTTCCTTCCGCCGCCCGGCCCTTCCAATGACTGACATTTGTCGCTGTGTTTTGCAGTGATTCTGGACGTGGGAGCAGCCTCTTAGATAGGACCATTGCGGACAGACGACAGCTTAATACAATTACTTTGCCAGACTTCAGCGATCCCGAGACAGGTGAGAATGAAAAGCCAGAGGGGCCGAAACGGTGTCAACAAGAGCATGGGGCCTGGTCCCCGAGCCGAGCGTGTGGGGTGAGGGCCTCCAGAGCCTGGGGTTGGAAGAAGACCTCATGCACATAGGCTAACCTCTCGAAGGAGGTGCATTTTCTCCACTGGCTTTTTCAAGTGTGTGTTCACGGCAGGGGAAGTAATATTTCTTGCCCAACACAGCTCACTGAAATCTTTCTACTTTTTCCCCAGCTCTTGGAGCCGAAAATCAAAAGTAAAATTAGATCGTTCCCCTGCTCGTCAAGCTTCTCCCCTGCTTTTCTGCTTCTCCCTCTCTCCTTAGATTTCAGACCTGGCTGAAATCAAGGTTGTGGTTTCTAACCAGGCGCACGAACGGACACACATACAGCCATCAAAAGACTCTGTAGGGAGGCGGGTGGGCTCTGAGCTTCTCCTGCTGCTGACCCCACCAGGAGGCCCGTGGCCCTCACTGCCCCGGAGCCAGTATTTACACCGCAATTGTCATTTGCGTTTCCACAGTTGCCTAACTGAGTAAGAGGGGAAAAGAGATCCCTGATATTTCCAGAACTCCAAACGAGTAATTGTAACAGAAATACTGACTCTTCGGTGGCGGTTTGGAGGACAGACGCACAGAATATGAAGAAATTCACTGCGCTCTGAGCCTCAGAGGTAGTTCTGGAGCATCATTTGGAACCTGGTTCTGTGGCTTCTCTGGCCACCCTGCAGGGCCCTGAGTCAGGCTTCATCTCTTTCTGGGATGCCTGGTCTTCTACGGGCTGGCTTCTTGAAGGGAGCTTCCGAGCTCTTCTCCTGCACTGGGCCAGGTTCCGGCTCCTGACCGAGCCCTTCCAAAGAGCCAGAGAGTAGCCTTGAGGCCTACACCGCCATCCTTGGAAAATCAGTCCCCGGGAGGGCTGGAAGCCAGGTGTGGTACTCCCCTGAGCTTGTCCTCACAGCTGCCTGCCATCCGGTGCCTGGCTTCCTTTTCCCAAAGTTAAAAGTCGGCTGGTCCCAGGGCCCTAGGCACCTAGGTCGGGAGCATCGGGCATTAGAAGCAGCACACATTATAAATTAGTGCAGTTTAACTGGGTCACCATGCTGTACAGTAGAAAAAAAAAAAATATATATATATATATATAAAAGATTAGGAAAAAAAGAACCAAGGACAAAAAAATAAATAAAAATAAATTAGTGCAGTTTAACAGGGCTTGTGGCCGCGGCTCAAAATACTGACGGACTGGCCCCAGAGACACTTGCCACCCATGTGGCCTGAGCCCTGGATTGAGAAGCAGGCATTGTGGCCTTAGGCTGCGACCTGGGCCAACTCCGGAGCTGAAATAGTCCTGCTAGAGGATGTGCCCCACAGTCGCAGGGCAGGGAAGGTAGGTTGTCAGGATTTAGCTTCTTTGAGGCTCAGACCCTGGGGAGAGAAGAGAGGGAAGTGACACTCCAGCACCAGCAGCCCTTTGGGCTGATTCAGATCAGCTGCTGCTGCTGCCCCAGGCTGTCTCCCCTTCTCCCCCTCCCCAGGGCCTTGCGGGAACAGCCCTCCTAAAGTCAGACCCCTTTTCCTTCCCGCTGGCTCAGATCTTAAATTCCCGAGGTCCCAAGACTTCAATCCACATTACCCTGAAAAGAGACAGTGGGAGGAGATGAGTGTGGCTGTTGGGATTCAGTCTCCGCTCTGCCCCCCGCCCAGGGACCCCAGGCGACCTGTCTCTGGTTCACAGCCGGGGGTCACTGCCCCTTCTCATTCGTGGAGTCTACACACCCATTCTCTCACTCCCTGGAGGCCAGGTGGTTGGAGTCTGGATTTCCGTAGGACAGAACCACAGCCTCCAGGTGCTGTGATCATTTTATTGGTGGTGGTGGTGTGCTCGCCCAACGCAAATCCCTCCAAGACCCCTCTCCCTAGCCCGGCCCCCAGAACCCAGCTTCTGGTGTACAAACCACCAGTTCCTTACTCAGGAGGCCGGGAAATCTGCAAAACTGAAGGCCACCTTAGCAGACCTTATCCGTTCCAGACGGGTTATAAAGGATGGTAAAACATTCCGAAGTGCTTATTTAAATCAAAGAGTCTTAAACGTGAGCAAGGTCGGCCTCTAAATGGTAAGGATGGAGGAATAAAACCCAATTCCACATAGTGCAGCCTGTGGGCATTCGCAGGAGGCCAGCTGTTCCTGGTCATGCATCTGTGTGGACTGACCCACAGATTTGGGTTAAATCCTGCTTCCGAAGCTTCCATTGACAGCTTTGGCTTCCATGCCTGCCCCTCCATCCTGCCTGTCCCTGATGGTAACCATTTTTATTAGCTTTCTGTCTACCCTTCCATGCACATCAGCTTGGATATAATTGCCTACATCCCTCGGCTTGAAAATAGCTCAGCCCTGTGAGGTGTCCCTTCCCACATGCCCTGGGCATCCCTCCACACCTGTCCACAGGTACGTCCTCCAGCTTCTTTACAGCCACGTGGTACCCGAGGCGCTCAGAGCCCACGGCCGGGGCGCATCCACCCAGCCGTTCTCCTTCCCTTTGCCTCAGTTTTCAGTTCACGTGGTGCCAAAGGAGGCTGCGAGTCTTGACTCCCCACCGCAGCCCTGCTCACTTAGGGGCTGTAGAAGCCAAGAGAAAAGGGACTCGTTGGAAGTGAACGTGGTCCCAAATCGAAACAGAAGTGACCCTGAGGTCAGCTGTGGTCTGAGAGAACCCAGCCCTGTGGTGACAGCTAGTCCATAGCATGGGTCTCGGCCCCACCTGGCGCGTCTCCTAAAGGGCACAGGCATCCGATGTGAGGATGGCCAGCGAGACTCGAGGGCAGAGCCGAGGCGACTGCCACCCCTAGGATCCTGCCAATTCCGGGTCACCCACGGTGCAGTAGCTTCCCTCGTGAAGCCACAGCCCCCTCTTGGATGGTTGTTTTTGTTTTCTAGGACTGGAATTTATTTCCTTTTTATTTTTTAAGTTTCTTTGGTGAACACATTTCAAATATACCAGACTAGAGATGCTAATCCCCATGCACCTGCCCCCAGCCTTCAACAATCAGCATCTGTTTTTCCCTGCATCTCAGCCGTCCCACACTTCGTTTTTGTAGCGCACGTTGAGGCAAATCCCGAACATCATATTTTGCTGTTAAAAAAAAATGTCGGTATCTATGTCAAACAGATGAGCGCTTTTTAAAAATAAAACCAAAATACCATTATTATACATCTGGGTCATTATAAAGTGCACGCTCCGTGTTCTTGATCTCGGAGGTGGCTAATTAACTGGAATGTGGTTTTCCACCTCAGAAATTGTCCATGTGCAGATCCGAGCAGTAACAGACGGGGAACCATATCTAGAAGCTTTGCACTGGTTGCGTCCCCTGTGGCTAAAGAGTAGATGTTGGTTTTATTAAATGGACGTAGAAAGCTGGAAAAAAAAAAAACTCGTTAGGAATATGATTTCCCTTCTAATATCACCTCTGGCTCCCCTCTCCCCGCCTCTGTCATCCTACAGCGCCCAGCCATCCAAAGAGTCAAATGGAGTGACGGTCTTTTAACTCTGAAGCTATGAATCATTACCTTTTCTTTGGAATAAACTAGTTCCTTAAATAGAGGATGAAACAAAATTTGTTTTCTTCCTTTTGCCTTCAAAACAGGATATGGAGGAAGGGGATTTATCTTTAATCACTGATAGACATGACCAGACCCTATCCAAAGCAAAATGATTTTTTTACCTTGAAAGTTTGGTCCGTTGAGTCTGGGGACAATCTGATCACTGTACTGGTTTCCCTCTTGCTGTGTATCCCTCCAGCTAAAGCCATGGGGGTGACAGTAATAGCTTCCTTTTCCAAGTGCCCGACGGGTGCCCCCAACCGCAGACCTGCCTAGAAAACTTAAAGACTCCACTGTCACAAGGCTGGGACCTGACCTATGGTTTGCCCCTCCGTATCTGCACCAGGAAAACTTTAGTATTTCAGTAAATTTCACAGAAGTGCTTCTCATTAAAAAAAAATAATGATAAGTAAATAAACAAATCTAGGGAAATTCGAGGTCTAACCCTTTCCAATTGAAAAGCAAAGAGTTTCTTTTCCTCTAGAATGTCCTGGATGTTATAGGTTAAAGACGTATTATTTTCACTGGATCATACTGCTGAATCTGTACCCAGGTAAATCTGAGTTATTTTTATTCCGTGGTGTTGTTGCAGAACAATTAGATAACTGGTGGGAAAACAGCAAATTTGTTTTCTTCGGAAAGCACTTGTATTCTGTTATCAAGTAGAGGAATGATTGTGTATTACATGACCTCATTTTCTTTGCAGCTTATGTGAGTATGTTAAAAGCTACTTTATTTTTTTTCTTTGTGTTTCTAAAGTTTTTTTTGCTTTTACCCTTCTTTTTTTTCTCTTTCACTTTTTTAGTGTCAGATTCCTCCTCCTCCTCTTCTCTTTCAAGAACCGAATCTCCTCTCCACCTGTTTGTATCTTCTCATCTTCATTCTCCTCCCAAACCCGATACCTTTGTGTGGCCCCCTGCACCTCATGCAGTCAGTGACCCAGGCCCCCGCCAGGAACCCTCTCTGTGTAAACATGGTTTATGGTTTTTCCTTTCTTGTAAGACCTGCTTCATGTGCCTTATGTTTCATTTTCTGATAATCTTCCAAACTGATAAGCTGGATAGAGAGCTCCATCAAATTTTTTTGAGAGAAAAATCTTGCTAGTTTGAAAATCCAAAAGCTGTTCGGGGCAGAAAAACACGTTGGTGCCCAACTTCCCACCTCCTCTTTGAAAATTAAAAGGAAAAAAAAATTGTTTTGGCCTAGTCTGAGGCATGCAGAAGTTCCTGGGCCAGTGATGGAACCCATGCCACAGCTGTGACTGGAGCCACAACATTAACAACACCAGGTCCTTAACCCGCTGAGCCACGAGGGAACTCCAAAAGAAATCTGTTTTGAGCAGAATAAACAGAAGCTTTATAGAATATTGCTTCCAGTTCTTGGATACTGCCATGCCTTCTGGAGTTAACACAAATGTGTAAAGATCCCTTTTTTAAAAAAGACAAATTAGAACAGTGTGCAAATAATAATGTGTTCCTAAATATTTCTCATTTTCAAATTTAGAAATTCATTCGACAATATATAGTAAGCTAGTATTCTAAAGATATCGGCCATATGCCTTATAAATATGCAGGTCTCAAACCTTACTGTGCGTTAAAATCCCCCAGAGACCTTTGAAAACTGCAGATCCCCGGGCCCCACCCCCAGTTTTTGGTTCAGGAGGCCTGAGGTGGGGCGGAGGAATCTGGGTTTATAAAATACCCCCTTATTTATAGAAGACCCCCTTAAGGTATTCTAAATAGTTTTATATTTAAATTTTACACTTAAGGGAGTATTTTATAAATACGTAAGTATATAAAAGTTGTATGCTACATTTTGAGAAACGATGCTATAAATTGTTTTCCATTTGCAAGGAAAGAAATTGTTATGTTTTGTGTGATGAAACTGTGCAGAGACCTTGAATAGCATTTTAATGTAATCTTGCTTTCACATAGTGTGGAAATTGGAAAGTCTGTTTTCAGGGACCTGTCAATGAAAAAAAATATTACATCCCTGAATTAAAATGAGACATTGGTTGATAAAGCCCTTAAATGGCACCTAAATAGATCCACCCTTCTTCTTCCACTCGTTTATTGAATGCTCACTTTTCCCACTGCACAGCCAGAAAGTTTAATCTCTGTATCTGTGATTTACAAGGGTTCGTCTTTGATCCAAAGTCTCAGTTACATGCTGAACAAACGCTCATAAGGGAGCTGCTACCAGAAAGCACTGCTTTCCCTAATGTGCTCATCTTTCAGGTGACACCTGCAGTGTTACACACACACACACACTACAGAAAGAGAGAGAGAACTGGACAGAAACGAGTCTACCATTAAAATAAATCATTCAAACCAGGAAACACGCTGACCTTACATATCTGCATATTAGGTGTTCTGAACTCAGCCTTCATGGCCATCCCAGTTTTATGGAACAGAAGATGAAGCTGATGGTTATAAACTGCTTATACTGTTTTTAATCCCCATCTTAAAATAGACATTTTCCCTTAATACAATGCCCAGGGGCAATTGCCAACTTTGGTTTTTCCAGAAAAATTGTTTTTGACATTGACTTTTGCCCAGTTTTTTTCAATTTTAAAATGGGATTGCGTTGTTCTAGAATATCGTTAGACGTTCCCACTGCGCCATCCACTCGTTTGCACGGCCAACCCACCTACCTCCACTCCCTGCCAGTAGTTATCCTGTGTCACCCCAAGGAGTCCTGTGTCCCTTGAAACCTTTGGAGACTGGAGGCCTGACTCATCTGGTGGGGCTCCTTACGTCAGATTAATTAGCAAATTTGGGGGGGTGTGTGATAAGCACCCACCGGGCTTTCTGCTGAATATATTGTGTACCAGCAGCGCTCAATTGTTTACTCTTTGTGAAGCTATGAATCATCTTCCGTCCCCAGGGAGCCCCTAACCAGTAACCACGTTTTTTCCCTGAGACGGAAGTACCCAAGGATCTCCAGCCCCCATCCCGCGTAAATGCAATATTTAGTTAGGGAAGAGAAAACATAATATATGTGACTAGTCAATGTAGCAATTTTTTAAATTAAAATTCTAATGAATTTAAACTCCAACTCTTTCCCTTAGGACTGAAAGCCAAGACCTAAAGTTTTATGAATTTCTCCCTCCAACCCTTTGACTTCACAGGATTGAAAACTAGCCCAACCCTACAAACTGTTGGGCTCGTGATTAGGGTTAATGTGTGGAAAGATCTGAAAACTGCTTGTTTGATTATTTTTCCCCTCCCTTTGGAATTTCCTGCCCTGGAAACAAAGCAGGTTACATGAATTGGTCAGCTTTCATGTGCTGAGTGAACATGTAAATACGAAGGGGAATGCCCAGTTGGCCTTGCTGGCTTAAAAAAAAAAAAAAAAAAAATCATTGTTAGTGGGAAAATATGTGTCACGCTTGAAGTCTGCTTCCAGACAGCCAGGCTTACAGTTGGAAGGTTATCAGAACTCCATTTGCTTTTTCAGCCTTAATTTTGGATTTTTCTCAAATGTTTTGTTTCTTGGTTTTAATTTTTGGTTTGATTTGTTGTTCCAAGGCAACTCTCCAGAAGTATACTTTCATGGTTTTCCCTCCCTTTTTTCAGTTAGTAAGTAGCTTACCAATCTATTAACCTGTCTGAGGGTCTCCAGAATCACGCTTCCTTCCACCTTGCCGTGTGTGTGTTGTGGCTGTGGATGATGGGAAATGTCGTTGAGATGGCAAGATGGCTGGATATGAAGCTGCCACCTGCTTGCTCACTCCTCCCCCCCGGGGCCCGTCTCTCCTGAGATTCTAATGCTTCTGCTGCAGCTCGGGTTTAAATACTGAGGAGGCAGTGCTTGTCTGGAAAGAACTACGGAAGGCATTGCAGGACAAACGCCCAAGTAAGGGCGTATGTTGGCGTGGTCCACAGCCCCACTGGGGCCCATCAAAAGCATGAGACCGCCAGCCTCCCCAGAGCAGTTGGGTGCTCTTAAAATTCCTTTCCAGTTCAACCATTATAGGTACCCAGCACAAAAGTTCTAATAATTAATTTACCTAAAATAAGCTAAATAGACATCATAAAATTTCAACTCCTTCTACCAAAATGTAAAGAAAACCCAGCAGTTCTCTGAGTAGAGGACTCGTGCGTTACAGTGGTGTTCTGTGAAGGCGTTAGTGGATTATCAAATTTTCCAAAGGATGTTTATTTGATCACTGATCCTCTCTGGTCAAATATGTTTGGGAAATAGTGCATCTCCCTACTAGAGACTCACAGTTCACATTAGTACATTAAAGGCTCTGAGAAGTCCTGCAATTTAAAAAGTGCAAGACTCTCCGAACTTTGACCCAGTGTTCCCAAGCTACATCGTGTTTTCTCCCTGACGCGGTGTCCATGTTCCAGGGACTGCATTTTGAGAAATGTCGAGGTATACAGTGAGCCGGTGCATCTGAATGATCTGAGCCTTTACTGCTCATGGCAGACATTCCCCTCAGAGCCTTGTTTTCCCTTCTGAAATCCAGCTCAGCCTAGCTGTGACTTTATTTCTGGCTTTAAGAAGTCCATAATCAGAAAGGGGTACGGTTGGTATTATCATTCCGTTAGAGTTGTTCAGAAAAAAGGGTCCTTCCAATATCAGACTCCTCAAACACATTGAAACGATTTTCAGAAGGTCAGCTTGCATTAAAATCTTCAAGCAGCCCTTACTGGTTAAAGTGAGGCCTGATACATAGAAACAGCTCCAGCTCTCTTAAAGGTCAGGAAACCTGGGTTCAGGGGCTAGTTCTGCAGAGAAACCCAGGCAACTCATTTTAACCTTCCCGGCCTCAGGTTGCTCATCTGTTAGGGCGTGAGAGGACTAGTTTTTCTGTCCACACACACCTTGTGGTCTGCCCTAACTGATCCTGCTTTCAGGCCTCTCAGCCAGGTGCCCTTCTCCCCGAGATGGAGCTCAGCAGCTGAGGCTCCCAGAGGGCAGTGACCGTCCAGTGGGGAGAGCTGGCCTGGGACGCAGGGCCAGAGCCTCCCAGTGTGCCCTCACTGCTGAGACCCATTCATGAGTGCCCCCAGCAGTCATCTTCCTCCCCAAGAACGAGCCAGTTGGATTTTCAGCTTCATTTTTCCTGTGGCTGATTCTGGTGAAACTGCTGCTCTCCCTAGGAACTAGGTGAAGACATAAACATTAACAAAAGAACACACCTCTCAAATGAAATAAGGCTGAAAACTAAGGCCAAGGCCGTCGTGTTTCCTCTTTCCATTGTGGCTGGCATTTTCTCATTGCCTTTGCATTCTCTCACATTCAAAAACATCTGCCCTGATGAGGAAGTGACTAGTCAGTCTGGTGGGTGAATTTCACCCTCTGCTCCTGCTTAATACAACAAAGGCATTTTTTTATCTATGTATCAAAAAAAAAAAAAATCACCCTAGTGATGACCCCACTGCTTTTGAGGGGTGGCAGTTTAAAAAATTCAGCCCTGGAGGTCCCGTCGTGGCACAGTGGTTAATGAATCCAACTAGGAACCATGAGGTTTCCGGTTCCATCCCTGGCCTCCCTCAGTGGGTTAAGGGTCCAGCGTAGCTGTGAGCTGTGGTGTAGGTTGCAGATGCTCCTCGGATCCCGCCTTGCTGTGGCTGTGATGTAGGCCGGTGGCTACAGCTCTGATTAGACCCCTAGCCTGGGTACCTCCATATGCCGCCAGTGCGGCCCTAGAAAAGACAAAAGACAAAAAAAAAAAAAAAAATCAGCCCTAAGAATTCAGATATAAACCTTTCCTTGCTGTTTTAATTAAATTAAAATTAATTTAAGCCTCCTTAATTAGTTCTGGGGTGCCTTTCTTTAAGCAAGGCTGAATGGAATTTCAGGAGCTTGACAAGTCAATAATAAAAGGCACTTGGAGAGGAGATGCGGACGTGTCCCGCAACTAGACGATCGCCCAAGCCTGGGGGCGGGGGGGCTTCTCCCACAGGCTGAGACCAACAGCCCTCCGCAGGCAGGAGGGCGCTTCACTCCCAAGACGCGGCCTTGCCAATATGCAGCGGGGAGGGTCTGAGCAGGGGGAAGCACCTGCCTGCTGTAGTCCTCCAGAAGGTACTGTCTCCAGCCCGGAGCCCCGTCTCCGCCGCTGACAGCTGGCACCTCCCCGCATGCTCGCCCCCCCTCCCCTCCACGCTTTCGCTGCGACCCTTGGTCCTGCCACCCCCCCGCCAGCCGCACGGGCCGCCCGCGCATGCCCACTGGTGACCACGTACCCGGCCTTGGTGGAGCCAGCCCTTCCTTAAAACTTTCCCTGGAAAGGACCTTCCCCTTTCAGGAGAAGACACGTCCTATCAGGTTTAAAGTGTGCTTGCTATTCTGTTAAAGTCGCCTGGGAATTGTGATCTCGTCCTGGGACGGGGATCTGGCTGTCCCGATTTCCTTGGCCGTCTTAGTACCCTTTTCACACAGTGAAAAAGGAAAGTATCTACTAGATACTTTATTTGCCCCAAATTATTGGCCAGCGGAGCCCATAAGCAAGAGGCATCATGGTCGGTGGGAATTAGGTTGAACCAGGCAGGCGTGGCCCTTAGAGCTGCTCCCCCCGCCCCCCCCGCCCCGTCCCATGGAGGGACATTCTACAACAACAGAAGGGGGCAGCTCTCAGGAAGTTCGAATGTGGATGGGAGACCCCTGACAGCGTAGTGGGAGGGGCCCAGCACCCCTAAATCAGCCTCCTGGGAGAAGCAGGACCACCGCCAGCAAAGATGGGGGCGTGGAGAGCAAAGGGGGAATGATTAAGGTTTTTAAAAAGGTACAGAGAAAATATTCCTAATTTGAGCAGGGACATGAGAATGGACCTCATATCTCCCCCCCCTCCCTTGGCCGCAGGAGAGAAGTCACCCCCAGGTGCTCTGCCCCAAGGCCCTTCTGGTTCTTAGAACACAGCCGGCAGGCATGGAGGAGGCGGTCAGGGCCGCCGGCAGTGTGCAGTATTGGACTGACTGACTTTCAAGCCCTCGCTTGAGAAACAGGCATCCTTTCCCTGTTAAAAATGAAACACTTGAAGCAAAGCGCTCAGGCAGAATGCTTAGTCATTCAGATCGCTGTTTAGTCTGCAGGGTCTGTAACAAGTGGAACTGCTGCCTTTTTTTTTTTTTTTTTTCATTCTGACTTTAGGTGTTTAGGGGGGGCCTGGCTTCTAAGAACCAGAAGCTGAATAAACGCTCTTGACAGATAATATTGAATCATTTCAGGACCGAGGGAAAATAAGTACGGAGATTTATTAGCAGTGGGTAATTTCTGCACGCTCAGTTTTTTAGAAAAACAAGGGGAAGGCAGGTATCTGCGCTGCATTAGGCAGAGAGAAAGTTGGGGGCAAACAGAGAGACGGGACTTGGGGCCACGTGTTCTGCATTGTCCCATATTCATGCACACGAGGCATCCGGGTTAATTCTCCAGGGAAGAAGCAAAGAGCAGCCCAAATCCTGACCAAACGCGTGTGAAATATGTCCACTGATGTCTCCTTGGTGGAAGATTTTTTTTCACACGTCCTATAACACAGTTGTCCCATTGTTCCGGGACTTTGATGCTCACCAAGTCACCAGGCAGGTAGCATTTCATCTGAGCCCTATTCACCTTTGCGTGCAGTGAAGATCGGAGGGGAGAGAGGCGGACATCCTTCAGACTGCAGGAGCTTACTTGATGCCACCAGAAGAGTCGAAAGAGGAGCTAGGATATAAATACACGCCAGGCATTCACTGATCCTGCTGGTGAAAACAGGGTTGCCGACTCTAAGTAGGCCATGTAATGTATTATGCCTTTTCTTTAACAGAATAGTCGGCTCTGAGAAACCTTTGAACGATGCACTTTGAGTATTGAAATAGGGTCCGCGCACGAGGGCCACATTAGAAGTCTGTAACATTGGCTCCCGGGTACCTGAGTGGGAGGAAATTCAGATCTCCTCAGCTCCAGGGCATCTCATGGACCATTCAGCAGTCAGGTCACAGAACCTAGGCCAGATGTTAGGGCATGCTCTCACCTGCCTCTCTTGGCCCTTGGTCCTGTTGGTTTTGCAGTGGCTTTTCAGAGCCACTGTGCCTTGTGCCTGAGGGGCTTGGAGCACAGCAGCTCAAGGTTACCACAGGAATGAGCGCTTCTCAAATCAATGTGATAAATAAGAGATGCACAGCGGCCAGACGCATTCCCCGGCTTACCTGTTGAAGCCATACTTGGAAGCTTATTTCTCCAGAGTCTTGGATTTCAACTTAGAGATATGTCTTATATTCCTCTAATTCCTTTCTCAGCCCTCCTCAGTTTTTTCCCCTCAAGGGAATAATCCTCTTACCCATGCACGCTGCAGGAATATATTTGCTTTGGTGAGGAAGAAAAGGGTTGCTTTAAAAAGATGTCAGTTAGAACTAGTGTTCCCAATTGTTTACCTACGTAAATCAAAATCCCTTTTGGCACTTACCATTTCAATCCTATGAAACAGTAGGCGATAGGTGGTTTTGCTTATTTTTTGTCATCAGATCTATCCATCCTGATTCAAAATGATGTTTATTCCTTTCTTCTCCAAATTCAAATCTAGTAGAAGAGCTTGATTATGTTATGCTATTGCCAAGAATAGTAGGCATTAACTATTAGATGATTTTTACCATGGTTGTAAGTCATCCACTATTACGAATACATTTTGAAAGCTCTAATATCCAGCCCTAGTTCAGAACATGAGGGGTCTCTGCCTCTGTGCAGAGAAGGAATCGGTGAGGAAGGGAATGGTAATTTCTGATAAACCTCAGTGACCATCCATAATTAAGTGGGTTAGTTGGGTTGGAGACGGGAAAAGATGAGTGCAATGTTGATCCAGCCGTGTGCCACCATCTTCCTTGGCCCAGGCTGGTGGCAGTGAGGACCACCAGGCTGAGAAGCCCTAAGACAGGGAAGGTTCTGGCCTCTGGGCCACTGGGGAAGGAGAGTAGGGCACCCAGACTTGCTTCCCTAAAAGGGGCCACTCTCTTCTGGGTTTCAGAGTGACGTATCCTCGACAGTCCTCATTCATTCCCTCGCCATTCATTCATTCCACAAGCATCTACCAAGTACATTTCAGAGGCCTGGCATTGTTAGCCCCTGAAAATACCAAAATGGAAGGTTTGGTTCCTGTCCTCCAGAACCACCTGTCTCATAGGAGAGACAGGTACACCGACTTTAATATAAAACAGGGTGGGCTGTACCGTGATAACCATACCCACAGGGTGATACGGGGCCCTGAGGCCCCCAGGCCTGACTTTTTACGTGAGAGTGGTGGGGAGAAGAAACGGGGGCTCACAGCAGCCTTTCAGGGGGTGGGGTCGGGGCTGAGCTGGATTTAGAGGCTAGATTTGGAGTAGACTAGTGTGTCTGAGTCCTGATTTTGCCACCTGCTGGCTCTGTGACTTTGGGTAAGACAGGTAACCTCACTGAATCTCAGTTTTGTCATCTAAACAATGTTACTTGCCTTCAAAGAGTTATTTAAGATTAAATGAAATAATGTGCATAAAATGCACATCCAAGTGCCTGAAACAGGCCGTGTTCACTAAAACTGATACTCACCACTGCCGGCACCATCATCGTTTGCCAGACCGTATTCACCATGGAGCCGATTATTATGTGAAGAATTGCTTAATTTAGTTGTATATAGATATCACAAAGAGAAGGAACTTTGACGTTAGTTGTGATTAGTTCATTTGGGAACGACCCAAACAAACAAAATAGTTAATCCAAAAAGCAAGATTAGCCCCTCCAAAAGTTATAGATAACCAGCAAGGACCTAGAGTATAACAAAGGGAGTTATACTCAATATTCTGTAAAATCCTGTAAGGGAAAAAACTCTGGAAAAGAATATGTATGTAAAACTGAACCACCAAAAAAAAAAAAAAAAAGTCACAAGTCCTGGTAGCAAAGGAGCCTAAGAACCTGGTAGAAAACTTGTAGACTTTTTCCAGAGGAGTAATTTATTGTTGTCATTTTAAAATCAATTAATAGCTGTTTTAAACATGTCTCACTTTTGATTTTTAATATGTAAATACCCATAGATATAACCCATGTAAACCAGATCCCTTGAGGCGTCTCAATACCTTTGCCGAGTCTGAGGGATTCGGAGACCAAGAGGGTTCTGATCACTTCTGTTCTCAAGAGCAAGATCTTCCTGGACTCTTTCCTCGGACTGTTGGGCTGCAGGGGAGCAGGGGAGCTCAGGCTGGCTGGCCGTGTAGAGGATACCTTTCTGGACCAAGTGTCAGTTACCAGTACCTGCTTACTGTCTTTCCAGGCCTGGGGCCTCGGTCTTAGCCGCGCATCAGAATCACCCGGGTGATTATGAAATAGTTGCCTGCTTCACCCGAGGGTCAGTGATTCAGTCAGTCTGGTGTGTAGCTGTGGCAGAATGATTTGTTTAAATCCCTTAGTGATTCTGATGTGAAGCCAAGGTCGAGAACCACTGTTCAGGGTCGTCAGGGAGGTGTCAGCTGGCTTGGTAACATCCGGAGGGAGCAACACCACCTTCATTTAACTAAAAGTTGCTATTAAAAATCTCAGGAGGATTTCCCATGTAGCTCAGCGGGTTAAGGATCCTGCATTGTCACTGCAGTGGCCCGAGTCACTGCTGTGGCATGAGTTCGATCCCTGGCCCGGGAACTTCCACATGCTGTAGGTACAGCTTAGAAAAACAAACAAACAAACAAAAAAAACTTCAGGGAAACTACATCAAATCCTTGTTATCAAAGTTAAAACATTAATTTCTAGAAAGGTTAAAAACAAGACCCAAAAAATCAACAACAGTTTAATCATTTGCTACTCAGATTTTTTTTTTTTTTTTCTCTTCTGGGGCTGCACCCACAGCATATGGAGGTTCCCAGGCTAGGGGTCCAGTCAGAGCTGTAGCCGCCAGCCTACACAGCCACAGCAACACCAGATCTGAGCTGCATCTGTGACCTACACCACAGCTCACAGCAACGCCGGATCCTTAACCTACTGACTGAGTGAGGCCAGGGATCGAACCCAAGTCCTCATGGATGCTAGTTAGGTTCATTAACTGCTGGGCCACAATGGGAACTCCCCAATTTTTTTTAAGTAGTCAACACACTTTGTCTAAGCAAGGTGGAGTCTTAGCTGAACTTTTTCCGTTCTCCTGCATCATAATGGCATCCATTAGTGCCTGTGAATTTGGGCCTCGAGTTTCTCTTTGCACGGCAACTCTCACCCTGGAGGACCCCCGGCCCTTCCCAGACGGGTCTCCCTCTTACCCATGCTGCTGGGCGCTGTCTGCGTGTGGATTATCCACAGAAGCTGGATTCCCAGGCTGTCCCCATCCACCTCCAGCATTTCACCTCTACCCACCCTCCCACTGAGGGATTTAAGTGTATTTAGAGGAATACATGTTCCCTTCACATTGGAACAGTCAAAACACAATATGGATGGCCAGTCTATGGCTGCAAATACTCTTAAAAATGAATATATTATGGTGTATTTCAAAGCCCCAACAGAAGTTATTTTTGCACTCACAATCCTGCCTCACCCAGAGTAGAAGCAACTCAATGTATTTGCCTGGTCAGCATTTCTCTTTATTTACTATGGCGGTTTTTAACCTCTCGATAAGTTGCTAGTTACCACTGACAGTGTTAGAATGTTTATCTACGTATCACACTGTATGAGTTATAAATTAAGGAAGTTGCCAGCAATTATAAATATCAACAGATTTAAATTTGAAAAAAACCGAGGCTCCTGCTGTTTCGAGACCATTCCTCCCAAAGAGGATGTTAGAAGGAGCCCGTGTCTCAGGAGGAGGTGGGCCATCAGGACCTCTCAAAGGTCAGCCTGGAGAGGGACAGGAGCTCCTGGGCCAGACCCCTTTGACTAGTCAGTAGGCTCAGTCCACGGCCTCTCTCGCCTCTCAGGGCCGCGGGTTTTCCAAAAGAGGGAGGCAGAAGCAGCTCCGACCCCCAGGCCTCCGCTGCCACCTGTTCTCCATTAGTCTAGTCTCATTAGATGGAATCTGCTTCTCCAGAGAACCAAGGTGTTCTTTATCTGCCGTTTTTAAGTCAGGTCCTAGGATACGGATCCACATCTTTCAGGGGCCAGGGACTGAGACGGGCAGTTGCCGGGTGTGTCTTGAAAACGGCCTCCATCTACTCCAGATACGCCCCCAGGGCGGGGTGGGGGGGGGCTACGGTTCCTCCTCCAAACGCCTCCATCGTTTCTAGGTCCTGCAGGCCCAGACAGGGGTGCTTTGTAGCTTCCCTTTGCAGTTCTTCCCTTAGGCCGTGTTTCGGCACTGTCCCAGCTGCGTGTCTAAGCTGTCCCCCCTTCTGACACTCAGCCTGTACTAGACCCAGCTCCTGGAGGGGGTACTTGGCATAGCATGTGCTCTGTGGTGACGAAAAGATTAGCTAAAGCGAAGGACAGAAACTAAGGTTCCAGGCCATTGCGATTGTATGGACGACATGGACAATAAAACTCAGGAACAGCGTGGGGAAGTGGTGTGTGTCCGTCTTGAACTCGTGTCTGTGTGTGGAAGGGGGCAGCCGGGTGTGCGGGTGGTTGGCTGGTTGGGTCTGTCCTTTCACCTCTGATGCCATCTTCTTGGACCCCTCTCACAGGCTCCATCCACGCCACGTCGGTAGCAGCCTCCAGAGTGGAGCAGGCGCTGTCGGAAGTGGCCTCGTCCCTGCAGAGCAGCGCCCCCAAGCAGGGCCCGCTCCACCCCTGGATGACGCTGGCGCAGATCTGGCTCCACGCAGGTACAGCTCTGCCCCCCTGCCCCACCCACACTTACTGCTGTGCCAGAGGGGAGCTTGTGGTTCGGGGTGCAGGGTTTAGCAGCAGGGGCCCGGAGTCTGCACCCAGACTTCTTTATGGGGGACAGCAGCGCGTGGTGTCCCAGACCTGGAAGTCTGGAGGTCCTGTCCTTTCCGACAGTCCTGCAGCTGTGGCGCAGAGCCTCAGCTGTGTAGACGAGAAGTGACAGCTTCACGCTCAGCCTCGGTCTCCTCATCTGGACAGGGGTGGGGCTCATAGCACCCATCTCCTAGGGTTAAGGAGCACAGTCCCTGGCACATCCTGGCAGTGAAGTCTTAGGAACCCTGGGAGAGGGACCAGTGTACTGATGACACAGATGTCCTTCTCCAAGCCAGGGAAGGGGCAGCACTTTTGATGTCCCGGCTCCCCTCTCAGAGGGCACTCCTGGTCCTCGATGGAGAGGGAGCGGCAGCTGTGGAACTGGAAGCTAGCCCAGAAGAAGGTACGACTGCCCTCCTCCAGTTTCCCCTGGCCGCTTCTGCATAGCTGGAAATCTCCAAAATAAATGCAGCACGTGGGCTTTTTTAGCCATGGGGATCCACTGTACAGAGCGAGTGATGCCTGGTTTGCTTATGTATCTATCGTTCCCTATGAAAGATAACTTCTGCTTCTGTTTTATCACTTGCTCTGCAAGACCATCCCAGGTTTGATGCTCAGAGTGCACCATAAAAGCCTAAATTTGGCTGGGGAACATGCTTATGATCCACCACCATCCATCTGTTTACTCCTTCTTTACCTAGGCTAATTGTATGATGCTGAACCTCGTTTGGAACCTTCGGTCAGTGGTGGGCGGGACTTTTGTGTGAGAAGACATGATTGGATTTACCTGGCTTTGGCCTGTCACCGAGCCAAGCGCAGCCAGCCTCTTCTGTGTTGGCATCTTTAATTGAGCCATAACAACCACCGTAAATTAACAAATTATATTCTTCTAAGCCGAAGGACAAAAGAGGGGTGATTCATGAAGGTGCAGGTTGCTCTTCTGTGCAGCCCTGGGCCTTCACTGGCTCCTAGACAGGCTGGCTCTAAGGGCGCGGGAGCAGCGGGAGTGCCTTCCTCTGCGGCTGCCCTGCAGAAAAGCCTGGTCTCCTGTCTATGACCCGGCCGCTGTCCTGTTTCGTTGCCGCATGAGCAGTGACACTTTAGTGTCGGAGGAAGTCAGACTGTCTGAACCTGCAGTGCTAGTCCAGGGGCCAGAGCTGTCCTTCCAACTGGACACAGAGCCAAATTTTTGAAAGCCCAATGTCTAAAGAACCCGAAGGGTGGCCTAGCGGGTAAAGGTTCCAGCATTGTCACTGCTGTGCACAGGTTCCAGCCCTGGCCCAGGAACATTTGCATGCCTCAGATGGGGCCAACAAAAATTAAAATTAAAAATAAAAAGCCAGAAGGGCTGACGGTGATCCTTCCAGGCTGGAACCAGCTCCCCTGACCTCACCAGCATTGCTTCTCGTGCTTGTTTCTTGGAAAAGTCAGGGTCGTGCGTGAGGGATGCTGAGTCCCACGGCAGCTCTGCCCAGCAGCTTGCTGCCCCTTCCTCACGTCTCCAGACTTTGGTCCTCGTGGCGTGGCCCGCCATGACTCTCGGGATGAAATATTGTAGCTGTGTCCTTGGAGCTCTGAACAGCTTGGCACCTGAGATCACATTTGGAGTTACCCTTGAAGTTTTACTCACCAGTCCGCATCCACTTCTCATTGCCATAGCCTGTAGGACACAACAAAGCTCTTTGCTGTTCATGGGTGTGGCTTTTAACATTCCACAAGGTGGAGGAATTGAATTCTGGAAGGCAAATGCCATACCTGCCTTATAAATTCCGGGCAGCGTATGCATCATGGTTACGTAGCATGAGCGAGTGGAGTAAATTAGCATCTTTATAGCATGGGTACCATAGGGACTCTTTCAAAGCGCCGACTTTGAGTCGAGATTGGAATTGTATCATTTTTCAATATGGTCTTTGAAGAGGTAATTTCAGAAGGAATTCATAAAACGAGCTTCCACTGAACTGTAAGATTTTACCATATGTGGTTTGAACTCTGTTGCTCTGGGAGGCAAAATAAAAGTGACCTCCATTTTTGACACTTTATGGAAACCAGATAACATCTGCGCCCATGATCAGCTCTAGCAGTGCTGCCAGAGTCTGTAAATGTTGCAAGCTTTAGAAGAAACTATTGAGGTCAAGGCCTAATATCCAAGGCCAAGGTGCTTCTCTGGCACGCATGGGTCTCTTCCCTCTTGGTTGTTTTTGCTGGTGAGCTGAGTGTAGTGGGAGCTTGAGACAGGGGCCGATGGTGGCTCCAGATCTGAGGCTGGCAGGTAAGGTCACTCTGAGACGACCTCAGATTTCCAGCCTGATATAGGAGTAGGTCCCTGGGCCACTTGTGTGTCCATCCGAATGGCAAAGAGATCGTGACTAGGACACATGAGTCTCCAGGTGCTCCATGAGGGAACAGCCACAGGCCCCGCAGGAGACAGACCCAGCAAGGCCAGCAATGCCAACCACTCAGTGCCTGTGCACTGGGATCTGCCCCCTGAGGCCCCTACCCTCTGTCCTCCTTCTCCTTCCCGGACACTTCTGACCCCAGTCCTCAGGGTCCTCTCAGGACACCTGGTGGCCGAGCAGGTTGTGTGTGTTTTGTTGCTTGGTTTGTTTAGATCTCTGTGACAATTTTATTAATTTTTTTTTTTTTTTTTTGCTATTTTAGGGCGCACCTTCAGCATATGGAGGCTCCCAGGCTAGGGGTTGAATCAGAGCTACAGCTGCTGGCCTACCCCACAGCCACAGTCACGCCAGACCTGAGCCACATCTGTGACCTACATCACAGCTCATGGCAACGCCGGATCCTTAACCCACTGAGCCAGGCCAGGGATCGAACCTGCATCCTCATGGATCCTAGTCGGGTTCGTTTTCTGCTGAGCCACGAAGGGAACTCCTACTTAAAGTATTTTTGAGTAAATAATATGTGCAGGTGGCACACAACTGAAAAGGCACAAAAGATGTGGAGAGGCTTCCTCCTCTCCCCGGGCATCAGTCGCACTCCTCCACGAGTGACCACTGTTTCCCCCCGGACGTGTCGGCACATCTGAGGGTAAAGCCATTGTGTGAATTTACCATAATTCAACCAGTAGCCCATTGAGTAACATTAGGTTATTTCTAGTGTTTTGCTGTTACAAACAATGGGTCAATAAGTAACCTCTACAGATGGTTCTGTATCTGTAAGTAGACTCCTAAAACTGGAAGTGATGGACCAAAGAGTGGAGATACTTTCATTTTAAGAAATGTCACATTGCCTTCCACTGAATCGCGCCACTTTGCATTCCGGTCAACGAGATGTGAATTCCCGATTTCTCACATCCTTTATAACACAGTGAATCATCAACTTCTAGATCTTCACCAATCTGATAGGTAGAAACGGTATTTCAGGTCTCTGCTCATGGCCTCTGCCCATGTATCTGCTTAGATATTGGGCTTTTCTTTGATTTGTAAGCATTTATCACGTGTCAAGAAATTTGCCTTGTGTCATATGTGCTAGAACTATTTGCCTCCATTTTAATTTTGTTTGTGTTGTGGGGGGTTGTTGTGGTTATTTATTTTTTTTTTATTTTTTTTTTTTGCCAAGCAATTTTTATTTTTACATTTATCAGTCCTCTCTTCATAGCAGCTGGGCATCCCCCGATATTTAGACAGCAACTACACACTTTTGTGGTCTCTTTTCCTAAAAGTTCCACGTATCTCCCAGTGCCATTTGTATAAGCACCGTCTTATAAAAAAAGTCGGAAGAGTTGTTTTACTCCATTTGGCAGAAGGGAAATCGGACTAGACCGAAGCCAGCACCTCTCCTATCTCATTGGGGCAGGGGTCGGGAGAGTTGAAGCCGAGCATCTTATGTTTGTTGCACTTGACACCAAGCTCCCTAGGAAACATCTACCCCCTTCTTGAGCATGCGCACCTTATCATTGGCCACTGCAGAGTCACACTTCCCAGTCAGGCAGACTGGAACCAGAGTCTTCTCCAGGCCAAGTGGCTTCTTAGTGCCCATCCTTCAATCTCCACTTTGGGATGGCAGCTAAAAATGACTTTGCAGTAGGTGGATAATTTCTGCTTGTTACTTACTAATAATTATAGCTTTCACTTTGGCACCTCTCACAGTCGAAACCAGCGGCTATTCTTAGATGTGCAAGATCAGATTTTCTGATTTCTGCTGGGAATGTAAAGCTGTGATCCACACATGCATTCCTTGGCCCTGGCTCGACCCGACCAGTTCACCTCCCCCCGCCACCAGGCTTCTCCCAGCCCCTGGGAAGCTGGGTTGAAGCGTAATCCTGTAGCATGGCCGCCATGACGAGATGAAGACAGCTCCTAGACAGGTGGCGTGAGGGTCACTGCACAGGGAGTGCCTGCGGGAGGGAACACGCAGTACCCAGGGGGCAGGCCCGCCCTGACGCAGTGCCAATCTCCATGGGTCAGCCCCGCCAGATCTGCCCCTTCTACGGCCCCAGGGGTTTGGATTCCCATCTACAGTGTGCAGGAAGCTAACATTTACCAGGCACCGTGCATGTGTCAGACGTTATTCCAAGGACTTTCTTTGTTTTAACTTGGTTCATCCTTGTAATAGGCACCCAAGGCCGAAATACTCTTCATCACCCCCACTTTACCATCAAAGAGACTAAGACAATAGCTCTCAAGTCACCTGGGGTTACATGGTTAATCAGTGGAGAAGTGAGAATTCAAACCCAGCCAGTGTGGCCCCAGAACCCCAGCCCCTGCCCAGGGCAGGCCCTGAGCCCCGTGCGCACAGAATCTGTGCGCGTCAGCATTTGTGCTGCCTTCGGGGCGAGGCTCTGGAGTGCCCTGGTCAGAAGACAGGCACGGGCTCAGCCTTCATGGAGTTTGAGATGAGAAACGGAACAATTGCAGAAGCACTTGATTCCCCCCGCGCCAAGAGCCGAGTGCCCTGGCGTGGGGGGGCGGGCAGTGCGGGCTCTGCCAGCACTGGGAACAGAGATCTTCCCCAGCCGAGGCCAGCTGAGACCTGAGCACTGGCAGGTGCAGGACGCCTGCGGGGAGGCCTGCAGGCTGCGTGAGCTCTGAGCGTTAGAGGCCACAGGGCCTGAAGCCAAAATAGGAAGACTTGCATGGCCAAGGTGAGGCGGGAAGAGCCAGCCCTGGTGACCAGCTCAAGATCTCTTCCTAAACACACTGAAAAACTGTGGAAGGATGTCCAGCAGGGGGTGAAAGGCCCAGAGGGAGGTTTCTAAGATCCCACCGCTGAGTGTGGGGCGCGGAGCGGGAGGCAGCACAGTGGAAAGGGTGGGTCAGGACCACGGGTCTGCGTGACCCAGGGGAACAGCTGGTCTGAAGTGGCATCAAGAGGCTGGAGAGAAGGGAAACCTGAGATGCATTTTCCAGGTAGAACTGATGGGACCTGCTGATAGATGAGACGTGGGGGTGAAGGCAAAGGAGCCCTGTGTTGGGGCTGGAGTCGGCGGGTGACTGATGATTCCACGTTCTGCCATGGGGCGGGGGAAATGGATGGGCAGGGCTCAGGGAGCAAGAGAAACCAGAGTCCTGTTCAAACCCTATTTGAGCCCTTTTTTTTTTAATTTGAGTGTGTCGGGTACCTGGGGACATGCAAGTGAAGGTGTCAGGTCGGTGGCTGGATATTCAAGTCTACACTTGAGACTTCAGCTCGAAACATAAGTTGGGAGTAGGAGTTAAAGCCCAGGGCTATGATGAGAAGGCCTAGGAAGAGACTATTGACGGAGGAGAGAAAGGGCCAGAACCCAAACCTGAGCCCCCAACATTTAAAATTTAGGGAGGAGAGGAAAAGCCAAAGGATCAGAAAGGAAGTGGGCAGCAAGGCAGGAGGAAACCAGGACCAAGGGGGTTTACAAAGGAGCCTGCCCGGTGCGATGGTCGAGGACTCGGACCCGTGGAGGTCCTGGTCCTGCATGGTCTAGCAGTGGTACCTACTCCCTCGAGCCCTAGTCTTCTTCTCTGCAAAACAGTGACAGCTGTGACAGTCCCTCAGGACAATGCTCAGAGAGGGTTAAGCAGGTAGCATCTACTGTCTATTAAAAGAAAGGTCTTCGGAGTTCCAGTCCTGGCTCAGCGGTGATGATCTCGACTAGGATCCATGAGGATGCGGGTTCGATCCTTGGCCTCACTCCATGGGTTAAGGATCCAGTGTTGCCGTGAGCTGTGGTGTAGGTCACAGATGTGGCTTGGATCTGGCGTGGCTGTGGCTGTGGCGTAAGCCCGCAGCTGCAGCTCCAATCTGACCCCTAGCCTGGGAACCTCCACATGCTGCAGTGCGGCCCTAAAAAGATAGATGGATGGATAGATAGATACATAGATAGATACATAGATAAATGATACATAGATGGATAGATAGATAGATGATACATGGATGGATAGATGTATGGGTAGATAGATGATACGTAGATGGATAGATAGATAGGTGATACATACATAGATGAATGGATGGGTAGATAGGTGATACGTAGATGGATGGATAGATGATAGGTAAGATAGAGATCTTTAAGGTGGCTCTGGCAGGTAGCAAGTGCTGCTGGGAGGTTGAATAAGGTGGAGACAAAAGCACTGCTTGCACTTGGCGTCTGGGAGTTGTTGGTGACCTGAGAAGACAGGTTTGGGTGGGGACAGAGCCACACTGGTGTGGGCTGCAGAGCAGGTACAGGTGAGGCCTTGGAGGCAGGGGGGTACACAGTCCTCCCAATAAGGGCCCCTGGGGAGCAGAATGGGGGTGCCCAGGGGGTGGGGCAGCCAGAGAGGGATGTGGGGTCAAGAGGGGGTTCAGATGGCTGGCACAGAAGCATGTTGACAGCACACAGGGACCCTCATCATCCAGAAGAAGAGGGGGGTCCGTGAAGGCAGGAATCCCTCCAGAGGGTGAGAGAGTGGTGGGGTCCAGGGCATAGACCTGAGGTGTCAGCTCTCAGGTGCAGCAGGAGGGGTAGAGAAGACCGGCCAGGAGACAGTGATGGGCTTGCAGGTTGGTGCCTCCAGGGGCTCCAGGTCTGCTCTGCTGGCTTCTGTTTCCTCTTTGAATGATGAGTCAAGGTCAGCCAGGGAGGCAGGGTCTTGGGGGAAGGGCCAAGAGGCAGGAAAGCAGCTGGCCCAGGAATAAAGTCTGAGGAGGTAGTCTCGCCATCCCACTGAGCCCCTGGAGAAGGGATCACTCTGGACAGCTGACAGCCATCGCAAACTCAGAGAGTAATGCTGATCATGCATCCCAGACCCTGATGGAGGCATTTGGCTGGGCACTCCGTGAGGACAGGACCTAGGCTGTGTCATCTGGGGGCATGGGCTCCAGCCTGGGGTTTGGCCTGGAGGTGCTCAGGGTGGGAACCCTGCATGTAAGCAAAATTACTGCCTCCCTTCTCTTCCTGAGTCCCCCCAGCAGAATAAAGGACAGTTCTAGTGAGAGCTGGTAAGGATTGAAGCCTCCCCAGGTCTTGGTGACCTGGCCAGGTGACAGGAAACTCATCGGTTCTCAGGACCCCTGTCCTCTTTGGTCCTCGTGCTGATTTCCATATGAAAGAGCCAGTTCTTGAAGGCTGAAGGCCAGCTCCAGGGCCAGGGCGAGCCCCGACCCAGCTGACTAAGATCCTGAACTCAAGTCTCTTCTCTAGGGAGACAGGGTTTGGGGTAAAGGAGATGGTTCTGGGGGGCCAGCGAGTCTGCAGACCTGGCTCCCTGCCCGCCTGCCTGCAAGACCGAGGAGAACTGATGACGAAAGTCTTTGCCTTCACTCTTCTCCGCCCGGGCACCCCCGAGGCACCCCCACTGGGAACAGCCCTCCGGCTGCCTCTCCCCAGCGCCTTTGTGTGTTTGTTTCACGGAAGGTGCCCCCCCACCACCACCAATAGGCTGAGCCCCAGGGGGAAGGCATGGCTGCTGAAGCCATCTGTGCGAAGGGCCTCCCGGCTTTCCAGGGGCAGACGCAGCCCTGCGCCTGGCATGCAGCTGGTCCCTGGGGTCCAGACTTGTCAGCACCCCCAGCGCCTTTGCACAGGCGTGACCTGCACAGCCCAGGGCCCAGGGCAGGCACGATGGGAACCAGTTCTCAGCCGTGCTGCCTACGTGAAGCAGGTGCTGACAAGTGTCAGAGGCGAATGAATGAGGAAACCGGACCTGTGGGGGTGCGTCCAGCGTCAGGTCCCCCAGTCAGGAGCCCCCTTCACCACTGAGGAACAAAGAGTCTGGAGTTCCCATTGTGGCTCAGTGGAAATGAATCTGAGTAGGATCCATGAGGATGCAGGTTCCATCCCTGGCCTCGCTCCATGGGTTAAGGATCCGGTGTTGCCGTGAGCTGTGTTGTAGGTTGCAGATGTGGCTCGGATCCCATGTTGCTGTGGCTGTGGTGTAGGCCAGCAGCTACAGCTCCGATTCAACCCCTAGCCTGGGAACGTCCTATGCCGTGAGTAGGCCCTAAAAAGACAAAAAAGAAAAAAGAAAAGAAAGAGTCCCAGGCCTTGGCAGCTTAGCCTAGCCCTTTCAGATCGCATCTTTAATTTGATTTGCCCAGTGGTGTCAGAAAGCCTTCTGTGCCAGGTGCGGTGCGGAAGTGGAGTGGACTTGACCCTGGTCCTCCAGGAGAACAGCAGGAAAGCCACATGCACACGCACGTGCACACGCACACGCATGCATGGAGCTAACAGTAGCATGAGACGAACTGGGGTGAGGGACTTCCCAGAGCACCCAGGGCGGCAGGGGGGTGGCGCACGCAGGCATGTCCGGGGAGGTGGTGTGTGGAGTGGGGCTTGGTGGAGCCTAGAGTGAGGAATGATGGGTCTTCACCAGGGGGTGGCTCAGAGAAGGCACTTTGGGCAGAAAGAACAGCACAGCAGGGGCGTGGGGGTGAGACCATGAACTGAGTGTGGAAGGAGCTGGTGAGGTACCAGGGCCCTAGATTTAAACCCTAAGGGAGAACTCTTGGGCTCCATTCACCTTCAACTGGGAACCACTGAGGGTTCAAAAATGGGGGCTGGGGAGGGGGGATTTATTTCCAACATTTTTATAGTAACCTGGGAACAAGGACAAACCTAGGGATGCCAGATGGACAGCCAGCTTCCAAGTGGGGTAGGAAGCATCCGTGACCCTGCGTAGCCCCTTACCTTGGATTAGAAACTCTCAGCTGCCAGCGACCAGGACAGAATCTCTGTCCCTGAGGCCTCTTCAGAGTGGCCTTTCGGAGCCTGCCTGCAGCGGGGGCTCTGAGGTTGCCGTGAACTGTGTTCTCCTTGGGGGCTAGTCGGCTCGAAGTTCCCAGAGCCGGTTTCCCTCTGCGTTGCTGTTTCTCCCTTACGAGCTCTCTCAATAAGCTCAAAAACCCTTTGTTCATTTCTTAACACTTGAATTTAACCCTTGATGGAAGGGGCAGGGAAGTGTCATTTGCTGTGGCTTCTGTGGCCTTTGACTCTTCATCGACCTGGGCCGCAGAGTTGGTTGCCCTCCTCTGACCTGTGTGCAGCATGCATCAGTCTACATGCTTTCCTTGAGCACCTACTAAGTGCGAGATCCTGTGCTCGGGGACACCCTGGCTGGCAGTGGCTCATAGTTTTCATGGGCAAAGGCAATACTGATCATATTTTGAAGGCTTTAGGGAAGTATAAATAATACTCTCTCTACCTCCTGAGTTCTGAACCAATTCAGAAATGAACAGGGGAGCAAGACAGGGATTGCTCCCAGCTCTGTGACTACGGAGGCTGAAAGAGAGAACGTAGCTTGTCTTCTGGCCTCAGTTGAGCTCCCTGTTGCATCACAGCTGAGTTGAGTTCACCCACTTCAAATAGCTGGCCTCCCAGTCCCAGGGGCAGAGCCCAGAACCATGCCCGCGGGAGCAAGCCCGGAATGCAGGCATCCATGGGACAGGCACTGGGCAGAGAGAGCCCTCGGGACGCGGCAAGCAAGCCCTCAACTTGTCCCAGACGCATCAGCCAGATAGGACCTGGGAGAGGGGCCCTGTGTGTGGCTATAGCAGATGGACAATAGAAACAAGAAGCAGCTTGGAGGGTCCCCTAGCAAAGCTGATGCATCTAGGGGGTGACAGAGGTTGTACAGGGTGCTACAGGGACACAGAGGAAGGAGCTGTTGACCCTGTGGGATCAGGGGTAACATTTATGAACCCTCTTCGGGGGAGACGTTGGTCCTTATTTGAACTGTAGACTGTGGGGAAGGAAGGCTTCCCAAGCAGCGAAGGCTCGCAGGAGACCCTACATGGCCCCGTTGTTTGCAAGGTGACCGGCTGTGCCCAGGCGAGAGCGCCTCTGGGATGTCAGGAATGCTGGAAGCCTCTGTCATCCTTTTCTCCTCTTCCCCAACCCCATCCCAAACCACTTGATCAATGTCAGAAATCCTACCACCAAAGTTTCATTCCTGGAGCCCAAGACGGTGCCCTGTTAAGATGTGACATTATACAGGGGGAATGACCAGCCGAAGCCGTTGTCTCAGAGGAGCCGTGTGAAACGGGAAGGCTGGACCTGCACCCCTAGGTACACCGACTCAGCCGCTGGGCTCCCATAGTCCTTCTATCTCTTTGCACCCTGGTTCCCTCACGCCGCCCTCTCGCAGTGGGTGAGGCTGAGCCCAAACACGATCCTCACCATTTTCAGCTCCCTCTGGGTCCAGGCTTCCACCCTCTTCGTTGATCTTCTCACTGCCCTGGGAGAGAGGCTGGCCCTTCAGGCCCCCACCTGGCAGGCGACCAGGCCCAGGGAAGTTGACGGCCTTGCCCGAGGCCACATACCAGGGTCAGGTGCAGGGACCGAACCTTCCCTGTTCCCTTACAAATGGGGTACCCTAGAGCCCAGGGGTCCCCACGGTGCTGCAGAGGCCAGGAGAGGAGCCAAGCCAAGAGGGAGGCAAGCTGCCCACTCTTAAGATCTCTTGGGAGGAAAGTGGCCCCACTGGGAAAAAGAGTTTGAAAACTGCCGCAGTCCACTGCACCTACATCCGTTCATTTGAGCTTAAAATGGAGAGATTGGGGAGCAGCCTCTGTCTGCCCCTCTACCCTGAGAGCCCAGGCCGCTCAGAGACACAGGCTTCCTCCTCCAACCTGGACAGCACCTCCAAGAAGCCTCTCTCCCACCTTCACCAGCAGGACTCGGCTCAGCCCCCCTCCCTTCTCCTCATCTAGAGGAGGGAGCGGAGGCGCCAGACCTGTGGGGACCAAGGGGACACTTGGCCTCCAGTTTGTTTCCACAGGACCCTGCACAGGACACGGCATCATGGACGTGGCCGTGCAGGTGTGTAAGGCCCCCCCACCCCCGCCGGCGTGTAGCCCAATACTGTTATAACGACTCTGAAGCATTCAGTCCCCGCTCTCCCAAGCTGGCCTTTGGTCGCAGCGATCTAGGTGAGAGAGGCCTGGGGTGTCTCCCTGACCCACGGGCAGCCCTGGGGACCTTGGAAATGAACACAAACTCACCCCCAGAAGGGAAGCAGGTCAAGAGCCAGCGTGCAGTGGGAGGAACGTTCTGTACCGCTGCCCCCACCGTCACCGCCACTGCCGCCGCCGCTCAGGGAACCTGAAACCCCCGGGCACATGGATGCTTCCTGGCGGGAGTGGAGAGAGTCGAGTTACTGGAAGGCCTCAGGCAGGCGGTGCTGATCCCCCGGGGGGCAGGTTTTGCCTGGGCACGGGCAGGACAGATGCGTGCAGGCTTTGTGCCCGTGGAGCCCCCGTATGTAGCAGGTGCTCAGTAAGTACCTCATGAGCTGATCTCGGGGCACCTGAGGCTGGTGGGGCCGGCCCTGCCACTCTTGGGGCTCAGTTGTGTGTGGATGTCCGAGTGTCCCTGTCTGAGAGGCCAGGCAGTCACCAGGGAAGGGGAATGCTGAGGTGACCGCCGTCCAGCAGCAGCCACAATGACCACGACGTGCCCACAATGACCATGACGTGTCCACAATTTCCAGTCTCCAGGCATGAAGCTGGAGGTGGGGAGATGGAAGGATGGGTGTCAGCAGAACTCGCTGTCCAGGGGCAGAGCCAGGACCCCTCACGAAACACATCGGGGGACCCAGCCATCAGAGGGGTCCTGAGGCTGGGCTCCCCTTTCAGCTGGGGGGTGGGGGCGGTCAGAGGTGGCTTCCAGGGATGGTGGGATTGAACTGGGCTTTGAGGGGGGCCAGAAGCAAGACCAGCACGGGCAGAGGCAAGAGAGTAAACAAGGAAACAGCAGCAGCTTCCATGGCAGAGCCCAGCCGTGCAGACAGCTGTGGGAACACGGGTGGTGGACAGTGGACAAGGTAGCCAAGGGCTGTAAGTGCCAGGGAACAGCATCCGGGTGTTATCTGGGGGCAGGAGAGACCCTGTTCCCTGTGGAGGCTGAGAGCACAGGCTCCAAGCCAGGCCTGCCTCTGACTCACCCGGGACCTTGGAGGAATTACTGAGCTTGTCTGTGCCTCAGTTTCCCTATCTGTACAATGGAGATACCACAGTGGATCTCTGGATCTCTGTGCAGATAAAAGCAGCAGCGAGAGCACTTCCTGGCACAAAGCACAACGATCAATGGTTCTCAGCTACTATTATTGTTACTGTAACCATTCATTCATTCACTCGGCAACAATTTCCTGAGCTCCTTCTGCACCAGGCGCTCTTCCAGGCACCAGGGCCACTGTAAACTCTTCCAGGCACCAGGGCCACTGTGAACGGTGCAAGCACAGCCCCTGCCTGGTGAAGCTTACAGCTAACATTCGGGAGGGGGGGCACCCAGTGAGTGAGACAAACAAGGTAAACTGATATTGGGAGGAAATGAAAGCTGGGGCAGGACTGGTCATGCGGGGTCAGGACGGGGTCGGGGGGGGGGGAGCAGCAGGTTTTTTTTGTTTGTTTGTTTTTTCCTTTTCTAGGGCCGCACCCACGACACATGGAGGTTCCCAGGCTAGGGGTCTAATCAGAGATGTAGCCACCGGCCTACGCCACAGCCACAGCAATGCCAGATCCAAGCCGTGTCTGCGACCTACACCACAGCTCACAGCCACGCCGGATCCTTAACCCACTGAGTGAGGCCAGGGATCGAACCTGCAACCTCATGGTTCCTAGTCAGACTCGTTAACCACTGAGCCACGACGGGAACTCTGGGGAGCAGCAGTTCTAAAGTAGGAGGGTCAGGGAAGGCCTCCCGGAGATGGTTCAAGCCAAGACCAAAGCAGGTGAGGGGCTCCCAGGAGCCGAAGGCCCTGGGGAAGGAACACTTTTCATGGAGCGCTTGGTGTGGGGAGGTTAGTCCAGCAGCAGCAGGACAGACAGACATGGAGGGGAGACAGGAGAGGGCTGGAAGAAGGTGACAACTCGAGAGTGCACGAGAGGAAAGTAAACATTTTCTATTGCTTTTTTATTGTGTTCTTCTACCATTTCTGTTTTGTGTGCGTGCATTCTGTTACACACAACATGATAACATACGTGTAACTTAGAAATATCGGTGCATGTAACAAAACAGCTCAGACTGCCCAGGACGGAGGCTGATGATCCCGGCAAGAACGGGCAAAGGAGGCGCTGCCCTGGAGATGGGAGAAGGGGTCCATGGGCCCAGGGCACGGTGGCCACCAGAGCAGGGCTGTGGCCAGTGGGGCTGAGGAGGAGAGAGAGGAGTGGGACATCCTTGGAGACGCAGGCCCCGCGATTGGAGAGAAGGCGGTGGCCTGAGCACAGGGCCCACAAGAGAAGAGAGCTTGAGGGGCCTGGGAGATAGAGGGGACACTGGATGTGTGGGACGGGCTACTTCCGGGAGGCCAGGACCGCTTAGCAGTGAGGGACCCTCCCTGTGGACATGAGGGACCTGAGGCTGGAGGAGAGTGCATCTTCCTGCTTTGGGGACAGTGGCAATGGTGTTGCAAGGGGTTCACGTTCACAGGGTGCAGGTGCGGTTGCTTCTCCTTGGTGGGTCCAGGGCAGCGTCTGGTGCAGCTGCTGTTTTCCTTCCTGCCCGTAGACGTGGGAGCCACCATCTGCTGCCCTGGTCACATTCCCTGGCCCGAGGGCAGAGCCGCTGCCCTGTGAGGGGCTGTGCACCTCTGATTTGCTTGTCCTTGGGCTCATCCAGCCCTTTTTGGTGGTTGTCAGAGCTGAGGGCAGGTGTCTCAGGTGGGCCCCGAAGGTGAATGTCCTCTGCGGGGGGAGAGGGGCTGGGCCCAGGCAGACCTCCCTCCCCTCTCCTAAGCAGTGACCAGTGTCCCCTCCCAGGTCCTGCCACCTCGACTCGAGTCCCTTTGTCCCAGGGGGCAGAAAGGACGGTCAGCCCGTGTCTGTATCCTCTCAGGCCGGGGGACTGGCTGGCTTTGGGCCCTGCCTATTCCAGATGGGTCCCTGCCAGCCTGTCATGGGAGCATGTAGATGTTTCAACTAGAGTCAGAGCCACTGGCGGGGCCTCCGAAGGGCAGCGACCCAGGACGTGTCTGCCTGTGCTCTCCTCCTCACAGCCGAGGTCTACATCGGCATCGGGAAGCCTGCAGAAGCCACAGCCTGTACCCAAGAAGCTGCCAACCTCTTCCCCATGTCCCACAACGTGCTGTACATGCGCGGCCAGGTGGCCGAGCTCCGCGGAAACATCGATGAGGCCCGGCGGTGGTACGAAGAAGCCTTATCCATCAGCCCCACCCACGTGAAGAGCATGCAGCGACTGGTGAGTCTGAGGCTGGCGGGGCCTCCGCGCCCAGACGGGGCTGCCCTTGGAAGCAGCAGGTAGCCTGTGACCCTCAAACCCCATTCAAAGGCCAGGTGCAGCTGGCCTGCCAGGCTGTCACGGTGCGTGAAGCCAGCAGGCGCCGTTCCTGCTGTAGTTTATGCACGTCGAGGCCCTAGGAATCAGCAGCCTCAGACACCTGACCTGGGGGCTCCTGATGGGTGGGAGGGGAGAATTTGAGTCAATGGTCTCCCGGCCAGCACTCCAAGCTGCCTTGTGGCTCTGGGTTTAATCAAGACAGACTTGTGGCCCTGGGCACTGTCATTGTCATTCTGGTCTCTGCACTGCAGCTGTCTTGGGGGTGTCCACACCCTGGGGAGCCTTCAGGACAAAAGTCAGAGCACTTTACACCCGGGGGGAGGGGCTCTCTTACCTTGAGGGAACCAAGACTGTGGCCTGTCCCCAGGGCCACTGGCCAATGGGGGCATTCTGTTGGGCGGGGGCAGCCCTACTGCACTGAGAGGACCCAGGTAAGTCACCCCAGCCTTCACACTGTGTATGGGGGTGGTGGCTCCAGATGTGCACCTGTCTGTCCTCTGGGTGACCAGGCAGAAGCTCGGGGTGGCCCCATGTCTCCCCTGCCTCCCTTGCCTGGGAGTCGGCCCCCCGACGACTTGGTTTCTGTTGGGTGGGGTCCGTTAGACTCTGGAGGGTTCTTGTCTGATCAGAATACGCACGGGGCACAGCTGCCGCACGCAGCCACCTGTCTGCCATCCTCGCCTTGCGAAAGTCTGAACGGAGGTGTGGAGGTGAACCGGGTCCGGGGAGCGGTGAAAAGCCCTGCTGATTTCCTGGGCGGGCCCTCCAGACTCAGCTTATGTGAGTTTCATCCTTAGCAGTAGGACGTCTCTGATTTCATGAACCACGGGAAGGGAAAGCCCTGTGTTGTTTCCAAGGTGCCCTTCATATGGGCAGCCCTTGGGAGCCCAGCGTCCCTAATCAGTGGGGTGTGACCAGTAGGAGCGGGCACCAGACAAGGAGTCCGGGGACAGAGTTCTAGCCCTGCCGTGTCACTCGATGGTTCTAACTTTGGGAAGAGTCCGTAATCTCTCCGCACTCAGCTTCCTTTCTAGAAAATGCAAACGTTCAGCTAGGTGGGCTGTGAGTTCCTATCCAGTGGTAAGAGGATATGGTTTTATAACTAAGAGGCAAGATGTTCTCCAGAGGATCCCACAGGCGTGGTTCTCTCGCCATTGCTCGTGGTGACATCTCAAAACGTAAATGGAACTGAGCAGTCAACTGCTGGTTTTCAGCAGAAGAAGGTGCAGGCGCCCAGCATTAGGCACCATGGGAAGTGTTATGCCTCCGAGTCAGATCTGAGTTCAAAGTCAGCCCGGTCCCTGCTCCCGGGACCCCTTGGGCTCATTGCTTAGCCTCTAGGAGCCTCGGCTTTTTTGTGCATTGGGCTCCTACTTCCCTAGTCGCTTTGTGAGAACTAAATGAAATGATTTACATAACGAGCCCTGCAGAGTGCCTGGTGCCTAGTAGGTGCTCGTTAAACAGAGAACTGAAGACAATCATTTTCAGCTTAAAAATAAATCAGACCTTCTAATAATTACAGCTACTTATTTTTTTTCAATTTCCTTTTATGAGCATTTTGTAGCTCAGCCAGCCTTATAAATAATTTCACATATTATCCAAACACGGGTTCGTTTGATGAAAAATACTCCATGGCTTTTAATTTTTGTCTCACTCTTATAGGAGGAATTTGTAAAGAGCTTTTGCGATCTCTCTGCTTTTGCTAAAGTATCACAGAAGGGTATCATCAACGCCATGCACCCAGCCTTTTTATTAAAAAGAGGTAGCATGTTTCTACCCCAGGGCCTATGAATTATTCAGAGAAGTGTTTCTTGTTCATCCCCAAGGGGAACACATGAGACAAAAGATCAAATAGGAAAATCGCACGGGGGACGTTTTCTGTTTCACCTTTAGAGCTCGTCAAGACACCTGAGCTCCCTGACAAACACCAGAGGCCCTCCTTTCTGAAAGGAGCAGCAGCGGGCTCAGGCCAGGAGAGCTGGTGTGCCAGGGCCGGGTGGTGGAGGGGCCCTGCCTGCTGGCTCCAGGGCCACAGGCTGAGCCTTCTCTGGCCCAGAGACTCGGGAGTTCTCACCGGTAGAAAGTTGTCATAATAATAACTTCATAAGACTTCTCGATGCAGCCTGATAGGTTCAAAAACTATCCAGACTGGAGGCAGGTAGAGACCGACAGGCCTGCAAATTTTAGGAGTTTAGATTCTTGGGGTTCAAAACTGCCCCATGACTGTGATGGCCGAGGCTCCCAAAGGATGGCTTGGCCAGGTCCTTCTTGGTGACCTTGTAAATGATGCACACTGGCCTGTGTCCTCCCAGCCCAGCCACAGCAGGTGGGAGCCCCGTGGCAGCCTAGGGCGGATTCCCCTCCCACTGGTGCTGCTGGACCTCCCGGTGCCTGTGAAGGGGTGGCTCCTGAAACCAGGCCCTCCAGCCCTGACACATCTCAAGGCTCCCTTTTCTGCCTCCCCCAGGCCCCAGCTACACAAGAAAGCTCTATTTCTACGGCTTTGGTGCAGGAAGGGAGGAAGGTGGCCCCGTACCCTGGGAGAATTAGAGGGGGGTCCAGGGCAGAGTGGCCTGGGCTAGAGCCCCAGTCTGTCATTCACTTGGGGCCTTGGGCAAGTTACTCATTCATCCTCTCTGTACCTCAGTTTCCTCAGCTGCATACATCCGCATAATATTAACCCCAGCCACAAATTAAAACCAGGAACTGAAATCTGAGTGACAGAGGGTCTTGCCTCTGCCCTCATGGAAATCAGACTGGTTTGCAAGCCCCTACCTGAGGATAAAGGTCAGCAGAGAGAGGAGAGGCTGTCTCTGTACCAAGTCAGGGCCCAGGGAAGAATCGGGGGCTCTCAACTTATGGGGCAGAGGGGGCAGAAACAGACATCAGCGTTGGCACTTGCCTGGCTCTCAGGGAGTAGGGTGTGCAAGTGATGGGGTGGCCAGGGAGCCCAGCCCGGCCCGACCAGGGCAGGGGTCAGAGGTCAAGACTAGAAGGAGTTTGAAGCACAAAAGCAACAGAGCCCACCACCCCCAAAGAACCAACCAAGGAGGTTCCCAGGAAAGGAAGCCACTGAGGCAGATTGCAGGTCACGGAAGAAACCTGGAGGCTGGAAAGTGTGTCTGCATTGGCCGTGACACTCGGGGAGGAAGGAGAGTTGCAGAGGGACAGACGGAGGGAGCCGTTTGGAAGGAAGGGAGCCACGTCGCCTGTCACAGGTGCAGACCAGGGGTTGATGATGATCACGGAGAACTGTCAGCAGTCGGGGGCAGCAGCTTGTTCCCTGAGGAACGGGTATTTGTCACCTTCTGGGGCAGGTTAGTGGCAGCGTGTGCCAGATTGCCCCGCCCAGCTCGTAGGAGAAGCACGATTTCTGAGACGTGCAAGCACATTAATGTTGCTAAAAAGCAGTGATGACTTGGAGGCAGGTGATATTCATTCAAGTATCATGTGCAGTAAAGTCAACACAAGGTCAGACTTGACAACAGAAATGTAAATTAAAACCCCAGTAAAAAAGGACAGTTTTCCAATAGTTTTGGCCTCCATAGATGTGTTTAAATCCACATAGAAGGAGAAGAAAGAAGAGAAATAATGTGTTTAATATTAATAATGAGCTAGCACAAGACGAGGGGGACAGAGAGCAGAGTGTGGGCAGATTTTAAGGGAGCGGTGAGCTGACGGGTAAGGAATTACAAAGTAATGGTGTTGACAAGGGGAGGAATTCATAGAGCGATCAGACTTTTTCCAGAAAATCTAAAGGCATATTTTCATACCGTTTTTGCATAAGTGTATAAATTTACATACATTTGCATGCTATGTCAAAAAGCCTTTCACTCCCAGGACCCAAAGGAATTAATGAAACAGAGAACAACTGTTTCCATACCAGCAACCCCATGATCGGGAGTCAGGGGCGGGGAGGGGCTGAGGGCAGAGGATCAGCCTCTGGGTGACAGCGCCCAGGCCGGGGACGGACACGGACTCAGGGTAGCCAGGGACAGGATGACCAGGACAGGGACAGGTCGGCACACAGGGACATCTGCTCGCCCTCTGATAACGTCAGCCTGGGCTTTGAAGGGCAGCGTGTGAGCTCAGAGGGTCAGTAAGGAACAAGAGCCTTCGAGAAAGATGAGTGTGGAAGGAAGCCCAGGAGATGGTGTGCGGGGAGCTGATGATGATAAGACTAGAGCGAAAACTAAGGCTGAGAAATCAGGTTATCTGGGCGCGTTATTACCAATGCGCTTGACAGGTCAGAAAAGGTGTGAAACAAAAGCAGCCAGTGGGGGTTGCGCCCAGGATGTGCGGGGTGAGGGGGTCGCCTTGGAGAGAGGGAGGCAGACGTGCCCAGGCAGCTCTGAGGAGGCTTCGAGCTGGAGAGGGACGGGGTCAGACTGTCCCCACGTGGCCCTGCCACAGAGGAAGAGGACTGAGGCCCCGCCACAGAGGAAGAGCTAAGGCCAGAGGAGGCTGTCTCAGAGCTGAGGCCCTGAGGGGAGGAAACTGAGTGAGAGCTCCAGGGGCCACGCCCTTGAATGCTGAAGGTCCTGACAAGGCTGGACGCCGGGACGGGGACAGAGGCCCCTCGTCCTTCAAAGGAGGCGAGCTGGGAGATGGGGGAGGTGGTCCATTCCACCTGCTCCGTCACAGGAGGACTGAGAAAGGACCCGTGGTGGAGCTCCCCAAGAAAGGGGAGGAGCATGGGGAGGAGACCGCCAGAGGCCAAGGTCAGGCCCCTGAGGGCCACCCTGCCTGAGGTGTGGCAGGTGGTCTGAGGCCTGGATGCCTGATGGTGGCCGAAGGGCAGAGGACCCACCAGGGAGTCTGGGATGGGGTCCTGCCCAGTGGAAGGACAGTTTGGGGTTACCATTAAGGGTCCAGTTGAGTAACAGAATAAGCTTTTCCTTTGGGGCACGAAGGGTCCAACGTGCTGGTTGACCTCTCTGGAAGGATTGTGAGATGTGAAAACAAGCCACCCTGGGAAACCTGCCCTCCCCCGCCCCCGCCCCCGCCCCCGCGCCCGCCCTGAGTTCAGTCCAGATGGCCCCGGGTTTCCACACAGGCTGTCGTGGAGGGCTTGCCCCATCGTGACCTTACATTTTCTGAACCATCAGAAATCTGGAGTAACATCAAGTGTGAGAACTTTAGAAGTGGTGCTGGAGGTCTGTTCCAGGGGAGCACATCAGTAGCAAAGGCTGACAGAACGGCTGAGCTGTCAAAAAAGCGCGTTTTATTATGAAATACCCCGAGGCAGCCACGTAGGAGGTGGGTCTGGAAGGAGGGCCTGAGATGTGCGGTGCAGTGGGACGCTTCTGTCTGGTGGATCGTTACTACCTTTCAAGTTGTTGTGACAGCTCTAAAGGTTGAGCCAGAAGCAGTCATCAAACCAAGGCTAACGACATCGCCCTGAGATGGTGGCAGCTCTTCTGAAGTTCAAAGCGGGGCCTGAAGTCGGAGCTTTCTTTAAACTGTCTTCAAGCTGACACGCTTGTTTACTGTGGGAAAATACTTCATCCCATTATGCATGACGAGCCGGAGGGACGGCAGGGAGGGTCTGAATCTAGAGAAAGAGGTGAGCGCCGGCTTGCCTGAGGCAGCTTGCCCTGCTACATCATGAAACTTTGGTGGTTTTCTCTCTCTCTTTCCAAGTGTCCATCTGTCTCATGAGACTGGGGGGAAGTTGCTTGCGTCTCATATTTGATTACCTAGAAGCGTGTTTTCCCGTTGGTACCCCTCCCCGTTGGAGGAGAGATGCAGCATGAGGTGGGTGAACAGGGTGACCACAGAGCCTGGCAGCTGTGCCTGTGCATCTGTCTGCTTTATCCATCACTCCAGTAAGGGGAACCCAGGGCCCAGGACACAGGGCTACACATCTTTCCCTTAGAGAAGCCAGTCCTAAAGAAGAGAGCATGGGTGTTCCCACTGTGACTCAGCCGTAACGAACCCAATTGGTGCCCATGAGGATGCAGGTTCCATCCCTGGCCTCGCTCAGTGGGTTAAAGATCTGTTGCCATGAGCTGTGGTGTGGGTCACAGACGCGGCTCGGATCCCGTGTTGCTGTGGCTATGGCGTAGCCCGGCGGCTACAGCTCTGATTCGACCACAGCCTTGGAACTTCCGTATGCCATTTTTTAGGGTGCCACCCTAAAAAAAGCAAAAAAAAAAATTAAAAAAAAGTAACTCCAATCCCTTCTGTTCTTCTGGCTAAGACCCAGGTCCAATTAAGGTAATGAAGCAGAATGGAGACACCCTTCCTCTTTCTAACGCTGATCTTTAGAATCAGATCCCTTTCATCCAAAGTATCAGTTTCTCTCGTACATAGAAAGAATGATTGGCAGGGAGCGAAACACTACCATAGTCTAGTGAGAAGGCCCTCTCATCTATCCATTGTATTTTGTTTACTTCCGGGGTTTAAAACAAATGCTTTTAAACATAAGGAGAATAGGTTTTTCTTCAAAGAAAGTCTCGTGCAATATTTAGACATGCATCCTTCCTGTGCATCCGTGTGTTGTTGATGTACCCTTAATTTCCCCAGCATCTCTACTGGCTGTAACTGCGACTCAAAGTAACAGAGCAGGAGTTCCCATCATGGCTCAGCGGTTAGCGAACCCAACTAGCATCCATGAGAATGTGGGTTCAATCCCTGGCCTCGCCCAGTGGGCTGGGGATCTGGTGTTGCCGTGAGCTGTGGTGTAGGTTGCAGATGTGGCTCAGATCCCGAGTTGCTGTGGCTCAGGCGTGGGTTGGCAGCTGCCTGGGCTACAGCCCTAAAAGACAAAAAGACCCCCCCCACACACACACACACCAAAAAAAAAAAAGGAACAGAGCAGAAGGACAGCAGTGCCTTCCGCCAGGCTTAGCCCCTTTTCTTCACTCCATTCTCCCCTCCTGTCCTTTAATGGTCCATGCTGCCTCTAAGCTCTTGGACAGCTTGAGGCCCTTTCAAGAATCATTAATTCTTGGCATGGACATAACTGTAAGCTCGAAAAAGAACCTTGAAACCTCATTCGCCATGTCCGATGTTTATTCTTGCAGTGCAAGGTGCATTGGAGAATTTCATTTTTACTGATGGAGACAGTGCCCCTGGTGACCTGCCCCAGGTCACATTTCAAGTTAGGAGCAGAGCCAGGACTGGAAGGTAGAGTCATTTGCGAGTCTACAGATTGAAGGATCGGCCAGCACCGAGCTTGAGAGCGTGGCCCTGAAGCCCGCCCGCCTGGGTCTCACTCAGCTTTGTCACTTACCACCTGTATGGCCTGAGAGAAGTCCCTGTATCTTTCTGAGCTTCCATTTCCTTTGCTGTAAAATCTGGGTAATAATAGCGACCCCTCTGGGGGTGCGATTTTGTGGGTGAAGTGAGTTCTCACAGGCCACCTGGTGATCTCTAAGCGCTGGCTATGCGTTCCTGCCCCTCTCCGTAATTTAGGTCCACCTTCCCCCTGGGGGAAGGTCCTCTGTGTCTGTTCTTTTCTGAAGGAGCTGACCGTGCGCATGTCTTCCCCTCTGAACCGAATTTCAGCGGTTGGAGGAGCTGAAGTAAGAATATATCGTGGCACATGGTGGGCTAAAAGCATGGTACTCTGGCTTTGAAATATTACTTTCTGACTCTTTCTACTGAGCCTGTTGCCCTGGTTGTCAAGGTTGGAAGGAGTCAGAGCAGATCTCGTGGGAACATGCTGGTTCCGATCAATCAGGTTAACGAGCTCTTTGTGAGACCACAAGGACAGGAAATGACATTGAAGTGGGACTGGAGGCCTTGGAGGCCAGGGAAGGGCTAATTTGTGGAAGCTTCCAGGGCAGCGGGACCTCAGAACGGATGTGTTGGGCTGCAGGCGGGGCTCCGTCAGGTGTGTGGGCGTAGCAGTTACCTGTGACACCTGCTCCAGGGCCCAAACATGGCAGAGGGCTCCCTGGGAGGGGGCAGCGACGGCCTCCTTCAAGTTCAAACATTCTGTCCCATTGTCCCCAAGCACATTTTCCCGTGTCAGACTCTGCACCTCATCAGAGGAGCACAGTGGCCACCGTCCCTAGACCACAGACAGCCATGGGACGGAACTGGAGCCACAGCGGCCTTCTGTCTTCGGGGCAGCCTCGTGTTAAGAGAGGCCAGCGGCTGAGGGTGGGCAGTGAGCCCAGAGAAGCTGTCTGTCGGGGCTGCCAGGCCTTCTCAGCTCAGTCGGAGAGGGTCACCTCTGAAAAACTGACTCACTTAATCATGCCCACAAGACCAGGAATCGAAATGGTAATTTGGAAAGCCTCCACCTTCCCTTGGTCAGAGCCCCTGTGCTCTCTTTCCCTCGTCCCCAGAGGAGCTCATCCACTGAGCTTGATGGCAGGCCCCAAGGCCTGACCAGGGACAGCTGCCAGGAAGCTGAAATGCCACCCCCCCTCCTCCCGCCGACCCCCGAGCAGCCTGGAGCACTGAGGCAGATGTGTTGACACGGCCAACGCCGAAGGATTGGGGCTGTGCAGGTCCGAGGGGCACCCTTCCTGCGCCTAAGGGAATGTCTTCCTAGGGCCAAAACTCCCCTTCCCTTTAGACCAGAGCCTCCCTGGTTACAGACGAGCCAAGAAAGGGACAGCCTCAGCCCTCAGCAGTGCCAGGGAAGGCAGGGCTGGGCTTGCACCCTGGCCCAGGGTGGCCCAGTGCAATTATCCTTAAATTTCATTTCCTGTTCAAAAACAACAGACACCCCCATCCCCCTCCCTCAGGCCAGGTGAGTCCTCTTGCAGCGGAGCTCCTATTGGTCATGCCCCCCCTCCCCCCCAGTCTTCTGTCCCCCAAACCCTCACACCCCAACATTCAGTGCAGGGGTATTCTCTGCAGACATTCTTCTGCTTGATTTTCGGGTCCCTCCTCCCACTGCAGCATTCTCTGGGTGCTGGCCAGGGAGTCCCGGCCTCAGGCCACCCCTGCTTTCACTGAGGACTGAAATCACAGACCCAGCAGCAACGCAGACCCAGGACAGGCTCTGAAATGCAAGCCATGTCACTAGGTGTTCCTATGCTGTGGCTGAAGGAAAGAATTAATCCTGCGTTTGTTTCTATTTTCTGTCTCAGCATCTTAGATGACTAATTACAGGCAGCGTGGTTCAGCACCTCATTAGTAAGGATGATCTGAAATCATCTGAAATCTGACGTGCTCTATCCAAACCTTCAATTCTTGGAAATGCTGCCCTGTTATTCCAGTATCATTTGACATTTCTCTTCCACAGCCTCCCTGCCCTGCCTCCGGCACCACTCCCCACTCCCTAGCTTGGATCAGGCTGTTTGATCCAAGGCTTTTCATCTACCTGGGTCGTTCTGTGTTCCTAATCCCCTCTCCTTATTTCAGGCCTCCCAGGGTTTTAGTGCTGCTGCTTCCTATCTTCGATTCCTCGGTACCTCCCTCGCCCACATTGACTGCCTCTGAACTCAGACAGAGGATGTGGCTGCCACCCTTTTCTCCTGGTAGCATTTGTGGCCACCTGGACTGGCTGCCTTAGGCCCATCTCAGGTCTAAATTGCTTCCCCATCATTTGATACTGGTCCCAGAGATACCCCCCGCCCCCGCCACTAGTGTTTGTGGACTCTCTGGGCCCTGTCTTCCCACATGCTGTCCAGACCTTCTGACAGTCTGAGCTTAAAACTCTTCAGCCCAAAGTTCCAGGGAGGATGCCCCCCTGGGTACCATCAAGGATGAGGGCCTAAGATGGACAGGTCAGATAGCAGATGAAAGCCTTTGGACTGAACACTGCCCAGAGAGTTGAAGGCACTACAGGATTTGGAAGAGCTATGGGCTTGCCTAATCTGAGCCCCCTTTTACAGATGGGGAAGCTGAGGCAGACAGAAAGGGACTTGCCACCGTCACGGCACTGCATGCAGACCTACCAGGCATCTTGGCTCCATCACTTGCGAAGGGTTCATGCCCTCGTTACTTATCTGTAAAGTGGGATAATACCCTGGCCCCAGAGAACTCAGCCCTGGCTCTGGTGAGAGGAGTGGGATTTAGAGGACTCAACTCCGTCTTGCTGGCCAGGCAGCCTCTTCTGAGCCTGTCTGCTTTCTCTTTTGCTTCCGCTAGAGTGAAGCCTCCATGTCTCCTCTCACCTTTTACCTTGCCAGGAAGGGGTCTCTCCCTGCTCACAGCTGCTGAGCCCTGGGCACGCCTGCATCGCCAGCCTCAGCACTGATTTAGGGGCCAAGGCATGTGCAGAAGTTTCCAGATGAGCCTCTGGCACCTGTCCTGTTGCCAAGGGGGTGGGTGGGGTGAGAGATTGCTTATCAGGAAAGGAATGCCAACTGTACCAACCACAAAACACCAAAAATCACCAGGCTTCAAACTCTTGGGCTCTGAGAAGGCCGTGACTTGGAGCCAGATGCTCAGACACCTGCTCTGGGACAAGTCAGCATGGTCCCCCTTCTCTTAGAAGCCAGCGAGTACTGCAGACCAAGGAGGAGTGCAGAGGTGCAGGGGCTCCAGGCTTGGGCATTTGATGAGAGGCCTGCCCAGGGTCTGGAGGGAGCCTTGTCCCAAAGTGCCTCCCCAGGCTCAGCAAGCTCCTGGGGAGAGAACAGAACCACGGTCAGAGAGCCTCCTACTAGCTCTCAGATCTGGGCTGGATGTCCAGAAAGCTCCAGGAGTTTAGGAACGCCCTTTGCAAGCTCTTAACCAGATCGCTCCTCTGCCAAGGTTCCTGGGATGCCGACCACTCTGCCCTGGCCCCAGCTCCCTCTCCCCGTGGTTACTTTGCCCCGCCCACTGCCCACCAGGTCCACTGCCTGAAGCGTGGTCCCTCTCTTTCCTCCTCCAGTCTCTCCCCCCCTCCCCTTCCTCATCTGCTTGGTGTTACATAACACCTGTCTCTTAAAATACCTTTGCAGGTATTGTTTCTTTTCAAGTCTTTCAGAACATCATCTAGCTAGTTACCGAGAAGGCTTGTAGAGCAGGAAAGGACTCAGTATTCAAGCCCCTGCTCTGTGTCAGGGCTTGTTCTAAGTTTACCTAGACTTCGATGGTGTCTAAAGAAACCTGAACCGTCCCCTCTCCGTGTCTGCTGTGGACCTGATTCTCTTGCCAGGTGTCAGCCTCCTAGGAGAGGGTGGGTGACCCAAGTCAATATCAACAGTAACTCTTTCCGCAAGGAATCTTAGAGACACACACACACAGCCTGGGATCTGCCCTTGCCAGGAGGTCAGTGTGGATTAGATCCATAATTGAAATGCTGGCTGATGTCTTTCCAAATGAAGCAGAAACTACTGGGCCACCCCCAGGGGAGCCTCTGGAATACGATGCTGTGTCTTTCTTCATAAACAAAGGAGAGGAGCAGGCCTGTTGCCGAAAGTGGCCCCTCCCCCGGAGGGACCCGAGTCCCCGCGGATTCTCTCTGATCCTCCACATCCGGGCAGCAAGCATCCAGACAGATGCGTGAAGCTAGAACCAAAGTGCCAGCAAGCGGTCCCTGCGGGCATCGCCCAGAACAAACTAGAAGCAAGATCTGCTTCTTCCTAAGGACAAACATGCATTTTTTTTTCCAGGCCTTTCAAAGCCAGGCAGGTCAATGGAGTTATAATTGGCTCTCTAATTAGAACTCCGACAAGCTGTTAGATTCTTTACCTGCTGCCGAGTGTCTTACACAAAGGTGACAAATCTGCTTCCGCCTCTGGAATGATTAAAGCTGCAAGCCCATCCTTCTTGCTGACAGCAGCCCCCTCCAGCCACCCCCTGCCACCGTGCCCCCACCCGCGAGTACGACAGGACACAGCCCGGTTTACAAGAAAATTGGCTTTAGGGAAATCATGCTCAGAGGGCCATGTCGCCGCATGATCCTCTGGAGACTGAACGGGACTGAAGAGAAAGGCCATTTTTCCAGGTGTCAGAGGCGTTTGAGGGCATTGCAATGATGCCTTAAGCTTCTGAGTTGCTTGATGATAGAAGAAAATGGCTTCTTTTCTCCCTTTCTGTCCTCAAACCTGAAGAAAAGAGTATTTTTATGTGCCCCCTCGCCCCGCCCCAGCCATCTAGATAACGTGTGCTTTGGCTGACAGGATAGGCTGTTTCACTGCACCAGCATCGCCCACCATTCCTTGCAGGCCCTCCGCTCTCTGCAGGTGGCCTCTAGGGGCTCCTGCCATTGGTGGGTGTAGGCGGTGCGGGCAGGGCCAGCAAGCCAATCCGCTCCCTCTTCCCAGCTCCGCCTACAATGACGTCATGTGAACAGCCTTGGAGGGAGCATTTATACCGTGGAAATTGGCAGACGCTACACATCGGGGCTTTTTTTCCATCAGAAAAGTGCTTTACCAGCCCACCACTGGACTCAGATCCAGATGGTTTAATGGGGGAAAGGGAGGCAGAGGAGAAGGGGAGCTGTGGACACTGGCGGGGAAGAGTGCAGGTGTCCCTGCCCCAGGACCTCTGGGCGGAGGGTGCTGGTGGCGGATGCAGTGCACCTCACCTTGCCACCCTCCATAGAGACAACAGCTGAGAGGAGGGCATGGGGAAAAAGAAGGAGCCTCAGAACTGCCCGGGCAGGTGGCAGGGAGGGTGGTATGGTGGACCCCTCACATTTTGAAGCCAGAAAGACCCAGGTTTAAATCCTAGCTCCACCATCTGTTGGCAATTCCTGTGACCTTGGACATGTAGTTGGGCCCCTATCACCCGGAAATGAGAATTTCATCTTACGGAGCATCATGAGGGCACCTGCCCAGCATGTTAAGAGCTGCCTGGCGGCTGTTAGGTGTCTGCACCTTCCCCTCTCCTGAGGCAGCGTGGCTGGGAGAATCGTGTGTGAAGTGATAAGGTCCCCAGGGGCCATGGAGGGTGGACGTTAGGCCTCGGCCGTGGACCTGCCCTTCCCCATTCTTAAAGGGGGTGCCCGGGTGGGTTACAGGGAAGCCGAGACTGGGCCCTGCAACTCCTGGTGCAGGGCGGTGGAGCCAGTGGGCAGGGCCCCTCTGGCTGCAAGCAGCCCCCTCTGGGGGCCCAGTGAGCGCTACCTTCCCTAAGTCCACACGTGCGACAGTCACACAAGCTTAATCATGGAGCAATAGGTACAGTTGCCGTGATCCCTTCTTCTGAGTCCCCGTCTCCTCCAGGTGACTGGTCAACCCCTTGGGGATCCACTTGGGAGCCCCCTGCACAGGCCGGTAGTCTGGAGAAGGCTTCATGCCCCCCGGGCCGGAGGCGCCTGGAACCGCAGGCGGCTGCGCACCTGTCTCGGCCGAGGACCTCCGTCAGGGGAGCGGCCACCTCGCTGCGCGCTTCCCTTCAGGGCTGAGGGGGGATTTTGAGGAAATGGGCCTAATCCTGGTGGCCGATGTTACGAGCTGTGAGGGAAAAGAGGGTGCGGCATGTCTGTTCCATCTCCTTGGCAGCTGCACGGTTCCTGGTGGCAGCTGCTCCCCACGTGTCCCCTGCGGGGCTGACATCGTCACCGCGCTGGCCCCGGGATGGATTTGGGGGCCCTGGGGAGAAAGTTTTTAACAGAAACCTAGGCGTGGGCGATCCCACGTCCCAGCACACTGCCTGCTTTTCTTTTCCTCCCTGGACTGAGCCTTCCTGGGCTCTGGTCCCCAGACCTGGCAGTGGGAGCCGGTGTGGCCCCAGCCCAGCTGTCCAGGGAGCCCCGCGCACCTTCCTGCCCGGACACCATGCTGTGAATTCTCCCGTTATTTGTGGAAAAAAAAAATTTCCAAGGCTTATCAGTTCCTGTCCTCCCTTTATCAGAAAGTGTCTTATCATTTCTGTTTGTTCCTGTGTAAAAATGGAACAGTAGTTCATGCCAAACCCCAGCAGGGATGGGGACGGCCAAAATGACCACATTCCCCGAGGCAGGTAGCGACTCACCTGCACTTGTGTCACAGCGGGAGAGGGGGTGGGTAGGGAGCACTGTCCCTCCCCAGCAGCGGCCAGGAGGGCAGCCCCTAGCAGGACCTCCTGGGAACCCGGACGCCTTGTGTTGTCCTGGCCACTGTTGTGTAGCTGGCGGTCTCCATGACATCCCCTGGGGCCTGCAGGGCTGGGCCTGGGAGCCCCGCTGGCCGTCCTGGCTGAGACTCACAGCCAGCATCCCTCTGCCTTCTTCAGGGTGGGCACTGGGCTGGATGGGGGTGGGTGACGGGCACAGAGCTGGGAGATGACACCCACGCGCAACCATCTAGTGAGCGCCTATAGTATACAAGCATGGGCCAGGGACCTGCACTGCCTTTCAGTCAAGCAGCGTTTACTGGGTGCCTACTGGATTCCTGGGCACACAGGTCTCTGGGGACTCAGACACGAGTTCCCACGCTCCCCCCCACCCCCAGGAGCCTGGGTCCAGCAGCTGGTAGCCTTTCTCTGCTCTGTTGACTTTTGTGAGCTCTTCAGACTCTTGTAAATCCAAGAGTCTTTCAGAACTCCCAGCCCATCTTTTGTCACTCTGCCACATGGGCCCCCCTGTGCTGCCGTGCACAGTAGGGAGCCTTGCACATAGTAGGGAGCACATGCGCCTTCCCAGCCATGTCTGTCACTGCCCCTCACCCCTTCCTGGCATGCTGTGGGCATCCTACCACACAGACAGCAGGAAAGATGCTGCCCTGTAGTGTTTTCTGCTTATTTCTCCAATTAAGGTTTAAGTCCTGAACAGACCCACATACACATGATGTGTAGTAGGTACTGGATGGAAAATTTTACCAAACCCTAGAATTTTCACCTGGAGATCATTTACTCGACCCCTTTATTGTCTGGGTCGGGAAAGAAGCTGGAGAGAAGGTCCTGCCTAATTGGACAGTTGGTGGCAGACCACGGAGCAGGCCCGAAGAGGCCGTCCACCAGCGTGACCTCTCCTAGCCCTGTCCGCTGGCCCAGGGAACGCCAGGACTTCTTGCTGGAAATAACAGGACAGGCTTTTGCTTTCACTGGTTGGTGGTAAATGGTCAGACTCAAGCACAATGACACCCTAGCCAAAGGTGTGACTGCACCCCCCACCCCATCTGAGGACCTGTCGAGACAGAGGCCTGATAAGGGTGTATCAGGGTCATTGGAGAGGGGTCCCAGCCTTGGGCCTCAGGACTGGGCAGGGGTTTCTGGGGCCCTCCCACTCCTGGCTTCTCCCAGGAAGCCCCTTAGTCCAGCCCAGCAGTGCGGTGGTCCCGTGTGAATTGTTTCTCTGGCGGTGGAGAACCCCTACTTCCCCACCAGGGCTCAAAGGTCATGTCTCTCCCCCCAGCTCCAGCCCCCCGGCTTCTGGGGGTGCCAAGCACCTGCCTGGGCCACTGTGCTCACCTGTGGAAGCCGAGGTCCCAGGGCCCCAGGGGGAGGCTGGGCCTGAATCAGGACCCAGTTCCCCCTCTGGCCGGGCTGCGCAGGCCCGGGGACGGTCCCCCATCTTCCCAAACACACCCAGAGCAGCAGCAGCCTCCCCGAGGGTGGGAGGATGGGCCTCGGCCTCTCAGGGGTGACAAGCACCAAACTTTCCACTACGTGGGTAACTCAGGCCGTGGGGAAGCGCTGACTTCCTGGCCACCCCATGCTGTTGTGCCTGCCTGACTTGTTGTTGGGGAAGGTGGATAAAAATAAACAAAGAAGTCAACCTGGGAGATGTTTAAACAAGTCAGCAGGTGTCTCTTGCCCATTACCAATGGAAAAGTTCGAGCAGGGGAACCGTGTTAGCACCCACAGAAAACGCTGCCTGGGGTGCGGCAGGTCCCAAGGCACTGAGGCCAAGCTGTGGCTTTCTGTCTCCTAAGAGCTGGCAGCTAATATTCGTGTTCACGCTGAGACCCTGAGCTAATATTTGGTGGCAGCAACAAAGCATGTGATTTAAATGGCACATGGAGGGAGGCGAGGCTGGAGATTTATCTGGAAGATTACCGAGAACTGTCTCAGGCTTCAGTGTAAGGAGGATGCCCAGCCTCCACACATCTTTCGGGGATCCCCGAAGCTTCCTCCCATCCATCCCCCTTTGCCCTCTGCCAGCCTCCCCCCCGCCCCAGCCTGGGTTGCAGAGGCAGCCCTGAGATTCCTTCTCACGGATGCCCTTTGCTATTGCACGGGGCTGGCTTGATCTAACATTTCTTCAATTAGGTCAGTGCGTCACGCAGAGCTTTGGAGATGCTCGTGCTGGGGTTTCTGTGTGCATCTCGTTGAATTTATGAGATGACACTTGCCTTGGGCCGTGCCCAGTGGGCAGCTCACCCCACCGGGCTGTCACCCTGACGGCCTGGTCTCCAAGGGTCCTGCCTGCTGAGGCACGGACCTCCCAGTAAAAGTAATTCAGCTCCTGGGGCTGGGGGGCAGGGCACTTGGGATAAAGTGGGATAAACCTACCTTCGAGCTGCTTTTCAGGGAGGAAGCTGATACTTCCGTAGTCTTTCCGGTGCTAAAGTCAGAGATGCTCAGGCCTATTGATGTTGAGGTGCGATCATCCTTCTGTGCTGAGATCAGTGCTCCCTCTTCCCTGGGGGGCAAAACCACCACTCCATGAATTCTGAAGGCCAAGTACAGGGGCTCTGAGTTCTAAACAGCCAAGGGGTAGTGGGGGCCGGGGGAAACTGCCGAGGGCACGGGGTCCCATCTCTGATTTGGAGTTTGATCTCATCTTCCAGCAAAGGTTACAGATGGGAGGTGTTGTAAGAGTCACACCGCAGGCAGATGCTGCTGGGGTTAAGTCACAGGGAAGGGAGCTGGGCTGTTCCCACCCCATTGTCCCATCTCGTCCTGTCCTGTCCCATCTTGTTCCGTCCCGCTCTGCAGAGCAGAATCCAGAGTGAAGGGGCTGCTGCGTGGGTCAGGGCGCCGCACAGGATGGGCATTCTTCACCTCGCTCAGATGTGGGCAACCCTGTCAGCCCTTCTCAAGCTGCGCCCTGTGGAGTCTGGAGTGCCCGAGGTCTGGCAGGGAGAAAGGGCCTGCAGTGCCCAGGCAGGCAGAGCTGGATGGGGGCGTGACATCCCCTGATCTTCTCCCCCCAGGAGGATTGGTCCCTGGGAAGCCCAGCCATGAGCCTAACCCAGAGAAGGCCCCCTAGGATGCAGTTCAGTCCTCTAAATGCCCAGCGCCCTCCCTGGAGATCCTGGGAACCTGATGTGGGGCAAAGAGCCCTGGGCTGGTCCCAACTTGGCCTCCACCTGGCTTGGTGGCTGAGCCAGGTACTTGCCCTCCCAGGGCCACTTCCTCCATTTCTCTGTCATCTCTAAGCCCCCTCTCTGCTGTGGTTCCCTGAGATAGGAGCCTGCCTGGACCATTCAGATATAATTAGGAAGAGCTGGTCTCCATTCAGGTATAATTAGGAAGAGCTGGTCTCCTCCAGGGAGGGCCAGACACCAGTTTACAGGAAGCTTTTAGAGGTGGGGGCATCAGATCCAATTTGGAGTGACAGTGCCCCACAGCTATGTGGCTTCGAGCCGGTCATCCCAACCATGACCGCATTTTTTCTTTAACTGGGGGGAGGGGCATCATGTTCTCCCTTCCGGAACATCCTCCCATGTTCTCCTTGCCACAGGCCCTCTCTGTTCAAGATGCTAAGTCTCCTCGGGTGAGTGACAGCCCCGCCCAGCTCAGGGGGCTCTCAGGCTGGGGCAGAACCCGCAGCAAAGCAGGCAGGGGATGTGGCCAGAGAGGCAGCCCATGCCTCTGAGTGCCTGGCACAGTGGTACCGGGACATCCACAGGCGCTCAGTGGAAGTTTCCAGAAGGGAGGAGAGGACTCAAAGCCGCTTTGGTTGTAGCAAACCCAGAGAGCTCCACCCTGGGACCCTGGAAACTGGGGTGCTGTTCCTTAGCCCACTCTGTGACCCTGGCAGAGGGCTGGCCCAGCCAGGGCCCCCCTTTCTCACATAAGGCAATGCTTTGGGGGGTGCTCCCGTGCCCTTCTCCACCACACCTGTGCACCCTCTGGATGCCTGCTGCAGACAGGACAGCTGTGAGTCTGCCTGGAAGCTGCTGGCCAGCCGGCTGTGGTCCCTCCCCTGAAGGTGCCACCAGTCCCCAGCGACTGTTCTCTAAAAGCCACCTCGGTCTGTGGCTATTTCAGCACCATCGCTGAAGTACCCAGTTTCAGAGAAATTAGGCCAGAGGAGATCTGGGGCTAAGGGGCCTGAGTCTGCCGGTTCTACTCGGGGGCTGGACGGACCCTTTGGCGGGGGCCAGGTTGCTCCCTCCTCCCTGCTGGTATTCACGTCTGACAGCCCATCGCTCTGCTAATTGTACAATGAGCTCCTTCAGAATACCCCAAACCCTCCTGGAAGAAAGAAGCTTTAAAAGATTCTGCCAGTCAGATGCTTAAAAATAAAGGGAAAGCCACACTCACGGTTTCCTGGGGCTTAACAGCTCCTTCTTCTCAACCACAGTGAGGTTTCCTTCAGGTGCTGCGTTAAAGCTGCCGATCTCAGGTGGAGGCAGGAGGGTGGGAGGTCGAGTTTACCCTTCTCCGGAGGGAGGGAGGGAGTGTGTGTGTGTGTGTGTGAGAACGAGAGAGGGAGAAAGAGGGAAGGAGAAAGAGAATGAGAGAAAGAGAGTTCTGGAAGCTTTCTTTAGAGCCTGGAGGGCCACAGGGTAGAAAGGGAGGGGAGGGAATTTTTCTGCCTGATTCCAGAGGACTCAGTAAACATCAAAGAGTAGGAATTGGATAAGAGCCTAATTGGGGCTCCACCATTTTAACCTACAGTTCACACTGCCCGCCAGTGGGGTGGGCTGGGCTGCCCGGAGACGTGCTGAGCTCCCCATCATTGGAGGGTGCAAGCAGGAGCCCCAACCCTTCTCCTAACCCGGAGGAGTTCTGCATCCATAGCAGATGGGCTGCTGGCTTTGAAACAGAAGAGGTTTTTGCAAAATTGACTTTTGTTTCCTTCTGAGTTGAGTTCAATGCTAGAAAGGCCTGGTCCCCAGAAGGCGCACTGCTTCAAATAAAACATTTGACCTGGAAAGGGGGTCCCCTGAGAGCGCAGCCTCCTGCAGCCGTCAGGTGTCCTGGTGAACAAGGTGTGGCAGCCTCTCAGCCTGGTTGTCCTCTGCAGAAGGGAGCAGGGGCGACGGTCTTTCTCTCCTCCCTTCTGGAATACTCCGCACCAGTTCGCAGCACACACTGCTGAGGGAACGCCTCCAGGGGTGTTTGTTCGGTGCCCAGACCCTTGGGTCCTTGGGCCAAGGCCCCTTCCTGGGGCGCTGCACCCCTCCTCCTGCCTGGGACACGGGCTCTCATAGGCTTGAAGAGGAGCGAGGGAAGGAGCCACCCTGCGATTGGGTGCTGACGTTAGAACAGGGGACCTGGGAGGACGAGCAGGACTGAGGCCACGGGGATGTGAGATTTTCCCGTAACGTCCGTCTCCGGCCCCATCATAGATGAGGAAGGCCCGCTCCGGTACCTGGCTCGCCTCCCCTGTCCCCAGCTCTACTCCATGCCACCGACCCGGGTCAGGAGCCATCCTCGAGATCCCCGTCCCGTACTGGCCCTTCCCCAGGAGCCGCTCAGCTGGCACTGTCCCTTGTCTTCATATGTGCTGCAGTCAGCGGCCCTTTGTTGCTCTGAAGGTCAGGTGGCCTCATGAATGTTCTGTCCCCACCCGAGGGCCGGGCCGGGGCAGGTAGGTGGGCCTCTGAGAGCCGCAGGTGACTCCTGCAACAGGCACACATGCGCCCTGCTCCCTCCTGGCTCCATGAGTACAGGGTCCTCAGGAATGACTAGCCTTGGCCTTTGAGGAAACTGGGTCAAATTGAGTCAAGTGGCCAGAACAAAAGACCAGCCCCTCCCCCAAGCTTGCGATCTGCCGATAGGAAAGCCGAGTTGTGCCACCTCCCCAAGACCCTTCTCCAGGGCATTTGGGACCCACTCTTGATGGCCTTGTGAAGGGGCTGACACCTTCCCCCAACTCTGGAGCTCCAGCAGGCAGGGGGCTCAGGGGTAGGGCTGCAGACACCCTCAGCCTCAACCTGGATGCCTAGAGTGGGGCTCCTTGGCAGCTCCTGGCCAGGTTAGTGGGCCCCCCACAGCTGCCATAGTTGCCAGGACACACACACTCCTGGGCAAGCCAATGTGATATCTAAGCACTCAAAACAAACATAAATGAAACACAAAACAGAGCCCAGTGTAGACCAGACCCACCCAGAGCTGCTGGAATCCAGGTAACAAAGCTGGCCACCCCCCAGGATGGCACCCGCCAGGTGCCAACTCCCAGACCAGCCCACCTGCAGCCTCTGGGAAAGGGCAGGAGCTCGTGTGGGGTCCTGTTTCCCTTCGGGTGTTGGAAGCCACCCTTGGGGGCCTGATAGGCTTCCCGAAAGCTCTGACTCTACCGTGCACATAGCCCCTGTACACATAGCTGGCAGGATAAGCAGCCAGCAGCTGGCTGGAGGGCAGTGTTAGAGCCCTGGGCCCCGAGGCTAAAACTCAGGGTGTTCGCCACATGCCAGGCACATGCCAGGGCCTCTCATCCCAGCACCTTCAGGGCCTGAGGCCTTGAGCAAGGCTCTCCTCCTCTCTGGCCCCCTGCTTCCTCATCTGTAAGAGTGTAGGATCAGAAAGTCTGCAAGCGGGTTCTGGGGTTTTCTTGGGGAGCAGTATCAGATCTGCAGTGTGTGAGCAAATAGCCTGAGGATAGGCCATGGCAGCTCCTGGGCTCTGGTGGAAACAGGGCCACCTTCTCCCACAAGGGCTGCCCTTGTCTCCCACTCAGCGCTGTGCTGAAGTCCCTGGAAGGCAGAGGAGGCTGAGTGAGCCGGGTCTGGCATGGGAGGGACCTGAGGGCTCATGAGTCAAAAACTCTGGAAGAGACCACTCCTGACTGTCCCCTCCCCACATCACACCACGTCTACACCATCCCCCCTCCATCCTTCCATCCGTCACACCACGTCTACACCATCCCCCCTCCATCCTTCCATCCGTCACACCGCGTCTACACCATCCCCCCTCCATCCTTCCATCCGTCACACCGCGTCTACACCATCCTCCCTCCATCCTTCCATCCGTCACACTGCGTCTACACCATCCTCTCGTCCATCCATCTGTCCATTCAACAAACATTCACCAAGAACCTCAGATGAGCCAGACCCACGGCAGGTGCTGCAATGCAAAGGCAAGTCAGATGGTCGCTGTTGCTGTCAAGGGCGTCAGGGACGGCAGTCACGGGCATCACAGGTGCCCTCCCCCCCTCAGTCATTAGTAGTAATGATAATCTCATAATCATAATACGGGAGGTTTAGCACACTGAGCACTTTACAGACTCATGTTGGCCTCTCTGCTCCCCTGTAAACTGGCCCTTGTCCCCATGAGACAGCTAAAACACCTGAGGCCCCAAGGGAGTTTTCTAAGTCCTGGTGGAGCTAGGATTCAAACCCAGTTCTGGGGCGCCTAGGGCCCATGCTCTTAACCTCCCCTCTGCCCTCCCCCTGCCCCCAGTGGGTCCCTCTAGCAGGGACCACGGCTCACACAGCCTGTGTCCTTATCCCCTGACGCACCCCCCGCCGCCAGCACCGCCACAGCTCAGGCCACAGCCAGCTCAGCAGCCCCATCGTGGTCCCAGAGAGTGACAAGCTGGGGAGAGGGGCTTTCCTTTAGCTGCCGTCACAATCCCAGGGTCCTGACAACAGAAATTCCACCAGGAGGAGGTGGCTTAACTGTCTTTGTCCCCAGCCTCCTTGAATGGTCCCAGCAGCTCAGGGGCAGACCAGCCTTGGGCAAGGCTGCAGATCTGGTCATCAGCCCCCCTCCAGGATGGGGCCCCTGGCTCCCGGGTGTGGGGGAAATCTTTCACCCTCTCCAAGGCATGCTGTGGGGGCACGAGCACGGGCCCAGGCTGGGCAGACCTGGATTTGGTCAGTGGTGGCTCTACACGGAGTCATTTCTTAGATAGCTGAGGTCTGCTTGCTTCTTCGTTCTGCCCTAATCACTGTCTTCCCCCCCCCCCTGCTCAGCACCAGGCCTGGCGGTGCAGATAGCACCCCCGCTCACCCAGTCCCCACCTGCCAGGCACTCACAGCAAAGCCTAGTGGGGGAGCAGCAATGGAGCTCAGCCACCTGACTAGTACCTGGGACATGGGACAGTTATGAAAGCACTTTGCAAACGTTGGTTACAATCCTTTAGGCACTAAAGATTCGTAGGCCCTGATGGATCCAAGCATTCATCCTGCCAGGTTCATCTGTGTTTGGGGAGAAGCCTCCTGACAATGCTGCCCCAGGGCCCCCGTCCCGCCCCCACCCTGCCATGGTGGGATGGTGGAGTTTCCAAGCCAGGATGGAATGGGAAGCTCTGTAAGTGCTCCAGTCCCACCCCTGACACCAGACTTCCTCCGCAACCCTGATGGGGCCCAGCAGACCTCTGCAAAACCCAGGCCAGCTCTGATACAGCAATGGCCCTGTGGGAGCAGTGCCTGCGGGGCGGGGTCTGCACAGCAGCAGGGCTGGGGCAAGCGCGGGAGAATTGTTCATCTCTATCCTGCTGTTTGATTCCAAAGCACTCAGCCTGGGAAAAAGCAACAGCCTCATGGAGAAAGACTGCTGGCTTGCAGCCCAACCAGGCTGGGCCACATGACCTCTTTTTCAGTGGTAGCTCAGCTTTGGGAAGGATGTTTTCTTGCTGAGATGTTATCTGCCTATACTTGAACTTCTAGGGGGACAAGCAGGGGTTGATGACATGCCCTTGAACCCAGCAGAGGGCTGACTTGGCACCTGGGCCGAGCACCCCACGCGTGTCTACAATCCCCAAGGGGCTTTGGTCCAGCAGGCCTGCTATTGGTCTCCTGGGAACATAGACACAGGTGCTCCCCAGAGCCAGAGCTGCAGCAGGAAGTCTGCCCTGAGCCCTGGGGCCTGTACGGGCCTCTGCCCAGACGCCCTCAGCATGTGGCAAGGTGTTTAGTCCTTGGGCAGCAATTTACACACACACACACACACACAAACATGAATAAGGAAGTTGCTAATTGTCCTCAAACTAGCCAAGTCCATTTTGTTTCGTTTGAAAGAACAGGTTTAATTTAATCCCTTATTTCCAATTTGGTGCATCACCAAGATCTTATTTGTACAAAACACCTGATTACAATAATTACAAGCCTGGGAAGCTGTCTTCATTTGTGTCTGAAGAAAGGGACTAATGAGTTACCCCCTCAGCAGTTCCATCTCCTCGGAAGTCCAGCCCAGCTGGTTCCTCTCTGCCGGCGGCTCCAGAAGCAGCAGGGCTGGCAGAGGCGAGGCCTGTTTGCACAGCCTCTCCAAGAGAAGGAGAGAGGGCCTGGGGCTAGGGGCATGGACTGCAGCGATCACGCCTCGGCTCTGCCACTTACACCCTGTGGGGGTGTTGTAGGCAGGTGCCAGCGTTATCCGCTGTCACCCTGACGCGCAGAGGCGAGTGAGAGTCAAGTGGAATCTTGGCGGCCAAGGCCTAGCCCAGTGCCTGGCACCCAGCTTGCTAGGGTCATCACTGGACCCCGAGCTTTGAGAACAGGATTGCTTCTTGCCCACATCTGTGTCCCCACACGTGGCTGCGGTCTGGCGGGGGAGAGGAGAGGGGACAGGTTATTGTGGTAATGAAATATGTTAGTCATCAAAATCTCCTGCCAGCTTGAGGGCTGGAGGTGGGAGCTGTGTGCCTCTGGGTAGTGTTGCCAAGGGGTTGGTGGTATGGCCTGGGCTTTGGGGGTGGAATGGGGATGCTCGGAGCTTTGGGGGGATGGGCTAGAGCTCCAGCAGGTGGGACCAGGCCATGCCTAACTCAGGTTGGGAGGTGGAAGGGGCTGGGAGGCTGCATGCTGCAGAAATACCTGGGGTGACCAGTCAGCCTGGACAAACCACGAGGTCCGTACAAGGAGAATGCTGGATCCAGCTGGTGGAGAGAACAGGAGTTACACCTTTGATCTCTGGACAAGAGAGGAAGCAGGGCCTGAAGAATGAAAAGGGCATCAAAGTTCTAGCTCATAAGAGCACATCAAAGCCAGGGACAGCCTCACAACGTAGAGGGGCTTGGGAGGTAGTCGGTGCTGCCGGCCAGGCCCCAGCCTACCTCTGGCCAACCCACCAGCAATGCAGGCACCAAGCAATGACTCAGACCCCAGCTGGAGCTGGTTCTGGTTGGTCTCACTGTGCGGCTGATTTCTGAGCTGCTCTTGGCTCACTGGGGCACTGGGCAGAGGCCAATTTTTCATTCCCTTGCCAAGCCTGAGCTGGCAGCCCCTGGCAAGTCTGAGATGTCTCTCTGAGCTGCTCCAGCTTTAGGAATTAATTCCACTAAACAGATTGCTCAGGAAGCTTCAAGGTCATCTGGAAATGGTAGCCTGTTCCTATGTTCAGAATCTGAGTCCAGGGATGGGCTGGAAATTTCCAAGCCTGCAAGAACCCTAGAACTCTAGAGAATCGCAGAGACTCCCCGCTGCCCAGTGCTGAGGGCGATGGCTCAGGTTAGCCCAGTGGCTGGTTCCTGCAGGCGTTTTATGGGGTGTGCTTGCCCCTGCCATGTATCCTGGCTTGGGCCCCCACCCCCACCCCCCGATAGGGTAGACTCAGCAGCCTGCCGTTTTCTAAACAAAACTCCCAGCAAAAGAACTGGTGTCCTTGTTCCCACTCCAGCAGGGTGGGAACAGGTCATTGCTTCTGAGAACAGTGACCTCCAGGCCTTGCTGAGCCCAGGCCCTGGGCCTCCTCAGCCTCCACATCTTGTTGGTCTACTTTCTGGCTAATAAGACTCCCTCCCCAGTCCTTTGGTGTCTGCAATAATCATTCCAAGCCTCAAGATCACAACCAGGGAGTTCCCACTGTAGTTCACTGGGCTAAGAATCCGGCTGCAGTGGCTCAGGTTGCTACAGACGCATGGTTCAATCCCCGGTTCTATGCAGTGGATTAAAGAATCCAGCATCGCCACAGCTGTGGCTTGGATTCAATCCATGGCCCAGGAACTTCCATGTGCCAAAGGTGCAGCCATTAAAAAAAAAAAAAGATCACAGCCAGTCCATGGGCCACCCAAGGGAGGTAAGGAGCCTCCCAGTCCTTGAGGGACGATACAGGATGCTTCCAACCAGCTGTGCCCTGTAGAGGAGCCACCTCCCCATTCATAACCGGGGGAAGGAGCACCAGAGCCAGCCATCAGCGTTGGGGGAAATGGAAGGGAGAGACAGCCTGGCAGGTGCCCGTTTGTTTTAGCTCAAATGTAATTGGGTTAGTGCCTGAGGGGCACCGGGCTTGTGTCTTAAAGCAACAGAGGCAGCAGCGAGCAGGTGAGAAGCCGCAGTGGGGAGAAGGGGCTTTGGGCTCGGGCAGAGCTGGGCTGGCCTGCAGCTCCATACTCATGCGCCCTGTGACCTTGGGCCGGGCACTTGGCCTTTCAGAACCTGTCTCCTTCTATCTAAAGCAGTGGTGTTGTGAGAGGAGCCAAGGACAAGTGCCTCGCATGGTGCCCGATGGGGAAACCAGACTGTGTTAGGGGAAGGAACAGTGTGGAGCAGAGCGGCAGAGCCAGTGAGACCTGTTATATCCCCCATCTCCACGCCTCTTGCTGGCTTCCCTGGTGGCTTGTCCCCATCACCCTTGGCCAAACACACAGTCTGTGTCTCCCTGCCTGCTAGAGCCACTCAAAAAAGGTGTGTGTATTCAGTGACTTTTTTTCTCTTTTTTTGGCTGCCCTGCAGCATATGGAATTCCAAGCCGTAGCTGTGACCTAAGCCGAAGCTGCTGCAACACCGGATCCCTAACCCACTGTACCAGGCCAGGGATCAAACCTGTGTCCCAGGGTTCTCTAGATGCCACTGATCCCATTGTGCCACAGCAGGAGCTCCTGTATTCAGTAATTTCATGCACTGAGAAAGGCTTGTCTTGAAGGAACACGACGGGGCTCCTGTAACCTTTAAATGCTAATATTTGCTGCTGTTACCCCGACCCCCCTCCCTACTTTCATATCTCTGTTGGCTAAATTGGAATTTCTAGAATGAGCGCAAGCTGATAACCTCCCCTGGAAGAGAGGAGAGGGGAGCTCAGTAGCCCTCAGGTCCTGGGAAAGTGGCCTCCATTCTTCCCACCTGACCTCTGAGGTTGGGAGGCCAGGGTGTCAAGCGGTGGGGTTTTCTGTGAAGGAGGGCAGGAGTGGGGGCAGCGCCCCACGGGGAGATGGACGTGATTATGCACCACCCCACCCTGCACCCCACGCACAGACCGACTTCCAGAGGGCCCTAAGTGTTGGGAGACGCGGGTTCTGGCCCAGCTCTGCCGTAGCCAGCTGAGGCCCGGGCCAGAAACCAAGCCAGCAGGAGCCCTGGCTTCCTCGCCTGCAGAATGCGATAGGAAGACCCAGAGCAAGTCCATTTCCAACCACATAATAGGGCTTTTTCTCTGCAGCCATAAAAGCGGGCCTTGCACACGGATGCTTACGTGTCCTGGCCATGCCCATGTGCAATTGCTCTGGAGTCACTTAGAGTCACAAGCACTGCTAGCACTTACTGCTGTTACTAATGTTCCTCGGTGCCAGGAAGCCCGGGTCCCTGCTGAATGTCAGCCCCTGTGCTCAGCATACAGCTCCCTTGTCCCCTCCTGGTGGGGAGGGAGCAGGAGAGAGCTGTGAGCAGAAAACCGTGTGCAGATGGCGGCTTTGTGTGCAAACAGGTAGGGAGGGGCTTTCGGGGGGGGGTCCCTGCGCACCTGCCCCTGACCAGCCGGGGAAGGCAGCTGAGACCCAGCAGTTCTCACTGGAGAACGGAAAGGCCTTGCAGCCTGAGGAGAGCGAATTCCAGGAGCCAAGGTAAAGTCCTAATTGCGAGCACTGGCTTCTGCTCCCTCTCTTGTTCTGAAGCTTTAGGAAGGGAGCCACCCTCCTGCCTGGCCAATAAATACATACATAACCAAAACTCAATACATTCAACTTAAAAGCTAAAAAGTTTGTTCACAGGAAAAAAAAAAAAAATCTCCAGGGAGTTCCCACTGTGGTTCAGCAGGTTAAGAACCTGACTAGTATCCATGAGGATACAGATTCGATCCCTGGCCTCACTCAGTGGGTTAAGGATCCAGCATAGCTGCAAACTGTGACACAGATCCCAAGGTGACGTGGCTGTGGTGTAGGCCAACAGCTGCAGCTCCGATTCAGCCCCTAGCCTGGGAACTTCCATATGCCTCAGGTTCAGCCCTTAAAAAGAAAGAGAGAAAGAGAGAAAAGGAAGGAAGAAAAGAGGAAAAAAATCTCAAAGCCAAAAATGGACTAGACAGTTATAACAGATGAATATCTTCTAATTCTAAATATTTAACCTCAATTGTTATTGAAGAAATGCAGGTTTCAACAAGGAGGGGCAACTTGTGATGACAAAATTACTAAAAATAAAGAGTAACGGTGGGGGGTTGTGGAAGGGAGGACTGACCACTGAAACTTTGTAAATGGCTAAAACGTGATACGGCCTTTTGGGGATATAATTTGCAAGCTATTTGGAGAGACTTAAAGCATCTTATCCTCTGACCTAAGCATGCCACTTGGGGGAAATTTGCCCTAAAGGAAGAATCACTCCAGATGGCTGACAGGCTGGTTCTGCTGAGCCCGTCCAGGGCCTCTGAGAATCCCGAAAGAACCCCAGGCCCCTCCCCCATTGTTCTAGCCCAGTAGTTCCTTTTTGTCTATTTGTGACCACAATATGTGAGTGTTCTCACTAAGATTCCATGTAGCCAAAGGTTTCCAGGGCAATAAAAAAGATTTGAGATCCATTCATCGAAAAGCATGAAGAGAGTTCCCTGGTGGCTCAGTGGGTTAAGGATCCAGCATTGTCACTGCTGGGGTGCCATTCCATCCCTGGCCTGGGAACTTCTGCATGCCGTGGGTGCAACTGGGAAAAAAAAAAAAAAAAAGCATGAAGAGATGCTATCTGGAAAATGTTCATCATGGCGTGCTTTGTAACAGCAAAGAGACTGGGTCTAACCTGAATGTCTCCCCCGTGAGGGGAGACTTGATAAATGAGAGTGCATCTGCTGGGTGAAAGTACAACACAACACGGGAGTTCCCGTCGTGGCGCAGTGGTTAACGAATCCGACTAGGAACCATGAGGTTGTGGGTTCGATCCCTGGCCTTGCTCAGTGGGTTAAGGATCCAGCATTGCCGTGAGCTGTGGTGTAGGTTGCAGACGCAGCTCGGATCCAGCGGCTATAGCTCTGATTCAACCCCTAACCTGGGAACCTCCATATGCTGCAGGAGCAGCCCAAGAAAGTGGCAAAAAGACAAAAAAAAAAAAAAGAAAGTACAAGCACATCAGCTGTGGAGATGCACAACTTGAACCGTGATTATGATAAAATATTTGGGGACCAACACGTATGCTGTGATTAAAACTGTAAAATGAGGAGAACCCGCTGTGGCGCAGTGGGTTAAGAACCCAACCACAGCAGCTCAGGTCACTGAGGAGGCAAGGGTTTGATCCCCAGCCCCTCGCAGTGGGTTAAAGGATCCAGTGTTGCCACAAGTATGTTGCCAGGTGCAGGTGAGGCTCAGGTTTAATCCCTGGCCCAGGAACTTCCATATGCCACAGGCACAGCCATTTAAAAAAAAAAAAACAAAAACCCAAAACTGTAAAATGACAGCTATGCTGGAGCCAAGCCTGGAATGAACCGGGGTGAAATGAGGGGTGTGGCTAGGATAGGGGGCTGTGAGCATCTAGAAATTTCTGTTCTAATTGTTATCATAGTAATGTCACAAATGGCATTTCTTTAGGTTAAAAAAAATGAAAGATGTGGGAGTTCCCATCGTGGCTCAGGGGAAACAAATCTGACTAGTATCCATGAGGATGCAGGTTCGATCCCTGGCCTCGCTCCATGGGTTAAGGATTGGCGTTGCCATGAGCCATGGTGTAGGTTGCAGACGCAGCTCAGATCTGGCATTGCTTTGATTTGACCCCTAGCTTGGGAACCTCCATATGCTACGGATGCAGCCCTAAAAAGACAAAAAAAAAGATGGCGGATGCCTTTCTGTGCAGGCAGGTGTCAGCTGTTACCTGCAGGGCACTGTGGGTCAGTACAGACAGTGGCAGTTCCAATAGTTCACTCCTGGGTGAACTGTTTGAAATTGCCATTTTTATGGCTCAAAAATGGCTGAACATCGGTAACTCCAGATGGTTCATGGTTCAAGAGGTTATGTTGACTCTTATCCCTGAGTGCAGAGAGACCTTGAACTTACCTGTGCCCAGCCCGATGGAGCTCCATGGCTACCTCCAAGGACGTGCTGACACTCAAGGACAGACGGGAGTCCAGAGCAGGGGCCTGACTGTCTGTCGTCTGTCTGTCTGTCTCTGCAGGCCCTGATCCTTCATCAGCTGGGCCGCTACAGCCTGGCCGAGAAGATCCTCCGGGATGCGGTGCAGGTCAACTCCACGGCCCACGAGGTCTGGAATGGACTGGGCGAGGTCCTCCAAGCTCAGGGCAACGACGCGGCGGCCACCGAGTGCTTCCTGACGGCCCTGGAGCTGGAGGCCAGCAGCCCCGCGGTGCCCTTCACCATCATCCCCCGCGTGCTCTGAGGGGGGCCCCCCGCCTGGGCGCCAAAGGCCGAGCCTGGCCCACGGAGGCCCTGGATGAATGTGCGTCTGACCACAGCGAGCGAACTAACCCAACCAGCCCCAATCATTGCTCTCCACGTGCATTTCTGTTGTCGTCTCCACCTGCCCAATGATAGTTTTTGAATCTACTGACATTGTTCAAAACGGATTATGTGCCATATTTTGTTAGTTGACATCTGAGTTTTAAGTACAAATGATTATGGAATTAATCAGCAAATGTAGACGAATATATTCAAAAGTTAAAATTCAGTGGCAGAACAGATTATTTTTATCAGAGCTGTAAAGAAAACTGTTCTCTCCGCCCCATCACCACCCCTGCCCTACCCTTGGCCCAGAAACCAAATGTGAATTTTCTGTCTCCCACCTCAGTGCTAGTCCAAGCCAGGACACCAGCTGACAATTTCTTGGTTCTGTTGTCAGTAATTGTACCATGTGATAAATTACTGTCCTCACTTAGAACAAAGCCCGAGTCCAAGAATATTTATATTTTACCAATATATGCCTGTTACGAGAGAAGGAAATATGAGTTATTTAAGTTTAACTTTTTTATGTGAATTCAGAGTTTATTTATCGATGGAAATATGTACAAAGAAGCTTCAAATGGAATATTTACCGACATTCCTTATACATGACAGACACTTGGCTAAATGGAAAGATGATGTTAATAATAAAATGATTTTTAAATGGACGCATGGCCTGTGTTGTTTGTGAAAGCCTCCAGATCCAAGAGAGGTTGAAACTCTGTTCCCCGGGGCGGGAAGCTTTCAGCACCTGGGGGCTGCCGTGGATGGGTCAGCCCTTGGAACTATGACGTCCAGCCCTGATTTTAGATTTTAGGAGTTCGCCTTTTCCAACTCTTCCCATGTTGTCTGGGATTGGAGCGTGTGACTCAGCCTGGCCAATCAACATCCAGCATTCACAAGCCATAGAGGATCAGGGATGAGCATGTGACCTGAAATGGTCCAATGAAAGTGCAAGGAAAGGCTCTTACTTTTCTCAAAGGCAAGTTAAGGTCCTACTGGACTTAACCCTGAGAGGTGATGTTGGAACTGCAGCAGCCCTTCTGCCACCACGAGGAGAGAGCACCTAGAGGTGTTGGGGCCAAATTGTGAAGCTGAGGACTCAACCCAGGAAAGACCAAGAACCAGAGAGAACTTGAGCAGGTCTCTCTAATTCCCTAGAGCTGCTTGGCTGAGCAGCTATGGGGTGGCCACATCTTGCCAGGACCCAGGGAAACGTGGAGGGCCTGAACTCTGACCTTAGGCACCCTAAAGTCTCTAGGTGCCACCCACCAAGCTGGGCACAACCTCCCTGACTCACTGGGCAGGCAGGCAAGGGGGCACCTGATGTCTGGGGAGAGACTGCAAGCAAGAGCCCACGGTGGGCAGAGCAGGTAAGCGTCCCAACCTTAGCACCAGCCCTGCCAGGCAGCATCTGGAGATGTGGGCGACCACAAGTCATGGAATTTGCCATGTGAGACACTGGCAGGACAGGGCAGGTACTCAGTGGGGCAGCGGATAGCCCTGGCTGGAGGGTCAGGGCTCAGCCTGCTGTCCCATGCAGGAGTGTGGGGAGAGACCCACCTAGATCAGGACCGAGAAGGCAGGAGGCCAGGGCCACCCAAGGATAATGGTCCAGAACGGTACCAGCCACTATCTCCCATGCTGGCTCTGTGCCAGGACCTTGCCTCAGAAAATCCTGGGCACACCAGCCTATGCAGGGGTACCAGCGATGGCTCCTGCCTGCCTGTCCACCATCCATCCCATCCATAGTGGCCCATCTCTCTCGGGAGACCCCAATCTCCATCCATATGGTTCAAGGATGAACACATGGGCCCAGCCTTTCCCTGCAGAACTTTACAGCCTCCAATTTCAGTGCCTGGTTCAGGTTTGGACGTGTGGTCCAAGCTTGGCCAATGGGAGGCCCCCTCCAGGACTTGTGTTACAGAAATATTGGCTAAAAGCCTTTGTCTACTGGGTTTGACGTCCTGATAGGGTGCCAGCCTGGGTCTACTGGGGGCCATTTGGCACTATGTGGGGTGGCCTGTCTGAGAATGATGCCAACTCAGGAAGAGAGAGTGAGGGGGCAGAGGGATGAGGTCCCCAGGTCATTGCTAGGGCCCTGGAGCCCTTGGCTTTTCCATCCCAGGAGCTGATGCAGTTCGCCGCTTTGCTTAGAGCAAGCAGTGGGTTTCTATCCCTTATGCCTGAAAGGGGCCTGAGCAACTCAGGGAAGGCCCCTCATCCTCTTCACTCCCATTTGGGAGCTCTTCCTAAACACCTCCGTCCTCTTCCTTACTCCCACCCGCCCATCCTGCAGCCTTCTTTTCAGTGGATCCTGTCATTTCTACCCACACACATCTCAGATCTCTCCACCTCTCTCACCTCCATGCTCCCTGCCCCACCACCTCGTGCTGGACCAGAGCTGTGTTACCCCTGCTTCTACTTTGACCCCCGCCTTGGCTGTCCCCATCCCTCCCCTGGAACCACACTCCATGCTCCAGGGGCCATGCAGCCTGGCGCCGGCCCCCCCCCCACACACCCGCCACACTTCTCCTACTCCCCCACTGCTCTGGCTTCCTCCTGTCCTCTAGGCTGCCAAGCATCCCGATGAAGGGCCCCGCTGAAAGAACAAGGATGTGTCAGGCTGAGCCACATGCTCCAATCCCAGACAACATGGGGAGAGTTGGGGAAAGAGAATTTCCATGCTAAAATCAGGGCTGGACCTCCTGGTGCCCAAGGATAGTGGAGCCTCAGAGGCCAGGTGAAGCCCACATTTCAAGGAGGAAGGGGTGGGTGGCGGGCTGTGTTCTGTGCCCTGGAGGACAGGAGGCCTCGGCATTGAGCCTCGGGTTTGCCCATGCAGGTGGTTCTTACATGCAGGGTGCCTGGGCCTCAGTGCCAGTGAACTTCAGGGTTCTCCTCCCAAGTCGGAAGGGAAAGGGAGGGAAGCTGGGCCAGGGAGGGGAGGAGGAAGCAGTGAGGGGAGAGGGATGGCCCTTCTTTAAAGGCAGCCAGCCCCACCCCCACCCCACCCCCAGCAGCGGGGAAGGATCTGGGGGCAGGTCCTGGGATCACTCTCAGGACCAGGGTGGCGGGGGGCTTTCAATGTCTCCCCAGATGGGAACCAAGGCCTCCTGTCCCCTCTGCCACTTGCCTGTCCTCAAGGCCCAAGAGAGGGATGTGTATGTCCACATGGAGTAGCCCCCAGACTCCTCTGGATGGTCACTCAGAGCCCCTTTGTGGCCACACCAAGTCCTTGGATGCCCCACCCCGTGTGCCCACAAGAAGTACCCCCTTCGCTGGGCACTCTCCCCACGTTCTCTGGAGATCTTCGCCCTCTACCCTGTTTATTTTGGGCACAGGGGGCAGCCTCTTCCCCACGTCAGCCACGCCTCCCCGCCCAGCAGCCCTGCCCCAGTGCCCCCCCATGGCATAGCCAGCACAGGGTAAGACGGGCAGCATGGCTCCGATGAAGGATGAAGGCTTGAGAACAGCAAGGGAATTTCAAGGCAGGACCAGCCACATGGGGCCCTGCCCTCCCCTCCTCGACTCCATCCCATCCTCGCCCACAGGGAGCCTCTCACTGCTCAGCCCCTTTTTCTTTATCTCTGCCCAACCCCTTCCCATGCCCCCCACCCCCACCTCTCGTGGCCCCCAGAGTGGACATTGTCCAATTGGAGGCACCAATCACATTTGCAGAAGTCACAGGCCCACTCAGTCCTCCTCCGAGCCCTCCCTGGCCCTCTCTCTGGCTCCTCGCCTTCTGCCTGCTCTGAGAGCATCCGCACCCGGGACCCTGCTCAGGTCCTGTTCCAGGGGAGACGGGCAGCGGGCAAGCCATGCTGAGCCGTAAAGACCCAAGGTTTCCCCCCTACACACACACACACACACACACACACACACACACACACACACACACACAGATGCCTGGTCCCCAGGAGACTCTCAGAACTGCCATTGCTCCAGCCACCAGCCTTCCTCCCACTCGTGGTCAGCTCATTTCCTGCTGCCCCCGCCCCCACCATGGCCGGATGGGACCAGGAAAAGGACATCCTGCAAACGCCTCAGGCAGCCAGGGAATCCTCCAGAAGGCCTTTGGGAGCCAGGCTGAGACCCACCCCCCTCCTCAAGGCCATACCCTGGGAGATATCCATTCCAGCTCTGTGCCTGCCTGGGGGTGACCCTGAGTCACTGACCCTCTCTGAGCCTCAGGGTCCAACGGGGACAGGCGTCCCTGCCCAGCGTGAGTCAGCTGTAGGGATTGTGAGGTGCCAGGAAGGGGTTACCACCCCACGGGGCCACCAAGTGGGGCCTGGGGGGCAGGCTGCAGCCGGACTCCACCTGGAGGCTCAGGCGCCCTGAGTGGGACTGGCGATGGGGAGGTGGCAGGTGGGTTGTGGGGTGCCTTCTGCTCGTCTGCCCAGAGCAGGCGCTCCAGCTGGGCCGCCCACAGCTTCCAGGGCCCTCCCCGCCTTCTCTGTCTTCTGCTGGTTGACCCCTGGCCCTCTGAGGACAATAGGGTTTCCTGGTGACCACTGGGCTGTGGGTCACAGAGAGCTGGCTGGAATCCCAGCTCTGCCAGGTCACGTCACCGCCAGTGGAGAAGGGTTTCCAGCTCCTGTATCAACATCGGGGTGACACGTCCCCTCACAGGGCTGCAGGCCTGTTAATATAACCTTGATGAAGCGCAGTGCCCGGGGCCAGGGTGTGCTGGAGGGGCGACCCCATCTCTTCCCTGCCTAGTGCGAGGGGAGGCGTGGGGGCCCTGGAGCGTGTGGGGTACCATGCTGGCGCCCTCCTCCCTCCTCCCACACAGAACTATTTGCAGCCGAGCTGGAAGCCACACAGCAAGTCCCACTGCATTTCAATTGCATCCCTCTCTGCCTGGAGGAGGACGTGGGGCCTGGGCGGGGGTCCTTCCTGCCCACAGTACCAGGTCAGCAGGGATGCAGCTGGTGGCCTGGCTCACGTCAGCCTTCTCGGCCCAGGGGCCCAGAGGGAGACGAGACCCAGCCTTGCCCACATGCACGGTGACGCTCTACGTCTACAGCTGCCTGAGGCAAAGCCTGTGCCCAAGGGCTCAGGCTGTGTGTCCGCTGCTCGGGGGGTTTGAACCTGGGCCTGGATGCTCACTCTCTGAGAAGCCTAGGGGGGTCACTAGGTCCGAGGATCCATTTCCTCACTTGTCAAATGGACTGAACAAGGTCATTGTGTTAATTTCCTATTGCTGCCCCAGTCAATGGCCACAAGCTTAGTGGCTTGACACAATACACGTCTGAAACGTGTGTCAGGCAACAACAATCGAAGTGTTGGCAGGGATGTGTTCCTTCCAGAGGCTTACTTTTTCCAGCTTCTAGAGGCTGCCGACATTCCTCGGTTCATGGCCCATCCTCCATCCTCAAGGCCACCCGTGACTCACTCTGACCTCTAACCTTCCTCATCGCATCCGCTTCTCCAACCCTGACTCCTGCCTTCCTCTTGCCCATGTAAGGACCTTGTGATTACTTTGGGCCCAAGGGCGTAATCCAGGATCACCTCCTCACCTCTAGATCCTTCGCTTAATCACACCCACAAAGTCCCTTTGCTATGTAAGGTGACAAATTCACAGGTTCCAAAGATCAAGACATGGACATCTTTCGGGGCTGTTTTTCTGCCGACCCCTCCTACCACGCGTGGATTCAGAAATACGGAAGATCAGGAGTTCCTGTCGTGGTGCAGTGGTTAACAAATCCGACTAGGAACCATGAGGTGGTGGGTTCGATCCCTGGCCTCGCTCAGAGGGTTAAGGATCCGGTGTTGCCGTGAGCTATGGTGTAGGTCGCAGACGTGGCTCGGATCCCGCGTTGCTGTGGCTCTGGCATAGGCTGGCGACTACAGCTCCGATTAGACCCCTAGCCTGGGAACCTCCATATGCCGCGGGAAGCAGCCCTAGAAAAGGCAAAAAAAAAAAAAAGACAGAAAAAAAAAAGAAATACGAAGATCAGAGTCATTAAATTCCACCATCTGGCGTTCACCTTCTCAGCATTTTGGCCTATGGCCTTCCAGGAGTTTCCTGTGAGTGTATATTTTTAATGAAGTGAACTCATACTAAGTTTAACACTTTACAGACACTTTCACTTAAGCTTCCCCTTGTCATTCAATCCTGTGGACAATTAAAGACAACCTAACCTTTTTTTAGTAGTAGTAGTAGTAGTATTTAACCCTGGCCCTTATTGTCAGTCAGTTAGGCTGCTCACACTGTCACACCACAAACAGTGGACTAATTAAGGCTGGCTCACACCGATTGAGCATTTACGATGCACCAGGTACTGCTCTAAGCAATCGACGTGTAAGAACTCATCTAACCTTCATGACAGCCCTATGCAAGGGATGCTTCTCCCACAGATACTGGTACAGATGAGAGATGAAGGCTTCTTCAGAAGACGAAGGAAAAAAGAAAAAAAAAGGAGTTCCCGTCGTGGCGCAGTGGTTAACGAATCCGACTAGGAACCATGAGGTTGCGGGTTCGATCCCTGCCCTTGCTCAGTGGGTTAACGATCCGGCTTTGCCATGAGCTGTGGTGTAGGTTGCAGACGCGGCTCGGATCCCGCGTTGCTGTGGCTCTGGCGTAGGCCGGTGGCTACAGCTCCGATTCAACCCCTAGCCTGGGAACCTCCATGTGCTGCAGGAGCGGCCCAAGAAATAGCAACAACAACAACAACAACAACAATAACAACAACAACAACAACAAAAAGACCAAAAAAAAAAAAAGAAGACGAAGGAACTTTCCTGTGATTGGGTGATGCTGTGGTAGGATTCGAACTCAAGTCACTTGACTCCAAAATCCACAATCTGAGCCACTTACACACACATTTTCTCCAGCATTTCTGACTATCTTAGGATGGACTTCTAGGAGGAATGTTGGTTTGTGCAGGAACCAAACCACACACTTTCTGTAGATTATCTCATTTAATCCTCACAATTCTATGAGGTGATCTATACAGGAAATGGAGCCCAGCTAGGTTGGCTCGAGTTGCTAGATTCTGTCCGGCAGTTCTGTGCAGAGGTCAATCAGGAACAGCAGAGAGGGCCAGGGGTTCCTCTCCCAAAAGCTTACCTTGCCAGCTAGCCCCCCAGTGCATTGAGGTGCAGACAGAGGGTACCATCCACGAGGAGGTGCCAAAGCAGGAACCCAGTCGGAGCTGGGTGGGGTCTCCTTTCTCTGGCACCTCAGGTACTGAGAAGCTCTCCCATGAAAAGTCCACTAGGGCTGATGCGACAGGATGCTGACTTCAGGATTCAGCTGTCCTTCTGGTGCGATCAGGCAACAAAATCCTCAAAGGCATCTGCATACAGAATGAGACGTAGGTTTGGTCCCAGGGTGCTCCTGGACGGGTGGAAGCTACCGGGCACATTAGAGGTACTGATACAGTATTGCTGGCCGATCCGTCCTAATTGTGGATTGATCCACATCTTAATACCACTAATTTCAACAACAATAAAAGCATTTCTCAGAGTTCCCGTCCTAGCTCAGTGGTTAACTTATCTGACTAGGAACCATGAGGTTGCAGGTTCGACCCCTGGCCTCCCTCAGTGGGTTAAGGATCCGGCGTTGCTGTGAGCTGTGGTGTACGTCGCAGACGCGGCTCGGATTCTGAATTGCTGTAGCTGTGGCGTAGACCGGCGGCTACAGCTCCGATTGGATCCCTAGCCTGGGAACCTCCAAATGCCGCGGGTGCGGCCCTAGAAAAGACAAAAGACGAAAGACCAAAAAAAAGAAAAAAAGCATTTCTCGAATCCACTCTCATAGATCAGAAAACTGAGACCAGGATGATAAAGTGACACATGAAAGAACATGACCTGTATTCCACCTAAACCATCTGACACCATGCTCCATGCATAGCCTCCCTGCAGGAACCAGCATTATTTTTTTACGTTTTATTTTTTGCTTTTTTAGGGCCACACCCATGACATATAGAAGTTCCCAGGCAGGGGTTGAATCGGAACTACAGCAGCCGGCCAACACCACAGCCACAGCAACGTCAGATCCGAGCTGCATCTATAAACTATACCACAGCTCATGTCAAAGGCAGATCCTTAACCCACTGAACAGGGCCAGGGATCGAACCCACATCCTCATGATTACCAGTCAGGTTCATTAACACTGAGCCACGATGGGAACTCCCACTGCTATCATTTTTAATGCCCTCGATACGTATGAGTAAATGGTCCTACCAGCTTATACTCACATTGTAGGCTGTGACTGAGTCTGCTCAGTACTTGGGGCCTTGACCACTTGGAGGGTGGTTTGTAGCCAGCTGAAACCCCAAATCTGGCCTTTCTGTTGTTTGGCCATCTTGAGGCCATTCCAGCCTCACAGCATCACCCATTCTGACTGCTCTGGTTTGTGCAGGTGCCTGGGAGACACAGGTGTCCTGCGGGGATGACTCCATTGTCCACAGAGAAACCTTATCACAAAGGGAAGTCCTTATTATTCATTCACCAAATGACCCATCTACCAAAAGATGCCTACTCTGGGCCAGCACAGCTTTCTGGACCCCTGCCCTGCCCAGTGCCCCAAGACCGCTCCCAATGGTAGTGGGATCATGAGCCATCTCCCTCTCTGTGCCTCCGTTTCCTTACCTGCTTAAAGGGTAAGAAAGGGTTTGAATGACTGAAGCCTGATCATTTGTAACCTCAGATGTTGCCAAGTTTAGGAATAATAGGCATCTCTCCCAGAGAAACAGTGGGAGAGCTGGGGGTTAAGGAACAGATTAGTGTGAAGCACCTGACACAGAAGATGCTCAAGTCAAAGTGAGGCTTGGGGAGCTTAACACTCGGGAGTAGGGGGAGCTTAGCAGCTCCTTTCCAAAAAGTAGAGTTTGGGACAGAGAAAAATCATAATGCTACCACGAGGAACCTGGCAGACACCACCTTAGCCTAGTGATCGAGGTCAACCTCCCCAAGGGCTGACATGTACCCCAGACAGGACGGGATGAGATGGCGCTTCACCCCTGTGGTTTTCTTCCCCTAAACCCGTAACCCCAGACTAGTCCTGAGAAAACCTTAGAAGAACCCAAAGTGAGGAGCTTTCTACAAAATATCTGACAACACTCCTCAAAACTGTCAAAAGCATGAAAAACAAGGAAAGTCCGAGAAAGAGACCCAAGCTAGAGGAACCTATGGATACCTAACAGTATAATGTGGTGTAAGTCCCAATATAATGTGGTGTAGGTTCCAAGACGTCCAAGGGACATGGATATAATGGATTGGTGACATCAGAATAAAGCTGAGAGTTTAATAGCCATATACCAGGGCTGCTTCCGCAGTTGTGACAAATATACCAGATACCATAAGGGGTTAATATTAGGGGAAACTGCATGAGGCATATATGGGGATCTATGTTATCTTTGCAACTTTTCAGTAAATCTAAAGCTATCTCGGAATTAAAAGTTTCTTTAAGAGAGGAGTGCGATCTGGGCGACCAAGCACATGAAAAGAGGCTCAGCATCATTCGTCATGCGGGAAATGCCGATCCAAACCACAATGAGATACCACTTCACCCCCACTAGAGTGTCTATAATCAAAAAGACAGACAATAACAAGTGTTGGCTCAAATGTGGAGAAACTGGCGCCCTTGGGTGTTGCTAGTGGGAGTGTGAAATGATGTAGCCGCTCTGGAAAACAGTTTAGTAGTTTCTTAAAAAGTTTAGCATTGAGTTACCCAGAAATCCCTTTCTTGAGTATTTACCCAAAAGAAAAGGAAATATCTGTCCCTGCAAAGACCTGTACGTGTCCGTTCAGAGCTGCTTTACTCCTAACAGCCCTAAACTGGAAACAGCTCAGATCCCCATCCACAGATGAATGGAGAAACAAATTGTGGTCCGGCCACAAAATGGGATACTCCTGGCAAGAAAAAAGGAATGGGCTGTTGGTACACGAGAACATGGATGGATTTCAATGTCATGATGATGAGTTTGAGAAGCCAGTCAAAAAAAGAAAAACGACTGCATGATTCCATTTACAGAAAACTCTAGAAAATGCAATAAGACTACTCAATAGGACAGAAAGCAGACTTGTGATTGTGGGGGACAGGAGGGGACTGAGAAGGGCAGAGAGGGGCAGGCAGGTGGGGTTACAAAGAGGATGAGGCAAGTCTGGGAGACGACAGATATAGTCACTGAATTGTGGTGATGGCTTCATGGGTTTAAACATAGGTCAGAACATATCACATTGTACTATTTAAATGCGTGCAGTTTATTATGTGTCAATTATAACCCCAAAAGATTTTTTTTTTCCAAGAGAAGCCTGAGGATGGGGACAGGGCCATATGGCCTTAGTCTCACCACCTGTGATTTGAGGGGATGGTGTGTGTCCCATATCCCCCGAAAGCCAGGGGTGAAGAGGTGCCAAGGTGAGGCCTGGCCTGGCAACCCTGGGCTGGGCAGCTGGGGGGCCCTAGCAATGTGGGTCCCCTCCCAGTGGAGGGGGGATCCCTTACTCCCCCTTTTTTCCTTCTAAAGAAAAAAAACCCACAAGATCCTACATATACTTTGGGGATTTTTCAACACAATTGTCTAAAAATAGCCTGGGCCACCGCAGCTCGATTCCTTTTTAGGAAGGGTTTCGGCAGCCCAGCCTGTCCTGGCAGCCAGCTCAGGAAGTAGAGGCTCAGCAGGGCAGGGCCTGGGGCAGGGGCCGGGGACCAGAGCCATGGGGACCCTTCCCTTGCTCAGGCCCGGCCCACCTCCTGTCTCCCACCTCTCAAGAGCCGGGTGGCCCAGATCACAGGGCATAGCAAGCAGCCACCTGCTTCCTCGCTGCTCGCTGGGCACCACCTCCCCCGGGGCTGGGCCCACAGCCCCAGTGCCTCTCAGCCCCTGTTATAGTGCCCTGTGTGGCATGGCTGTGCCTCAGTTTTCCCATCTTGGAAGCAGAGTGCTCCGCTACCTAGCCCTGCTTGCCCCAGGGCTGGACCATGCCCACTGGGCCAAGGGTATGGATGGCCCTGGCAAATGGTACACACCTGCCCTTCCCTGTGGTGGAGCCCACAGGGCAGGCTCGAGGAGGCTGTGCCCTGGCCAAAGGCCCCCCTGAGCTGGCCCTGAACCCTAGCACACTTTCTTTCCTGGGGCCGTGGGCTTGTACTCCCCCTGGGGCTGTGACAGAAAGAATATGATGGGTGAAGACCTTGCACGGGTGACAGTGCCCAGGTGTGCTAACCACATTCCATGATGAATGACCCTCCCACCAAACCTGAGGCTGCTGCTCATATGATGCCCTGTTAGGGATGAAGCTGTAGCCCCCCAAGTTCATATGATGACATGCTAACCCCCACTGTCTCAGAATATGATTCTATTTAGAGACAGGCCTTTAAAAATGTGAAAGAGGAGTTCCCATCATGGCGCAGCGGAAACGAATCCGGCTAGGAACGATGAGGTTGCAGGTTTGATCCCTGGCCTCACTCAGTGGGTTAAGGATCCGGAGTTGTCGTGAGTTGTGGTGTAGGTCACAGATGCAGTTCGGATCTGGCATTGCTGTGGCTCTGGCGTAGGCTGGCAGCAATAGCTCTGATTAGACCCCTAGCCTGGGAATCTCCGTATGCCACAGAGATTTAAAAAAAAAAAAAATTAAAAAAACAAAACAAAACGTGAAAGAGTTACCTGAGGTCACATGGGTGGACATGGACCAATATGATAGGGGAAGACTGGGAGGCAAGAAGAGGAGACTAGGACACAGGCTCATGCAGAGGGACGACCGTGGGAGGACACGGACAAGGCAGGCGTTGTCTCATCAAAGAGAGAGAGACCTCAGAGGAAACCAACCCTGCTGACACCTTGACCTTGAACTTCTAGCCTCCAAGACTGTGAGAAAATAAATGTCTGTTGTTTAAGCCTCCAGTCTGTGTACTTCGTTGGGCAGCCAGGGCAGCCTGGTAGGCGCCCTATTATGGATGAAAAGGCCGGGGTTTGGAGAGGTAAGAAAGGTACCCAGTGTCACATAGCTGGTGAGCACCTGGGCAGCACGTGAAGCCAGGACCATCTGTCCCCCAGGCTCTTTCCACCTTCCCTGGAAGGAAGAGCGTTGCTCTCTGCCTGTCCCCGAATGAGCACAGGTGGTGAAGGGGATCCTGCCATTGAGGGGGCCCATTTACCTCTCCCACAGGTGGCCCAGGTCGCCACACCCACCCCAGGTGAAGAGAAGCAGGAGGGACAGTGGGATGGACACAGGAGGCTCAGGACCCTCAACCTGCCAGCAGGTGCTCAGCTGAGCAGGGTCGAGTGGAGCTTGGCACCCAACACCCTTTCCCCTGCCCCTGCCCAGGGACCTCGTCAGGATGGGGCCTCCTGCACAGCTCTTCCCAACTCGCCCCAGGAGGACGGCTGGCAGGTGAGCCAGGAGCTCTGCTCAAGAGTACCAGGCACAGGGTCCATCACGGTGGAGAAAAGTGGGTATTTCGGGCCCTGCACCTGTAGCCAGAAGGAGTGACAGAGGGAGCAGAGGAAGAGTCTGCGCTTGGAGCCAGCAGGTCTAGGGGCAACTCCACCGCCTTACTATGCCGCATTCAAAACATATACTGTCCCCCGGTTTCTTCATCTGTAAAGTGGGGAGATGCTCCCTAGGCCATTGGAAAGACAGGCCAAAGCACGCTTTTCCTCTCCTCTCCTCTCCTCCCCTCCCGCCCCTTCCCTCCCCTTCACCTTCCCTCCCTTTCCCCTGCAGAACCGAGGGCTAGAAGCTTGTAGGTCACAGTACACACAGAGACACGCACCAAGGCATGCACACCCGTGTTGCACACTCTTGCTCACACACCCAGGCATGCACCAGGCATACACGCACCCTTACAGCACAGAGGGGTGAAGGGGGCTGGGCTGTGACTCCCACTTCCCACCTCCTCTCAGTCTTCAGGCCTGCCTCCCCAAGGGCTGCTGTTGCCATGGCAACCAAGGCAGGCTCAGGGTCTGGAGCCAGAAGACCAGCTCCCCCATTATCCAAGTGCAATTAGTTTCACAGGGCGCTCGGGAGGGCAGAGGGTGGTGTGGAACCCGGCTGTGGCTGCAAGAAGGTATTGAGGAGCCCTGCCCTGCCCTAACCCCCCCTCCAAGAAAGTGCAGCTCCCCTGGGGCACAGATGATGGGGCAGGCTTCGGAGCAGAAGCTTCAGAGACCAGGAAAGGCCTGTGGCTGGGAGAGAGAGGAAGCCACAGCAAGAGCCCAGGCCATGTCTCCGGCCACCTCCACGCCCAGCCGGGACCAGCACCTACAAGAGGTGGCCCCAACTGCTGTCCCTGTGTCCTCCAGCCAATGGCTGCCCTCCCACTCCTCCAGGTGGGTTTCCCTAAGAGGGCTTCCCCTGAGCTCTGCTTTTCCCTTCTTTTCATTTTTCCTTTTTTCCTTCTCTTTTTTCTTTTTACAGCCACGCCTGCGGCATATGGAAGTTCCAGGGCTCGGGGTTGAATCGGAGCTGCAGCTGCCAGCCTACACCACAGCCATGGCAACTCCAGATCTGTGCCGCATCTGTGACCTATGCGGCTGCAGCTTGGGACAACGCCAGATCCCTAACCCACGGAGCGAGGCTAGGAATCGAACCCGTGTCGTCATGGACACTATGTCAGGTTCTTCACCTGCTGAGCCACAATGAGAACGCCTCTCTTCTTTTCAAAGTGTCCTCACTGGTCCCTGCATCCTCATGGACCCCCGCCTGTCCTTCCTCTCCAGCAGAGAGCCTCCAAATTGTGGGAGGTGCTCTTTCCATCACGACCACAGCACAAGTTCACCGTTTGCCTTTAAACTGCACTTACCACTCTTTGAAGAGCTTTACATGGATTACCTGAGCCCTTTCCACTTCCTATCCAAGGTCCCCGACCAGAGCGTCCAGGTGCTGGGACGGCCCAGCCTGCCTGCATCTCATTGCAGGGCCGCATCCCCCAGGCTCCTCCTATACACCTTTCCCAGCTGGCCCTGGGGGCGCAGGAGGCAGCAGAGACTGCAGGACTGTGTCCGCTTCTCAGCCCCAGCCCTGGACCCTGGAGTCAGAGACCTTGGGTTTGAGATCTGACCCCACCATGTGCAGCTGTGTGACCTTGAGTCTGTCCCTTGTCCCAACTTACTCCTCTGTAAACGGGCGAGTAATAAAAGCACTTCATTTGCCAGTTTGTTGTAAAAACTAACTTCGGTCATGTATTGAAAACTCCGCATGAGTCCCCACTCGCAGTGAGCAGCTGATGAGGATCACAGTTTAGGCTGCAGGCAGCGAGAAGCAGGAGGTGTGTGTTCCGGCCCCCCCCCCCCCCCCCCCCCCCGCTCCCCTGGCTATCAGAGCACCTTGTCTGGGCTACAGTGTCTCCACTCAGGGCTGAGAAATCCCCCAAGGGCCCCTTTTTCCCTGCTGCGATGTCCTCTACAGGCCAGGCGTGTGGCACATGGGGACCACAGGGAATGTGGCAGCAGTCAAGACTGTCCCACCTGCTCTGTGACATCAGGCAGGTCACTGCTCGCAGAGCTCGGTGGGTTGCTTGTCATGTGAGAGGCTCAGGCTGGTACTGGCCCCTCTCGAACACCGTTGGGGACTGTGTGACACCGCAGAGCCCTCAGGCGGCCCTCCCCACTGGGGCCTGCTCTGTGCCAGGTGCTGGGTGGCCGTCCCCCAGGGGCCAGCCCCTTCCCTCAAGGCCTCCTCCAGGGTGAAGCTGGGCTCGGCTCCCCAGCTGGACTGCAAGGCCCCGGCCGTAACCAGCCTCTTCTGCCCCACGCTGCCCACATGCCCCCGGCCCCACCCCCAGAAGTTCTCCCCGAGTTCCTGGGAGAGGGCCAGTGGCCCTGGCGTGTGACGGTGTTTGGCTTTGTCCTGTCAGAAGAGCAATTTTTTCCTCTCCTTGGCTGTACTTTCTTTTAATGACTGTTTGGCTCGGGGCCGAGGCTGGATCAAAGACTCCCTGGGGGGAGGACGGCTGGACAGCATGTTTGTTGTGAGAAAATCGTGGAAGTGAGGCCTGTGGCTCTGGGGCTGGAGGGGGTGGGTGGGCCGGGGGATGGCTGAGTCCTGGGCGGAGAGGGCGGACTCTCCTTCCACCAGAGATGCAGCAAAGGAGGTGAGGACAAGGGCCAGGGGAGGGGAAAGTGCCCTTCCAGGGGAGGTGAGAACAGGAGTCTCCTGGCACATTTGCCGTGATTGGGCAACCTCTGGGCCAGAGCATAAGGTCCTAGTGGACCCCGTCTTCAGGGCAACCTGTAAGAGGGTGAGGGTGGGGCGAGGCGCCTGGGGCCATCTCCATAAGCTTCTGAGCCCCTGGCCTTGCCTCTGCCACACAAGGTCCCCACCCCGCCCCGCAGGAAGGAGACGCCCGGGAAGCACCCTCTGTTTGAGGGTCTCGGCATCGAAGGAGAGAAAAGCTGTCCCCAGGCTGGCCCCCAAAGGTGCCAGTAGGGAAAAAGGACAGGGGCCTGGAAACACACCTGCTGGTGGCAGCCTGGAGCAGCCCAGCGGGGTGAGGTTGCCAGGTGGTAAACAGGAGGGAGCAGGCGCATCCCCTGGGAGCTGTTCCCAAGCGGCCCTTGATGTTGTTTTGGAGAAGAGAGCGGAGGCCAGGGCCCTGGAGAGCGGAGGGAGGGAGGGAGCTGGCACACGGGGAGGCCCCGCTGGAGCCTGGACCCAGGGAGGGCCCATGTGGCTGGCCGTATGACACACCCCTGCACACACACCCTGCACACACGTCCCTAATGTACACACCCCTGCACACTCACCTGGCACACATACCCCTATGTACACACCCCTGCACACTCACCCAGCACACATACCCCTGTATATTCACATCCCTGCACATACAGCCCTATATACACACACCCTGTATGTACACACCCCTGAACACACACCCTTATATACACACCTCTGCGCACTCACCCCTATATACACACCCCTGCACACACACCTTGCACGCATATCCCTATACACACACCTGTACCTACACCCTGCATACACATCCCTATACACACACCCCTGCACATACAATCTGCACTCACACCTGTACCTACACCCCCCACACACACCCTGTATCCACCCCCAGCACACACTCCCTGCACACACACCCCACGTGCAGCCCTGCAACACCCTGCGTGCTGTGTGAGGCCACATGGTGGAGTAGAACGTCTGGATTCAAATCCCAGCTTCCTCACTTCCTGGCTCGTGACTTTGCCATGTCCCTTAGCCTCTCTGAGCCTTGGTTTCCCCATCTGCCAGCTGGAGCCATGACCCTTGCTCGACCTCTGGGTCATCTTGAGACCTGATGTGTTAATTGCCAGTTCAGTTTGTTGACATCTTTCTCCTAGTTACGGAAACTGTCTCTAGGGGTTAGGGAAGCGCCCAGGGCCAGGCCGAGTCACAAGCCCTGGACCTAAATGACATTCTGACTCTAGAGATCATGTGTACACACACGTCACACGTCACGATGGTGCCCACTCGCAGGTGCCCATGTGAATAAGTGACGGTGTGCACACACACCATATGGACACACACACCACATGGACATACACACTGCGGTGACAATGGCCATTGTGCTAGGTGATTCACATGTGCTCACACTGAGCAAGTCACACCTCACTGCCTCCCACATGTGTCTGGCTGCACGTATCAGAATCCAGCTAAACCACAAGTGCAATCCTTGCTTGTTTAATAAGGACCCTGGGCACAGGGGGCTTCAGGTTGCTTTGGCAGTCTTGTGAGGTCATTAAGAATCCAGATTTCCATATCTCTGGAGTTCCTGTTGTGACTCAGCCGAAACGAACTCAACTAGTATCCATGAGGAGGCGGGTTTGATCCCTGGCCTCACTCTGTGGGTTAAGGATTCATCATTGCTGGTAGCTGCGGTGTAGGTCACAGATGCAGCTCAGATCTGGCATTGCTGTGGCTGTGGTGTAGGCTGGTGGCTGCAACTCTGATTCAACCCCTAGCCTGGGAACGTCGCATGCCTCAGATTCAGCCCTAAAAAGACATAAAAACAAACAAAAAAAGATTTTGGGGTCCCTGAACCTAGGAATGCTCTGAGCCCCAGCCCTGGTGGCTCCAGCTCTGTGGCTGTCATGAGCTTTGCTGCATGCTGGGCCCTGCCAGCCACCTGCCTTCCTAGAATGGCTTCTCGCCTTCTGTTTGGCCTGGGCTCACCTTCCAGCAGCACCAGTCTGTGTCCTCAGCCCTGGCAGAGCCTCAGCCCTTCTGGATCAGAGTCTGGGAAGGAAGCTCCCACCTATGCAGATCAGAGCCCCAGGGCGCTTGCCTCAGGGGCACCCTGCCCCATGGTGCCCTGCCCAAGACCCCTCCTGGCCCTCCCCTCCCTGCGCATCACCTACAGCACCCTTCCCGGCCACCTTCTGAGAATTTACCTCCCCGTAAATGCTCTTGGGAGTCAAGGATGTGTCCCTGCCTCCGGGCGCCAGCAAAGGCCGGATGTGAGGGATGCATGCGCAGAGACTGCAGAAGAGGGGGTGGTTGCGTCCCCAGGGCTGGCTTCCCTGTGTGCAGGGGTGGCGGGGGGTAGCGTCTGAAAAGGTTACTGAGGCTTGTTTTACTCAAAGGCTTTGGTTCTTTTCATCGCGGTGACTTGGAGACCAGAGCTGGGGGAGGTCGGAGGACACAATGGGGCTTTCAGTGTCCCTGTCCCTACTGGGCAGGTGGGCGGCAGGCCAGGGGCTGGGGCGGCTTCTCTGGCTGCTGTGGCTCTCCCTGCAGGGAGGAAAGGGAGGGTTGGGACAAGGCCAGGCCCAGAGCTCCCTATTCAGCCTTTACCTGCTGCTGAAGACCCTCCTGTGCGCAAGGCCAGAGCTGGGGCTTGGAAACCCCGCCCCGGAGAACATTCAGATGGCCACGTGGGTCACTGTGGGGCCCTGCCTGGCAACATCTGGAGATATTTGGGGCTGTTATAAGTAGCAGGAGCCCGACTGTCTCAAGTGGGTAGAGGACGAGGATGCCACTAAACATGCTACAGTGCCCAGGATAGGTCCCCATGTGGGATTATCAGAGTCCCCCACCTGCCATGTCAATAGCACATCTCTGGACAGGCGGGGGCGTGGCCAGAAGCATGGACTCTCCTGTAATTGTACGATGCTGCCTGGCAAAAGCCCTGTGGTTACTAGTCAGGTGGCTCCGGAGAGCAGCACATGGCCTCCGTTAGGCCCTGGGCAGGACAGCCTGCTGACCACACCGGGATCCGTCCTGTCCCCAGCTCACCACATCCCAGCAGGCGCCTGGGTGCAGCTCTCACTGTGGGGCACAGGGTGGCCCGGGCCCGGCTGGACTGGGAGAGCCTGGGTGACAGCCAGCCCCAGCAGGCCTCAAGCAGGGACAGCTTGCATATGTGTAAGCGCCCAGCCTTCCTGGTCCTGTCCCCCCACTTTCTGAGTCTTTCCTGCCTGGAGCACTGAGGCCTGGATGTGAGCAACCAAAAAGGGCAGAAGCACCAGCTCAGGGCCAGAACCTCCTCCCAACCTTCCAAACACGATCCTCACCCTGCACCTGGCCCTCCAGCCCCGGTGACCTGACCTCAACCTGCTTTCCTAGCTGAACCCCCCACCCCGCCCCGTGCTTCCCACCCCTGGACCCCTCGGGGTCCCTCCTGCACGGCCTTGTCCCCTTCCTGCCCGGGGGTTTGTGCTTGTGGAGCCTTCCCAGCACGCCCACCATGGGGATGGCCTATATCTTTCCCCGACTATGTCACTCCATGCCCAGGTCCACTTCCAGACCCTGAAAGGGAGGCCTCAAGGATTCCATTCAGCACTTACTGCGTCTGAACTTCTCACAACAGAAAATGGCTTTAATAAGCTTTTTCTTTCTTTTTTTTTTTGTCTTTTTGCCATTTCTTGGGCTGCTCCCGCGGCATATGGAAGTTCCCAGGCTAGGGGTCTAATTGGAGCTGTAGCCACCGGCCTACACCAGAGCCACAGCAACATGGGATCCGAGCCGGGTCTGCGACCTACACCACAGCTCACGGCAACGCCGGATCCTTAACCCACTGAGCAAGGGCAGGGATCCAACCCGCAATCTCATGGTTCCTAGTCGGATTCATTAACCACTGCACCACGACGGGAACTCCTAAAAAGCTTTTTTTATCTTTTTTAAGTTTTTTTTTTTTTCCTTTTTTAAGGCTGCACCCGCAGCACATGGAGGTTCCCAGGCTAGGGGCTGAATCAGAGCTGCAGCTGCCGGCCTATGCCACAGCCCCAGGAACGCTGGGTCCGAGCTGCATCTGGGCCCTACGCCATGGCTGGCATCAATGCCAGATCCTTACCTCACTAAGTGAGGCCAGGGATGGACCCCCACATCCTCATGGATACTAGTCCGATCCTTAACACACTGAACCACAACGGGAACTCCTAGTACGCCTTTTAAAAAAACTTTACGCGTGTTTGTATGTTAGAAAAGTGTAAAGAAAATAAAAGCTACCTTCAGGGGAAACCACTGTTAGCATTCTGGTAACCATCTGCACACGCAAGACAAAAGCTGTAAACCTCAGTGTACGATTTCACGTAAATAGGTCTCTTTGTATTCGCTGTCATGGGACCTGCCTTTTCACCCCTCAGTGTGCCAGGTAGAACCGTCTGTGTCAACAGAAACATCTCCACCCCATCTGATCTAATGGCTGGGCCATATTCCACTGGACAGAGCGATTGTAGTCTAATTATTCTGGTCTCTAGTAATGGACCTTCAGACTCTTTCCAATGTTTTATTTTTACACACAATGCTCCGATGCATGTCCTTTTACGTAGTTCTTTGCCCACTTGTCTATTTCCTTAGCTCTGGAACGGGTAGGTAATTTAAACCTGGGGAACATGTTTCCAAATTGGCCTTTAGAAAGATGGTATCCATTAATAATAATAATTATTATTATTCTAGCTCTTGGAGTTCCCATTGTGGCTCAGCAGTTAAGGAACATGTCTAGTATCCATGAGGATGGGGGTTTGATCCCTGGCCTTGCTCAGTGGGTTAAGGAGCCAGCATTGCCGTGAGCTGTGGAGTAGGTCACAGATGTGGCTTGGATTTGGCATCCCTGTGGCTGTGGTCTAGGCCGGCGGCTACAGCTCCCATTGGACCCCTAGCCTGGGAACCTCCATATGCCATGGGAGCGGCCCTAAAAAGACAAAATAATAATAATAATAATAGCTCTGATGTATTATGCACTTTGTCCTTGCCTGGCACTGCTCTAAGAATTTTATATCTACTAACTCATTTAATCTACTCCCCAAACCTGCGAGGTGGGTACTTTCATTATCCGTTTTGCAGAGGAGGAAAGTGAGGAACAGGAGGTTTCTGTCGGTGGCCAGGCGTTAGCAAGGGGCAGAGCGTTAGTTCATGAAGGCTCCCGTGTACCCCCATACTCCTGCCAGTATTAAGAGAAACATTTCTAATCTTGTCATAATCTAAAGGAAGAAAACAAGAAAATCTCATCGTTGCTTTATTTTCATTTTTGTTACGGATGAAGTCGATTTCCACCCTCCAAGTATTTATCCGCCATCCTTTTTATGACTGTTTTTTTATTTTTGGCCATGTCTGCCGCATACAAAAGTTCCAGAGATCAAACCTGTGTCACAGCAGTGACAACACCAGGTCCTTAACCTGCCGAGCCACCAGGGAACTCCCAAAGCCTTTCTAAAAATTCTTTTAGGAGTAGTTTCTCGTGTCTTTTCCGCATGCATCTTTGTATTGATTTGTAGTGGCTTCACACACTGCATGAATCAGCCACTGGTCATTAGCTGCCTGCCCCCGCGTAAACAGTGAGGCTGTGGGGAGAGGGGCTGCCGCCCTCCTTGGATGCCCAACCAGGCAGAGCCTGGTATAGAGCAAGCTCCTCATGGTTCAAAAGGGAGGCTGGGGGCTCCCAGCACAACTTGTTTATCATCGATTCTTTTTTCATCTTTTTAGGGCCACACTCACAGCCTATGGACGTTCCCAGGCTAGGGGTCTAATTGGAGCTTCAGCTGCCGACCACACCACAGCTCACGGCAACACCAGATCCTTAACCCACTGAGCGAGGCCAGGGATCGAACCCGCAGCCTCTTGGTTCCTAGTCGAATTCATTTCTGCTGCGCCACGACAGGAACTCTTATCATTGATTCTTAACTCTTAACCTGAAATGACAGCTCCCTCTGTCTGGGGAGTTGGGTGGGTTTACAGAATGAACGTTCTCAGACCAACATCTTCTTGGACTCCCAGATGGCCAAGCAAAGCAGGGAGGGTGCAGCCCCTTGCTACAGATGAGGAAACTGAGGCCCAGGGCTGCTTCATGGAGTACCGAAGCGTTCATGTCCAAGACTGACCTCGCGCCCCCTGCTGCCTTGGTCCAAGCCTCGCCCTGCTCCATCTCTGACTGACAGGCGTGACAGGATGAAGGGGGTAGGGTTTCCTGCCCGTAAAGGACGTGAGGACGCAGCTGCCGGCGGCCCCAGCCTGCACATGGCAGGTCCTGCACCCACCGCTGTCACCTGCCCGCTGGCCTGGCCCTGCCTCTCTGAGCGCTCCCAGCTGGGGCTGAGCTGGAAGGGGAGCAGAGGGCTGGGCGGTTGCACAAAGGCCCCTTTGTGCCCGTTGCTAGGGCCTGGCTGTATTTACTCAGCCTCGGTAAACAGGAGGTGCCTGGAGGCCCGCTCTGTTATGACAACTCAGAGAGCGTGTTCTTTCCTTCCTGAGGCCGCGCAACCCCCAGCGGCTGTGGGGTGGTTCCCCACGGCGGAGGGGCTTCCCCGGGGCTGAGCTGCAGTGTCCTTGTCACACACGAGCTGGGCTGGAGGGCCTCTGAGAGGTCACTCAGCTCAGCACCTTTAGCTTCTGATGGGGATGCTGAGGCCCCGAGGGCTGGGGGTGGGGAGGGCCTGGCCCAAGGTCACAGGGGAGGGGTTGGCCAGATGGGCCTGGTCCTGAGGTCCTGTCCTCTGCACGGGCTTGATTTGTCCACCTGTCCCTTGCGTGCGGGTCATCCGCAGTGGGCTCAGTCCCCAAGTCCCGCCACCTTCCCGTCATCCCTGGGGCGTGGGGCGGGGAGGGTTGCCCACTCGCCCCAGGGTCCCCAGGACCAGGCCCCCCGGAGATGGACTACAACCCAAACCACAGTTATCTTTAAGGATCTCCATATCTTACCAAACCAAGATCCATCGAGATAGGGTTATAAGAAGCATGGTGTTATTTTTAATGTGTACAATTCATAAAATGCCTCTTTGAACACCCCACGCCCCCTCACCCCCAGGGCAATACCATGGTGAGGGTTACAAGCTGGTTATAGGGTTTATTTTCCACATACACACACTTGGGGGCCACGGGGGGTGGTGCATCCAGTGATGGGACCTCCTGGTGGCTATGAAATGAACTTGGTTTCACCCTGCAGACTCCTCCGTCACGCCCAAGGCCATCAGCTCCTTCAGAGAGAATATCAAAGGGCTACCTTTGAGGCCCTGGGTGCACGAGAGGCCTCCCGTGACGGGCCCAGCCCAAGGTGGCCAGCAGCCAGAGCTTCTGTGTGACCTTCAGCTGGGGCCGCCCGCCCAGCTCCTTCCTCCAGGGGAAGGCAGGCTGAGCTCTGGGCCCTGCCTCCCCCACCCCGAGGTCCCTGTTCGGCCTCACCTCACCCAGGGAGCCCAGGAGGGCTGAGGTGGGGACTCTGGGGGCCAGAAGCTGATTTAGGGGCATACGTACAACTCCTGAGCAGGTGCCTAATGGGCTTCCGACAGGCCCAGTGCGCCTCCTGGCCTGAGCCCAGCCGGCGCCTCCTGCCCACACCCCAGGCTTCACAAACAAAGGCCCTGTGTACCTTGGCCTTCAGGACGCTCACGGAGGGAATCCTTTGGGGAACAGAGTAGATTTCCTCAAAGCTGGGGGCGGGTCATCTGTGGAGGCCTCTTGACCTCAGGATCACCCCACCCTGGCAAACAGCCCCACTGCTCAGGGCCAGGCCCTGAGCTTGCCACAAGCCTGGCCCAGTGTTCTGTACAGAGCCAGCCCCAGGCTCTCGCCCTGGCAGGGGAAGGTCAGGGTCGCAGGACTCCCTTGGGGATGGCACAGGGCCTCCACCCGCTGCTGCCAGCCCTGGAGCCTGAGGGTTCCTTCCTGGCCCTGCTCGTCCCGCCTCCCGCCCCCAGCAGGTTGTTCTGGCAGAATCGTGTTAGTAGGAACTTCCCGGCCAGCCTCGGCCAGATGGCGGATAAGGAGAAGGTCTGGAGCCCTGGACCCAGCCCTGTGCCCCTACCGAGCTGGCCGTTATTGTCCCCATTTACAGATGAAGAAAGTGAAGCTCAAGAGGCCCCACGTGGCGCAGGGAGGGGCTTACGAGATAATATTGTGTCTGGAAACCGGCCTAGAAACTTTCTGCTGTGTCTCAGAAGGAAGCAGCGAGTGACTCTGACACCCATTAGTCATGTGGCATCCAGCAACTTACGCAACCTCTCCGGGCCTCCGCTTAATGAACAGGACCCATCTTCCAGAGCTGGCGTAGCAAGTGATTTTTCTTTTTTTTTTAATTTTTTTGCTTTTTTAGGGCCGCACCTGCAGCATATGGAAGTTCCCAGGCTAGGGGTCGTATCGGAGCTACAGCTGCCGGCCTACACCACAACCACAGCCACGTGAGATCCAAGCTGCGTCTGCGACCTACACCACAGCTCACGGCAACGCCGGATTCTTAAACCACTGAGCGAGGCCAGGGATTGAACCGCCTCCTCCTAGATACTAGTTGGATTCATTTCCACTGTGCCACATGGGAACTCCGCATTTATATCTTTCCAAGCATGGAGAAAAGCACGTGGTAGAGCATAATCATTATTTCAATACAATATTAATCGAACACTACGTTTATCAAATAAAGCAGATACTTATAATGGGACGATGATGATGAGAAGGACAAAGATTACAGGATGAAAATGATTCAGGGAAAGCAAAACATCTCAGGCCTATGGCTTCTAGAGATTTCTTTGGCTGAGGTGCCTCCAGGGCCCTGCGTTCTGGGGAAGGAGGAGCCAGTCATGCTGAGTCAGCATGACCTCCGTGGTCTGGCCTGGGCTGTCCCCTGGGCTACTCTCTAGGAATTCTCCGAAGGCCAGGTGAGTCGGGAACAGTCCTGCCCCTGCCCGCCTCTGCCTGGTGACTCACCCCAAGGTGTTGCTTGTGGCCTTTTTCTCCCAGGTTCTCAGTCCCAGCTGGAGCTGTGAGCTCACCAAGCAGCCCGAATTCGCTCCTCTGACTCAGGCTGGCTTCTCGGCTTATGGCCCCGTGCTGGGCACAAGACCCCTAACGGGAGGCCTGGTGGAGGGTGCCAGCCCTCCAGGAGCTCGCAGGTGAAGGGCAAGCAGACCTGTACACACATCATCCATGGAGCTCTGAAGGGGAGGAGGGTGAAGTGGCCTATGGCCCCAGAGAAAGGGGGGCACAGAGACCAAATTTGAGGTGACATCAGAGAAGTGCCTTGGTTTAGCACTAGAATCAGGCAGGCATGCCTGATGCCTCAGGACTGGTACTACGATGCCCATTTCAGAGATGACAAAACTGAGGCTCAAAAAAGTAGAAGGACTTGCCCAAGGTCATACAGCTAACAAGGAGCAGGGCTGTGTCCCCCAACCCCCCTGGCGGGTTCCTATTGCTCCTAGCAGCCAAGGCTTGAGCCATTTGGCCCTGACTCAAAGACCAGTTTTCAACACCCCTCCTTTCCTGGGCCTGCTTTCTGTTTGTTTGGGGTAAACAAGAAGAGAAGGGGAGGGAGGGTTTCTTCTAAGCCAGAGATGAAGAGCTTCTTCTGAGCAAGCCTGAGAAGGAAGCCCCAGGGAGAGCTGGCTTGTGGCTCCCTAGCCCATGAGGAAGAGGACAAAGCCTCAGCAAGGGGGCAGGGGTGCCACGCGACAGTGAACGATAAGCTGGGAAGAGCATCATTTCATGAGAAGGACTGGTCCTGGGGCCACAGAATGTGAGGTAGGGGAAAGAGGCAGGGGCAACCAGAGCCTGTGCTTTGATTGGCTGCATGACCTCAGCAGGTCACATAACAGTCGTGACTGACTATTTATGAAGAGCCCACTAGGTGCCAAGTACAATGCAAACACCTTACACACCTGTTCGCCCACTGATCCTCACGACAGCTCCCCCCTTCCAGACATTAGAGGCTAAGTGACTTGGCCAAGGTCGCCAAGCCGCGATGGGTCTGGTTTTCTCTGGAACCCATGTTTTTAGCCCCAGCTCTCATACCTTTGTGCTCTCTCCTAGAAAAAGCCAAGGGCAGGGAGCCCGGCCCAGCCTGGACCAGAGGACGCCGCAGGAGGAAGTGCTGGGGCGTGCTGGTGCTAAAGAGCCGGACTTTCAGGAAAACGCCAGCACTGGGCTTTCCGGGGATCGTCATACTGGGACCACGATGATCCCAGTGTGGGATGGGGATGCCCACCTATGTCCTGGATGGGCATCGCGGGTGGGATTCGGGTGACATCCAAACGGAATGGGTACTGCCAGTCATCAGAAAGAATGTCTGGGGGGCAGGGGAAGTAAGTTTTTCTCCTCTCCTTGGGCTCAGGGTTTTAGCCCTGGTGGTAGAGGCAGCAGCAGGAGCCCGAAGTGGTGAACGGTTTCTGGGACAATCAGCGTTAAGGACAAAGACCCACGGCCCCTCAGCCTTGATGGGGGCATCTCTCCTGGCCACCCTGGGGAGGGGAGGGCCGAGTCCCCACGCTTCCCGAGGCCTGGAGAGCACCAGGCAGGGAGCCATGCCCCAGAGGAAGAGTCAGCAGACTCCAAAGAAGGCAGCCACCTAACCCCAGCCCTGCCCCAGGAGAAGCTTCCAGAGAGCACACAAGGAGGTGGTGCCAGGGAAATGCACAGACACGGAGGGCCCCACTCTGAGGGGTGTCAAGTGGGGTCTCAGAAGAGTGAGGTGAGGGCTGTGAGAGTAACAAACAACAGGCAAACATGCGGTGGTTCAATGTTTTTTGGTTTTCTGAGTTTTTCGGGGTTTTTTTTAATTTATTTATTTTTTAACTTTTTAGGGCCACACCTGCAGCTTGTAGAAGTTCCCAGGCCAGGGGTCGAGTCAGAGCTACAGCTGCCGGCCTACACCACACCCACAGCAACGCAGGATTGGAGCCGCATCTGCAACCTATACCACAGCTCATGTCAATGGCGGATCCTTAACCCACTGATTGAGGCCAGGGATTGAACCCACGACCTCATGGTTCCTAGTCGGATTCATTTCTGCCGTGCCACGATGGGAACTCGTATCCTTTTTCTAAAGAGGGCCTGGCAGAATACAGCCCAAGGGCCAAATCAGGCCCTCAGCTTGTTTTTTATAAATAAAGTTTTATTGGAACACAGTCACGCCCATGTGTTTACTATCACCTATGTGTAAAGTTTCATTGCTGTCATGGAGACTGTGTGACCCACAAAGTGGAAAATATTTACTCTCTGGCCCCTTACAGAGTTTTCTGACTACCCCCCATCCTAGACGTATATGTGCCTTAAGTTTCTCTGGCTGTGAAGCTGAAAATGACCATGAGGGGCAAGAAGAGAGGAAAAGAGGCCCATTCAGAGGCTGGCTTCTTAAAGACATGCAAATTGAAATACTATCACAATTTTGCTCTTTATTTCTACAATTCAAATATTGATGCACACATATTTTTAAATTAAACTACATATACATAGATTATACATAATTCTTTATATATATCTAGTTCTCTGCAAAGGTTTCTAGGACTTGTCTCTGGTTGAGGAAGTACAGATTTCTGTGGGTTTTCATGAACAACCAGCGTGACAGAGCCTCAAAACTTACCTTGCGTCGCCCTGCTCCTCGTCTGAGGAGACCCGTGGTTGGGAAAAGAGCAGGGTGGTATCCTGGGGTGCAATTAAAAACCACAGATTCTTAACGCTGAGAAATAACAACATTAAAAACCACAGCGGGCACGAGGCCCACATAGAGTCATGTGTGAACCTGGCCGGCAGGCATGGGCCAACCCCTGCTTCACCAAAGAAAGCGAGTCAGCCCTGACCCCGAGGCCAGGCCCGCCTCCCTAGGAAACTGAACTCTCCCTGGACTTTCCAAAGCGGACTTTTTTTCAGTCACTATGGCCATGAAGCATGAAAAGAAAGTCCTGAATTGTTTTCCAGGAAGAAAGGGGGAATAAGAAAATAAAATGTTACCATGTCAAAAATATGTGCTTTGTTCTCAGGCTGCCTCACAGAAAACAAACAGGCAGCAGGACAGACAGCGGTCCATGCAGAGGCTAAAAAGCTGAAGTCCTGGAGTTCCTGTGTGGTTCAGCAGGTTAAGGATCTGGCATTTCCCCTGCAGTGGCTTGGGTAGCTGCTGTGGTGTGGGTTCGATCCCTGGCCCAGGAACTTCTACAGGCAGTCAGTAAATAAATAGATAGATAAATAAATGAATCTGTCCTTTCTTTTTCTTAAGGGTACGTTCCGGAATCCGTGCACCTCGGTAAGTAAACCATGTGACCTCTCTTGACCCCCTTGTCCCCAGTTCTGGGTCTATAGCTGTGTAATAGAAACCCCAAGCCCGTCTCCTCAAGGGGGCTGCTAGAAGGCTCCATGGTGGGCAAAGATGGAAGGTCCAAGGGGGTACCCACCAGGTGTCCCAGAGTGGGGCTGTGTGAGGAGGGAGGCCAGAGAAAGGAGCCAACGGCAGCCCAGGAGTGGCTTTCCCGGGTCCTTGCCAGCCTCCCTGGGATGTGGGGAGGCAGGACAGTCTGTGGGTACCACAGATGTCCAAGCATCTTCTGGAAGCTTCAGTAAGAAATCCATTCATAATGGGTGAGGTGCTCAGAAAGGGAGGAGTGGGTGCTACAGAGGGCACAAGGCTGGGGACACAGGTAGAGGGTCAGCCTTTGGACCTGACCACAGAGGGCAGGTGGGACAGTGCAGAGGGCCAGGTTCCTCCACAGCCAGGCCGTGGTCTGGGATCCATGAGGGGCACCCTGACCTCCCAGCTCACCTCCCCCAAGGGTTCTCAGGCACCCAGTCCGCTCTCAATGCTGTCCAAATCTTTTCCGTGTCATGGCCCTGGCAGGGTGCCTGGAAGCTGGCACTGGACCGGATTCCCTTCCTCCCACTCAGGAATGTGCCCAGGGTCACGCTGGGTGTGGAAAGGCAGCTGCCCCGAGCAGGCCTCCCCAGCCTCAACTGTAGGTGAGGTCATTTCCTTTTCTCATCTGTTCCATGAAAAAAAAAAATACTCTCCCAGCTTAGTGGATAGGCAGGCATCACTCGGAACAAGTCTCCAGGGAGAAGATCTGAGTGAGTCAAAGAGGAGCGTGCAGAGTGAGGGAGGCAGAAGAGCTGAGTTCAAGGGAGGTGTGGCAGGACCTGGCTGGGACCTAGGCAGGCTGCTGTGCCCACTGACGCCCTTGAACCCACTGAACTAACTCATCTCTAAAAGTTTAGTTTTTCTTAATAACCACACATAGATTATGAGTTTGTTGTCGCCGGTCAAAATGTGCAGTATAAATGGACTAGCTCAGGCAGCTGCGCGCAACCACAGGGACTACCTGGGAGCCCCAGGCTGCCTTGCGAGGAAGCCGACAGGTTCCAGTGATGTAAAAACGGCCACATCTATACCTGCGTCACATCCAAGCCTTCAGGCCATCATTCAACCATCCTTCCATTCTCCCTCCTCTCTCCACTTCCATTCTCCCTTCCATCTTTTCATCTTTCCATTCAGCCATCCAGCCATCCACTCATGCAGTCCACCCAACTATCCTTTTATTCATTCATCTTTTCTCTTCCTTTCTTCCAGCTTTGCCATCTTTCCATTCAAACTTCGGTCTTTCTCTCTATCCATCCACCCAGCGACCCATCCATTTATCCATCCATCCTTCATCCTTACATCCTACTGTGCAATACCTACCCTTCTGTCCTTCCACTCCGCTGTCCCTCCTTCCTCCCATCCTTTTTCCTTCAGCATATCAACCTACCCATATGTCCTATTTCCATATTTCCATCCATTCGTCTATCCAATCATTCCTTGTTTAATCCTTCAGGTGTCCGGCCCTCCCGTGTCGATCAATACATTCATTATTGACGTATTTACAAACACCTCCTGGATCTAGACAGAGCTTATATTTAAATATCCACATTTATATTCATGTTCAATCTAAATAAGCCATGAGCCTGTTATAGAACGACTCATAGGCGAGAGAGACATCCTACACTTAAGGTATAACATGAGAAACGTAATGTAATAGATGAGTTCACAAGTTGTGCAGGTCTGAGGGGGAATTGGGCAACTCAGGGTCAGGATGGGTTTCCCTGGACACCATTGGGGGGTGCAAGGGAATGAATGTTTACCAGGCAGACAAGGAAGACCTTTGCACCTTCAAGGCCAAAAGAATAGAAAATTATGGCAATTCCTGAAACATAAGGGAATGTCGTATAGTAAAAGGAGAGGAGTCAGAAGAGGGAGGAGGCTGGAGAGATAAGCAGAGGTCTAGCTTCCAAGGGCCATGCAGGAATTTGGACTCTGCTCTGAGGACAATGATGAGCCCTGGAGGAGAAAGACCCAACTGGCTGCAGCGGGGAGGATGGAATGGTGTGTGTGGTGGGGAGGTGTGGCCAGAGAGGGACCCGCTGGGAGGTCACTCTGGAAGGAAGAAGGGGAGAGGATGCGTTCCCCCTAAGGTGATGAGGTTCAGAGGAGAGTGGGTGGAGCTGAGAGTCATTTAGAACATAGAGGGAGCCGGTGATGGACAGGAGATGAGGGCGGTGATGCTGAAGGACTCCTCTTGGTGGTCAGGAGCGATGAGGTTGAGCAGAAGCAGGGGCGGGAGGGCAAGCAAGGAATAGGTTCAGTTATAAGGAGTCTGGGGCCTGGAAGCATCCTGAAGGAGGGGGCCAGCTGCCAGGATGTTCAGATCTGGAGACAGGACCAAGTTGACGTTTGCAGTTTGTTCACTTAATCTGTTTCCACGACTGTCTGCAGACCAAATCGGGCATTCATTCATACATTCATTTTATGAATATTCATTCATACCTTCATTTTATGAATATTCATACAAATATTATCTGGGCATCGTATACCTGACTGCATTGTCAGCCCCAGGATGCACAGGGAACCAGCCATCAAAATCCATGGCTCCTGGGGGCTGCATTCTGGGGATGGGAACTCCCATTGGACAGGTGGTAGGTCTAAGAATTAAAACCACCTGCCCAAGTGGGAGTCCCCATTGTGGCTCAGAAGTAAGGAACCCAACCAATATCCATGAAGAAGCAGGTTCGATCCCTGGCCCCCATCAGTGGGTTAAGGATCTGGCATTGCCGTGAGCTGTGGTGTGCAGGTCGAAGACGCAGCTTGGATCCTGTGTTGCTGTGGCTGCGGCACAGGCCTGGCAGCTGCAGCTCCAATTTGACCCCTAGCATGGGAACTTCCCCATGCCCCAGGTACGGCCCTAAAAGAAAGAAAGAAAAAAAAAAACCCACCTGTCCAAGGATACACAGTCAGCTGGCCAGGCTGGAGCAGAAGCCAAGGAGACGCTAGGCGGGTGAACGGGACTGAGTGGGCACAGCTGACTCAGGCAGCCCAGTGCTACAGGAAGCCTGAGGAAGCTCTAGGACCATCCCAGCTGTCGGGTGACTCAGCAGATGGCTTTTCTGCTGCAGCCCAGGTCCCAGAGCCAAAGCAGGAGGGGTCCCTGGAGACCTAAGGGAACTGCCAGGCATCCATGGCCAGACCCTCCCCTCGGGAGACGGCTAGGTTTCCTCTCCCTCTCCCCGCTGGAAACTGTCCTCCTCCCCTCAACCCTTCCTGTCTCCTCTGCTTCCTGCTCCCAAGTTCCCACCACGGCCTCACTTGGGTCCCCCAGTAACTGCCTCTCTCCTGAGCCAGACCCTGGGCTTCAGCTGAGTTTGCCCTTGAATAGCTGTAGAGTCTGAGGAATGTCATTTGGCCACTCACAGTGACCATTCATTGACCGTTTCGTTTCCTTCTCTGTAAAATGGGGCCCCCTGGGCTCATGGACTGCATCAGGTCTTATGAACTGTGGCAGACCAGGGTTTGCTGGACTGAGCAGAGGCTGAGGCTCCATCCGTGAAAAGAGATGCCCACGCTTCTTGAATGTGCACCATGTCTAGACTCTTTCCAGGCATCATCCCACTCCATCTTCACAAAAGTCTACAGAGTAGGTCCTGCTCCTCTCCCCGGGTCTGTGAAAGAAACTAAAGCACAGAGGGGTTAAGTAACTTGTCAGCCAGCTTCCCTTTCCACTTACTCTCCATCCCCCTCCCTTACTCTTTTTGTTGTTGCTGTTGTTTTGCTTTTTAGGGGTGCACCTGCAGCACATGGATGTTCCCAAGCTAGGGGTCGAATTGGAGCTACAGCTGCCCGACCTATACCACAGCCATAGCAATGCAGGATCCAAGCCGACTCTACGATCTACACCACAGCTCACAGCAATGCCAGATCCTTAACCCACTGAGCAAGGCCAGGGATCGAACCCACATCCTCATGGAATCGTTTCCACTGTGCCAGGAACGGGAACTCCCCCACCCTTACTCTTATGCAGAATGAATTCCCGGGGGGCACTGGTTCTTAACTGTGTCCATGGAGGGCTCAGGCATGTTAAAAATCACAGAGAGGAGTTCCTATCGTGGCTCAGTGGTTAACAAATCCGACTAGGAACCGTGAGGTTGTGGGTTCGATCCCTGGCCTTGCTCAGTGGGTTAAGGATCCAATGTTGCCATGAGCTGTGGTGTAGGTTGCAGACGTGGCTCCCTTCCCGCGTTGCTGTGCCTCTGGCGTAGGCCAGCAGCTACAGCTCCGATTAGACCCCTAGCCTGGGAATCGACCCTAGAAAAGGCAAAAAGACAAAAAAAAAATTCACAGAGAGAGAATAAGCTGGTGCTTACCAGTGGGGCAAGGGAAGGGGGAAGGAACAAGACTGTGGCAGGGGATTAAGAGTTACAAACTACTATGTATAAAATAAATAAGATACAAGCACCAATTGCACAGCACAGGGAATATAGCCAATATTTTATAACTTTAAATGGAGTATAATCTACAAAACTATTGAATCATTATGTTGTGGACTTAAAATTAATACAATATGGAAAATCAACTCTACGCTTCAATAAAAATAATACATAGGGAGTTCCCACTGTGGAGCAGTTGGTTAATGATCCAGCTGGTTCAATCCCTGGCCCAGCACGGTAGATTAAGAATCCGGTGTTGCTACAGCTGTGGCATAGGTCGTAGCTCTGGCTCAGATTTGATCCTGGCCTGGGAGCTTCCATATGCCTCAGAGGCAGCCAAAAAAGAAAAAAAAAAGATGATGATAATAATAATAAATACATAAATAAATAAATAATAAAGAGGTGATCTTAGGATTCCAGAAAGGGGCGGGGGGGAACCTAATTTATATCAAAACATTCAGTTCACTTGGGTTTGTTTTTTTTGGGAGGGGGTATTTTTCCCACAGCATTTATCACGTTCTGACGTATTATAGAACTTATTTATTGTTATGTTTCTAAATTTATTCCTTATTATTTAGCAGATTCTAAAGATGTTTCTTTCTTTTCTTTTTTTTTTTTTGTTGTTGTTGTTGTTGCTATTTCTTGGGCCACTCACGCGGCATATGGAGATTCCCAGGCTAGGGGTTGAATCGGAGCTGTAGCCACCAGCCTACGCCAGAGCCACAGCAACGCGGGATCCGAGCCACGTCTGCAACCTACACCACAGCTCACGGCAACACCGGATCGTTAACCCACTGAGCAAGGGCAGGGACCGAACCCGCAACCTCATGGTTCCTAGTCGGATTCGTTAACCACTGCACCACGACGGGAACTCCCTAAAGATGTTTCTGAGTCTAAACTTGAGAACCATTTGTCTCAATCATCCTGCTGCTCTCCTCGTGGCTAGCAGGGCTCCTTGGCATCCAGGTCTGGGAGTTGCTCACCAGGTCCCTCTTGGACCTGTCTAGCGTGTGTAGACTTCACCCAGTTGGAGAAGTGACAGTGGGTACCCTGAACTTCAGGCAGACCCCCCAGATTCTTCTTCCTCAGTTTCTAACCTGGTGGTTCTCTCCCCCCTCCCCCATCTGCCCGTCTCCGCAGGTCTTAGTCTGAGCTCTACCCCTTCAAATCCACAAGACCAAAATGGTGGTGTGGTCACTGTGGTGCTCTCCGTGGTCCTGAACTACCTCACTGGTCTCGGCTCTGGGTGAGGGTGTTTCTTTGGGAAATAGTGGATGGGGGAGGGAAATGATGTGGCCCCAGAGAATTCCTCCTCCTCCAGATTACTCTTATCTTGCCTAGATCTCTAATCCTGCTTCTTTTGCTTATCATAAACTTATTATTTTGAAGCCTTGGCTGAGTTGTCACCTCCTCAGGGAAGGCTTCTTGGGTTCTGCAAAACTGGAAGTAGTCTCCACCTCTGGATTCTGTACCTCCCACATTCCAGTGTGTGTGGACCACCTATCTGACCCCATCAGTTAATGATACGCTCCACATCTACCATACTGCTCTGCTCCCGATACATAGTGTTGACAATAAATTTTAGTTGAACAGATGAATAAATTAATGAAATGAATGAGTGGTAAATGGTCTTGGAAGGAATGCCCTCATGGTTGGTTTGTTCCTACCCTTTGATTACGACAGGACTACTATGCCAGGCTCTTTGTGGAAGCAACATGGAAGAGAAACAAGAAGTTGTTGTGGTTCTTCCCCCATAGAACACATGGTCTGGTGAAGGAATTAACAGTGGCCCCATTTTACAGATGGAAAGACTGAAGCTCAGAGAAGTGATGCAATTTTTCCCAAATCACATAGTTTAGGAGTGACAGAAATTGAGCCCCTACCCTCTGGCTCTAGACCTTGCCTCCATCCCCTGCCTACACCATCACTCCCCCTCTAGATTGCAGTTCACACCCCTGGGTAATGAAGACATTGGGGTAAATCTGTCTTTAAGGGAAATTTCCAATTCCCGGTTTCCATGGAAAATTAGGACCCATGGGCTTGGTCTCTATTCTTCTCAAGCTATGGAGATTGCATAAAGAAAGCCCTTTGCTTCCAATAAGTAGTTTTGTTGTCCAAGTCATATTATCAGAACAGGGTAGGAGAATCCTTCTTTCCAAGAGCTGTATTCTCGGCAGCAACCACAAGAACCTTTCATATACCCCAAAAGCCTGGACACTCAAGGCCCATGGGGGGTGCTCCTGGGGGTAGCATGATATGGCCCAGCCTGAGCTCTGTCTGGTCAGTAGCCAGAGCTCCAAAGACAGCCCCTATCCTGCCCACTGGTTGGTTGTGGGACCTGATAGAAATCCAGTGGTTGCCAACCTGGGGACTTTCACCTGCAGAGTTCTGCAGAGTGGGGACCAGGAACCTGGAGCTAGTGTCAGTTTTTACTTCTTGGAACTGTCCCATGTATCCTCCATAAAACCCCACAAGTCCTGTGTCTCTGTCTCGGGGGCAGTCAAATCCATAAAGCATGAGGCTTTGATGGTCAAAAAATGGGCTGTGTGAGCACGGCCACTTGATAAAGGCCTTCTGCCCAAAGGACCAAGGTTTTGAAAACATGGAGTCCATAGAAGAAAAATCACACAGAAGAGGCTGAATAGGAGAAGCCAGAACCTACCAACAGAGAACTGAGGCTCCGTCTGGGGGCAAGGGAGAACTGAGATGGGGCAGTGGGACCTTGTCAGGGAAAGCCAGAGAGAAGGGCTGCTAAAGGCTGGCTTTTTGGCCTTCTCACTTCCGCTGAAAGATGGGGCTGTTGGGAGGAGAGCACACGCAGCACCCCAGCAAACACTGCCAACAATGGTGATAGGGGACATGGGGGCAGTGACGCCCCTCCAGGGCCCCATTGTTTTCCTGCATCCCCCCAGCTCTCAGCAGCTGCCCAGTTCTCTGGGGCTGGCCTGCCCTGCCCTGAGACTAGTCCCATCTGTCCTCGGGTACACCATGCCTGCAGGACTCGCAGCCTAGCCCAGGAGAGAGACTCCGGGCGAGTCAGAAAGACTGCGTCACCCACATTACCTCTCTGGCCCAAAATCCCACCTGCAAAATGGGACAGGCTGGATGTTCCCTGAGGGCCCTTGGTGCCAGGGCCCCCATCCTAGATTCTACTGGGGGAGGGCTGAGTCTACACAGAGAGGAAGAGGCCCTGCTGGCCCCGAATCAGGCAGCAGTCAGAGCTGGCCTCCCACGCACAGGCAGGCAGGAGGCAGGGTGCTGCAGCCTTGTTGCCAAGCAGAGAACTTTCCACTGGGTCCAGGTTTCCATCACCATGGCAACTGCTGGGGGGGTGGAAGTAAAATCCCTCAGAATTCCAGGGAGAGCATTTGGGGGAGGGAAGGACAAGAAAGCGAGCCTTGAGCAGGCCCTGGGCTGGGGGGAGGGCAAGCCCAGCCCCCAAGTGAGACCCACGTTTTGTCCACCCTCTTCATTCTCTTCCTCCTCTTCTGCTATTTCATCCTGTCATTCTCTCTTTTTTCTAGGTCCTCCTTCCCACTCCTCTCCCTGAGCCCTTGCTCTTAGGAGCAGTGGCTGATGTTTATTGAGCATGTCCTCTGTACCAGGCACCGTTCCAAGCGTTTTGCACATGGAGTTCATTTAAACTCCCCCCCCCCCACTCCTGGGTGGTAGGTACTATCATCACCCCTATTTTACAGACAGGCAAGTGGAGGCCTGGGAGGTTAGGTGACTTGCCCCATAAATGGCAGACTCGGGAGTTTGGCTGGATCCCAGTGACTGCACTCTCAGCCCCTGCGGCATCTGGATGGTTTACATCGTCTGAGAAACCCCAGGGGCTGCAAATGAAATGACGGTAGGGCAGGGCGACACAGGGGACGCAGGCAGCGTTGGTCCACACTCTGGAGACCCTGTCTGCACTTCCCCAACCCACTATCTGCACCCCACACTGACCTTCCAGTTGAGGCCAGGGTGGGGGACAATGCCAGGTCCCCACACCTGCCAGGCACCACTGTTGATTGAGCTCCCTGGCCTTGGCTGAGCGGTGCTCACTCTCTCAGGCTCAGGGAAAGCTCCTGGCCTAGGGGTGACACTGGGAGGTCCAGGAGGCCAGACACCTGGGTGCTGTTCCCAGCACCCAATTCATTTCTCCTGGGGTGGGGGAGGGCGCTTAGGGAGAAAGAACTTGACTCAGAAAATCTGCCTATGCCCATTATAATCTTATAAGAGACTTACTCAAAATTCTAGGGGGTTCACTGCTCTCCTCAAAACCTCTCAGGGGATAGTAAGTGAGAGGTCATGTATAAAGATATGGCTGGGGAGTTCCCACTGTGGCTCAGCAGAAAGGAACCCAACTAGTATCCATGAGGATACAGGTTCGATCCCTGCCCTCACTCAATGGGTTAAGGATCCAGTGTTGCCTTGACCTGTGCTATAGCTTACAGACGCGGCTGGGATCTGGCATTGCTGTGGCTGTGGTGTAGGCTAGAGCGGCTACAGCTCCAATTTGACCCCTAGTCTTCCAAATGCTGCTGGTGTGTCCCTAAAAAGCAATAATAATAATAATAATAAAGATATTGTGGTTGAAGCAAAGATAGCTATTCAACCAGACCAGTCACTTAGCATGACCTCCATGGGGAACCACTCAGCCAGCCATATAAAGACAAGGACAAATGGGACTGGGAGGGATCTGCTTCAGCTCTGGCTTTCAAGATGGCCAGCTCCTCTCCAGGCTGGCTCCCGGCTTTGTCCTGGCTTCTGTATCCTTATGGCTCACATTCCTCTACTCCTTTATTTGGGTGGGATTTTTGTCACAAGATCCTCCTAAGGATTGTCTCATTCTCTCCGACTCTCTAGATCAAATTTCCAAGACCCCAATCCAGCCTAGACCTCTTAATTGCTCGCATCCTCATTGGGCAGAACTCCCCCTCCAGACCGTGCCACTGGCTACTGGCCAGGCCACTGATTGGCTGCTCTGAGTCTGGTGCTTTTCCCTGGTCCAATCAGCTGTGGCCAAGGAGGTGGGGTCCCATGTTACTGAATATTGTTGCTAAGACTGTGGGTGGATTTCTTCATTGTTTAAGCCCTTCGGAATTGGGGGTTATTTTACCTGAGCAGCCGCCTCACTAACTTGGACTCGGGTCTCATGACCTTGGTGATAAGTCACTTGCTTCTCTGTGGTCAGGTGACTTGTGGTTTCTGCTACTGGTAACCAAAACCTTGGGTCTCTCACCCCATTCCATACATTTATGGCAAGATTGAATGAGACTGGTCAACCTCAGTCACGACTTTCAGAACTGAGGTGAGGGGATCCAGAATGACGCCTCAAGAAACCAGGAGGTCCATCCACTGGCCAGCAAAAAGTGATGGGGAAGGTTTCTGGTTCCATCTGCTGCCTCAAGATGCCTGTGCTGAGAAGGACCAGAGGAATTAACTCATCCAATCCCCTCCCACCATTTTGGTCCTGGTGGAAGCTCTGAATGTACAGTCCTGAGCCGGGCCTTCCATGTAAGGAGCCAGCTTGCTATCACCCATACTGGAAGGGGAGCTTATCTGCAGCCAGAGGCATCCTCAGCACCCCCTGCTTGGGGCTCACTGCAAGTCTCCCATCAAGCCAGCCCTACAAATGTCTCCCTGACTCCTGGAGCTTCATGATCAAAGGGACTGTAGCTGCATCTCCAGTACATTATTCATGCCTCACTCTGTGGGCAGGATGTACCAGCTCAGCACTGAATACTGGGAAGAGTGGGAAGACAGGGCCATCATGGGAGGCAGAAAAATCTTTTCACTCTAGAGCAAGACTGAACATTAAAGAATGCTCAGCCGATCCCCCGACCCTCCAGCCTCTGCTTGCATACCTTTGATGATACAGAATCAGCCCTTTGCTGTTTTATAAGGTTTAACATGACTGTAAATAAGTCTCCTTGTAACTTCCTCCTGTATGGTTTTGTTTCAGGCTCTCTGAGGGCACACACCTAAGTCTCCACATGCCATTCCACCTGTTCTGTGACTGACCCACCTATGGCCCAACCTCCAGGACCCTCCCCATACCAGTCATATATGTCTGTCTTCTTTCTAAAGTATGGGCTGCAACCCATAGCCCCAGGGCCAAATCTGGCCCACCACCTGGTTTTTGTAAATAAAGTTTTATCAGAACCCAGCCACACTTATTTCCTATTGTCTATGGCTGCTTTTGTGCTACAAAGGCCAAGTTGGATAGTTGAGACAGACACTATATGACCCACGAAGCTGAAAACATTTACTACCTGGCCCTTTATAGAAAGAGTTTTCTGACCTCTGTTCCAAAGTATCAGGGATCCCTTAAATAGCTCTGGAAATCCCAGGTATGGCTTGATCTTCAGAGTGGACACCTCTGTGGGTGTCCCCTCCTTGGACCCTGTGTGTGACTGCTTGGTGCAGCCTCAGATGCTGCGGGTTTCAGTGGCCATGGCCTGACTTTGGCCCCATGAGAACCAGTGGTCAACAAAAAATGCCTTGGGCACTTGGGCACAGCCTGTTGCCATGACACATGCTCTAGGCTTGGAGATTCACAGGAGCTGCATTCATCCTGGTTTATTTCCCTTTGTTGCCTTTGTTGTCCTAACCTCTTACCTGATAAAGCCTATCTTGAACTTGAGTCCCTCGTCCATCTGTGAACTAGCCCTCCAAGCTCTGCGCTTTCCATACACAGACCGTCCCTGACTTTTTACAATGGTTTGACTTACAATTGTTCGACTTTACGATGGTACAAAAGCACTACACCTTCAGGGGAAACCATACTTCAAATTTTAGATTTTGATCTTTCCCTGGTGGGTGATTTGCAGTATGGTCCTCAATCACGATGCTGGACAGCGGCCGTGAGCGCAGCTCCCAGGCAGCCAGTGATCACAAGGGTAAAAAACTGATATGCTTACAGCCATTCTGTATTCAGACAACCATTCTGGTTTTCACTTTCAGGATAGTAGTCAATAAATGACATGCCAGGAGTTCCCGTCGTGGCGCAGTGGTTAACGAATCCGACTAGGAACCATGAGGTTGCGGGTTCGGTCCCTGCCCTTGCTCAGTGGGTTAACGATCTGGCTTTGCTGTGAGCTGTGGTGTAGGTTGCAGACGCGGCTCGGATCCCACATTGCTGTGGCTGTGGTGTAGGCTGGCGGCTACAGCTCCGATTCAACCCCTAGCCTGGGAACCTCCATATGCCGCTGGAGCGGCCCGAGAAATAGCAACAACAACAACAACAACAACAAAAAAGACAAAAGACAAAAAAAATAAAAATAAAAAAAAATAAATGACATGCCATATTCAACCTTTTAGTATAAAATCTTTGTTTTAGGTGATTTTGCCCAGCAGGAGGCTAATCGAAGTGTTCTGAGCACGTTTAAGGTGGACCAGGCTAAGCCATGATGCTCGGTAAATTAGGTGCGTTGAGTGCATTTTCAGCTTATGATGTTTTCAACTTACAAGGGGCTTATCAGGATATAACCTCATTGTAAGCTGAGGAAGAACTATATTTTTTTCAGCTTCCTTTCTCTGTATTCATCTTGATAGAAGAGCCCTGTTGCGTGTCACTAGAGGCCTCCTTACCCAGTTGGTGGTGTTCTACTTATCAATGCTCCTTAGACATGGTTACTCAACCTGCTGTGACCGATCTCCGCCTGCAATCCACAAGGTTCCATTCTACCACATTATCAGTAAGGGTGTTTGGGACATTTTGTCAAATATTTGACCGGGTTTCTATTCTCAAGTACTACTGCCTGCCTTTTAGAAAATAGGATTGCAGAACGGAAGAGGCTTTGAACATCACTCAACTGATCTTCTTTTCTCATAGATGGTGAAACTGAGGCCCAGGAAAGTGACCGGTCCTCGATGATAGAGTGAATTGGTGGTAGAACCAGGAGTAGGGTGCTCTTTCCATGACACCCTGATGGTTCAAAGCATGTATTCTTTAGAGCAGGCTAACTGCTGTAACAAGCAGGCCCAAACATGTAACTGATCACCACAGCAGAAGTTACTTTTGCTCACATTAGTCCAGGGCAAGTATTCAGAGTGACCAGTCTGCTGTCCTCCTCAGTATCCTTCAGAGACCCAGGCGCCTTCCATCTTGCGGCTCAGCCTTGCTGCAGGGCCTGGTCACAGTCTGCCTCCAGGTGACAGAAGGAGACAGAGCCCTGGCCCAGTCAGGAGAATCCTACTTGGCTGAAATCCCAAATGACTTTTGTCTGCCTTTCACTGCTCCCCTCATCCTGTCCTGAAGCCACTCCTCCAAACTGCAACCTTCTCCTGACCCCCGATGTCACATGCTCTGTCCCTCTGCCCATCCAGGAAGGGTTGGGTCTAGAGTCAGGGCTGGCCTCGTGGGCAGGGCCGCCATCCAAGTCGCCAAGCAGAGGGAGGCTGGATTAATTGAGCAGCTGGTGTATGTTCAATAATCACCCACTATGCAAGGAAGAGGGGTCCCCGCCCCCCCCAATCCTGTGGCAGGAGAGAACAGGAAGCGGCAGCTGGCAAGTTCACAATTGGAGTCTGCCCACACAAAATCACAAATCCTTCTCTCTGAATTTAAATGTGCCTGGTGCCATGGTGAAAGAAGCAGTTTCTACTTCAAGGAGATTCAATCAGGCAAAGAGGTCTGCCAGCCGGGCCCTCTAAGAAGCGGCCTTCCTGCTGTGGCTGGATAAGATGCTGAAGCCCCAGCCCCAGTTCTTAACATGCCATGTCCACCAGGCCCTTCCCTTCTAGGAGTTTTTTGGGAATCAAGTTTATAACGCCTGGGATCTTACTCCTAGCATTCAAGAGGATTCCATTCAGGCCCGCCCCCTTCTCATCTCTCACCGGCTCCTTGAGCCATGCTCTTTCCTGACACAGGAGCGCATCAGAGGTCTTCAGAGTCATGCAATTCCTGCTTCTGCCACTTACCAGCAGTATAGGCAATCTCCCTGTGACTCAGTTTCCATCTCTGTAAAATAGAACAAAGAATGAGTGGCTAGCAGGAATATTGTAGAAATTAAGTGAAACGAAGGTGTGTGAAAGAGCCTAGTGCAGTGCTCCATAAGGATCCGTCTTCTCTGTGCCTTTCCCCTCTCTCACCTGGATTCCCACAGCTTCTTCCTTCTCTCTGCCTAGCCACCTGCCACTTATACCTCAAGCTCTACCGCCAACCCTTCCAATGACTATTGGAGGTAGACCTTCTCTGACCAACCCATTCCCCAGTTTCCTTTTGCTGTAGTCCTGATTGATGGAGCATCTGTAACTGAAATAAAATGCAGGGCTCCACGCGAGACTGTCTTTGCCTACAGATGCACTCCGAGACAGTCTAGCAACCACAAGTAATATTAAAAGACTTTTCAATCTTTATTCTTTTTATTTTTTTTTTCTTTTTCTTTTTTGGCCACCCCATGGCATATGGAGTTCCCAGGTCAGAGATCAGATCCAAGCCACCATCGTGACCTATGTGACCTATGTGACAACTGTGGCAACACTGGTTAACTGAGATCAAACCTGCGTCCTGGTGTGGCAGAGATGCCACCGATCCACAGCGGGAACTCCTCAATCCTTATTCTTGATGCTTGCAAAACAGTCAAATTTGTAATCCAATACAGACTTCTCAGAAGTTCCTTTGCAGCTCTCAAGTTCTCGAACACCCTGAAGCTGCAGCTCGTACAAACCCACACCAGCCCCACCCTCTGCAGTTTTTCTTCCATTCTCTCCCCTCTGGTTCTTCATTATGCACATTGCAGCGTGGGAAAGGGAAGCATGACCACTCCGAGATTCATACGTCTTGTCCTCCACCCGTGCTTCTGTTTCCAACGGGTATCTCACCTCTCTCATCTGATTATAAGCTGCAAGAGAAAGGAACTATTGATTGGGGAGATCGACTTTTTATTTCATATCATTTCAAGCAACTATGCAAGAATAGTAAAGGCTCTCCCTTATATCCTTAACCCAGTTTCACAAACTGCTTGCTTCCTTCCCCATTTGTGTCCTCTCTCTCATCTCTCTCTACATATATATATTATATATGCCTATATATTATGCACACATTGCATATATTTCATGTTTATATATTACAGTTTATATACGCATGTATAATAAAAATAATAAATTTTTTCTGAAATCATTTGCAAGTCAGAGATATCATGTCCCTTATCCCTAAATGCTTAAGCATGAGTTTCCTAAGAAAAAGGATATTCTCTTATATAATCACAGTAAAGTTATAAAAATCAGGTCATTAAACATACCCCAGCAATATACGACTATCTATTCCACGGTTCATATTAGAATTTCACCAATTGTCTCAATAATGTCCTTTACAGTTCTTTTATTTTCCCAGCCTGAGATCCAACCCAGGATCTAGAATTGCTTTTAGTTGTTATATTTCTTTAGGAGGAAATATGTTCGTTTTATGAGGTTTTTCCCTGAATCCCGACCCCTACCCAGCAGTGCTTAGCACAATGCTGTGAACCTAACAGCAATTCAGTAGCAGCTTTGAATTAAATTAGGAACAAAAAGTTTAACAGTAATAATACAGCTTCTCATGCCCTATGGCAAACACTGTTGTTTATGTACCCCACAGTCATTCTCCCCCAGGGTTGATGGATGCGGTGGTTGTTGGGTGGAAAAATGGGTAGATAGATGAGTGGGTAGTTGGATGGTGGATAGGATGATAAATGGGTGGATAAGGAATCATTGGATGGACGGATAGGTGGATGGATGGATGACAAATGGGTCATGGATGGGATGAAGTATGTGGGTGGGTAAATGGAGCAATCAGTGGATTTGTGGATGGATGATGGATGGCTGGAGGGATGACTGGTTAAGTGGGGGGATTCATGGGTGGATGTTGTTTGTACCCAACACTGGGTGAAGTATTTGGATGAGAGTCAGAAGTCTGTGGTTCAGATACCCGCTTGCCTCCTACTAGCTGGGACTCTTGGAGAGCTTCCTCCCCACTCAAGACCTCAGCATCCTCTGTAAAACAGGATCGCTGGACTCATTGGCTTTTATGATCCCTTCCAGCCTGGACCAACTCCTGACTCAGAAACTTTAAGAGATTTTTCCAAGGTCATGATGGGGCCCAAATTTGGATCTAAGCAATCTGGCTCTCATGTGCATGCTTTTCTTTCTTTTTTTTTCTTTTCTGGCCATGCCCACAGCACGTGTAGATTCCTACTGCAGTGACAACAGCTGGATTCTTAACCCGCTGTGCCACAAAAGAACTCCAAGAGTGTGTGCTTTTTAACTGCCCTCCTTCATGGCCACTACTGGGACATCAGAAAAGAGGCTGGAAGGCCAGTCAGGGACTCCTTGTTCCCTAGTCCCAGGTCCCTAACCCCTAAACCATCAAGCATTGACCCAGCCAATTGCTCTGAGGCCTCTGCGCCTGGAAGGAAGCACTTGAGCTTGTTCTACATTTTCTGCTTCACCCAGAGCCGAAGGAGTGATGCAGGTGGCATTTTCCAAAGGCCCCTCCCTGCTCACTTTCCTCCCAGCTCAGCCTCTCCATTCCCCTCCAGTCCAGGTCCCCCAGTGCCCTTTGGCACACCCTCACCCCCATGCTCAGAAGCTTGCAAGACTTCCTGCCTCCTCCAAGCGCCACAGGAACTGGGGAGAGGCACTGCAGCTCTGAGACCTGGCTCCTTTCCAGCCACGTGTGAGGGGAAGTATTAGCACCTACCCACACGGACAGGAATTGGGCTCCGCTCCCACGGGTACCAGGGACGAGCAATTTTCAAGGTGCTTTCAGATGGGTATCACTTGCCTCCTGGATCCTAAAGCAGGAGGCCCAGCATGTGCCGAAGATGACAGCAAATGGAGCACCAAAAATAAATGAGGAAAAATGAAGCATTTTGGAAAGATGTTGATATGTAATGTTGTAAAAGCACTGTCAAAATAATAATCATAGGAAAAAATCAGAACTCTCTTGGACTATGGTATTTCCAGTCTTGTTTAAATTTTGTATGACTTCTGGGGCGGTAGCGACCCCAGAATCACTTCTGAGTATAGTGGCCCTGCCTGTGCCTATGGGGAGCTTGGATCCGTAAGACTGGCTGGGGCTGAGCTGGCCAAGGCAGGGAGGGCTGAGGCCTGGGCCCATGGTTCTGGTATTTGCTGACATGAATGCCACTCAGGAACCCAGGGAAGCCATCCACCGGGCTATAGCCTCCAGCCTCAGGTCCCTGTTGTTCTGCCTCCCCAGGCCCACATCCAGATCAGAAGCGGACCTCCCTGCTCCTGGATACAGTTCTCTGAGCTGGAGGGGTGAGTTGGGGCAGGGGGGTAACATGTCCAAGGCTTCACTGCCAGTTCCAGACAGAGCCAAGACTTGAAGATGGTAGGAAAGGAAGGGCCCATGCACTTGATGTCATTTGTATCAGTGCAAAGACAAGAGCTGTCCCTGGCAGTGACCCAGAGTTTAACTAGGCCGACCGTTTGCTTTGAGACTTAAAGCTGGGCGAGAAAGTTAATGTGCTATTTCCACACTCTTTTGCAGAAGTCAGCCAGCCTTAAGTTTTATTAGAACACAGATTTGATGCATCTGCATGCTACACATTCATTCCACAATCAATCCACTAATCTTTGCTGAGTGCCACGTGTGGGCCAAGTGACTCAAGAAGATGTGGAAATCCAGTTTGTGATTGAGGCAGGGCTTGGGCTAAGTGATTTGGGAGCACAGAGACAGAATGGCTTATTAACTTTGCCTGAGGAGGTTGGAGAAAGTCTCGCCAGCGAGCTGGCATTGAGAGCTGGATCATTAGCAATGGGAAGAGGGGAAAGTGAGAGGAAGAAGATCATGTTTATTGAGTATGGACTTCATTAGGGTCATGCTAGTTACTGTAACAGGCAAACCCTGAAAATAGCAATGGGTCAAACAGGATAGAAGTTTACTATATATTCAATAAAGTCCAAAACCAAGTTCCTGACTAGCAAGTGACTCTCCTCCATGTGGTGATTCAGGGGCCCAGCCTCTTTCCACTTTGCAGCTCCATCTTTACCATGTTTGTCTGCATCAAACCACCAAAAGGGAAAAGGTATGGACAATTACCTGTGGGGAGTTTTTTGGTGGGTTTTACCTGGAAGTATCACATTCTGATCACATCTCCTTGCCCAGCACACAGGCTCATGGCCACATCTAACTCCCATAGGAGAATAGAAATATTTTTACAAGAATATGTTCAGGGATAAAAACTGGGTTTGGTGAGCAGCTATAAACACACAATGTTAATAGTGCCATCTCTTTAATGTGTTCCTCTTAGCGATCCTGTGAAATAAGGCGCTATTATCATTTCTATTGCACAGATGAGAAAGCAGAGCCTTAAAGAAATTCTGCACTTGGCCCAAGGTCACAGAACTGGTAAATGGCTGACCTGTGAGTCAATACTTGGTTGGTCTGGGTGAGTCTGAGATCTGTTCATTTACTCAATACCATCAAGCTTCACAGATTCCTATAAAGGAGAAAGAATAGAAAGTCAAGATGAGGATGAGTAGAGAAGACTGAAAAACGAATGGAGGGTGAGACAAAGGAAGTAAAAGGGAGGGATACTTTAAAGGTGAGAACACCAGTCAGTGTGGAAGAAGAAGCAAGGGAAGAAGATGAAAATTGAAGTTTACGAGAATCTTTGCAGTTCATGTGGTTACCCATGCTTAGGCCATGGTTAGCGTGGAAGGGTTTAAAAATAGGCCCCACCAATCTCACCTATGAACACAGATAGAAACATCTTAAATAAAATACTAGCAAACAAGCAAACAAAAATGCTAGCAAACAAAAAACAACAGCACACAAATATAGCACATTGTGAAGATTTAATCTGTTGGAGGTATTCGCCAATGCAATTAGGTAAGAGAAAGCAAGTAGAGGTATGAGAATCTCAAAGGAAGAGGTAAAAACTATCCCTATTTGCAGATGATATATTTTGAAAAGCCAAAAGGATATGAAAAACATGCTACCAATATTGAAAATTTAAAGTCAGAATGAGAAAGACAAATACCATTTGATAACACTTACATGTGGAATCTAAAATATGGCATAAGGAGTTCCCATCATGGTTCAGTGGTTAACGAACCTGACTAGTATCCATGAGGACATGGGTCCGATCCCTGGCTTTGCTCAGTGGATTAAGGATCCCTCGTGGATGTGGCTGTGGTGTAGGCTGGCAGCTACAGCTCGGATTGACCGCTAGCCTGGGAATCTCCATGTTCTGCCAGTGAGGAACATGGAGACAAAAAATAGACAAAAAGTACATGTATGGCACAAATGAAGCTATCCACAAAACAGAAACATTTACAGACGTGAAGAACAGACTTGTAGTTGTTGAGGGGTCGTGGGGAGGGAGCGTGGTGGACAGGATGTTTGGGATTAATAGATGCAAACTATTGCATTTAGAATGGATAGGCAGGAGTTCCCATCATGGCGCAGTGGTTAATGAACCCGACTAGGAACCATGAGGTTGCGGGTTCGATCCCTGCCCTTGCTCAGTGGGTTAACGATCCAGCATTGCGGTGAGCTGTGGTGTTAGGTCGCAGACGCGGCTCGGATCCCGCGTTGCTGTGGCTCTGGCGTAGGCTGGCGGCTATAGCTCCAATTAGACCCCTAGCCTGGGAACCTCCATATGCCGCAGGAAGTGGCCCTAGGGAAAAAAAAAAAAAAAAAGAATGATATGAGAAAAAGAATGTATATGTATGACAGGGTCACTTTGCTGTACAGCAGAAATTGGCACAATATTGTAAATCAACTATACTTTAAAAATACAAAAAAATACAGGTAAAAAATATCGAGAATTTGGTAAAAGAGTAAGATAAAATTAACATACAGAAAAATAGTCTTCAAAAATATAAAACATGATGTTAGAAAAAAACAGCAGAGAAGACTCCATTTAAATAACAAAACTTAGGAGCTCCTGTCGTGGCACAGTGAAAATGAACCCGACTAGGAACAATGAGGTTGTGGGTTCGATCCCTGGCCTTGCTCAGTGGGTTAAGGATCTGGCGTTGCCGTGTGCTGTGGTGTAGGTCGCAGCTCGGATCTGGCATTGCTATGGCTGTGGCGTGGGCTGGCATCTGTAGCTCCAATTCGACCCCTAGCCTGGGAACCTCCATATGCCATGGGTGTGGCCCTAAAAAGACAAAAAAAGACAAAAAATAAATAAATCAAATAGCAAAACTTAAAAAAATATTTAGACATAAACTTAACAATAAATGTGTAAACTCTCTAGGAAGAAAAAATTTAAGTTATTGAAATGCAAATACACTTGAGCAAATTGACGTATGTGTTCTCAGGTAGAAAAATGTAACATTATAAATTTAATGAGATCTTCTAGTCCCAAAATACCATCTTTTTTCTCTGGAGCATCATAGGTTGATTATAAAATTCATAAGGAAAAAAAGCTAGTAAGAGTAGAAAAAAAACAAACCTGGAGTTCCTGTTGTGGTGCAGTAATTAGCGAATCCGACTAGGAACCATGAGATTGTGGGTTTGATCCCTGGCCTTGCTCAGTGGGTTAAGGATTCGGCGTTGCCATGAGCTGTGGTGTAGGTTGCAGACACAGCTTGGATCCCACGTTGCTGTGGCTCTGGCGTAGGCCGGTGGCTGCAGCTCTGATTCGACCCGTAGCCTGGGAATCTCCATAGGCTGTGGGAGCAGCCCTAGAAAAGGCAAAAAGACAAAAAAAAAAGAAAACAAACAAACAAACAAAAAAGAAGACCAATAAGGGATTGAAAATCTTGAATGCATTTTAAAGCCCTTATAATTATAACAGCATAGTGTTGCTGCATATAGTGATGAAAATGCAGAAATAGACCTAAATGCATATGGATAATTAATACACGAGAAAGACAGCATTTCAAGTCAAAGGGGGCAAAGAAGAACATTTTAATAAGTCATATTGAGACAACTGGATAGCCGCACAGCAAAAAATAAAATCAGATCCAGGCTTTACTTTGCATGCCAGGATAAATTCCACATAAACTAGAAACCTAACTGTAAAAACTAAACAGTATTTTTAATTTTGGTGTCCCTGGGTTCATTGCTGGTACATAGAAATATAGCTTATTTTTGTACATTTATCTTGTATCCTGAGACTTTGCTAAAACCACTTAATAGGTACAGGAGGAGTATTTTTGCTAGGTACTTTAGGCTTTTCTATGTGGACAAGAGTACCATCTAAAAAAAGAAGTTTTATTTCTTCCTTTCCAATCTGTATATGTTTATTTCCTTTTGTTACCTTATTACACTGGCTAGAACTTCCAGGACTATGTTAAATAAGAGTGGTTAGAGCAAGCATCCTTGTCTTTAGCTTAACCTTAGTGGAAAAGCATTGAGTCTTTCATCATTAAGGATAATGTTAGCTATATTAGGTTGAGAAAACTCCCTCCTATTTCTATTTTTTCTGAGAGTTTCTATCATGAATGATTGTTTAATTTTGTTGAATGCCTTTACTGTAACAGTTCATATAATCATACAATTTTTTTTCTTTAGCTTGTTAATATAGTGGATTACTTTGATCGATTTTTAAAATGTTGCACTAGTTTTGCATCCATGGAATAAACCTCACATAGTCGTGGTATATAAAAAATAAAACAAAATATTAGACATAAAGTATATAGCGGAATTATAAATTCTTTAATAATTTGGGGTTGGAAAAACATTTTCTTAACAATGACTGAAAATCCAGAAGCAATAAGAGGAAAAAATGTGAAATGACTCTATTAAACAGTTAAATTTTTTAATATAAAAAAATAAGCACAGTGAAAAAAATTATAAACTGAGAAACTATTTTAAACTTATATTGCAAAGAGTTAGTACCCCTAACAGAATTTTAAAAAATATGATAAGAAATGAAAAGACAGTTCCCAGGAGAAAAAAGCATATAGTCTCTAAACTTACATGCAAATTAAAACTAAACCGAGGTGCCAGTTCTTACCTATCATATTGGCAAATTCCAAAAATTTAACAATATACAGTATTGGAGAAGTCTTAGAGAAACAGGCACTCTCAGACAATGCTGGTAAGAAATCAAAAAATATGCAATGCCTATCAAAAATTTGGCAACATCTAGCAAAATTACAGGCATTTGCGTTTTGACCCAGTAATATCATTTCTAGGAATCTATCCCAAAAGTACACTGAAAGAAATGCAAAATGATGTAGGTTTAAAGGTCATTCATGGAAGCTTTATTCATAATAGCAAAAAACTGGAAAAGAAACAAATATTGATCAATAAATATTTGGTTGAATAGCCTATGTACGTTCACATAATGGATTACTATGCAGCTGTATAAAAGAATGAAAATAATCTCTAAATAAGGTTATGGAACAATCTCCAAGACATATTGTTAAGAGAGGGTGCACAACAGAGTGCATAGTTGCCCTTTTGTGTGTAGAACAGGGAGAAATACACACACACACATGCATGCACACGTGTAATATTTTATTTATATTTTTAAAAAGGAATGATTGAGGAATCCCCAAAACTGATAAAAACCAGGGAGGTGAATGTAGCTAGAAGAAGATTCATCTGAATGTAACTTGTTTCATAGTTTCAGCTTGCAATCAAGTAAATAAAAATGAAAAAAGAAGCCTAATTTTTTCTAAAAATCACAGGCCAACCTTAAGATTGCTGTAGCACTAGCAAAAGACTTGGCTTTTAACCAGATTCCACCATTAACTCTTTGTGTGACTTTTAACCTCTTCAAGATTCAGGTGCCTTCTCGATTAAAGCTCTGCTTGAGATGCTTATTTGGGAAATACAAGTCCAGCTGGGCCCACTAAACCCATGGCCACTCCAGCCATCAATCACCATGTCTATTCCTTTGTTTTGTTTGTTTGTTTGTTTGCTTTTAGGGACACACCTGCAGCACATGGAAGTTCCCAGGCTAGGAGTCGAATTGGATCTGCAACTGCCAGCCTACACCACAGCCACAGCAACTCAGGATGCAAGCCACATCTGTGACCTACACCACAGCTCAGGGCAACACCAGATCCCTGACCCACTACTGAGCAAGGCCAGGGATCAAACCCACATCCTCATGGATAGTAGTCAGGTTTGTTTCTGCTGCACCATAATGGGAACTCCTTCCTATTCCTTTGTAAATGTTGACCGAATAAATGACAGGTAGGCAGGGACTGTTTACAAGAATTGCAAGCCCGTCAGAGCATTTTTTCACTTGATCCCTTAAAACCAAGCTTAGAATTTCTGCCATGGGTTATACTAAACACAAATCACCTATTTTGAACTCAATACCACATGTAAAAGTGTTTTTGAGAACTGTTGGTACTTTTGAGCATGTATTTATTTAATCAAATAATTTTTTGTGGCTATTTTTAAATATTTATTTGGTTAGCCCAAGGTTTGATCTGTGTAAAATTGGCTGAATCACATGCAAGAACTCTGGGAAACCACAGAAGAAATGGGAATAAACATGAAAGGAGCAAGGACCGTGATGGAGGGGGGCTGGGCACCAGGGAACGCTACAGCAGATGCGTCTGAGTGCAGGAAGACAATATTAGAATTTTTATTCAGATTTCATATAAAAACTAGGGGGGAGGGGGAGGGAGGGGGGAGGGACTGGGAGTTTGGGGCTAGTAGATGCAAACTATTGCATTTGGAGTGGATAACCCATGAGATCCTGCTGTATAGCACAGGGAACTATATCCAGTCACTTGTGATGGAACATGATGGAGGATAATGTGAGAAAAAAATGTATATATCTGTATAACTGGGTCACTTTGCTGTATGCTAGAAATTGACAGAACACTGTAAATCAACCGTAATGGAAAAAAATCATAAATTAAAAAGATTAGAAAAGAAAGGAAACTTTATACCATTTAATTTACAAACTGACCTCTAGGTTATCCTGGTCAGGTGGCTACACTGTGGAGGGGATAATGGCAGGCCCTCTCCCATTAGTATTTCAATGCATGGGTTTCAGTTTGCCCAGACAATTAAGCTTGCAAACGACTTTTCATTAATTCAGTTCTCACGAAGTGGACGGATGGATTTAAAAGACTCCCGAGAATCTATGGGTTGGCAATAGTACTAGTCACGTAAGCACAGGAGGAAAACAAGGAAATGATGAAGCTGACCTTTCTCTTTTCCAAGGACAGCACTTACTTTCAGCTGCATTGAGATAAAACCAGTGACAGGAGTTCCCTGGTGGTGCAGAGGGTTAAGGATCTGGCATTGTCACTGCTATGGTTGGGGTTGCGCCTATGGTGCAGATTCCATCACTGTCCCAGGAGCTTCCATGCACCGTGGGCACAGCCAAAAAAAAAAAAATGACAATGACAAATCTGACAAGCAAATATGCCTCATTCTTACTTTGTAATTCTCAAGAAGACTATTTGAGAAGTGGGTTTATTTCTGTCACTGTAAGTGATGGTCCTTGAGCAAAGTCTATATTGGGCCTTGAGATATTAATCCCTGATAGCAGTGTTTAAACACAACTTATAGACACTTAAATATACATATATTGTAGGGAAGCATGCTCAGAAATTTTTGCTGGTGGTATACATTATCAAAAAGTTTGGCGAGTTTCTGCTGTGGCTCAGTGGGTTAAGGATCCTGCATTTCTACCTGCAAGCTGCAGCATAGGTCCCAGATGCAGCTTGGACCCAGTGCTGCTGTGGTGTAGGCTGCAGCTGCAACTCCAATTTGACCCCTGGCCTGGGGAACTTCCATATGCCACAGGTGGAGCTGTAAAAGGAAAAAAGAAAATTTAATTAAAAAAAATAAAGTTTGGAAGCTCTTTATCATGAGCAAGGCAGGCATACAACATTAGAGAAAGAGAAGAATGACTGGAAATGAAAAGACTGCGAGAGGAGCTGAGTTGAGGGCTGGGGCACAAGATCTGTAGCGAGGCCGTCTGCGTCTAAATCCCAGCTGAGTTTACTTAGCCTGTCCATGCTTTGGGTTTCTGTGAATAATGGATGATAACTGCACCTACTTCATAGGGCTGGTATGAAGATTCAGTGTTAATAACACCTAAAGCAACTCATGGGAGTTCCCATCATCACTCAGTGGTAACAAACCTGGCTAGTATCCATGAGGATGCAGGTTCAATCCCTGGCCTCGCTCATTGGGTGAAGGATCTGGCGTTGCCCTGAGCTGTGGTGTAGGTCACAGACGTGGCTCAGATGCCGAGTTGCTGTGGCTGTGATGCAAGCCAGCAGTTGCAGCTCTGATTCAACCCCTAGCTTGGGAACGTCCATGTGCCGCGGGTGTGGCCCTAAAAAGACAAAAATAAATAAGTAAATAAAAAGTAAACAAATACAACAATGCATGACTCACTGTAAATGCTCCCTATGAGTTTGCTGTGTAAATTACAGAATCCCCATAGGATTTCATCAAGTGGAATAAACAATATACCAGATTATATACTAGCATAGGAAGTATGCGTCACAAACATGAGCTATGAGGAACAAGTGTCACACAAGAGTGGCAGCTGAATGGCAGATGCCAGGCGAGGTGCAGCTACTTGGGCTCTCCCCTCCCCTGGGATACATGTGACATCATCTACACAGGCTCTGGGGGTGACAGATGAAAAAAAGTCACATGCTGCTGGAGCTCCCAGCCTGATGGTAGAGACAATGACGCCAACTATGACAGCCCAGGGAGGCAGGGGCTGGGACTGGGGAAGGCCTGGCAGCAAGAAGCTTTTCCTTGGTTTGCCTGATTCCCCCTGACTCAGAGAACTCTCCTCCTGGTTCTGTCCCCCTCCCCGTCCCCCTCCCCCACGTGGCGCTCAGGGACTCAGCCCCCATAGCAACCGGATTCCCTGCGGAGAGTTCTGATCTCAGCCAATGAGCTCACCAAATGGAGCGGCCACCCTGTGAGAGCCCACCTGAAGTCAGGTGGAGGCTGTCAGTCCCCAGGAGCAAGGGACACAGAGAACAATGCCATCTCAGCACACCCGCCTGGGCTTTCCAATGTGAGAATCTATTCTTTATCCAAGAGGTGTGGGCTGGAAGTCAATTTGTTTTACAGAAGCCCAGAGGCTGGGTGCCTTGCTCCATCCATCAAAATAATAACTAAGCAATTAGCAGATAATAGAATGGAATTGATTTTGTAAAAGGCAAGCAGTTAGGTGGCTCGTGGGCTGGGACAATGTGATTCAAAGGCTGGAGTGGGTACAGGGCCTGAGGAGGGCTGAAATCCTGAGGCTGGGAAGGGTTATAAGCCGAAAGGGACGGAGGTCCCAGGTTGCTCTGCCAGCCTCCGGTCCAGAGCCATACGGGTGGTGAAACGTTGACCCTCCCCTCAGCCAGGCATGTGCTCCAGCTGGGGCCAGATATTAGGAGCTGCTCTTGAGCATGGATCTTGCAGGAGGGGCTGGGGTTCCATGGGGGGGCGGGGGCAGGGAGTGTGGCCACACACCTGGGAACACTGAGTAAATAATAAAGCCTTCCAGGTATATCTTCAGGGTCTGCCTTGGGGCTCTGTTGGGGCAGTGCCCTCTCGTATTCCCAGTCCCCACGCCCGACTCTGGCTCACAGGAAGGGTCCCACAGGTATTTGGTGAAACATCCAGAGAAATGAATATGCATTGGCTCAGAAACCAGAGGGGTGATATGATGAAGGGGTCAAAGACAGACCCTGGAGCTCAATGACCTGGGCTCTGTCATTTCCTAGCGCATGACCCTGGGTATGTTACTTAATCTCTCCATGCCTCTGTTTCCTCAGCTATAAAAAGGAAGAGGGGGTTAAATGAGTTACTAGAACAGAAGCCTGGACCTGCCGGGCACCCGGTTAGCACGTAGCTGTATGATTCAGGGAACACGGCACCATTGTTCAAGGGCCAGCACTTTCACCACCCACCCCGTGCCAGGTGTCAGCATGTCCCACCCACGTGTCCTCCATTACGGCTCTCAGGTGTGACCTCCCCCACCTCGCTATCTTCTCTTTCCCCTTCCCCCTCTCCTTTCTGACCACAGGCCTCCTCCCATCTCAGGGGCATCAAATGCCAGGCCAGCAATGGAAGACAACATCTAAGTCCTTTCCACTCAAACTCTGGTCCATGGACCAGCAGCACTGGCCTCACCAGGGAGCGTGTGAGACATGCAGACCTTCCAACCCCACCCCAGACCTACCTCATTTGAACTGGCACTTCAACAAGATCCCAGGGCATCTGTGACCACATGAAGCCAGAGAAGCACTGGAGCTGTTCTCAAACCTGCTTCCTGTTAGAGTCACTGGGGAGCATGAAGTCAGAATGGCTGAGGACAGCACTTGGCCACCAGCAATTTTTACAAGGTTCCCAGGGTTAAGAATCACAGACTAGACAAATGACCTCCCTTCACAAACAGGCTGACCAGGGTCAAGTCTAAACAGGGGAAGAGCGAGCCGTAGATCACAGGGTCCAGAATCATAATTTTGGACATCGATTATTGCCCTAGATATATGAGAGGGCGATGTCTTCTAGGCTTGTAGAGAGTTGGGGGCTGCTTGCCCTTCATTGAATAGCCCCATATTGCTGTGTATGACTTGCTATTGCTCATCTTAAGGCTACAGAGAAAGACAGAAACCAAGTATGTTATATATTTTAATAACTAATATATTAATGTAGCTATTCTATATAATTTTATATATAATTTATATAATTATATATATAATTTTTTTGACTTTTTAAACTCTATGAGACAGATCCACATTCAGCCATGGGGGAGAAGACTGAGCCACAGGAAGCTTCTATGGTCACCTGAAAGGTCCTTACCCTGCTTTGCTCCTAGGTTCCCTGTGTTCTTCCATTCCTTTTTCTTTCTTTCCTTCTTTCTTTCTTTCTTTTTTTTTTTTTCCTTTTTAGGGCTGCACCTGCAGCGTATGGAGGTTCCCAGGCTAGGAGTCAAATTGGACCTGTAGCCACCGGCCCACACCTGGGATCCGAGCCCCGTCTGCCATCTTCACCACAGCTCACAGCAACGCCAGATCCTTACCCCACTGAGCGAGGCCAGGGATCAAACCCACATCCTCATGGATACTAGTCGGGTTTGTTACCACTGAGCTACAACAGAAACTCCCTTTCATTCGTTTCCCTAAACCCAGCTCAGGGATGACCCGTGAGCCCAACCACCCCCGTGCTCCCAGAGCACATTCTGAATCCCTCCAGTGGCGTGCTTAGCACATCATGTAGTCCACATTTCTTCGCCTTCTCCAACTGATTGCAGGTAGGAGCCAGCTCATCTGCATCCTCAGTGTGGACTTAGCACAGTGCTTGGCCTCTAGTTGTTACCCAAGAAATGTTACTAAATGAGTGACTCATCAGGGCAGTAATTTTGGAGAGTGATGGGAACGATATTTCCTCCCACTGAAAAACCATTTCTCTTTATTTTTGAGTCATAGAGTCTGAACTATTCCCTTCGTTTCAATTACATTAGCTAATTAGTTCAATGCTTGAGGTTTTCCTTGGATATTTTCCACCAAGTATATCATTGGTTTCTATAAATAATTTAGGTGCACACTGTGTATTCCACTTAAAAGACAGCGAGAGCCTCCAGATACTTCGGAACAGGCTGAAACTGCTAAGAAAGAGGAAGCATCCCCCTGAGGGGCTTCTTGAAGAGACAAGTGCTGAAAAGGAAGGATACCTCCTGTGCCAGCTTGTAGTTTCCAAAGACGGCTGCAGTAGAACCTCCCATCTCATGTATGTTTCTGCAATATGACCTTGATACTCCTCCCAGTGAGAGAGGGGGCACCGATGTCTGCTCCCACCCCCCTGCCCAGATCTGGAAGGACTTGTGGTTTCTTTGACTGATAGGGCTGGCTTGTTACATTGCAAGGGCACTGCAGAGCTAAAACTTCTTACTTCCAGTCATTGTCCATCTCTCACTCACCCCAGACCCCACAAATGCTCCTTACTGCCTCAAATTCAAGAGTACTTCTGAATCTGCCTCTCATAGGCTTCTGTAATTGGATTCATTTGGCCTCTTTGATATTATTTCTAATGATATCTTCCAGCCCCTCTTATAATCTACACGCACACACAAGAGAGAACATTCTTTCTTCAAAGGAGATGTACACATGGCCAATAAGCATATAAAAAGATGCTTGGCATCACCAATCATTATGGAAATCCAAATCAAAACTACAAGGAGATACCACTTCATACACAATGGAATATTACTCAGCCATAAAAAAGAATGAAATCTTGCCATTTGTGACAACATGAATGGACCAGAGGGTGTCACACTAAGTGAAATAAGTAAGACAGAGAAAGACAAATACTGTATGATTTCATTTAAATGTGAGATCTAAAAAACAAAACAAATGAACAAAAAATAGAAACACAGTCATAGATACAGAGAACAAACAGGTGATCACCAGAAGGAGGGCGGTGTGCGGGGGATAAGAGAAATAGGTGAGGAAGATGGAGAGGTACAAACTTCCAGTTACAAAATAAATGAGTCACAGGTAGGAAATGTACAGTGTAGGGAATATAGTTAATTCTGTAGTATGTTGACAGACAGTAACTAGACTTCCCACAGTGATCATTTTGAAATGTATAGACACAGAGTTCCTGCTGTGGCTCAGTGGGTTAAGAACCCAATATAGGGCCCAGAAGGATGCAGGTTCCATCTCTGGCCTCACTCAATGGGTTAAGGATCTAGCGACACTGTGCAAAGAGATATTTGTACACCAATGTTCGTGGCAACATTATTCACAATAGCTAAAATGTGGAAGAACCCTAAGTGTCTATTGGAGGATGAACAGATAAAATGTTGCATATACATCAAAAGGAATAGTATTCAGCCTTACAAAGGAAGGCAATTCCGACTATGATACAATGTGGATGAAACTTGAGGACATTATGCTAAGTGAAATAAGCTTGTCTCGAAAAGGCAGATATTATATGATTCCACTATGAGATACTCAGAGTAGTTAACACCATCGAGACAGAAAATAAGAAAGGGGGTTGCCAGGGGTTGGGGGAGGGGAACAGGGAGTTATTGTTTAATGGGAACGGAGTTTCAGTTTTACAAGACGAAAAGTTATGGAGAAGGATGGTGGTAATTGTTGCATAACATTATAATGTATTTAATACAGCCGAACTGTACATTTAATTGTGGTTAAGACGGTAAATATTATGTCACATGTATTTTACCTCAATTAAAAAAAACGGAGGAGTTCCTGTCTTGGCTCAGTGGTGAACGAATCCGACAAGGAACCATGAGGTTGTGGGTTTGATCCCTGGCCTCGCTCAGTGGGTTAAGGATCCAGTGTTGCTGTGAGCTGTGGTGCAGGCTGCAGATGAGGCTTGGATCCTGCTTTGCTGTGGCTCTGGTGCAGGCCGGCGGCTACAGCTCTGATTAGACCCCTAGCCTGGGTACCTCCATCTGCCACAGGGGCAGACCTAGAAAAGACAAAAAAAAAATGGAAAAGACAAAAAGAGAAAAAGAATATTCTCATCAAATTACATTGATCTACAGTTTTCAATGTTGATAACTCACTTTTTTTACCCACCCTCTAAACCTCAAGGTTCCCATGGGCTGAAGACCTTCTCCTTGTCTTTTTAGCTTTTCTCACATATTATTCAATGTCTTAGCAGGGTTTGTATTCATCTGATTTTCATATAATTCATCATGTAATGCATTGATTAAGCGGGGTTTGTATTCATCTGATTTTCAGCTGGGTATCCATTGATATAGCTGGACTGGGGATTAAAATACTAAAATATTTCCATAGTGGTTGGTAAATATCTGCTTCCCCATCACAATCCCCATCCCTTCCTCTGCTGCTCTAGCACTATGGCCAGAGTCTCTTCTGACTGGTCAGTGCCCGTGCCATTCTGGTTGTTATATATTTGAATATCATCTCTGGATATAACATATACCATATAACAGAAAAGGGGGGGGGGACTTAAAAGTTTACTCCTCTCTCACACACATGCAAAAAAAAAAACAAAGAGATAGGCAGTCCAGGGACATTATGGTGGCTCCATAGTCATCAGAAACACAGGTTCCTATCCTGCTCCATCACCCTCAATACACATTTTCTATCTGTAAGATCAAGTCACACTCCAGGATGTGTGGATGCTGAAGCTCCAGGCATCACATCAGCATTTCATACCAGCAGAAGCAAGAAATGGGGACAAAGGGAGTCCCTTCCCAGATGAATCAGATTCTTTTAAGCAGCCTTTCCAGAAGTCCCAGTTAACACTTGTGCTTTCACTTCTTTGGCCAGAACTTAGTCACATGGCCATATCTTGCAGGAGGGAAGGCTGGGAGATGTAGTCTCAACTTTGCTATTAAGGAAGAGGGGGAGAATGAATAGTGAGGGGCAGTTAGTAGTTTCTTAGTGCAAGATTTCCCTGTGAAACCAGTCCCCTAGGATATCTTACATCACACATCACTAGAACCACACAGTTTATATTCACTGTTAAACACTCAAGAGTTTTATCTAATGATTATCTAATAATAGTAGTGATAGTTAACCATTCATTCAACCTTGCAATATGCCACACATTAAATGACTGACCTGCCTTTTTTAACCCTCACAAAACCCCTAAATGCAGGTATTAACTGTCATTACCTCCAATTTGCAGGTAAAGAAACTGAGGCCCAAATGAAGGTTAAATACTTGCCTAAGGCCACAAAGCTCCTAGGAGATAGAGCTGGGATTTGATTCATTAGCTTGTCATGATAAAAAATGGTGTCACCTCAAGCACCCAGCACAGTGGTCAGCAAAGAGAGAATATTATTAAAAACAAACAAATAAAACCTTGTTGGCTGCTTGAGTAATTAACTCAGCATGAATATAAAAACAGGAGCTAGACAAGGGACTTAATGGAATGACCTGGATCTTCTCCAAGCATAGGAAGCAAGTTCGAGAAATACTCCAAAGTTGAATGCTGCGGCTCCAAAAGTTAGGAGATTTGCAGAGACCACAGAATGAAGCAGGGCTGAAGTCCAGGGCTGACTCTGTCCCCTCTTTGGGGTCTTCCGGCCAGTGTTCCACAGGAAAAATTTCTGCTCCAAGAACAACCCGTGTGCCTTCATCCGCAAACAATGAGAGTTGCCATTTGATGCTCAGTATACTGTGTATCAGGACGCCTTTAATTTTATACTCTTTCTTCTTGAGCAATTAAAACAGCAATGAGGGCATCTTCTGCAACTCAAACATGCCCAGTCAAGGCACTAAGCATTTGCTGTCAGTGGCCATTAAATTATGCTATTGTTATTATTATTATTAGTTCAAAAGAAATCATTCATGGAGGTTACAGATGATTCTGAGAGTTGAATTCAGCGTTTTTCATAACAGTCTTACAGACTGTGGTACCAGCCAGGGCAGAGCCTCCTGGAAAAGCAAGATTGGATCTCTCTTATTGCTCTTAAAAAATATTTATTATGAAAAATTTCAAGCATATACCAAAGGATTGGTTTGTACCATATGAAATTGCTGTTTGGAAGGTGCAAAATGGCTAAATATCAGCAATGTCATGTGATTTAAATTAATGGTGTAGTATAATGATCCCATCGGAGTTCCCGTCGTGGCTCAGTGGAAACAAATCCGACTAGGAACCATGAGGTTGCAGGTTCAATCCCTGGCCTCGCTCAGTGGGTTAAGGATCCAGCATTGCCGTGAGCTGTGGTGTAGGTTGCAGATGCAGCTCGGATCTGGCGTTGCTATGGCTCTGGCACAGGCCAGTGGCAACAGCTCTGATTAGACTCCTAGCCTGGGAAGCTCCATATGCCTTGAGTGTGGCCCTAAAAAAAAAAGGAAAATAACAATAACGATACTGATCCCGTGTACCCACCACCACTCAGCCACAACAATCAAGGCCAATGTTGTTTCATCTAAACCTCTACAACCCTCCCTCCTACCATGGATTAATTTAAAGCACATTCCAGGCCTTTTATTATTTTATCCATGAATATTTCAGTATGTACTCTTGAACAATCAGGACTCTTTTTAAGCATGCTCCAATATCATTTCATATGCCTAAAATTAAATATTATTCACTGATAGCAGTAGATATACAGTCATCGTTCAGATTTTCCCAATTGTCTCATAAATGTCTTAGTTTCTATTGTGTTTTTTTTTTTTTTAGTTTATTGGTAAGAATCAGGATCCAGATAAAGTCCATATGTTACAATTAGTTGATATTTCTCTTGCGCTTCTGTTAATTTATAACTTTGCCTTTTGTTTTGTTTGGGTTGTTTTTTCCTTTTGTTCTTTTTCCTTGAGATCTCTTATTCATGAGACCTGTAAACAAGATCCAGCTGCCCCCCTGTATCTGGGAGGTACGTCTAGAGGCCTGACCTCCTTCAGGTTTGATTTTTTTGGCAGGAATTCCTCATAGATGGTGTTGCGGTCTTCCATCAGACTCTCAGTTTTTCCCAGCTGTCCATCATTTTATGACATTGGCTGTCACTGATGATCGCTACCTGGATTTATTGTATTCTAAATGGTTGTAAATTGGCCTTGGTGAAAAGCAGGTGGCATAATCAGTTAAAGGGCTCCCCTTGTTCTCCTTCCCCGCACCCCCGGCTATGTTGTTTGAGACCTGATCTGGCCAGGATGGGGCTGGATGCTACACTTCCTGCCAACCTCTCTCCTCTTTCCCCAACGCACCCCGCATTCCTGTGGGAGGCACACTTTGATGGAAGCCTGGGGAATTAGAACAAGCCTTTTGAGTCTGGACCTAGCCCTGCGGATGCCAGCCTTGGAGGTTGCTAGGATACTCAGCACCCAGAGTCTCCTTGGAGTCGCATCCTTCTGGAGCAGCTCACAGACACTGGGCTGTGCAGTGGAGAGGGGAAAGGAGGGGAAGCCCCCAACAGGTAGGTCCACCCAGAAGGAGAAGGCTGGTGTCCCCTTCTGACCCTCCATGAAGCTGGGAAATGTCTCCTCAGCAGCATCTGGGATTAACTCTGACCACCTATGGTGAAAGCAACTCTGAGTTTTAAGTCCCCAGTCCTACCTTCCCCTGATACCTGCATTTCCTCTGCAACATGCCCTTCCATGAATGAGCAAGCCTGCCCTTTGCCAGCTCCTGTCTGCCTGGCAAACTTCGAGTCCACTTTAAGGCTCGGCCAAGGGCTGCATCCTCATCCTCAGAGTACCCTTCCCTTCAGACTCCCAGGCAGACACTCACATCCCCTCCCTGTGCTCACATTTACCCACAGCATCAAAATTATCTGTTGTGCATAATGTGCATGAGTGCATGTGTCCCAAGTAGGTTGCATTGTCCTCTGTACCCCCAGCACTTAGCATAATGCCTTGCACAGATCAGTTTAGATGCATGAGTAAAAGTGCTCTGTTGCATGCCTCTGGTGACAGGGAGCTCACTACCTTAAATCAGCTCATTCTGGGCAGCTTCAAAGCCCACACCACAGCCACAGCAACACCAGATCCTTAACCCATTCAGTGAGGCCAGAGGATTGAACCTACATCCTCAAGGAGACCACATTGGGTCCTTAACCTGCTGAGCCACCATGGGAACGCCCAAAGCTCTTCTTTTTGCACAGCTGAAATCGGTCTAGCAGCAACTTCCACCTGGGACCCTTGGTAGGCCTGCCAGTGCCATCCTGAGCAAGCCAGCTGCCTCTTTCTCAAGACCACCTTTCAGAATTGAGTCTCTCTCCATTACCCTCTGCATCACCTACCAGGAAGTAGTGAGGAAATGGGTCAGACAGTCATGGTCTAAGTCATCAAGTTTGGCTCCATGGAAGCTTCCCTAAGGTTTGAGGTTTTGGTGCTCTCATGCTGAGATACCCGCACCCTCTCCCTGGTTCTGCACCCCCCAAGCTGCACCTCAGCTCCAAACCATAAACACAGGCCTGGATGCCAGAGAGCTCAGGTGGAGGGCACAGGTAAGGCCTCACAGGTTTCCTGGGTGTGAGAGTACCCCACCCTTTCCCGGTACAGTTTAACAGATGCCAGGCCTAAGCAGTAGGCACCGTTTTCTCAGGATGGCTCAGAGAATCTGTGCAGAGTTCAAGGAACAGCCAAGACAGATGGGGAGAGGGAGAGAGGAGGCAGGCAGGCAGAGAGAAGAGGCAGCGATGTGCCACCCTCAGATGCCACAGCTGACCTGCCAGGAGCCAGCTTGCTGTGATTTATGTGCTACCATCCTTGGGGTGGCAGAGGAGCTGAAATCCTTTCTGACATCTCAGACTGAACTCCTCAAATCCTAGCAACAGCTTTTCCTCGTCAACACCCAGGCTCACCGACAACAGTTGAGCAGAATAGCCCTGCCCTGACGAGCCGGTCCAGGGAAGACTTCTGCCAAAGACTGCCCATCAGGCATGGGAACTTAAATCCCACACAGCGTTGAGGTTGGGTGCGAAGCCTGGCTTTCCCACTCACCTGTCCCATGACCTTGGGCAATCGGTTGTCCTCACCCAGGCTCAATGTCAGTGGGGAGTTAGCGTTGATAATATGAATAAAATATAAGGTTTATGTCTGCTCTGTAGGAAAACTCAATTAACGGTAACCATTATTATACATGTTCACGTTCCTGCCAGACTTGGGATGAAAAGGAGAGAGGGCCAGACAAGAAAGACCCTGGTCCCCCCAAGGCTTGTGGCCCCACGGGAAGGACATCCAAGCGGGTGGATGCGGTGTGGCGGAACTGGGGCAGAACCTGGTCCTGGGGAGTTCTGCACAATAGCGGCAGTAGGGGAGGACGTTTGAGCAGGAACTCTCTCCTTTTGCACGTGAGGAAGCTGACGTCTGGCGACACCGCGCCTCACCCATCATCGTGGCAGATCGTGGACCTCCGGCTCCGTCTGGTCCAGCGCTCCGCCCCACGTGGGCTTCCTCTGCGAACCCGCACTAGACCTTTGGGAGCCTGGGGCGCAGAGAGGCACATAGTCGAGGCCAAGTCCCCAACCAATAGGAACCCACAGCGATGATGTAATGCTTAGCCTCCACTGTCATTGGCTGTCCTTCCTGCTACTCCGGGACCCCCTCCAGGGGCTGTGCTTTTCGCAGCAGGGTGTTTTTCCGCAGAAGGAATCACTGGTTTGCGGAGGGTGTCGGACGAAAACTGGGGGAGCTGAGGACTGAGCCAGGAGCCGGATCCCTCCCTGAGCAGACCTCGGGGAATGGCAGCTGCCGGCTGCTGCCCTTACCAAGCTCAAAGCTCCTAGGGGAGCGCAGGGAGAGGGTGCCAAACTCCCCTGCTCCATCTCCCGCTGGGGCAGCCCAGCGTCTTCTCGTCTGCTGACGTGCAAATCCTAGGAGAGTTAGGAGAGAACTAGGCACCAGCCCAGCAGGCCCTGGAGACGGCCCAGTCCCCGGAGGGAAGAGGCTGAGCTGAGAGCGCGGGGCCTGGGTTCAGCAAAAATAAAGCACGAGGTTCGGATTCATAGGACCTGGTCTAGACGAATTACAGGTCTGAGTCCAAAACGGGGGACTGCACAGGACTCGCTTTGCCTTGGAAATCACTGTGCTTTTAAAAAAGAACATTCAAATGGCCTGAGGGAGAAGGAAGGGGGGGACGGGGGGCAGGTAGTTAGGGATGAGGGATGAGGCAGCTTTTACTTCTCCCAGGAGGGAGTGAGACACCCCTGAGGGCCCTTCCTTCCCATCCACTAGGCCAGGAATCCCAACCACATACATCAGTAGGCAAGGACCTTGTCCCCCGGCCCCAACCCTATGAGGTAATCACTGTCGTGATCCCCATTTTACAGATGAAGAAACTGAGGCAGGAGAGGTAAAGAGGCAGGAAGCCAGGACCTGACTCAGGACTACCTGATGCCAAGGCTAGTACTCTAATGGTTCGCACAGGTGGCCAGGGGGAGAGTGACCAACTTGGGCATGGGGATCCTGGGATAGAGGGGCTGCCCAGATAGGGAAGGGTGGGGAAGGGAAAGCCTGCCTTGCAAAAGCCCATGTCCAGTTAGGACCCTGGGAACATTCTCTCACTTCCTCAGAAATAGGGCAGAGGCCTAGGACTAACCATCCCCCCACCCGATTGCCCTTCCTGGGGCAGAGGCAGTAGGTCCTCCCTTCCAGAACCCTGGCTCTGGTTCTCCAGCCTAGGTCTGAACTAGCCTTCGTCCCACCTACTTCCTACCTATTTTCTGCCAGAGGTGGGTTTGCAAGTGAAGTGGGGCTCTGGCTCTGTCGAACAGAGCAGCCTCACAGGGCCTGAGATGCCACAGTTCCAGATCGGGTCTTGGCCTTGGCTTCTTATCAGCTGTGGGATTCAGGCAAGGTCTTGGAGCCTCTCTGGGCCTCCCTCAAGGTCCTGGAGATCACACACACACACACACACACACACACACACACATTCATGTTCAACATGAGGAGGACACTCATGTGTCTTTCCAGGAATGTGGAAGCAGCCTTTTGATAGATGTTTCAAAGGCCTGGCCATTAGCAAACTAGGAAAAAAATGGGCTGAGAAAGCATCCCATCAGACTGGCCTGCTTGTTGGTGAACCTAGCAGGCACCCAAGCGGTCAGTTCAGCAGATAGTGGTCAGGCTGGTGGGCGGCCAGCCAGATATCCTCTGGATCCATCATTCAGTAGCTGGCCGGGTCAGCGGCCCTGGAGGCTTCAGGGACCCAAGTGAGAGGGTGCTGTGGGGGTGCCTTCAATCCTCCCTTTGAACCACAAATTCTGGGCTGCTCCCCATCCCCACGCACCCCACACGTTCCCCCCTCCAAGTCTTGTCTTTCCATTCCCTTTATTGAGCAGAGTGTTAAGTTCTCTATTGCACAATAATGCTATATCACAAACCATAAAACCCATTGCTTAAGAGTATGCATTTCTACCGTATAATATCACCTATATGTGGCATCTAAAATATGACATAAATGTACCTATTTATGAAACAGAAACAGACTCGCAGACATAGAGAACAGACTTGTGGTTACCCAGGGTGGTTGGGGAGGGAAGAATTAGGAATTTGGGATTAGCAAAGGCAAACAATTATATATAGGATGGATAAACGACAAGGTCCTATATTGCCCAGGGAACTATGTTCAATACCCTATAATAAACAATAATGGAAAAGAATATGAAAAAGAATATAGAGGGAGTTCCCATTGTGGCACAGCGGAAATGAATCCGACTAGTATCTGTGAAGATATGGGTTTGATCCCTGGCCTTGCTCAGTGGGTTAAGGATCCAGTATTGCCACACACAATGGTGTAGGTTGCAAATGCAGCTCTGATCCCCAGTTGCTGTGGCTGTGGTGTAGGCCGGCAGCCACAGCACCAAATCGACCCCTGGCCTGGGAATTTCCATATGCCAAGGGTGTGGCCCTTGAAAAATTATTAAAAAAGAATATATATGGCCGAATCACTTGGCTGTACAGCAGAAATTAACATTGTAAATCAACTGTACTTCAACAACAAAAAAATTTTTTAAATAGCGGGCATTTCTTTAGTCTCTGAATCTGGAGGTCCTCGAAGCAGTTCTTTTGTTGTCTCACTCATGCGTCATCTGGCAGAAGAGCTGTGGACTGGGCTCCTTCACATTCTGGCCTTGGCTGGGACAACTGGGTGCTCCTGGGACAACTGAGTGCTCTCCTCTGCTCCACAAGGTATCTCATCCTCCAAGAGGCTAGCCCAGGCTACTCACACAGAGGAGGCTGGAGTCCAAGAGAGTGGGTGGCAGCATGAGAGTCCTCCCATGGCTCAGGACTGGCATATTTCTGCCACAGTCTATCAGCCAAAGCAAATACCAAGGGCATTCCAGGTCGGAGAGGGGCAGGAGCTATAAAGACTTATGGCAAAGATCGAGGACACAGGATCGGCCATTCACTGGATCCATCAGTGCAATCGGTGGTGGCAAACACCATCCCTGCCCCTCTTCCCTCCATCTGTTAGCCTGTTTCCTGTTCCTTGAGACCCTTCTCAGTCTAGGTCTTTGACACTTTGCCTGGCTGATCCCCTGCACAGCCACTGAAGACTCGATGAACTGCTGGCTTCTCTTTGCCCTCCTAATATTTTTTTGGTGCTTGTCTTCAAGCCCCCAGATCTGTCCCCTAGGCTGTGGGTTGACTTTCCCAGCTGCTTCCATGGCTAGGTGTGCCCTTGAGCTGCATCAGAGTCTCTTCTACACCTCAGAGCCAGGAATGACAGCAGGTGGGGCAGCGAGCTGGGAAGAAGTCCCCCACTCCCACCTCCCATGAGTCCTGAGCAGCCCATGTCCTCAGAGCAGGCTACTGTATGAGACACCCCACCCCTTCCAATCAGTACCTGTGTGTCCTTGAGCAAATCGGCTAATTTCTCTGAGCCTCCATAATCCCTGCCCCAGCAGAGCTAGAAGAGCAGGTGGCAGACACTGCAGGTCAACCTTAGGGTCACAGCAGGCATGATACATGGCAGCTTCCGGTCTTCCTCCCTTGGTTGTCACAAACCCGGACTCCCTATTTGTCCCAGCATGAAGCAGACCCACGCAAGGATTTCCCAGCCAGGTCAAGCCCTCTCCACGCTGTTCTCCTGCTGGGCTCCCCACAGGCTAGGTGCCTGCTGGCAAGCATTTGTCCTCATTTGAGCACACGGCCTAGCTCCTGGGGAATCACATATGCCCACTTCTCCCTCCAGTCTGCCAGGCCGCCCCTTGCCTTGGCCACATGTTCTGTCTCCTCTCTGCTCCCCTCCTGCTCCCTTACTTCTTCCCAGCTGATGCTTCTGCAGAAATGCCCAACCAGGCCAGCAGGGCCTTCCCTGGAGGATGCCTCCAGAACCCAGAAGTACCGGGAGGCTCCCAGAGGGTGGTCTCGGGTGAACCTCCATATGCGCCCGCCAGAGTGTTCTTCCCCCAGAGCCTCGCCAGCTCCAGGCACTGGGCCAAGGCCTCCATGTGGCATCGTGACTTGGAAAGGAGGGTCTCAGCTGGCCCAGATGATGCTCTGCTGCCCACCCTCTCCCTGGGTTCCTATTTTTGCTCCTATTCCTCCTATTTCTGGGGCAGCTCTGTGTCCTCATCCCTCTCTTCTGAATGTGTGTGTGGGGGGAGGGCCTCAATCCCTGAGCCAGTGAAATCCCTACAAAATTCATAGTTGTGGGGCAGTGGGCTCAGGCTGAATAGTGCAAATGCTGGATTTGGTCTGGATTCAAAGCCTGCCTCTGTCACTTTCCAGTTGGGGAAACTTGACAATTAAAACAAAAAAGCTGGAGTTCCCATTGTGGCTCAGTGGGTTAAGAACTCAACATAGTGTCCCTGATCCCCGGCTTCCTTCTGCGGGTTAAGGATCCGGCGTTGCTGCAAGCTGTAGTGCAGGCTGCGGGTGAAGCTCAGATCTGGGGTTGCTGTGGCTGTAGTGTAGGCTTCAGCTGCAGCTCTGATTCAAACCCTAGCCCAGAAACTTCCCTATGTCACAGGTGCTGCAGTAAAAAGGAAAAAACTCTTTTATTAATTGGTTGTGTTAATATAAAGTGCTTAGAACCATGCCTGGGACCTGGCGTTGCAACTGTCATTAACAGGACTGATGCTCAGAGATGGCAACGAGAAGAGGAACTGATAGTTTGGGTGTCTGGTACACACAGAGATCCGGGCCTATATCCCTTCTCCCTTCCTTCCTAGCTGAGTGACTTTCGGTCAGTCAGTCCAACGCTCTGAGCCTCAGTTCCCTTATCTGAAAAATGGGGATAAAAACAACCATCCTGTAACTTGTTGGGAGGATTCAATGAAATGATGCATGGAGGCACCTAGCGCAGAGCCAGGCATGGCCAGATGCTTCTCCATGGTTATTGGTAGGATGATGGAAGGAGGGGTAGAAGCCCCTTGCCCATCCTGTACAAGTCACGATGGGAACCTGGGCCTGCCTGATTCCAAAGTGGGTCCCGAGCCACCACGCTGGAGCCCTGGACAGTTTACAGGGGTAGGAAGAGTGCCCCTTGGGTCTCAGTAATGGTGCCTAGGGTTGGCTGTCACCCACCTAACTGCCAGGGGTTCAAACGAACCCAAGTTCTGAGTGAGTGTTGGGGCTCTGGCTGGCACTCCAAGATCTGCCCCCAGAAGGCATGAGATGTGTCACTGGTTTTAAGTGTTCTAATCAGACCTCCGCTTCTACGGCACTTCCCTGTGCTGGGCACCACCTAAGTGCTGTACCTCAGTGATCCATCACTTGATCCTCCCACGAGGACAAGGGACTAGGTGCCATCATTGCCATCACCCCTGCTTTACAGATGAGGAAACTGAAGCAAAGAGAGAAGAAGTTGAAATGTGACACGGCATCCTGGATTAGGGCCTGGGTCCGAAAAAAGATGTTGGTGGAAAAACTGGAGAGAGTTGAATAAAGTCTGAAACTCAGTTAATAGTAATGTACAATGTTACTTTCTTCCTTGGGATGAAGGTACCTCAGTAATGTAAGATGCTAACATCAGGGGCAGCTGGGAAGGGTAGGTCGGAACTCTCTTTGCAAGTCTTTTCTAAATCTAAAATTCTCTCAAAATAAAAGGTTTAAAAATAAAAGAGAAGGGAGTTCTGTCTATGAGTCAGCTGGGGGCTGGCTGACCCAGGCTGAACTTGACTGGCTCTGCCGGTCTCAGCTGGGCTACCTTATGAGGCTGCAGCTGGTTGATCCAGGCTGGTTGATCAGTTGGGGTATGGCTCTGCTCCATGTTCTCCTCCCGAGACCACTGGGCTCATCTGGGTATGTCCCTCTGAAAGTCACGGTAGTAGCACAAGAAAGCAAAATCAGGAGTTCCCGTCGGGGCGCAGCGGAAACGAATCCGACTAGGAACCATGAGGTTTCGGGTTCTATCCCTGACCTCACTCAGTGGGTTAAGGATCCAGTGTTGCCATGAGCTGTGGTGTAGGTCGCAGACACGGCTCGGATCTGGCGTTGCTGTGGCTCTGGCATAGGCTGGCGGCAACAGCTCTGATTAGACCTCTAGTCTGGGAACCTCCATAATGCTGCTGGTGTGGCCCCAAAAAGACAAAAAAGAAAGCAAGCAAAATCAATTCCTCCAGCCCTTCTCAAGTGTCTGCTCTCATCCCATTGGCCAAAGCACAAGATGGAGCTCAGAGTAAAGAGACAGGGAAGTACCTCCCACCCACAATAAGGAGGGCACCACAAAGCCACATGACAAAGACCATGGGCATGGAGAGGAGTGAAGAACAGGGCCATTAACGCCACCTGCCACAGCAGGCAAAGGCAAATGCTCGCTCTCTTCCAGTCCTTTGCACCTGGATTTTCCTCTCCCTGGAACATTGTCCTTACAATCTCACTGCAGGGTAACATCCTCATCTCTCAGTTGAGAGAGATGACGATCAGATCAGAGAAGTGAAGTCCCTCCCTCAGGAGCACACAGCCAATAAGGACAGAGCTCACGTTTGAATCCAGACCTGTTTGGGCACCTGCTTCATGGACACGAAATGAAAAGCAAATCATTTCTGAGATGGTTATATTCACAGGGTTTCTGAAGTGTAGAAAGCTGATGCTGGCTAACGAGGGAAAAAGCCATTAACTGAAAGGAAATTGGACAGCTCACAGTCGTGAAAGAGAGAAAAGCTGAAGAAACAAGGGCACTTGTTTCTTGGGGGAGGGAAGCATCTTAACAAAAATGCTGGGGGAAATTGCCCCAGAAAGGAGATGGCACAAGTAACCTGGTGCAGAGGTGGGGTGCTGGCCTGGGGAGCCGGGCTGGCTAGGTAAGCCCACTTGCCTAGTTGTGCTTAACTGATACAGGCAGGGTCCTTAACCTTCCTCCTGCCTCAGCTTCCTCAACTGCAAAATGCTGCTGTGCAGTGCCAGCATCATGGGGTTGCTCTGAAGGGTGATGATGCTGGCCAGGGGTGTCACTGTGTCTGAGGACCGAGAGAGAGAGTGGGGAGCTCAGGATAAATCCACTCTTTGGAGAGACAGCACAGCTCCGCCAAGGTGGCCCTGAGAGCTGGGGCCCGTGCTGGGCTGCAGAGACTCAGAGAGCTGCCCGCAGCCTACTCCCGAGCTCTGTTTCTGGGCGAAGGAGCTCCAAGAACTCAGAGAATGCAGGTGCCAAGTCACCATCACTAGAGGTTCCCTTAAAGATGGGACAAACGCATGCTCATGTTTCTGAGTCTGGTGTTTTTGGCACCGCAGTGGGTGCCCGAGCCCATAATGACCACAGCATCTGGCTTCCTGAGCTGGTACCTGATTGGAAGGTAGAAAAGGGTACATGGCCCAGACCCTAGACTTGACCTTGAGAGATACTGTTTGAATCTTAGATCCACCATCACTCTCCGTGTGAATCTGGGCGAGTTGCTCCAACTCCAGTGTCCTCATCTGTCCAGGGAGCGGGTAGTAGGGGCTCCAGGAGCCATTGCGACTCCCTGATGCTGCCACTCAGAGCTTCTCCCCAGACCTCTGGGGACTCTCCCAGCCTCCCCACTCCACCCCATCTGATTCTCATAGCTAGTTTGTTTCCACTGATGACCTGGTGACTCTCTTTGCTTTTGGGGGCTGCACCTGCAGCATGTGGAGGTTCCCAAGCCAGGGGTCAAATTGGAGCTGCAGCTGCTGGCCTGCACCACAGCCACAGCCACCCAGGATCTGAACCATGCCTGCAACCCACACCACAGCTCCCAAAATCCCGGATCCCCAACCCACTCACTGAGTGAGGCCAGGGATGGAACCCGCATCTTCATGGATACCAGTGGGATTCGTTTCTACTGAGCCAAGAAAGGAACCCTGACCAGACGACTCTTAAATGCCACCCACTGTGGCTTCTCTTTGCTTCTCCACTTAAGCAGGCAACGGAGTAACTCAGGTCCAGGAAAGCCTTGGGATTCCCCCCTCTACCTAGGGAGACCCCACTTATGGCAACCCAGTATCACCCCACAGGGAAAGGATGAGAGGGGTCCGGCTTCTAGTGTTTCTGGTTGTGAGTACAAGTCAGCATGGTGCTGGGGGAGCCGGTGGGGTGGTGGGAGGAGGTGAGACTCCCCCCACCCCCATCCAGCATCAGCTGCATGAGCCAGGCCGAGCGGGGTTGGTTCAGGAGACATAACACACAGAGGCGCTTCAAGGGGCCGCTGGCTTGCAGCCGCTCTCCACAAACCACGGGCAGGATGTGCCCCCGGCTTGGCTGTTCTCTCATAATCTCATGATCTCAAGGAAGGAAATCGGGTTAGCTTGACAGGCTCATCTTTTACAAAGCTGCCTGTTTCTCATAAGGTTTGTTCTGTTACCCTGTGTGACCCCAGACTTCCCAGTAAAGTTAGCAGACAAGATGACCATCTGATGGTGGGTGGAGAGGCACCGTGGATGTCACCCGTCCCACCCTCTCCTTTTTTTAAGCTTTAAAAGAACAATCAAGTCACATACCAAGGTTCAAATCTTGGCTCCACCACTGGGTGGCTTCAAGCACATTATGTAACCACATGGCGCCTCAGTTTCCCCATGATAAAGGGGGATGTGTTCCCTTTTATGATAAAATCGTGATGCCCATAAAATGTGTAGGGTCCTTGTAAGTCTCAAATGAGTTAACACAGGGCTGTGCTTGGAACAGAGCTGGCACGGCTTGCGGGTTCCCCAGTCCAGTGTTCACTTCTCTGCCCAAGGCTGGGTGGTTTCCGGAGAGAGCTCTGTGCCTTCACGGAAGGGGTCAAGGGACTCAGTCACAAGGACCCCAGAGGACCTCCCCCAGACCAGGGGTTGTAAAGCCCCTGGCTTTGCCTGATGCCCCCTCCCCGAGCACTGTGACCCCTGCAGTGTGACTTCTCAGCTGCTCTGTGGGGTCCTGCACCCTATTTCCACGCCTCACTCTTCACAGCCCCCGTTCTTCAGATATTCATATCTCCTGCCTCACCATCTCCCCACTCCTGCCAAGGATCGCCCCTTCCCCAGATTCTCAGCCCAGCTACTGGTATATTCTGAAAACCCAGAGCCTTTCCACATGCTAGGACATAACTGACTCTCCAGGAGCCCCACTTAAGATGATAGGAGGAAATATTTTATGCCACTGCTGGAAGCTGTAGGAGAGCAATCCTTAAGACTTTAGAGGTCTTTGGCATGAAGTTGAGGGGCCAAGCAAAGGCAAGAGTGACATGAAAGAACCATGGCCCAGGCAGGGCCTGGGAAAGGTAGTCCTCTGAGCATCCAGCTGCTATAAAATGCCTGGATTTCAAGAGCCTAGGAGGAGAAAATTTCTTCTTTGGAGAAGAAATTCAGAAAACACGATGTTTCCATTAGATTAGTTTGCTTGCTGTTGCCCACTGGTACTAAGGGGTTTATTTTGACACCTTTCCCTAACTCATTTATTAAGAAGTAAAGCAGAGAAAGACAAATATCATATGGTATCACTTATATGTGGAAACTTTAAAGAGTGATACAAGTTAACTTATTTACAAAACAGAAACAGAATCACAGACATGGAAAACAAATTTATGGTTCCTCAAGGGGGAAGGGGCAGGGAAGGATAAATTAGGAGTTGGGATTAGCAGATACACACTACTGTACATAAAACAGACAAACAACAAGGACCCACTGTATAGCATGAGGAACTGTAGTCAGTATCCTGTAATAACTTATAATGGAAAAAAATCTGAAAGAGAATATGTGTGTGTATGTGTGTGTGCGCGTGCATATGTATGCACACATGCAGTACCCCTGAAACTAACCCAACACTGTAAATCAACTATACTTCGATGTGAAAAAATGTGGGGGGAAAAAAGGAAAACCGAATAAAAGAATGAGGAGACTCATGTTGTTGGCTCTCCAGCCTCACCCCCTCCTAATAGCACCCCCATTTCTCTCTCCCTCACTGTTTATAGTCTCAATGGGACAATAACTCCAGGCATGGGATCCTACCACAGGAGCACAGGAGACAGACGTGCCTTCTCTAGGGCCATGACCTTGGCACATCCATAAGGGCCATATCCTCTGTTCTCAGGTCACCTACTCTGCCATATTGCTGGAAATGGATGTTAGCAACCCCAGCTGATTGGTTTGGGTAACAGAAGAACCAAAAGGTGTGGCTTTATACCCAGCTGTGCCAGGACTAGTTACTAGGGGCTCCATTTCTTTCACCTGGAAAAAATGGGCAAATGTTACAATCATGATTTTGAGTACAAGAAGCTGACCCAAATAACAGGTACTGTATGGATCTCTTTATAAGTAATGCAAAGCAGGCAAGACTACACTTTATTGTTGGATTGTATACGTGGTGGCAAAATCAAAACGAACAAAAGAAAGGAACAATCTTCACAAAAGCAAAGCTATGAGCGCCTGTAGGAAATGGGGGAGGGAGTGAATGGGAAGAGTCACTCAAGGTTGCTGGCATCATTCTGTCATTCATTCTGTCTTGACCTGGGTTGTTCATCACTTGATGTTTGTTTAGAATTATTATAATTACTCATGACTCTTTACACTTGTTTGTGTCCTTTATGTCTGCTAGGATGAAGAAGAAGGAGAAGGAGAAGGAGAAAGAAGAGGAGGAAGAGGAGGAAGGAAGAGGAGGAGGAGGAGGAGGAGGAAGGAGGAGGAGGAGGAGGAGGAGGAGGAGGAGGAGAAGAAGAAGAAGAAATGGCTTGTAAACTGTAAAGAGCTGTGTACCTCTTAAAGCTTATGAATAACCTCCCCTTCCTGCCCCTTTTGTCTAGGTCCACAATCTAGATTGTTCAAGCTCCATTCTTTTTTTTTTTTTTAACCTGAAATTTGATCATTTATTTCTCTATTAGTCATTACCCAATTTTGTATCTCAGCCAAAAATATCATCTTAACATACGTTTATTAAATGTTCTCTATACACGTAATTCCTTTTTGTTTTTAATGGCTTTACCCATGACATACTCAAGCTCCATTCTACTCTAGCCTCCCAAGTCCCATTTTACAGAGGGGCAAACTGAGGCCCAAGAAGACAAAGGCATTCTCTCCCCTTCCTTCTCTCCTTTCACCCTTGCAGGGTTTCCAGCCCTGAGACCTATGCTCGCCTAGGACCTGAGACTCCCTTTTTGCCTTGAGCTGCTAAAGCGTTGTGTGTGAATCCAGCCACCGCAGAATTAAGAGAGAACTGAGCATTTCCGCTTCTTCGGAACTTGTGCCAACACCCTCCCCTCTCAGGCTGAAAAAAAAAATACCCGCTTGCAGTTTCCTCCTGCCCACGATGTCCCCATCACATGCACTCAGCTTCAGGAGTAGTAAAGGACTTTATTATTTTTTAAAGAACCCAGTCACACCATCCAGAGCTCACATAAACCTTTCTGAGCATCTTTCTGCAAACCAATCCAAAAGAGTAAAAACAGGGCTGGGGAGACCACCAGGCCAGCTGCAGGTGCCTCTAAGTTTCCGGCTCAGGCATGACGAGCTTGCAAGAGGCTCCCTGTCTCCCCATCACCTCAGCAGATGTGGTCCTTATTTCCCTTTGAACAAATTGCCTTCAGCTTGGAGCAGCTGAGAACTTTACAAGCCGTCCTGCTCCCGAGGCCAGTAATTTGCCAGAAATTAGCAGTGACTAAGACACACCAGCCTCCCTTTGTTCTAGGCGGTGGGGACCAGCTTGTCCCACAGTTTCCATTTTCAGCATTGGTCGAAGAGCTGTGGATACAGCCATGGAGAGGCCCCAAGCCTGGGGTGCAGGCAGAGGGGGCGGGGAAAGGGGGCTTTTCTCTTCTGTGTCCCCCTCCCCTGCCCCAGGCTGGTGAGGGAGATGCCATGGACTTTATTTCTCCCCTGTTTCCCCTCTCACTCATCTTCCAGAACAAGAAAGAAGCAGAGTGGGTGAGCTGAAGGGCATTTTTTTGCTGCTTTGTCAAAAAGCTGGAAGTTTTTCCAAAGACAGGTGAGATCCTCCATATCCCTGCCCTTTAAGATCTGGAGGGAAAGGCCACTCGAATCTGTGGATTTGTAACTCAAATTTGTGGATTTATAACCCAGTCCAGCCCTGCGGCCACAGCAACAGGGCCACCACCCCAGTGAAATGGGGGTCCACACCGGGGGCCCTGCTCTGCACTTTACTGGGTAACTTTGTGCAATTCATTTTGCCTCCCTATGCCTCAGTTTATGCATCTGCAGAATAGGTACAATACTGCTGACTAGGTATGTCCCACAGGGTTGTATGAAGAGACAGTACCAAGCACATAATTTGCGCAAGGTCCTTTGTTCAAAAAATTATGAAATATTCCAAGATGGCAACAGCAGAGCATTCAACCAAGCATGGGATCCTATAAATGCCCAGGTGGCCAGCCTCATATGAGGAGGTGTTTATTCCTTCATTCAGCAAATAGTGGGGATTTTTGCCAGGTACAAATTATACAGCCTGACAAATGTCAAGGGCTCAGCAGAGCTGGTACGCAGTGGGTACTCAATAAACAGTGCCTTTTACGTCATATAAATCTCATGATATAATAGAGTGTGTGCTATAATCTCCATTTCTCATATAAGAAAACTGAGACTGCAAGAAATCTATCCAAGGTCCATAGCTGGTAAGCAAGAGAGGTGAGAGTTGAACCCAGGTCTGGTGTCAAGGCCCAAGTCCTTTCTAGTTTCATGGGCCACTCCAGCAGGCAGCCCAGCCCCTGCTGCAGGAGAACCTCCCAGAATCATGGGACCTTCCTAATCCAGCTAAGAGCCAAATGCCCAGGGACCCTTTGAGTGACTGCTTGGAAGCCTGTGAGTCATCAATATAGAAGAGACATCAACAGGGCCCCAGAGAGGGGCTTGGGCACCAACTCAACTCAACTTGAATGTCCCAATTATCCTCAAAGGCATGAAGGCAAGCTACATTGGAAGCCAGACTTTGACTACGAAACTGGCTTTTGAATCTTGAAAATGAGTCATCTGGAGTTCCCTTTGTGGCTCAGTGGAAATGAATCTGACTAGCATCCATGAGGATGCAGGTTCGATCCCTGGCCTCGCTCAGTGGGTTAAGGATCTGGCATTGCCATGAGCAGATGCAGCTCGGATTTGGTGTTGCTGGGGCTGTGGTGTAGGCCAGTGGCTACAATTTGACCCCTAGCCTGGGAACCTCCATATGCCTCGGATGTGGCCTTAAAAAGACAAAAAAAGGAGTTCCCGTCGTGGCGCAGTGGTTAACGAATCCGACTAGGAACAATGAGGTTGTGGGTTCGATCCCTGCCCTTGCTCAGTGGGTTGACAATCCGGCGTTGCCGTGAGCTGTGGTGTAGGTCGCAGACGTGGCTCGGATCTGGCGTTGCTGTGGCTCTGGCATAGGCTGGCAGCTACAGCTCTAGACCCCTAGCCTGGGAACCTCCATATGCCGTGGGAGCGGCCCATAAATGGCAAAAAGACAAAAAAAAAAAAAAAAGCAAAGAAAATGAGTCAGCTTCATTGAGAGTATAAATGTGGTCATTCCATCAATAAAGCAAGTAAATTTCCTCCAATTCAAAATGAAGTAGAGGAGTTACCACCATGGCTCAGCAGTAACAAACTTGACTAGTATCCATAAGGACGTGGGTTCAATTCCCGGCCTCACTCATTGGGTTAAGGATCCAACATTGCCATGAGCTGTGGTGTAGGTCGCAGATGCGGCTCAGATCCCAAGCTGTGGCTGTGGCATAGGCTGGCATCTGTAGCTCTGATGTCACCCCTAGCCTGGAAATTTCCATATGCCACAGGTGTGGCTGCCCTAAAAAGCGAAAAAAAAAATAAAGAAAATTTTAAATGTAGTAGAGAATATATTGGGAGATGGAGAGGTTTAAATGAGAAAAATCACCTCCTATGTGCTTGGCACACAGTAAGTAGGATCTCAGTCTGTGCTAGTTCAATCTGAAATTGAGTCGGTCACTAAAGTGGACCAAGACCAGCCTTTTGGTTCCCAGAGCCAGGATCTGTTAGGTGTCTGGCTGTTTTTGACTTGAAAGCAGGCACTTCTCCTTCTCAGAACTGGCTGCCACATATAGGAGTGTAGGTTGTACACTGCACAATGGAACCAGTGCTCCCCAGAGTTGTGCAGTGCATATCTTGCCTAGAGGCCTGGTAAGGTGAACCTGCTTCCCTAAACCACTGGAAGATGCCCAGAATGGATAGCCAGTGCCTCCGCCCTCACCCCATAACACACCCAGCCTACCCGCTTCGGCTCTCTAAATAAAATCTCACCTTGACCCTTCAAAGCTGGCAGTGAAAGAAGAGTCTCCATGTGGGGAGGGGGCCTAGTCCCTCTAGTTCTGATTGTGGAGGGCCTCTGTACTGTAAATCCTGCCTGTCGCTTTTTTTGTTGTTGTTTTTCTCTTTTGTAATGTAAGTGGCTCACTTAAGCTTTAATTGCCAAGGCAGCCACTTCAAAGAGGCATTGGCTTCAACGATGGCATCTCAGACACACACATTGCCAGCCACACATTAGATAAAGAGCCAGCCCACCTCCTCCCACTGAGGCTCCTTTGTTTTGAAGAACTTGGTTGGTTTCAATAACCAACCATTTGGGCCACTTGTTTTTTCTCTTCCCAGGCTTTAAATTCTCACTCTTATGTTTTATTTTATTTTATTTTATTTTATTTTTTAATTTTATTTATTTATTTTTTTTTGGTCTTTTTGCCATTTCTTGGGCCGCTCTCATGGCATATGGGAGGTTCCCAGGATAGGGGTCTAATCGGAGCTATAGCCACTGGCCTACACCAGAGCCACAGCAACGAGGGATCCGAGCCAAGTCTGTGCCCTACACCACAGCTCACGGCAATGCCGGATCGTCAACCCACTGAGCAAGGGCAGGGATCGAACCCGCAACCTCATGGTTCCTAGTCGGATTCGTTAACCACTGCACCATGACGGGAACTCCCTCACTCTTATGTTTTAAATTAACCAATAAAAATTAGCCCTGGAGGAGTTCCCACTGTGACTCAGTGGGTTGAGAACCCAACTAGTATCCATGAGGATGTGGGTCCGATCCCTGGCCACACTCAGTGGCTTAAGGATTCGGCATTGCCACAAGCTTTGGTGTAGTTTGCAGAGGCAGCTCGGATCCTGCATTGCTGTGGCTGTGGCATAGGCCAGCAGCTACAGCTCCAATTTAAGCTGGAAACTTCCATATGCCATGGGTGTGGCCCTAAAAAGAAAAAACAATAGCCCTGGAACTCCCACGCCCTGCCCCCCAAACCCAGTAAAAACAAAAACCCAGGCTCATTCTATCTATCTATCTATCTATCTATCTATCTATCTGTCTGTCATCTAACTCCCCCTGTCTCCCCAAGACTTTACTGTGTGGCCCCAGGTGTGCTGTGTAATGTCCAGGTCCTATAAGTAAGAAACCTTTATTTTTCTCAAAGTTTCCTGATGGATATTGCTGAAGAGTGCCTTGCAACCAGGGCCAGTCCAGCCACAACACTGTTTATTGATAGGCTGAGCTGAGCACAAAAACCACCTCCCAACCCTCCTCAGGTTGCTCTCAGTAGCATCAGGCAGCTCTGGGGGTCAGGTGCTGTCCCCACTTTGCCACCCCTCCTCAGTTCCCCCGTAACACACTTATGTCCATCCAAGAGCAGACTGAGGCCCTGAATCAAGACTTTATTAGAAGCTCTGGGAGGACACGGGGGAAATAAGCGGTTGCCTCTGCCTGGCCTGCTGACTTCCGTTCTCTCCAGAGCCCTCAGGCCCCATCCCAGCCCCGAGGGACTCTGAGCCATTGCCAGGAATCCACCTACCTCCTGCTCCCCTCTCCTGCCTTGGGAGCCTTCCCCACACAGGCGGGGCGCCTCCAGGAAGCCACCCAACTCTCCTTCACGAGGGAATTGCCACGCTTCAGTCCCAAGGCCCAGAGGAGGAAAAGAGCCACCACAATTCTAAGCGGCCTTCGTCCTGGTCCCTCTTCTTCTCCCATCGGCATTTCCTGGAAGCTTCCATCTCATCAGGCCTTATGCTCAGAGCATTGAAGTTTAGGGCCAAGAGACCTGGATTCAAATCTTGGCTCTGCTACGAACCACCTGTGTGACCTCTGGAGAGTCACTTCGCCTCTTGCTCTGGCAGTAAATGGGCACAACAATGGCTTCCCTCCCAGAGCTTCAGGGGAGGGCCCCTTAAATGCCGAGGGGAAACTGTTTGGTGTCTCAGGGCTAACAATACCGGCCCAGTTGGGCATTTTAGTTCTCTCTGGAATTGGATGTTGTCTCAGAGCAGGTGGTGGAGCCTCAAAAGGCACCCATTGGTTGCCAGCACCTCGTTAAGGCTGCCCATGGAGAAACCAGCCATGAATATCTCCCTCCCGTTCCCGGGGAGAGAGGGGAGAAGGCACACAGTACTGTCCTGGCCCTGGAATCTGCACAGGAAAGCCTCGTCCCATTGGGCACTGCTCTGTTGGGCCTTGCATTTAGTAAGGGGGTAGCAACCGTGAAGTCAGAGCAGCCAGCTCTGTTCCTGTTAATTAAAAAAAAAAAAAAAAAAAGAGGGAAGCCCATTAGAGAGATGGAGAGAAAGAGGAGACAGGGACCCAGAGAGAGAGACAGACAGAATGGTCCACAGGGAAAGACTGAGGCATCCAGGCAGACACACAGAGACACAGAGACACGGGAACTCCAAGACAGTGGGGACAAAGGGAGGAGAGGAGCGTTGTAGGGGCCGTGTCCAAAAAACCGAATATTAATAAGAAGAAAAAAAGCAAAACTTGCCTCACTCGCTGCTGCAGCTCGGGTCACTGCTGTGGCTCGCGTTCCATCCCTGGCTCAGGAATTCCATGTGCCGTGGGCACGACAAAAACAAGCACACTGGTCTCACTGCAAGCTTAATGCCTTCCACGTCCTATCCCTGAGGTTTCTGGAGCAGCCCTTAGAGCTCGGGGGCAGTGGGCGGGTAACCCCCAGCTCCAGCCTGGGGTCGCCAGCGTCCAGCAGCAGCTGGCTGGGGGCTGCTTCTGCTCTGGAATCCCCCTTCCTCTGAGCTCAGCCTGGGCACTGCCCGGTCCTCTGCCCTTATCAGTTGGGTCCCCTGCAGTGCTCCTTCTTCCTTGGTCTGACCCCTCCATCCAGCCTTGGGCTCCAAATGCACCTTCCTTACTTCTGGGACAGCTGGGACCATGGGTGACTCGCAGACTTGGGGCCACATGCCTGGGACTGAATCAGGCTCCTCCTTCCTGGCTGTACAACCTCATTTCTTACCCACTGAGTGCGATACCCACACCTGCTGAGCGCTTAGTTAACGGTGGGGCGTTAAGAAGACATGGGGCCAAGCATGCGGGACCTGTGATCTCCTCTTGGCTCTGCCTCATCCTCAAGCAGGTCACTTCCCTTTTTGGGGCTGTTTCCCTAAATGTGAAAGGAAAGGATTGAAGTGAATGGTTTTGCAACTTTTTGATGGCAAGTCACCATGAGCAAAGGATTTTTACATCGCAGTCCAACAAACACATGGATGCTTATGTAACTGAAACAAACTGGCAAAAACCAACACTCACCCTGACTGTGTGTGATGCCCTTGCAGATTGATTTCATGCAGTTTGAAGAGCATTGGGCGAGGATCCACAGAGGCCCCCGACAGGGAAAAGGGACCCCCATCAGCCAGGACTTTGTCCCTTGCACCACCCAGCCCTCCTGCCTCAATCAGAACAACCCAGCTCTTCTGTGTTTTATTCAGTGGGCTTCTCTGTAAGGTTCAGTTGGGGGAAAGTGTTCTCTGGTTAGACTCTCAAAAAAAAAAAAAAGTCAAAGAAAGAAAGAAAAGATTAATACTGACTGGACTGGCAGATATTTGGTGATTTCAGGCTTTGATGTTCTATGATTCTGTGGTTTGAATTGAATTGAGCAAAGTGAAAGCCAAAAGAAACATTTCCATGAAGAGACAAAATTAGAATTATTATTGCACATGGAGAGAAGGCCCTGACTGGTTTCAAGTAAACAGATGATTATTGTGCATTAAGTAAAATGATTACTTTTATCAAGTGCCTTCTACATCCTGGTACCATAACCATTACTCATTGTGATCAAACTTGTGAGGAGGGGCTTCTTATACCCATTTTATAGACAAGGAAACTGAGACTCAGAGACCAGAACTTGCCCAAGATGACAGAGCCATGGGAGTTCCCTTCGTGGCACAACGGAAATGAATCCAACTAGGAACCATGAGGTTGTGGGTTCAATCCCTGGCTTCACTCAGTGGGCTAAGGATCTGGCATTGCCGTGAGCTGTGGTGTAGGTCACAGACACGGCTCGGATCCTGCATTACTGTGGCTGTGGTATAGGCCGGCAGTTGCAGCTCCAATGGGACCCCTAGCCTGGGAACCTCCATATGCTGTGCGTGTGGCCCTCAAAAGACAAAAGGCAAAAAAAAAAAAAGAAAGAAAGATGACAGAGCCATGAGGAGCATCTCTGATAAGAGGAGATTCTCCTGAGCAAGAGAGAGCAGCATAGGAGGCCTCCAGAGGGCTCAGTTTTCTCCTTTATGAAACAGAGGAATCCTAGCACTCACCTCTCAGGGGTGTTGATGGAGAAAATGCAAGTGCCTGGCTCATAATATTTGCTCAATAAATGGTGGCTATGGGGTTGTGATTCTTCCATTTGAAAAGCTAAACCCCACCCACAAAACACCCCCACCCCTGCTGCGGACACACACACACACACCCCACACACACCCATATGCTGGTACTAAAATCCCACTCTATAGCTCAGTCTCCAGGAGACAGACAACGACAAACAAAGGCTGTAATAAAACAAACATCAAAGTATGAAAACGCTGGTACAGCTTTTAACAAAATTTCTTAAAGGATGTGAAAAATAAATAAATAAAAGGACTTGTCCACGCCTCCCCTCCCCCTCGATACTCCCCAGCCCCCTCGCGATGACAGGTCCAAAGAGAAAGGAAGACCCTTTCCTTCCAAAGCGGGGATCCAAGTCCCCACATCTCTGCAGTGGAACCCATCATAGAGATCTCCCCACTGCATCCTCTAGCCCATTTTACAGGTGAGGAGACTGAGGCCTGAGGAGGGAAAAGGGTGGCCCCACAGTCCTACCCCATGCCCATGGAAGAGCTGGGCCCAGAACCGCAGAAACTTTTGAGCCTTTATACCTTCCAAAGTAGGGCTTTCCTAAACACCCAGAGGATTCCTGTTCACCTTCATGCCATTGGTGCCAGGGTGTAAGCTCAACCATCCCCCAGCTTCCTAAGAGCCTTCAGCTCACCTCTGCCTGCAGAGAGGAGCAAGGCAGATTTTCCTGCCAAAATGGCCAGCCTGCCTTGTGCTGTCTCATCACAGACTCCAAACTTGGACAATAATAATTACCAGCCCAGTTACATGGACGGGGTGCACAAGTGTTTGCAGGCAAGCGTCCTTCTTTGCCAGACTGTGAGCTTGTAGAGCACAGGAACGAGTCCTTCCAGCCATACAATCTGGGGCAGGTTGCTATACTCTCAAAGGCTTCATTTCCTCATTTATTTTCATAGAAATGTGGGAGAAATCAATAAGATAATACATATAAAGAGCTGAGCATGATATCTGGAACCTAGCAAACACTTAATAAATGTTCATTATGATGATTATTTTACTGAATTTGTTATCATCTGTATCCTCATCGCCTAACATGTCACAGTGCCTGGCAAAAACATAGATGTTCTGTAAACTTATAGGACCAAAATATATCAGGAAGAGGGTCATTCATTAATCACCTACTATCTATGAAATTTCTACTAAGGCCTTGTTTGTATCAGTCACCAACGGCCATGAAATGCTGTGTAACAAATTACCCCCAAACTTGGAGAATTCCAACGGCCATCATTTATTCTCTCTCAAGTTCTGTGAGTCCGCAGGGACAACTCTGCTTCCCCCCACCCCAACATGTTCGCACTGGGTCCCAGTGAAAAAGGGCAGCTGCAACCAGGGAAAACTTCCTCATGAAGATCGTGCACAAGAACAAGCAGAAATATGCAGCCTCTTATTGCCTAGGCTGAGAACTGGCACACTGTCACTTCTGTCCACTTGCCATCAGTCAAAGCAAGTCATGTAGTCAACCTCAAAGTCAGCGGGACCAGGAAATCTAGGAAGCTATGGCTAGGGTGTGGGTGCATTATACAAGCACAGGGAGAATTGTAACCAAAAACCCCATCTGCCATGGTGCTGACCCATTACATGAATCTTGAACTTGCAAGTGACTGAAGGCTGGTCACTCTACTGCTGTTATTCTCCAGCCTATTCCCAGGAATCACTAAAAAGATGCGGCCCCACCAGGATCTTGGGAAGAAAAAAAAAAAAAGCCCAGACAGAAAATGAAATGTATTTTGAAGCATTTTGCAAGTAGAAAATGTGAAGCATAAATAGACAGTAATTCCTCGTATTTTGCCCTCTGCAGTTAGGGATGTTCTTACAAACCCTTCCTAACAGGGTGTTGAATTTCGAGAAGCTGAAAATCAAGATGACAATGTGTTGTTTACCAGCAAATTCCAGGGTCTAGAAGTAAGAAGAAAACATGGTTCAAACCCACGGATTATTTTTTTCCCATCAGGATTGAGCCTCCATTTTAACCTAGCACCCCCTCTCCTTTCAGAAGTGTCCCCATTCCGCTTCTCCAGGGCATTGGGTCCAGCCTAATGGCAGTGGGGCAAGTCCAGAGAGGAGGAGCCCAAGTTCATGGACTGATAGGGAGACAAGAGCATCTGAAGTGTCAGGAGGGCCCGCGGCTTGTCTCTGTGAGACACCCTCTATCCTTGGAGCCTGGTCCTTGGGCCTCTCTGGGGGACACTGGACTGGACAGAAGGGTAGAGGAAGCAGAACGGCCAGGGCTGTGATATGGAAGGAAGTCTCTATTTGCTCCCTTGCAGCAGCAAAGACTGTTTACCTCCAAGTCTGTGTTTTTCAAGGAAATGGAGACCAACAGAGGAAAAACGCCCTTGTGAAAACATTTCCATGAATTTATTTTGTTCATCTGGAGGGACACAACCCCTCGGTGAGGCCTCTGGGATTTGACGTGGTCAGGATGAGGCTGGCCAGCCTCTGGCTGCCCAGAACCCACAGCACCTGGTAACTGTTCTGCTGGGTCCACGATGGAAGAGCACTGGCCCAGCCCTGAGGGTTCACTTGACCCTGGGCTCTGCAGGGCCAAGGGGAGATGCACGCACACCCCACCAGGCCCGTCAAATTCAGGTCCGTCTCTCATCTGAGGAATGAACAAGGCCATCGGAAGACCCAGGTTTGAGGTGCCAAGTCTATTCATGCACGATCATGTGATCCTGGACAAGTCATTGAACTGCTCTGAGCCTCAAGGTTCTGTTCCTAAAGTGGATTAAAATCTCCTACCTCCCAGGGCTATTGTGGGGACCAAATGCAGAAATGAGTACGATATGACCCGTTTATTTGCTGCCAAAACAGGGCAGAGCTGGGGCCTGTGGAAGGGTGTACATAAACACAGGCCCCTTGCTAGAACAGGAATAGGTTCTAGGAAGCTACTGAACCAAGCCAAGGGGTTATACTTGGAGTTCAGGGACCACCTGGGGTACCAGGCGTGCTTCATCAGGGCCAGGGAAACACATACAAGTGGAGGCTTCCTAGGAAGTCTTCCTGGAAGAGGGAAAAGGGCCTTGGAAAATAATACTTAACACTTAGTGCTATTCTAATATGCCCTATGTAACTAAGTACTACTTCATACTAAGTACTACTTATATAGTACTTAGTGCTGGATACTTAGTACTTAGATAAATAGGACAGGCACTCCTGGTAGGGACAGTGTCATAAGCAACACCCTCGAGGGTGGACTGCCCACAGCATATTTGGAAAAGGCCAACTGGATCAGTGTACTGAGTAGAGGGATCATGCTGAGCAGTTAGTGGTGGTACAGAAAAAAAGCAAGAAAAAAAAAAATGGCAAGAAGCCTTGAACGCCAGGCCCAGGGAGACAATTGAAATTTTTTCAGGAGCAGATGATGGGAAACAACTCAGCCAGCTTAAGCACAATAGGGAATGTATCAGTTCAAACAATTGAAACGTTTAGGAGCTGGAGAATGGCTTCAGGCAAAGCTTAATCCAGGATCATCTTGTGTCAGCATGGCTTTCTCAGTGCTGGCATCTTTCTCCAGGCAGGTGTGCCCCTTCACAGGTTCCAGGTGGCCCCCTGCACACTCCTACTGCCAGGTTCAAGTCCAGAGGGGAAGATGATCATCTGTCTCTCGGAACTCCAAGCCAGCATCTAATGACATGTGTCTAATGACTCTTGCTTATCTGCTGACACATCCCTGTGGCCAGGCAGGCCTCTCCCCTGGAACAAGGGGTGGGGTTAGTCCTACACAAAGCACAGGCCTGAGACTCCAGGGTGGGTGCGTCCTATGGACACTCGGAGAACAGTTCCCAGGAGAGGGCAGTGAGCATGCCCCACAGCCTCATCCTGCCAGCAGCTGAGATGCAAGACCTGTCCTCACAGTGGGGCACCTGGCAGTTCAGCAGTGGCTCAGTGGCCTCCACGTGATAGAAAACCAGCTGAGTCCCCACTCACCCCACCAGCCACACGCAATACTGGGAATGCCTCGTTCTGGATCCTCACCTCTCAGGCCCTGCAGGGAGCCGAGGGACGGGACAGGCTGGGGCTGGAGTGATGACCAAGCCCAAGAGATGGGGTTCTGGAGGGAGCGGTGGCCCCTGCCCCCCAGACCTTAGGCCCGGCTCGTTTCATCAGCCACCCCTCTCCCACCCTCCTTTCTTCTTTCCCTTTTAATCCAGCAAAAAGCTTTGACCTTTTTTTTTTTTTTTTATCTGCAGCGGGGCAGAGGATTTAGATCTTTTGCATTTCCATGTTTATTTGTGTTTTAATTTAAACCCCTAGAACTAATTCTGGGAACCCCATGGCCACATGGCCCCCTGAGATCCTGAATCCTTTTCTCATCCTCACCCCACCCTGTCTCATCACACTAATGTGGTACAATGGAATTTGTATGCGAGTGTGTGTTTTTAGCAGGGGGAAAATAAAGAGGGTTTTGAGATATTAAACTATTGTTTTAGTCTTTTAAATTTTGGGTGGTTTCCATGGTAACTGGTAAGTTCGCTTTTTTGTTCTCTCCAATTTTTTAGAGACGCGAAAGCAGTTCTCAGCAGCTTCTGGAGCAGGTTTGGCTTGAAATCCCAGAGTCCTGGTGTGGGGGTGGGGCAGGCTGCAGCCACCCCCACCCCAGGGAGCTGCCCCTGAGACTCCATCCCTGAGTTGTAGGAAGACCAGGACAGAACAAGCCCCCATGTTGAATCCATTGCCCTTCTGACATCTCCCCGAGGCTCGGGATGTTCTATCAAGGTCAAAGTTGTCCACTTGAGTGCTGGAAGCCCAGGTCCATTCCCTGCGGGCTGCAGGAGGCGCAGGGGTGGGGTGGGAATGGGGGATGAGCCTTCCTAGGGTGCCTGGTTGGGCTTGAGGAGGACCATTTGGGGCTCTTCTTCCTGGGAGCCAGGCCAGACTCATCCTAACTGTGCCTGTGGGCCCAGCCAGTTCTCCAGTCTCAGCCCCCAGGACCCCAGCTGAGTCTGGGCTGCCGCTGTGCTCAGAACTCTTGCTGCCCCATGGAACCTATGCCGGGGTGAGCCTCAGAGCCCCAGTCACTCTCCTGTCTGCCTTAGGCCTTTCCCCCTCGTCTTCTAGAACTGGGCTTGTTGACTCTTGGTCCTGACCCACACGGTTGTAAAGTCACCTAGGGTCCTGGCAGGAGATGGAAGGCATCTCAAAGAGGGGACTTGGGGCTGTTTACAGGGTGTGCACGGGGCGAAGGAAACCAATGAGGGATATTGAAGCACCCCAGGGCATGAGCAAAAGGGGCAGGAGTGGTCCTCAGAGAGAGATGGAGCTGCCGGGAAGGGCTGCCCCACAGGGACTGGGACTCTCTCACACTCACACTCATACACATGCAGCCACTGGGTCACAGCCAGTGCTGACTCCTGGCCTGGCAGCTATTCATGCTCCCCCGCCCTTCCCATGTGGCTCCCTTTGGCCACTCCCACCCAGAAATCAGCAGGGAGGGGCCCGCTGATGCCCTGGAGAGAGGCCAGCCCTGCTGCCGGGCACTGGGCAGGTCAGAGAAAGGTGAGGATGAGTCTGGGGGTATTCGGAGAACAACCAGCCCAGTGGGGTCCCTGGCCCCCACTGCCCACCAGGGTGTGAACAGGGGGTCAGGCAACCTCCTCTCTGCCCCCCATCCTGGGCTCTCGGTCAGTCCTCGAACCCTTCCCTGAGCCCTCTGTTCCGCATCGAGACCCTCCCAAGGGGTCCTGAGGCCTTGCTGCATCTGTGACCATGACTGTGACCATGACCGAGCCATTCAGCCCATCTTGAGCAAGTGCTCGCCGGAGCCCCTCAGCCCCAGCTGTCACAGGCAAGACTGGGTGCTGAGTGGGTGCTGCCTAGGAGGGATAAGGAAGACAGCCCACGTGATTCCAAACCTTCCAGGGGAATCCCTTTCCCTGCCTCCCCTCCCCTCTTCGTTCTAAGCAGATCTGTGTCCCTCTCAGCATCCTTCAGCGAATAGTCACCAGGTGACTGGCCGGAGCCTGGTCCTGTTCTGGGCTATGCAAAGAAGAGACCACGGGGCCAGCCCTGGTCTCCAAGGCACTCTTGGTTAGTGAGCTGGGGTGGGCGTGCACGAGGCAGGGGGAGGGGTGAATTTAATTAAGGCCACGCACTCCCAGGAGAGGGAACTCATTAAAGTGCATCAGTATGTTTGTCAGCTGACCAATCCGGTGGACCCATTCATCACCTGAACCTGGGAGACCAGGACAGGCCTTCAGACTAGTCATGGGCGGAGCTGGAAGGGAAAACTGGGCCAGTGAGGACACTTAGCCCTCAGGGTCCCAGCCGAGTGGGGGTATCATGCCTTGCTGGGATGGAATGTGCCAGCCAGGGACTCAAGAGGCCTGGGGACTGCCCTGGTTTCACCACCTTCTCCATGGGCGACTTTGGTTGGTTCGCCTCCAACCCTGGATGAATTCTTCACCTGCTAAGTGGAGAGCTTGGCCCAATTATCTCCGAGTGCCTCCCCAGCTCCAAAAGCTAGGACACCCAGCCCCAAACCACCTGGGGGACCTCTTTCCAAGGAAGACTCTGGAGAAACCCTGGTGTAGAGCGGGCTTTACTCCCTGTGAACGTTTCTGGCAGGAGGGGAGGGCAGGGTGGAGCCAGGGCCAGCCGCCTTGACACCAGGGACAAGATGCCTGCAGGCCGGACCAGGGCAGGTGATATTTCAGGATATGAGGTGTTCTTTCTCTGAAGTTCTGAGGCCAGAGCCGAGTAAATAGCAAGCTGGCCATGTGTCGCCTGAGTCAGCCCGGCCCTGCCCTCATTCGAGGAAGACTAACTGCAAGAGGTCACGAAGTCTGTGTGTGTGTGTGTGTGTGTGTGTGTGTGTGTGTGGTGTGCCCTTGTCTATACTGATGGATGAGAAGGTATTCACAGGTGGGCAATATTGCCATTCAGCTGATGGAAACCTGATAAACACCATCATGGCCTTAATAGTCTTAAACTATTCTAAAACATCCTTATCTGCTGATCAAAAGCCACTGCCCCAAACACCCAAGGGCCCTCTTATTGCCGAAGCTGTTCCCTGGAACCATGGCACAGAGGAGCCTCCCACTGAAGGGTTAAATCCCGAGCCTGCTCCAGTGAAGGAAAGAGTGTTCTTGGTGGTGGAGGGAACAGGGGCCACTCTGCGGTTCGGTGTCCTGATGGCCGCCCTGCACATGTGCACGCATCTGTGTCAGGGTATGTGTCTACACACTCCCGTGGGGTTGGTCTCACAAAGAGTCTGTCCCTCGCCTTTCCACAACAGTTGGATAAAAGGTGTCCCCCTCTCGTTCTTTCAGAGGAAAGACCCTGAAGTCTGGAAGATCAAGAACCAAGTTCCCAGCCCAGCGAGACTCAGGGCCCCCAAGGTGGGGAAAGTAGCTCAGGGAAGCTGACCACCTGCCTTTACCACTAGACCAGAAAATAGGGGAGCCAGGATTCCGACCCAAGCAGTCTGGGTCACACCAGGACCAGAGACTTACTGCTCCATGTGCGTCTGGGAACCAGCAGCATCAGCTCCCCACCTGCTAAGCTTCTCTGCTCACAAAGGCTTCCTACATCACAGGAGCTTCCCAACACACCTGTGAGGGGGCAGGACAAGTGTGGCTGGCTCCGTTCAGCAGGTAAGGTTCAGGCAGAGCCAGCACTCAAATCTTGGTATCCCTGAGGCCAACGGCTGGGCTCTTAGCATTGCCCACAAAGACAGTGAGATGGGCTCAGGGTTCCCAGGGCATACCTGTGTGTTCTTCTCCCTTGTGAAATCAGCATCACATACACTGGGGTAGCATTTTCTTAGGTCACTGAAAGACCTGCTAAGATACATGCATCACTGACCAGAACAAGAGAAGGCCAAAAGGTGGGACCCACCCAAATATCTATCAGCATACGAGTGAATGAGCAAACCAGGGTCTATCCATACAATTGAATATTATTCAGCCATAAAAAGGAACCAAACACTGATACATGCTATGGTGTAGATCAGTCTTGAAAACATTCTGCTAAGTGAAAGAAGCTAGACATGATAGGTCACATGTTGTATGATTCCATTTATAGGAAATATTCAGAATCAATAAACCTATAGAGACAACACAGATTGGTGGTAGCCAAGGGCTGGGAGGAGGAGGAATGCGGAGGGGCTGTGTAATAAGTACAGCGCTTCCTTTTGGGTGACGAAAATATTTCGGAATTAGATAGTGATGGCATTTTGCACAACAGAGTGACTGTACTAAATTCCACTGGATTATATGCTTTAAAATGGTTAATTTTATGTTATGCAAATTTTACCACAATTAAAAAAGAAGAAAACAAGAGAGAAGTCAGATAGTTATAGTGTGATATGTATATTTTTTAAAAACCCAGCTGTAATGTGTTAAACCCTACTGCATGCTGGGCCCTATATGAAAACAGTCAAGAACAGTGTTATATTAAAGCCACCTGGATCCTGGGGTCCGAGTCCCTGCGTTGGCTCCTTGGCCAGAACCACAGTCCCCCCAGGGCTGGACCCTGCCATGGGCTTGCTGAGCTCCCCACCTTCTCCTATCCCCAACTGTGCTATTTCCTGTGTAACCTTCTACCGCTTCGGTGGCACATCTTTCCACCCATTCAACAAATATTTATTAATTGAGGACCTCCAATATCCAGACCTGGAGCTAGAGGCTGGGGACACATTGGTGAACAAGACCAACATGTTCCCTGTTCCATGGGCTTTGTCTTGCACTGGAGACAGACAATGAACAAGAGAGGGATGCAAATTATTCCCATGGGAAGCAAACAAGCAGGGGTGTTGTGGTGGAGACTAATGGGCAGGTATCTTGTAGAGGATCATAAGGGAAGGAGTCTTTTTTTTTTTTTTTTTGGCACGTCCATGGCATGTGGAAGTTCTGGGACCAGGGATGGAACTCACACCACAGCAGCAACCTGAGCCACAGCAGTGACAACACTGGATCCTTAACCCACTGAGCCACCACTCCAGGGAAGGATCCTTGAAGAGAAAACATCAAAGGTGAGACCCAAAGACTGAGAAGGAGCCAGCCGTCCCAGAGTGGAGTGATAACCATGGTGGCCAGAGGGAACAGCCTGAGCCAAGTGGGATGCCACGAAATATGAAACGCACTCCTCATCTTCAATGGTGATCGAAGACAATAAGCACGATGGGCCACTGGGGAAACCATGCCGGAGTGCAGAGCGGGTGTTGGAAATGGAATTTCAGCTTCTGGACTCAACACAGACACCTCCTTGACTTTGAGCTACACATTGAATCTCTAAAATTCTCACAGTGCCACCTCATTTGCTGCCCTAAATTCTGTCTCCCTCTTGCCGTACATGGGCAAGTACATTCTGGAACCTAAACATAAAATGTTATGCAAATGCCTATTAAATTCCTACGGGACCACTGGGCCAACCAAAACTTTCCTGATTCTGTCATACAGGGTGTTGTTATGGCTTCATCAGAGCCAAGAATAGGACCCGGACAGAGCCCAGTGGCAATCCACTGGAGATCTCCTGCCACGTGAGAGTCGATCCCTAACACATTTTTGGACTATGGTCATTCCCGCATGCCTGGACCAGTGGATTCAGATATAAGGAAGAAAGTCTTTGCCCTCAAGAAACTCACCATTTAATGGAACAGGTGGTATGTGAGGGGACCCATGAGCATGTTGGTTTTGCTGGAGCATAAAGTGGCAGGAAAGGCAGCTGGAGAGGTGGCCAAGGCACCTCATGGGAGGCCTCGGAGGGTGTGTTCATGAGGCTGGACTTTCCTGTCCACAGTAGGAAAAGAACCCTCAACTTCAGGGATTTATGCAGCCAAATATGCATTTTATGCAGATTAGCATGTCAGGGGGTTGATGGATGAATTTGAGGAGACAGAGCCAGAGACAGGCTCCAGTTAGAAGGTAGTAGCCATCAACCAAGAGGTAAGAGCGGGACAACAGGATCAGGGAAGCTGGCCAGGGGCAGGGTGGAGGATTTTAAAAGGTAGAAATTACCTGGACCACCTTCAATCACAGTTGTCTCAAGGATTAAAGAAACTTGTGTAGGGAAGAACCTTGGCATTTAGTAAATGCTCAATCGGCAAAACAGGAAAAGAATCAAGGCACCTTGAAGAGTGTTTAAGAGCATGGCCTCAGGGGCCAGTTTTTCTGGGTTCAAATCTTGGCTCTCAGCTTCCCAGGTCCCTGGGCAAGAGCTTTTCTGTGCTGTTTCCTCCTGGAAAATAGAGCTGGTGAGAGTGACGATTTCATGGGGCTGTTGTGAAGGTGACCTGAACAACAGTGTGTCCAGGGCTTAAACCAATGCTTGGCACAGACTACGTGCTATTTAAGTGTTGATTAAAATAATATAATTGATATGGAGTGAGGGCAAGGAAGGAATTCTGAGTGACTCTCACTTTTCTGGTTGGGGGGCGAGTGGATGGCAATGCCACTGAAGGGGAAACCTCTTATTTTCTCTGTGCCATGTCCCCATCCTTCTGAGAATGCCCCCATCTCTGTGGCCCCTGGGGAAGGTGCCCTGACTTTCGAGTAGCCCACCTTCCTAGTGGTGGTTGATTGGTCCACAAGTGAACACCTGATCCAAGCCAAGCTACTCTCAGTCTATGCAGACAACATAATAGCCTCCAAAGATGTCCACATCTAATTCTTTGAACCTGTAAAAAAAACACTCCCTTACCTGGAACAAGAGACTTTGCAAATGCAAATATAAGTTAAGAATCTTAAGGTGGAAAGACTATCCAGGATTGTCCAGATGGGCCCAATATAATCACAAAGGTCTTTATAAGAGGCAGGCAGGAGGGTCACGGCAGAGGAGATGTGACCATAGGAGCAGGGTCACAGAGGGAGAGAGAGATTTGTCAATGCAGGAGGGGGCCATGAGCCAAAGAATGCAGGCTAGCTCTAGAAGCTAGGCAAGGCATGGAAACAGATTCTCTCCTAGGGATTCCAGGAGGAACCAGTCCTGCTGATACCTTGATTTTAGACCAGTGCAAGTCATTTCAAACTTCTGACCTCCAGGACTGTAAGATAATAAATGTGTGTTTTTTTTAAGCCTCTAAGCCTGTGATACTTGTTACAGCAGCCATAAGAAGCTAATACTCGGTCCTGTCCCCAGACCTTCCTGGCACAGCTGAATAGCCCAGGAGTAGGTACTTAGGCAAACTCTAGCAGAACTCTTCCTCAAAAATATTGGAGCTGGAACTGTAACAGACTGTCTCCACCTGGCTAAAAGTGTAGGGTGCGCACTTTATAGGTGTGGCAGCAGCCATGTTTCCTACAGTAGAGAAAGCCAGCCTACAAGGAGAGAGAAGGAAGGAAGGCAACACACAAGGCAAGAGGGACAGGCTTGACAGAGAAGAGGGAACCCTCTGTTCCCGAAGAGCCTGAGGCTTGGGGCATCTGCCTTCCACTGGCTTGGTTGTTGGACCTTTCCTTCCCCTTGTATGACTCCCTCTCCTCCCGGGTGAAACAATGATTGCACTATGGGATTAAACCAACGTGGTCATAGATTCATTTTACTTAATACACTACTTTAGTATTTATATTTATATATTTTTGCATCTATGTACATAGACAAACATGTGATTTTCGTCCTTTTTTAGGACCGCACCTGGAGCATGATGGAGGTTGCCAAGCTAGGGGTTGAATTGGACCTGTAGCCACTGGCCTACACCACAGCCACAGCAATGCAGGATCTGAGCTGTGACTGGGACCTACACCACAGCTCATGGCAATGCTGGATCCTTAAGCCCCTGAGCAAGGCCAGGGATTGAACCTGTATCATTATGGATACTAGTGGGATTCGTTACCACTGAACCATGACAGGAACTTCTAATTTTCCCTCCTTCTTGAATTCTTATCTGGTATGGATAAAATCAGTTTTAACATAATCTCTCTTTTATTTTCTGGAAGAATCTGCCCAAAATGGATAGAGTTGTAGTGCAATCTTTTTGGATTTTTTTGTTTGTTTGTTTTTAAATTCCCTGGAAGAATTTTGTTCTGTTTTGGGTGGGGATTTGTTATCTGTTACTTCAAAACAAATGGACCAAAATATCAGTGGCTTGAAACAGCTACCATTTTATCTCCCAATTTTGTGGGTGAGGAAGTCAGGCAAGGTTCAGACGGGCGATTCTTCTGCTGCATCTGAGGTCAACGGAGGTTGCTCAGTGGTATTTAGCTGACAAATGATCTGGTCTGGAGGATGCAAGACAGCCTTGCCTATTGGGTGACTTGAGGGGGTCAACAGGCAGGAAGGCTTGGCTCAACTGACTGTCCCACTGGAGCATCTACTTGTGGCCTCTCCAGCATGGATATCTCAGGGCTTCCAGAATGTTCCAAGGACAGAATTGGAAAAAGCATGGGCCCAGAAACTAGCATATCCCTTCCACTGCATTCCGTTGATCAAAGTAATCTCAGTGCCCTCTTAGAGTCAAAGGGATGAGACAAAAACCTCATCACTCATTGTTGGGAACAGGGCACAGTTTGACAGTCAGCCAGCACAGGTAGATATCTTTAACTCAATGAATTTTATTATATTTATAGTTGTACAGCCATCATCACAACCCAATTTTACATTTCCATCCCCAACACCCAGCCCATCCCTCCCCCCGACCCAACCTGTCTCCTTTGGTAACCATAAGTTTTTCAAAATCTCAGTCAGTTTCTGTTCTGCAAAGTTCATTGTATCCTTTTTCTAGATTCCACATATAAGGGATAACATATGACGTTTGTGTCTGTCTAACTTCATGAAAAGTTCTAGGTCTATCCATGTTGCTGCAAATGCCATTATTTCATTCCTTTTTATGGCTGAGTAATATTCCATTGTGTATATGTACCATGTCTTCTTTATCCACGCCTCTGTTGATGGACATTTTGGTTTGCTTCTCTGTCATGGCTATTGTATATAGTGCTACAATGAACACTGGGGTACATGTGCCTTTTTGAGTCATGGTTTTCTCTGTATAGATGCCCATGAGTGGGGTTGCTGGATCAAATGGTAATTCTATTTTTAATTTTTTGAGGAATCGCCATACAGATTTCTGCAGCAGTTTTACTAATTTACATTCCCACCAACAGTGTAAAAGTGTTCCCTTTTCTGTACACCATCTCCAGCACTTATTGTTTGTAGACTTTTTGATGATGGCCATTCTCGCTTGTGTAAGGTGGTACCTCATAGTAGTTTTGATTTGCATTTCTCTAATAATTAGTGACGTTGAACATCTTTTCATGTATTTTTTGGCCATCTGTATGTCTTCTTTGGAGAATTGTCTGTTTAGATTGTTTAGATCTCCTGCCTTTTTTTTTTTTTTTTTTTGTCTTTTTAGGGCCATACCTATGGCATATGGAGGTTCCCAGGCTAGGGGTCTAATTGGAGCTGTTGCTGCTGGCCTATACCACAGCTACAGCAACACCAGATCTGAGCCACATCTGTGACTTACACCAAAGCTCACAGCAATGCCGGATCCTTAACCCACTGAGCAAGGCCAGGGATCGAACCCTCAACCTCATGCTTCCTAGTCGGATTTGTTTCTGCTGCACCAAGACGGGAACTCCATCTGCCCACTTTTTGATGGGGTTGTTTTTTTGGTATTGAGCTGCAGGAGGTGTTTTTATATTTTGGAGCTTAATCCCTTGTCAGTTGCTTCACTTGCAGGATTTCTTTTTGGGGTGATGAAAATGTTCTAAAATTAGATAGTGTTGATGGCTACACAACTTGTGAATACATAAAAAAAAAAACACTAAATGGTATGCTTTAAAGCGGTGAATTTTATGGTACATGAATTGTATCTCAAGGGGGAAAAAAAGAGTACAAGGAATCAAGAGACTATATGGATATAAACAATAGGTAACGTATGTAATAACGAATATTGTGCTTAATTTTTCAAAACCATGCAGATAGACCTCGATTTTGTCAACTATATCTCTGCATCCATAAAAACAAGGGGAAAAATCTGGAGGGAAAAACAGAGTATTAACTATCTTTTGTAAGGCAGGAGGGGTCATTTGGTATCACAAATGTTTATAAACAGTATTTCTATTAGAATCTAGAAAGATACCTTTGTGAAAACAGGACAGGGCTGCCTGTTGAGGTTCCCAAGCTTCTCGTCATGGAAAAGTTTGAGAATCACCAGACGTGGATACTGGTACTGGGAGTGCAATGCATAAGCTAGTCCTTTTAACTAAGCTATTATCATTTTACAATTACTTTTTCATTTATTTTCTATTTGTTACAATGACCTACCATGTATGAGCTAGTCATTATTATTATTATTATTATTATTATTATTATTATTATTATTATTATTATTATTGCTTTTCAGGGTTGCACTTGCAGCATATGAAGTTCCCAGGCTAGGGGTTGAATTGGAGCTGCAGCTGCCAGCCTAAGGCACAGCCACAGCAACACCAGATCTGAGCCATGTCTGTGACCTACACCACAGCTCAGAGCAACGCCAGATCCTTAACCCACTGAGAAAGGCCAGGGATCCAACCCTCATCCTCATGGGTATTAGTCATGCTCGTTACTGCTGAGCCACAACAGGAAGTTCCGAACTAGTCCTTTTAACTAAGCTATTACCATTATTTTATAATTACTTTTTCATTTATTTTCTATTTGTTATAATGACCTACAATGTATGTGTTAGTCCTCTTAACAAAGCTATTATCATTTTATAATCACTTTTTTTCATTTTCTATTTTTTGTAATGACTAGGAATGTATGAACTAGTCCTTTAAATAAGATATTAACATTTTATAATTACCTTTTCACTTATTCTCCACTTTAAAAAAAAAAAACACTCTCAAATATTGACTCTGGTATCTGTCTGTGTGGGGAAAAAAATTATCTTGTGCTAAAAAACATAGTAACTAAAAAAGAAACTGTACAGGTTTGATCCCTGGCCTCACTCAGTGGGTTAAGGATCCAGCATTGCTGCGATGTAGGTTGAAGATGAGGCTTGGATCCTGCATTTTAATCCCAGGTTCATGTATTTTCAACGGGGCTGCAAGATGTGAGGGCTGGCAGCTCCTCGGGCTCCAGTCAGCCTTCCCGTGAGTTCTGCAGCCTGAGTGAACCCCTCCCACTCCCTGGCAGAGGGTTGAGGGCAGTGGGAGAGAAGCAGCAGCAAGCTATTTAAAAAAAACTTTTAAGTTTTATTTCCTTCTAAGGCATGCTGAGTCACTGGATGCCTCGGGCCCCCAGTGCCTGGGGAAGTTCCGCTCAAAGCGGAAACTGCTGAAAAACCAGATGACGTTGTCACTTGGACTGAATCTCCTGCAGGCAGTGAGTGGTAGCTTCCTATTTCTGTCCCGCCAGGAGGATGGAAGTCACTTGATGATCAGATTCTTTGACCCATGTTCCAATGTTACATCATAGTCTTAGCAGCAAGCTTACCCTCCACTCCACCCCCAGCGTGGAGCTGCTTAGACTTTAAAAATCCCATTTGTCATCTCCAAGCACATGCCACGCCTACACTATTTTGCCTCCCACCCTTTAGGCTGCAATTTCCATTTAAAACACCAAGTGATGCCAAGCTGGGTTGGTCAGAATCCTAGAAAGCCACAGGCAGAAGGTACCTAGACCAATAAACCGAGGCACAGAGAGGTAAAGAACCTGCCCATGGCTAGAGGGACAGAAGCAAAACTGGGAGCCAGGGCTCAAGTCTCAGCAGAGGGCTCTATCCCTACAGTGGTGTGCACATCCTTGTTGGGTAGACAACTGGCTGGCTGTATACACAATACTCTCTGGAGCTGTGTCTCCAGCCTTCTGGCCAAAGCAGGGCCTTACCCCACCATCATTCCCCTTCTCCTCAGCCCTCCCATGCTTCTGTACAGAGCAAGAGAGGAAATGCTCAAGGCAGCCTGGGAAAGATCCTTCTGGAAGGAAACACAGGTGGCAGCTGGGCAGGAGGTGGCCCTTCCTGCTAGAAAACCTTGTTTGGGGACAGGGCTCTGGGACCGCCCTGCTTAAGGGGAAGCTTTCCACTCCAACGTTCTGAATGGATGCTGTAACCCACCCCCTCTCCCAGTTCTCACCCCCCAGCTGCTCTGCTCCTGTAATTTTAAATTCCCACTTAATTTTGTAAAGTGTATTTCTTCAAACAATTCCTAAGGAGACCTGGATTAACCTTGGGGTTAAAGGGGGATGAATCTTTTCACGGTTTTGGATTTTCCAAATAAAGCAAACGGAAACGTTCCTATGCCAAGAGAGTGTGTGAAAATGTCAGCTGTTAACGCCTGAACTTTACAGCCAGGGTAAGGCTGTCGTGGGACGTATGGCTGGTGTTTCTGGCTCCTCACCTACGGTAGCCCAGGTGACATGACATCGGAGAGCAGGTCGAGCTTGTTCGTTGAGCAAAAGAGATGGAAAGCATCGTGAGCTAAAAACCTACAGAGTTCGCAGTTAGAGATGAAAGGCTGCAGAAATGTTTATTGAATACAGTGCCAGGTTTATAAATAAAACTTATTTACAATTTCCATAGAGTTGGTCCCCCATCAGAGAGGTGGTTAAATCTCCAAACAGTTTTATCTCAAGATTTACAGCAACGTTCAGGTACATGTCCTTTGCAAATCGCCACGGTGAAGGGTGACTTCGGGAACAAAACAACTACCACCATCTTTGCTACAGACGTGTTTAATGATCATTATGATAGAGTTGGAGAAAGAACACACACTCCACCCATGCCACTACCTTCAGACTCCGAGGGATACGGACAGCAAAGTATTTCTGTCTCCTATAGGGCAACTTCAAGGGATCGAAAAGGAAAAGAGTAACCGCCAGCTGAAGGGATATTAAGACACATTCGTGGAATCGAGTCACTGCCAAAAGGATAAATGTATTTCAGGATATACAGTAATTAATTCAAATGTTTAAAATAATTGAATGAACGAAGAGCAGACCTGACCAAATTTACATTCTTGGTTTAGGAAGAAGTTCCCAGTATGCTGAGGGGCTGCTAATATGCTGCTACTCCGACGGGCCACAGCAGCGCGAGGCCTGCTGGACGGCCACGCGTTACAATATGGTTACAAGTACAGTCAGACATGCATTTATAAAGAGAATATAAAAATATGTACAGTAGCTAATTTTCAATGTGTCGTTAAGTTGCCGAAAGACATCAATTAAAGTGTGCAAAAGTTCGTTTGTCAAAAAATCAGAAAAAGCCTTCCTTGGCAACAGTGCATCGAAAGCCCATCTGAAATCAAGATACATTTGCCTTGCTCAACACCTACCCCAAACAGATGGAGAACAAAACTATGAAAGTGTGTGCCAAGTACTCAGCAGTTTTTTATGGCAAGTCTCAGGCTCAAGCGGGATGCCAGTTAAACTAGTCACTTTATAGATATAAATATATGTATATATTGATAGAGCAGTTAGAAGTAGGGCGAGAGTTTACAGGAAGGTGCTGACCAACTTTCAGATGCTGTCACAGCATCCAGCTAGCTCCTCTCACAAACCCCCACGGGCTGCAAACACCCAAGCCCTGGGCTGGTCGTCCTCTCAAAGCCCAGAGAGAAAGGCTACCATGGACTGGACGTCCCCCTCTGTGCAGAACTGGAACTTAGCAGCATCTCCTGGGGGAAAGGCTTCTGGTTCCCATACAGGATCCTGGCCATTCAAGAATCTGGTTTCAAAGGTAGTCTCTTAGGGAGTTCCCATTGTAGCTTGGCAGTAATGAACCCAACTAGTATCCATGAGGTTGCAGGTTCGATCCCTGGCCTTGCTCAGCGGGTTAAGGATCCGGCATTGCCATGAGCTGCAGCGTAGTCAGACATGGCTAAGATCTAGCATTGCTGTGGCATAGGCTGGCAGCTGCAGCTCTGATGCGACCCCTAGCCTAGGAACTTCCATATGCTGCCCGTGCAGCCCTAAAAAGTGGGGAAAAAAAAAATCCCCCAAAACAAATGTAGGTTTTTAGGAAAGACTGCAGGACCACTAAAATGGAGTCCACCAAGCTTCCAGGAAAAAAAAAAAAAATGATGAAAGGGTAAGACAAAAGGCAAGGGTTTTTTAAAAACAAGCAAAATCATCCTCAACCCTATTTAAAACTACCAAAAGGTCATGGGCCACAGGCCTAGGACTGGGTCAACAGTCAGGCTACTTCATCTCCCTGCAAGAAACATCCAACCAGAACCACAAACGCCAGTCCTATCTCACCAGAAGAACCCCCGAGGTACTCGGAGATGTTCCTTCCAGATTCGGGGAGTTATGAAAAGCCAAGCCTAGCTCATGACGTCAACTCCTCCACCAACCACCAGTCTAAGGACCAGCAGCAAAGGCAGGTGGGTGGGCTCCTCTCCACTGCTCTGACCCACCCCTCTGGCGAAAACTAATGAGCTGCAAAATGCCAGAGAGACAAGGAGTAGGAGAGGGAGAAGCCTAGGGTCTCTGCAAATCGGCCCCGGATGCACCCATTTGGCTGCCGAGAGCTTCTCACTGCCTCACTAGCAGCCTGCCACTGTTCCCTGGCAAATTAAAACCTCCCACACAAACATTCAAAACCCAAATCTCCTGGCTAATAAGATACAACCAGTTAATACCCTGAAAAATGCACATCCAGCCTTCATTTCAAAAAGAGCTCTGCACTAAACTCAACAGACCTTTAAAGGGACTTTTAAGCAGACCAATCCCACTGCAAAGACCAGGTACCAGCATCTCTTGGTTTGGGTTACAGGTTTATCAAGAAACACAAAATTCCCTGTGGGCTGGAGTTTTACTTTCAAGCTTGGGGGCTAGCACTAGTTTTACTTGGGGGAAAAGAGCCAAGTCAACTTAATTAAAAAAAAAAAAAAAATGAAAAGGAGTCTAAGGTAAGTATAATCATAAATTAAAAATTGTGATTCAAAAGGTGACTGGTAGTGTCTTAGGCATGAAGAGACTGGCTTAGAAATTGACTACTGCTTCTACCACACACAGCAAGGATTGAATTACAGACACACTAAATCATGTCTCTTGCACAGATGGTCTCAAGTAGTTACATAAAACAGGTCATCAGCAGCACAACTGATAAGAACCCCTAAATACATGCTTGAGAGAAAGTGGTTTTTTTCCTTCATTAAGAGCTCTACTGCCTGAATAATCATTAAGTTATCAAGATTCACTCCCCCCCCCCCGTGAAAATACAAGTAGACCTACATGTCCATAAATAAGATGGAGCGATCAGTATCTGCTTGGCTTTAGGCAAGGTCTCAGGCTCAGCGGTTGGTGCTGGGATGTTGGGAGGAAACCCAAGGCTGGGCTGTGGGCATTTAAAGGTACACTGGCCTCCCCTCCAACTGCCTTGTCCCCGTTTAGATCTCAGCTTTACAAAGCATTTAACACCACTGTAAGTTAATGGTCTTTTTATTGGAAAAAAAAAAAAAAAAAGACTAGCATTTACAACTTGGAATGGATGTAAATTGTAATTTCTTGAACAGCAATGTTGATGGTTGTGCTGAAGTCCACAGCCACAGCCTACTCTGCTGGCTCCAAGTCAAGGTTCAGAAGGTTTTAAAAACAGAGAGTCCAAAGATGCTCCCTTGATAAAGGTTTCTTTTTAAAAATTGATATGAATGGTGACAGCCTGACACCCATTCCGCTCTAGCACAACGCAGACAATGCTTAAACCAACCCTCGCAGGCATGCCACCAGGGTGTGTCATGGCCACCGTGGGTCGGGGCACAGGGAAGTTACAAGAGGGCCATCCTGCCAATGGGGCCACGCCTGGAGTTTATCCTCCACCCATTTCGCTGCACAGCATCCTGAGGTGCACCAATTTTACATGTCTGTTTTCAGTAAACCAGCTAGGACAATTTATACTAACAAACGGAACTAGAACCCCTTTGAGTAGGTTTTGAATTTGTTTTTTCATTTTTCGTTTTTAATACAAACGCCTGACTGTGCTCAATTGTCAAGCTGCATGCATGAAAAACTGGCCAGCCCAAACAGTGTATTAATCATGAGCAAATGGACCTGCAAGGAGTCCACTAAGTGTTTCCTTATCATTAAGGTAGGACAAGTATTTATATCGGAAAACTGATGTGTAGCTTGATCTTTAGGGGACAGGACCACCAACCAATACATGCAGATTTTTTGTGTGTGTGGACAGAAGGTACTTCTGACATTCAGTTTTGCTATATAGAAACAGAATGAGTAAATGAACTTTTCTTTTTTTTTTTTTTTTTGCAAGAGGTAAGTAAAAGATTCAATTTGATTCTTCTAGAGGGGGGAAAAAGGAGTTGAAAGTAGGTCTTCATTTTGCAGTCATCATCTGTACGAATTCTGAAAAGACAAATAATCATAAACTTTCGGTTATCTTTAAAAGCAGCTTTAATGAACAGAGCTCTACGCTGCCCAAGGGGGGGATCAGTGAATGTCTATGAAGCGGTGAACTTGTGTACAGATCCTAAAGGGAACACCAGTGAGCACTAAGCTAAAGAAATGTAGTCTATTACCTTCGTAGTTGACTTGTCCATCTCCATCAATATCTGCTTCTCTGATCATTTCGTCTACTTCTTCGTCTGTTAGTTTTTCTCCTAAGTTTGTCATGACGTGACGTAGTTCTGCAGCACTGATGTAGCCATTGCCATCCTGTGAACACCCAGCAGAGGTTACCGACAGGGACTCGCAGCAGCTGGGTGCGGGCAAGTCAGCCACGACGTCATTGCGGCCCTCAAGTTACTGACCACCCTGTGTAGGTCGACAATTCTCCAGTCTCCAGTTCCCACCTCTACCCGCTACATACATGCAAGGCAGCCAACGCAGAAAATGCAGGGGCTTTTTAAAAGGAACGGAAATTGAAAGTAACAATCAAGAAATTTGGTTCAAAACTTCTCTACTATTTATTATGCTTACTCTCATCTGATAAGGTTACTGCATTTGAAAGTGAGATTACAGAGGCTTAGGCAGTTAGGTAAGTGTTCTAACTGGAACAGAATGTTAAAGCTTTTAGAAACGATAGCCAAAAAGCCATATTTAAGGAGAGTCTGCAATGCAGAGGCAGCAGGCTTACCTTGTCAAAGACTCGGAATGCCTCGCGGATTTCTTCTTCGCTGTCTGTGTCTTTCATTTTCCTAGCCATCATAGTCAAAAATTCTGGGAAGTCAATGGTGCCATTACCTCAAAGGAAAAAAACAAAAGCTCATGTGAAATAAACACGCCAGTAATGCTACCCCACAGTGATAATTTTAGAACCAGTTTATAGAACAGTAAGCACTTGCTAGGACAAACTGGGAAATTATTTTATTAGGATTAAGCATCTCAGGTCCAAACTATTCAAATACTTCACAGGGCAACTTCCCATGATTCGCATGATTCAAACCAGGAATCAGTGCCCAGGACAGCATTTAAGGATGCAAAGAAAACTACACATATGAATTCTTAGCCACCTAAGGATTGGTACAGCTCTGAGAAAAAAAAGCACACAGCAGTGCAGGCTGGATCTTTCCACTCCCAAGAGAGGGACTTGAGGGTGCTTTCCCCTGAGTTTGGGAGATCACTGAGATCTACTCTGCCTGGGCTAGTGATGCTGATAAAGCCTATAATTGGGCCGACAGGAAGTAGGCAATGTTTTTAGGAAAGAATAGGCTTATGAGAGGGGAAATGCTGACTCTGTTACATCAGGGACCATGAACTGTTAGAATGTCTTCTCTGGGAGGCATTTCTCAGCCACATTATGATAAGTCACCTAATCATTTTCTCCCCAACCCAGTATCTTTATTTCCCATTAAGGAAAAGGCTCCGAAGTGTTTTCTCAGCTCAGGCCATTAATATTTAGGAAACCGTGTCAGAAGAATCTGTTCTATGGCCAGTATTCCAAACAACTCCTCCTTTAAAACCAACAGTTGGATGAAGACGAGCCACCAGATCAACAGTGTAACTTGAACTAAACAGAAATAAAAATTATGTAAAGTGACTCATTTTCACCAGTACCTTTAAATCAAAACAATAATTTGGAGATCCCTTCAAATCTATTTGGCCTCCAAAATTTTAAAGCATTACTGATATTTATGAAAGACAAAATCAATTGTTTGAAAGGCTCTCTTACAGCCACACAGCAGTGTCCTTAGGCATCATATTTATGCATTGCAAATAGTGGATTCCATAGCTTGAGACAACTTTCCCCCTCTTATTCCCTACAACCTGAGAGCCTAATACCCTGTGCCAGTTCCCAGTTTCCCAGGGCTGACACAAAACGGGAGAGAGCCACCCCATGTTCCCAGATGGCTGATCACCTCAGCAGGCACACGAGACAGAACTACGAACAACCTCTTTCCAAACTGTTAAGGATGAAAACAGTCTTTAGCAGTAGTTAAACAGGCAAAAACCAGTGTAAAAGAGCTGATTCCAAATCCCTGATTCTAAATATGTGACCAGACAAATGTAATTCTACTTTACCACCTTATGACACCGTATGCCTTCAACGGCTACTAGCAAGCCGACCATAAAGAAAGTAGCCTAGATCCAAACTGTTTATTCCTACCTCATCTTTTAAAACTTTACTAACGTTCTACATTTTTACATTTGTAGATTTGATTAATTTATTTAAACATGAAATTTACTGATTTAATTAGTATGATTTTCAAAAAACTTGAGTGGTCCTTTTGGGGGGTGGAAGGGTAATCAAAACTGTTTACTGATGGAAGGGGGCAATAAAAGGTCTACTGTCCGCTGCTCTGGAGTCCAGAGGCATGAACCACCAAAGGGGACCAACAACTACAGGGGTTACTGCTTGTTCCTTCTAGCTCCACATCCTCCTGTTAACCTCTATAAATCTGTTCCCTACAGTCACCACGCACCTCACTTCCAAGCCTCATGTGATCCTCAAAATCCTTTCCGTCAAACACACTGACAGCTCCTACTGTATGCACTTCTAAGTAACACCGAAGCCTGCTCTTCCCCCACCTCACTTGGGGTTTTTCTCCTCTTAAGAGACAATAAGCTCTTCTAAAAGTCGGTGGCTATTTACTTTTCCTTCCCCCACAGGACTCAGTGCAGACTCATGGGCCAGGTGATAAAAGACTGAGCCATAGGTCATGGCAAGTTGGAAAGAACAATACAGTGATCCAATCCAGGAAATGTTCTAGACAGTGAGCAGGGCGAAAGGCAGGCCCATAATCTTCTATTTTAATTGTCAACGGCTGTAAGGCAACCACAGAAAGGATCTTTTGCACATGTGCCTTGCTCTGGGGACCTGAAAGACAACTTATAACATGTCTGAACTTGAATTACACAACACAGGCACTCACACGCAGTTCTACAGCCCTTACCATCAGCGTCCACCTCATTGATCATATCCTGCAACTCAGCTTCTGTCGGGTTCTGACCCAATGACCTCATGACAGTTCCAAGTTCCTTTGTTGTGATGGTGCCATCGCCGTCTTTGTCAAATAGGGAGAAAGCTTCCTTGAATTCTGAAAACAAAAGTTTACCACCTTTTAGAATGAATGTCTTTACCCAACCCAGCCACAGCATACCCTTCCCTTGAACTTGCCAAAGCAAGCCATCCAAGTTGTACAAGTTAACAGAAACTGCCTGGTCTTTATCTACTGAAACAAAGACCACAGCAGTCCTGTTGGGCTGGCCTCCACGCAGCAATCCACAGAGCAAATGTCATTCCTGGTAACTAGTTCCATAAACCCACCATACTCTCACATTTTAAAAGAAGGCTAAGCTTCAACATGCTTACATTAATTCTAAGTGCAATCTGACAGGTGAAGATTGGCCCACCTGTCCCCTTAAGGCCCCTTCCTGTTAAATTTCTCTCTACAGCCATAAGAACTCCGTTTCACAGCAACATGAAGAGGTGGTTACCAGAAATGTACGTCCCCACATAACCAGAGTGTTCTCCCTACATGGCATTCAGAGCATTTCAAAGGCATTCCTGGTTTCCTGAAGAGAAACCATCTCCAAAAAGCCCTCGTGGGAATATTAAAAGCCAAAATCTAAACTAACGTCATTCCCTTCCCAATTATTATAGTGGTCCTAACACTCATTTTCACCCATTCCCACTTAGAATAGCAAGTAGAAGCTCTCACGGTGAATTACTGAAAAGAAACTGGGGCATAAGGATTCTAAACTACATGTTTGAGTAGCATGCTCAATGCAATCTCATCACATACACAAAGCCTGGCACACCACGAAGCACAGTCAAATACTGAAATATTCTTAGTTCCAGCTCCTTTCACGTTATCTACAAAATACTGACAAGGACTAACACTTGACCTAAATTCTCTTATTGTTTTCATTTAAATAAATTCTTAGAAAACTGCTCAGACTCTAGGGGGGAGGGGACACAGGAGTCACCAAAACTAAGTCTACCTAGTTCTGGGCTACTGAAACCCCCTTAAGTCAACAACTTACCAGCAATCTGTTCTTCGGTCAGCTGATCAGCCTACACAGAAAAAGAAAAGGAGACTTTGAGATCAACACAGTTTTTCCAATTACACTTTTAATAGTGATCGTTCAAAAAAACCCTGAAAACTTTAGCAATGTCATTCAATAAAAACAAGAGAACCCTTTATGCTATTTTAAAAACAAAGGATGACAGGAAGTGACAGCATCTCATTTCAGGTTTTCTTTTCTGGACCTATGGACTGGACGGCTGTGTGCTCTGAGGTCTAACTAGGAAGGGTCAGTAAATAATTTGAAAAATGGCACCTCTAGTGGCAAAAGGCCCATTGCATCAGCTGCAGGGGCACCTCTGAGAAAGAGCGCCACCTACTGCGCCAGGGGCACCGCAGTCCCTTCTTCCATTCAAGAAGGGACCCAGCCGCTGCAGCCAGGATCAGGTCCAGGGGCAGGCTTTTAGTGCACCTTGCGCATTGCTGCGGGCGCTCCAAATCTCCAAATTGGCGTTACATAATGGCACTGGTTTGGATTAATAGGCTTTTATACCTACTTATGGGATACAATTAGGTGGAAAAAATAAATACAGTATCAATGGGTTACCCTACCAGCTTCATTCCCATGTAACAAATGCTCTCCAATCGTTTAAATTAGGCAGTTATTTGTTTAAAAGCCTCAAATTATCCCAAGATTCAGAAGCCAGGAAAAAACAGAATGGTCCTACAACCAAGCTGTTACAAAACTGCAAAAATGAAGTACAAAGAAAACTATATTTAAGGAGTCCATATCCTCTCTTTTCTAGAAAAGAACTTTTAACTTTGCTAGAAGATATTTACTCTACCCACTTCGACGACATAAAAGCTGCTTACAGTAAACACACTTTACTAGAGGTGGTAATGGCCACGAAGGTAATTCTCACTTGTATTATTTGGTCTCTGACACACTGAACACGTGCCTCCAGCCAGGGGAATTCCAGATCTCAAAGAGAGCTAATACGTATTTTAATTTTAATGAAGGATGCCTAATGAAGCCAGTCCCAAAACAAGTCCTAAGAGAAAGCTGACAGCATTAACTTTATCCTGATTCCTAAATAAAAACTTTCACAATAGGAATGATGTTCCAATATATCGATGGGGGGGCATTCATTTTTTCAAATTAGAACTGGATCTTCCTTCTTTTCTACCCCAGTCACAGCAAGTTGGTTTTCTTTATACTCATGAAGGAGACATGATGATTTATGTAATGCCAGGGCAATGTCTGTCTTGTACAACAGGAAGCGCTGCCACACCTCGCAAGAGGAGCTGTCACTTCACCGGGGAGACATTCTCATCTCGCCGCAAAATTCTCCTATCAGCGTGGTTACCGAGAACATCCGTCTTCCTCAACAAAGAAATACACCCTCATCATCAAATGGCGTTGACTTGGGGGCAAAGGTACGCTGAACCTGCCCGGAGCCTCTCCTCACCCCGCCAAACCAGAAAACACTGCGGGTGATGTCAGCCCTGCTCGCCCAGGGAGGAAGGGGGCTGTGGAAAACACACCCAGCAAGGCGTACAGGCGCATCTGGCAATCTAGAGGCCGCAGAAAAAGCGGAAACGTGGACGGCATCTCCCCTCAGACTGGGAAGCGCAGCGGGGTGGGGGAACGCCGGGCGAGGGGCCAGGCAGGGAAGCACGGCCCCCGATACCGGCGGGTTCAAGGGGTCCAGGCGGCCCGCGGGGTGGGGGTGGGAGGGGCGCCGCCCCTCCCAGGCCAGGGAGACCCCTACCTCCACCCCAACTCCCGGGCTGCGCGGCGGGTGGGGGCCAAGTCTGCCCCGCGCCTCCCACCCACTTCTGCTCCCCCAGGCGGCGAAGCCGCCGCGCCGCCACCTCCTCCCGGAGCAGAAACTTTGCGTCTCTACTGGAAACCGAGTCGCGCGCCAGCTTCTTCCTCCCCCGCCGCCCCCCCCCACCCGCCCCAATTAGCGCGAGCCGAGCGCCTCCCGCGGGAAGGGACCTCCTGGTGTACCGAGGCCCACGCACATCTTTACTGCCGCACTGGGTGGGGGGCTGCAGGAGTGCGAAACAGGGAGACACGAGACCCGGCCACAAGGCAGGGCCCCGCCCGGGTGCAGGGCGGCAGGCCCGCCGCTTCCGCCCTCTCCGCCCCCCACCCCGCGCCTTCCTGCCCCCACCCCACCCTTCCCCGACTCCTTCCTTCCCAACCCACACCCGCGCCGCGCCCCCCGGGAGGGAGGAGGAAAGCGCGCGGGGAGAGGGCGCCGGGAAGGGACCGCGATGGGGGTGGGGGGGGCAAGGCTGACGGCGCTCCCCACGCCCCGGCTGGAGCAGCGTGCGCCACCGGCTCGCTCCGACCCATTCATTCTCCGCAGCCCGCCCGACCGGCCGCCTCAGTGCCTGGGTCTAGTGCAGGGCCCCGCCCGGCTCCCCCGCCCCCCGGGGCCCCGACCCAGGCAGAACGCTGCGGGCAGCCTCGGGTGCGGCGCGCTGGATGCAGAGATGCGGAGCTGGGGGAGGGGGTGGATGCAGAAGGCTCCGAAGCAGCCGGGGCTAGAGCCCCTGCCCAGGGACAGCCCACGGCCAAGTCCAGCTCCAAAGAGAGATCAAAATTTAAATGAAGATCCCCGGTCGAGGAAACCAAGATGCAAATCTGAATGCATCCTAAACCGCAGCTGCTGCGTAACACCCGGAAAAGAAAAAGAAAAAAAAAAGAAAACACCAAAAAAGAAAAAACAGACTGAACTAAAAATTGGGGAAGAAATGATGGGCTGGCAGCCGCTACGCCGGTGTTTGCCACTCCCGACCTACCATGGTGTGAACGAAGGGAGGAAGAGCACAGAGCGCGAAGGTGGCTGCACCAGCGCAGGGGCTGTGACCGCAGGGGTGCCTCCGCTACCGCCGCTACTGCTGCTGCTAGGTGTGCGCTGAGCGCTATGCCGCCTGCGCCGCCGCCGCCGCCTGCGCCGCCGCCCAACTACGAGTAACGGCGCCGCGTCCGCGAGGCTGTCACCACCGCTGCCGAAGAGCGAGTCTGTGCCTCGCGGTATATATAGGGCGTTCGGTATCCCTCCGCCGCGGCCTCGGACGCCTGGCTCAGAGCTGCGCTGTGAGGGCCGGACCTTGCCCGCTTGGCCCCGCCCCCTGGCGCGCCAGCCTCCCGCGGCCTCCCGCCGCTCCCTGCGCGCCGGCTACTGCGGGGTTGGGGCTCGCGGCTGGGACCCGCGACCTGGAAGCGGAGGGTTACGAGAGAGGGGTGGGGGTCGCAGGACCGGTGCTGGGCAGAGTCCCTGCAGATGCCTACCAAGGCGGGGCGAGGCCAGAACATCTGCATAGCCTCCACTTGGGGTGGCCCTGGACTTCGGAAGCCAACCGCCCCTCACCCCAACCCCACCACTCCTGTGGGACCCCAACCTCTAATCTCCTACGGCTCCGCTGGGGCATTGGGGTTCCCTGGCCCCTTGCCCCGGGGTCTTCCGCTGGCTGCCTCTGCTGGGGAGCTGCGGACTGTCCTAGAGTTAGGGTAGGGGGCGGCCGCGGGGAGCTAGGGACACAGGCATTGACCGCACACCTTGAGGAGAGGGGTCTGGAAGGGATAAGGCGGATTTCCTCATACTTTGAAGTAATGTCAAACTAATATATAGTCATTTGCTAAATCTATGTCGTGCTCATATGCTTAGCCAGTCATTTTAATGTTTTTACGTTTCCACTGAGTTTGGGGGGGGGGGTGTTATTTGTTTTCGTGTGCCTGAATAATCTTCCTCTCCTACTGTTCTTTTTCCTATGGAAAGTACTATTCATCCTGACTCGTCTTACTGAAATGAATGTTCTTGCGCATCTTCTATAGACTTTAAAACCCATGCTTTGAATTTGGGGGGTTAATTTTCCTGGTCCTGAGAGAGATCCGATCTTTGTTCTTAAATCCATAGAAATAAAGAAGGAAAAAAATTGGTATTTGGAATCCCCTAGACCACAGCTGGAACACACAGCTAATTGACTCCACTATGGCGCTAGACCATATTCTAACGTACAATCTTAATTATATTCCTTTTCAAGTAGTATTTTAGTCTTTAAGTATACTAATGCTTTAAATTTTCTGTAAACTAGAAAAAGGACAATATCAGTTATAAATCTGAGGCCCTGAACTTTGTAAAAATCTTGACAAAATGCTGCAGTTTCTTTTCTTGCCAAGGCAGAGCACAGAATTTGATCTTTTGTTTACAGGGCCTGGGCAACCGTTGCAAGTTATCATTTGCTTAATCTTTCAGAGGATGTGGCAAAGTTTGGGATTGAGAAGCTCCACCACTAGGAAGGGCTTGGCTTGGTTATATTTGTTCCTGGCTTTAACAAAACCTGCAGAAAGATGTTTTAAAATAATGGAAAATGTTCAGGCACATTGCAGATGCCCCAGGACTCTTGGGATAATCTCAGACAAGTATCTGTGGAACTGTTCTTACTGATCGATGTTCCTTCTGGAATGCTGAAAGAGTGATCTTGCTATATGATTTAAAGAGAAGCTGCAGCAGCAAGCCAGGGGATGGTGCTGGCCGTCCCTCTGCAGATTAGAAAGACATCCTTCACTTCACACATCTGCTCATCACCATCATCTTTATTATTATTATTATTATCTTGTCTTTTTAGACAAAACACCCACGGTATATGGAAGTTCCCATATACACGGTAAATGTACCATGTGAAGGATTTGTCCATTGCACGAAGCACATTCTTTTACATAGATGATTACTGGGCTTCTCTTAAAGGTTTCTTTAATAAACTTCCTAATTTAGGGGTTGAATAGGAGCTACAGTTACAAGCCTACACCACAGCCACAGCAATGCCAGATCCAAGCCGAGTCTGTGACCTACACCATAGCTTACAGCAACACTGGATCCTTAACCCACTGAGCGAGGCCAGGGATTGACCTGGAGACCTCATGGATAGTAGCTGGTTTCGTTACTGCTGAGCCATGATGGGAACTCCCACCATTATCATCCTGTGTACAAAGGGGGAAAGCTAAGGGGGGAATGAAGTGTATTAATGGGAGAATTGGAAATAGAAAAATAGGGGGAAAGGGACTAATACAATCAATTTAAAGAATATTCAATAATACAGTGAGTTATAGTCTACATGGACAAACACTAAGGGAGTTTGTATTCTTTTGCCAGGCTTTTAGATAGTTAGTTAAATATATTTTAAAACTTTGTGTAAGTAGGTGGAAATAATGGCCTAAAAATAAAGTGATTAATTATTAAGGACTTGTTAACTTCTGATAATCTTCCATTCCTTATAATGAAGTTGCTACAATCTATGGTTTTGAAAACCAGGCATTCTCTAGTTTCTTCCTCTTTCTTTTAACCTATTTCACCCAAATAAAACACTTTGAAACTTTTTCATGACTTGACTTGCTAAAAACTGTATTTCAAAATTGTTTTACTTTTTATTGTATAGTCCATTACTGTGATTCTTCATATTTTACCTGCTAGAGTTCTCCTTTGGTAATTCTTTAATGCATCAAAGCACATCACAGCTTTCAAGTGTACTGGATTTGTAATGAGGTCATGCTTTACTCAGTTTTATGGCTACTTTGACACTGAAACATAAGGCTAAGTGACTTGCCCAAAATCTTGCTGTGAGTCAGTGATGGAACATAGAGTGTGAGTCCTTGCTCAGGAGACTCTCTAATATTAGATTATTTATTAGTGAAATTAATATCTGAAATTTTATTTTATTTATTTGGTTTTTTTTTTTTTTGTCTTTTTGCCATTTCTTGGGCCGCTTCCGCTTCATATGGAGATTCCCAGGCTAGGGGTCGAATTGGAGCTATAGCGGCCAGCCTATGCCAGAGCCACAGCAACGCGGGATCCGAGTCGAGTCTGCGACCTACACCACAGCTCATGGCAATGCCTGATCCTTGACCCACTGAGCAAGGCCAGGGATCGAACCTGCAACCTCATGGTTCCTAGTCGGATTCGTTAACCACTGCGCCACGACGGGAACTCCTATCTGAAATTTTTAAATGTACCATGTGAAGGATTTGACCACTGCACGAAGCACATTCTTCTACATAGATGATCACTGGGCTTCTCTTAAAGATTTCTTTAAGTAAATAAACTTTCTAATTTAGGAAGAGACCAGCAATCAGGAAAATAAGCCACATTATTGTGAAGTCAAAATTTACTGAGATCCAAAAGCCTATGGAATATTTCATGATATTGAGAGAAAATTGTGATTGTTATTTAAATAATGTTAAATTGAAGAAGTAGAAAGAATGTAGCCCCAAGCCAAGAATCTCAAGTTTGAATAGAATTTCTGTCACTGACCTGATCACTCCACCCATCTAACAGAAAGAATACAGACGTAACAATTATACCTACACAGAGGGGGTTTGGCTTTAATCTAAAAAGATTTTCCAGGAGTTCGCATTGTGGTTTAGCAGTAACCAGCCCGACTAGTATCCATGAGGACTTGGTTTCAATCCCTGGCCTCGCTCGGTGGGCTGTGGATCCAGCATTTCTGTGAGATGTGGACACGGCTCAGATCTGTGGTTGCTGTCGCTGTGGTGTGAGCTGGCAGCTGCAGCTCTGACTGGACCTATAGCCTGGCAATTTCCGTAAGCTGCAGGCGCGGCCCTAAAAAGACAAAAAAAAAAAAGTCTTTCCAGCTGAAAAACTTGTGCCTAAGATATATATGATTATAAAATATACATATGTCATATAAGTGTATATGCACAAATATATTGAAGACAAAGAGAAAATGGAGTAATAGTTTAAAAATTAACATTTTCCTCAGAGTTCCCGTTGTGGCTCAGCAGAAACGAATCTGACTAGGAACCATGAGGTTGTGGGTTCAATCCCTGGCCTCGCTCAGTGGGTAAAGTATCCGGCGTTGCCTTCAGTTGTAGCGTAGGTCGCAAACAGGGTTTGGATCTAGTGTTGCTGTAGCTGTGGTATAAGCTGGTAGCTGTAACTCTGGTTCGACCCCTAGCCTGGGAACCTCCATATGCTGCAGGTTCAGCCCTAAAAAGACAAAAGACAAAAAAAAAAAAAGTTCTGAGCATTGGCTATGGCCTGGCTAAATGTATTATTCTATCCTCTTGCCCATCCTGTGAAGCTGATGTCATTATTATCCTTATGGAGAATCTGAGGCACTGAGAGAGTCAGTGATTTGTCTAATTTAAGTGGTGGAAGCCAAAAATCTATTTCAGAGGACCAAGCATATAAGCATTACACTAAACCTCTTATAATTTAATATAATTCATTTTGGGGGGGAAGGAATACAAAGAATAAGATTAAAATTTTTTTAATTAAAAAAAATTTAACGTCTTACTCTAGCATTTAAAATTAAAATAACAGCGTGGAGATGTAGTGATAGCTGTCTCTTCCACACAAGGAGTAGAATGCATAAGAAAAAGCAAAGCGTTGACTTTGTGACCCTGCCTCGCTGGAAGACATAGCTCATTTTAGCAGGTGAGGCCTAAAGAGGTGAGGAGATTTGTTCATTGTCAAACATTTAGTTGATGACTTTATGCTTTCATTGAAAGGTATGACCAAGGACTACCTAATCCTAGTCCTACTCCATGCTGTTTCTCTGGAAGTTGGTATTTTATTTTATTTTTATTTAGGGCCTCACCCACGGCATATGGAGATTCCCAAGCTAGGGAACCAGAGCTGTAGCCACTGGCTTATGCCACAGCCACAGTAACGCCAGATCTGAGCCGTGTCTGTGACCTACAAAATGTCAGATCCTTAATCCATCGAGTGAGGCCAGGGATTGAACCTGCATCCTCATGGATGCTAGTCATGTTCATTTCTGCTGAGCCATGACGAGAACTCCTGAAGTTGGTATTTTAAATTAGAGAAATGGATGGATGGATGGATGGATGGATGGATGGATGGATGGATAGATCTCCTAGGTTTCCTGGAGCTTACATTCTTTTGAGAAAGTGACTGTGGGGGGAGTGGCGTGTGCAGAGGGAGAGGTGGGTAATTGGTTGGTTTGAGGCTTTTATAAAGCAACCAGTCTAAATTCATTCACTGAATATGTAGTCTATTGTGTCTTCTTGGAAAGATTATCTAGTTAGAGGATTTTCTTTAAGAAATTTGTAATCCCAAACTGGTCCCCTCTCCTGAGCTATCTCAGGAAAGAACTCTTGTCTTCTACCTCTCCGCCATCCCCAGTTCCCTCCTTCTCCACCCCAAAGTCCGATACAATTTGATGATGATCCTCCATTTGAGATTCTCTACGGCATTAATCATCTCCAATAGCCGGAACCAATTCCTACTGTTTGTGTGTGGATTTAAATTTCGTTAAATGATATACAGGATCATTACACAAGCTTTACTATTATATCAACAGCAAAATATGTCATTATTTTTCCACATAAAATTTTTCTACTATCTCTTATGAATGACTCTTGAATAGGAAAAGAATGTAGGGGAAATTCCAACATTACATTTAAATTAGAAATATGATATCATCATGAGGTCATAAACAAGGGTTAGGCCATGACTTATCACCATGAGAAAACAATATCAATTACAGTGTACATTTGTTTAGTGTCCCATAATTTTAAGTAAATCATAGCCATACCACTACATGTCCTACTGTGTGTTCCAGCTTGCAGTGGTCATCAGTATATTTAGCTAGTGGTCTAAAGTGCAGTATTTCCAAACAGCACATTCACCTTGCATGTGTGCCCTATTCTTCTTTGTTTGTTTATTTTTCCTTTGTTAGTAGAGGACACATCTTGCCCTCCATTCACGGGGCTTGTGCTTGTTTTGCTAGTAGCTGTGGTGATGGATTTGCACTATTCCCTCTCTGGCTGGTCCATCCTTGTGACCAAGGTCATGAATATGCAACATAGCAAGCTGGGGTCAGGGAGAGAGAACAGAGCAAAATAATTGACCATTAATGAGACTGGACCCATGACTTGGGCTTCATTAGATGGGTGCCTTAACGGACTGAGCTCTTAAGTCACCATCGGCCAATAGTTATACAGACTTAGGGACCAAGCATGTGAAGACAGATTCTAAAATGCCTGGTGGGATAAGATCATAGTTTTTGTGCTTTAGTTGTTTACACTAAATTCAAAGCCTGGTTTTTTTGTTTTTTGTTTTTTTATTTTTATTTTGTTTTTGTTTTTGTTTTTGTTTTTGTCTTTTTGCCATTTCTTGAACCGCTCCTGCGGCATATGGAGGTTCCCGGGCTAGAGGTCTAATCGGAGCTGTAGCCACCAGCCTACGCCGGAGCCACAGCAACGCAGGATCCGAGCCGCGTCTGCGACCTACACCACAGCTCACGGCAACGCCAGAGCCTTGACCCACTGAGCAAGGGCAGGGATCGAACCCGCAACCTCATGGTTCCTAGTCGGATTCGTTAACCACTGCGCCACAACGGGAACTCCTGTTTTTTGTTTTTTTAAATGCTGCTAACCTACTGAGCAATGTAGTCTCTAAGCCAAATTATTTTGGAAATTCTTAAGTTACCATTTTCCCCACTCCTCCAAAAGTCAAGCGCAAAAGCAGCTTTAATCAGCATTCGAATAGTAACTAGCAAATTCTCATTTCTGCCATATGTGCTAGAGTTGGGGACACACCAGAAAGCAGGTCTAAGATATCCATGCAACAGTAAGCATTTAGCAGCTTACAGATGATTTAACAACTAGTCAGTTGAATGCTATGTGGCTACAGTGGTAAGCTGGAATGGCAGGTTTGGGGGTGACTCACTTTGCCTGCAGGGCAGAGCCCAGTGATCAGCACAGATTGGTACTTCCACTGAGGTCTTTTTATACAGAAAACTGGACCATAATGATAAACCGGAGAAACTGATGCTGATTGTGGATTATACCAAAGAATGGGCCTCACCAGTTCCAACAGAATTCAGATTTACTTGGGTAACTGTGTGGTTTGGTTTTGAATCCTAATGAATAGCCTTTGTCCTGTTTTCTGGTCATGCCATCCAATACAGTAGCTACTAGCCACATGTGGCTATTTAAATGAAAATGAATTATGTTGTATGCCACAAAGAAGTCTACTCAATATTCTGTGATACTCTATGTGGGAAAAGAATCTGAAAGAGAATGGCTATGTGTACATATATAACTGAGTCACTTTGTTTATACAGCAGAAACTATCACAGCACTGTCAATCAACTATACTTCCATAAAATTTTAAACAATGAAAAAATCAAAATGAATTAAAATTTAAAAATTCAGTTCTTTCGTTTCACTAGCCACATTCAAGTACTCAGTAGAGCCATATGACTAGTGGTTGCCATCTTGGTTAGCACAGAGAATTTCCAACATCACAAAAGTTTTATTGGACAGCACCATTCTAGAGGTTTTTTAAAAAAGGAAAGGGAGTTCCCGTCGTGGCGCAGTGGTTAACGAATCCAACTAGGAACCATGAGGTTGCGGGTTCGGTCCCTGCCCTTGCTCAGTGGGTTAACGATCCGGCGTTGCCATGAGCTGTGGTGTAGGCTGCAGACGCGGCTCGGATCCCGTGTTGCTATGGCTCTGGCGTAGGCCGGTGGCTACAGCTCCGATTCGACCCCTAGCCTGGGAACCTCCATATGCTGTGGGAGCGGCCCAAGAAATAGCAACAACAGCAACAACAATAACAACAACAACAAAAGACAAAAAATAAATAAAAATAAAAATAAAAAAATTAAAAAGTTAAGAATATCCATATTTGTCTGGATCAAAAATCCTGAGGATCCCCCAAATTTTAGTCCTACATCCATTATTCCTTGTTCACCCCAATGAGTTTGTTCTCTTCTGATCCATTCAGCACATAGTCACCAAATGATTTTCATCATCACTTCTCTGCTCAAAAACCTTCAGAGGCTCCCCAACCCTGCAGGAGATAAATGCAAAGTCCTTCTGCCTAGCATTCAAGGTCCCTCAAACGTTTGTTGATCTACTTTTTCAGCATTGCTTTTGTTATTCTACAAACACAAATTCTCCGCTTTTCAGACAAATTGGTTTACTCTCTGACTCCTGAATACACACTGTGCCTTCCCAGCTCACTGCCTTTTCTATACCATTTCCAGTGTCCAGATGACTGTCCATATCCTTGCCACATCTCTAAATCTTGAGTCCTTCATGCTCTGCTTATTTATTTATTTATACGGCCAGCAGCACATAGACTTCCCCGGCCAGGGACTGAACCTGAGCCACAGCAGTGACAAGGCCGAATCCTTAACCACTAGGCCACCAGGAAATGCCTCATGCCCTGTTTAAAATCATGCATCTTTCGGGAGTTCTCGTTGTGGCTCAGTGGAAACAAATCTGACTAGTATCCACGAAGATGTAGGTTCGATCCCTGGCTTCACTCAGTTGGTTAAGGATACGGCGTTGCCATGAGCTGTGGTGTAGGTGGCAGACTCAGCTTGGTTCTGGCATTTCTGTGGCTGTAGTATAGGCCAGTGGCTACAGCTCTGATTCAACCTCCATATGCCATGGGTAAGGCGCTAAAAAGAAAAAAACAAACAAACCCAATCACGCATATTTCAATTTTTCCTGATTATCATAGCTCTAAATGTTACTCTCCTGAATTCCTACACATCTTTACCCATTTTCTACTTGATGGTATTTCTTCAGGTCTCTTATCTCCTCAACCAGATAGTAGCAGAAGCTACTCTGCATCTTATACTCTGATCTCAACACAGCACCTGGTAATAAATAGCAGTCAACTATTTACTTGATTAGTGGTGAGCTCAGTTCACTACTGGGCTAGAGAAGATACTGGAAGTGAATTTTCCAAAGTAGAGAGAAAAGGAAAAGGAAGCCCTTTGCTTTAATACTGAACTACCACTGGAAGCCAGTCTCCCTAGATTTGGTGGCAGGTCATGCTTCCTCAGGAAGAGCCTGGACCATTTCTGCTTTGATCCTGACCTGTACCTTTCTATGGCCCTAAGCAAGTATATCCCTGGGCTGATCCTTTCTCCTTTGGCAGTTCTCTACCCCACATTCACATGACTGGATCCATTCCCTGCTTCCTGAATGGAGAAAATATGGCCAAAGGCAAGTTGTAGTTGAACAGAAAAACTGGCACCTATTTCTAAGTCCAGTGAAGATGCTTCTTGAGTTTTATTTACTCTAAGTAGAGACTCTGAGTCACTGGCTAATAAACCAACTCTAGGCATCACAACAGGATGACTGGATCATTTGGCCGATGAAAAGATTCGCCTTCGGGAGAGTTTTCAAGCTGTACTGAGTACCAGTGTGCCCCTACTTTCTCACATTCTCCTCTATAAACCAAAACAATAGACAGAAATTTTGTCTTCCTGCAGTGAAAGGCTTTGTTATTGTCGTTCTGACAAAGAAACCAGTTATTTCCCAAGAAGAAGACAATACCGTAGGATATTATTTGCCAGGTTAAATGACTATTTCCTTGGCCACTTGGCTACACAGACTCAGCTATTTCATCTGTAAAATGGGTATAACACCACCACCTCAAGGGCCCTGTGAGGGTTACACCTGAGGAAAAAATGTCAAATTAGTTTGTAAACAATAACGATCTAGACAAATATAAGTTGTGGTTGTCTAAATATTTAAAACATCAGTTAACTATGGCAAAGGTCAGACAGAAGTCAATTCAGAAGCAGTCAGGGAACCCAAAAGATTCTAACACTGTAGCACTGGGAAGATACAAGGTCCCCCATCTTTCCAAGCTTCCAACAGGCAGATGCCCAGGGCAGCAAGCCCCTGCAGCTTCATTCCCACCACCAGGTCAATGGAATACTCCTGAGTCATCACCACCTTTTAGAGCAGGCGATTAGGCCTGTGACTCAGAGAACTGATTTAGAGTTTCACATTTCCCTGCTCCAGCTCTTCTCCACTACACAAAGTTTCATAGTTGCACTTGTTTCAACAATGTTGGAGACCTCAGAACTTAATAGAAACAAAATATAGAAGCCATATTTTAAGTGGCCTGTTGACATAGTAATTCTAACGGAGGTGTTTCTGACTTTTCAATCCTAAAGGTGGAGAACTGATCCAAGCCATTCAGGACTTTGTACCCGTGGGAACTTTGTATTTCAGGATACTCTGAGGTTTGAGCATGCATTTCAACCTGTGTTTTTGTGTGGTGATACCTACCACAGGCTACCACTGAGCCATTCTTACTTTCTAAAGTCTGTTGCTGGTAAACATTTAGGTAGCCAGCTAGGTTAGGGAGTCAGATGTTGCTGAAACCATGGAACAAGGTTTCTTTTTGTGAAAGAGCATGATGATGTGAACAAGTCCAGTCATAATGTTTTGATCAGCTGAAGAAAAGAACCAAATTTTTAGGAACCAGCTTAAAATTGCGTGATGAGGAGGACTTCCCGTCATGGCACAGCAGAAACAAATCTGACTAGGAACCATGAGGTTGCAGGTTCAATCCTTGGCCTTGCTCAGTGGGTTAAGGATCCAGTGTTGCCATGAGCTGTGGTGTAGGTGGAAATCGTGGCTTGGATCCTGCGTTGCTGTGGCTGTGGTGTGGAGCAGCAGCTATAGCTCTGATTCGACCCCTAGCCTGGGAACCTCCACATGCCACGGGTATGGCCCTAAAGAGCCAAAAAAAAAAAAAAAAAAAAGTTGCGTAATGAGAAATGAAGATATAACCATGATTGCTCTTTATTAGTATTTTGCAATACCCTAAAAAATACTTTGGAATGTTCTAAAAGAATAGTAATTATGTAACTCCCTTCCCTTTCATTTGTTTCTCATCTCAAAAACGTAGCTGCTTTGAACTCTTTTGGAAATAAGAAAGGGAACCACTGCTAGCCTGAAGAAGACCTAAGTAAAGAAACCGTGATAAGGCTTAACGACAAGAAAGTGTCAGCAATTTCAATGAAGGTCAAAGATTTTAAACAAGCTGTATAGATATGGCCTAGTGCAGAGAACAACTCAGGACAGCCAATCCCTAAATGGAATCACAAAGTCCAAAGCAAAGGCATCTCAAGATTTTCCACAGTGACTTGGAGGCCTTATGAATGATAACATTCCTCTGCTCCCTTTAAAATGATTAATCTTTGATTAAAATGTTTTCAAAGGTCGAAGTCTCGTAAGCTCCTAAAGTACTTCTTGGAACTTAGTTTTCTTACCTGAAAAATGGAAAGGGGGACCCAGATGGACTTCCCCTGGTCCCCCCCCCAGATTTACAGATTTATGATTCTAAATAATTTGCTTGGGATGTTGTGAGGAACTTGTGCAGAATTCTCTAGTACCTTGGAGACCCCTGGAGATGCGGATATAAATAGAGCTAAGGTCATACGGAACTTGATTCAAAACTTACATCTTTTTATAAATGGTAAAAATTAACATAAATTATAGAATTCCTACTTTGTTGAATGATACTCAGTTGAAATACTTAGAACAGACGAAGCCATGCCTACTCAAACTGATCATTCCCGACATTTATTTCCAAAAATTGCCAAAAATGATTGAAAGCTGGTTAGAGGACATTATCTCTTTACAAAAATCAGAAAAGCAACAAAAGAAAGTGAGCAATTTTGTTTGAGTGAGTCAGCTTTGAGGTTTTTTTTTTTTAAATCATTTTCTTCTAAATCTTTGTATTATCCAAAGAATGTAATAGAATACATACAAAGGAAAGCTTGGAGATATAAGACCTGTTATTTCAAAAGATGTTATTAATGTCCCATAATGATGATACTTCCTTAGCTTAAAAATAAAAAGTGGAGACGATTCGAATGGAGAAAAAAATCATGGTGTTGAAAAAAGAAACCATACCTTCTACATTGTAGACCCTCAATAACTATTGGTTGGTTGATTTTCTTGGAACTCACAAGACCCTTTCACATTCAGGTTCTTTTTTCTACTTCTGTCCTATATCATTGTTCATTCATTCCTTCAACAGTTTTACTGACCTCACAGAACATAAAATGAAATTCATGGAGTTCCCCTTCGTGGCTCAGTGGTTAAGGAATCCAACTAGGAGCCATGAGGTTTCAGGTTTGATCCCTGGCCTCGCTCAGTGGGTTAGGGATCCAGCGTTGCCATGAGTTGTGGTGTAGTTCACAGACGCGGCTCAGATCCCATGTTGCTGTGGCTGTGGCGCAGGCCGGTGGCTATAGCTCCGATTAGACCCCTAGCCTGGGAACCTCCATATGCTGTGGGTGTAGCCCTAGAAAAGACAAAAAAATAAAAAATAAAAAAATTAAGAATATAAATTCAATAGGCCCTGTCCTTAGTGAGCTAATTTGCTGACCACCAAAAAGTAGCAGCTTTGATAGGTACTAAGAATATTTTGTGGCACACTGATTCACATTTAGATAAATCTATAAGAACAATGTAAATCAGCTATGATGGAAAAAATAAAAATCATTATAAAAAATAGATAAATCTACAGTAAACCTAACTTCTTGGTAAATGGGGTCTCTCCCTCCAGAAATATTCTGAAGATTGAGCATGAAAATAAAAGTGTCTTAAAAGGCTTAAAGCACACCAGCCTAAATATAATGTCACAGTGAAATTATGGTCTAACTTCTTCATAGAAGAATCAGGTATTAGCGCTGGAACAGATCTGGAAGTCCTCTAATCCAATCCTCTCATTCCACAGAATAGAAAATTGAGGTCTGGAGAACAGAGGAACTTAGCCAAGAATTCCCAATGTCAGTGGCACAGTAAAAGCTCTTATCTCACATTATAATCTGACTTGATACCAAGAAGTCATGGTACATATTTCCTATACCATACACACTGCAAAAGAAATATGATGTATTATTTCTTTGGGGAGGTATTTTTATGGTGAGTTGCTCATTTGCAAGTTCAGATATTCACTCACTTGGCAAACAGCTTTGGGGATGATTACCAGCCACCTACAGAAAGACGACCACAGCTTTTCTCCTTTTTGAGCTATGCTTTGAGTAAAAGTTTAAGAAGCAGTAATAAACTGGCAACCATAGCCTTATATCAAAGAACAACCTTTATACAGGTCCAGTGCAGACACCACTACGCAGGTTGTAAAACCTCAGGAAAAACTATTAATAGCATAATCTGAGAATCAGGATGTGAATATACACTAGTTCAATCACAAAAATCATTAGATCATCCAAGCCCCATGGTGCCAAAATCACAGAGAGAGGATAAAATCACATTTAAATAAAATGGCAGTTCTAGAAATCCACAGGGTTTCATTTTCTTAGCTAGATTCTTGTAGCAGTGAGAATTAACCAAGTAACATTTCATCTCTGCTACTTTTTCTGCAGGACACTGAAAATTAGGTTCAGGGAAAACTTAGTTGCTTTAGTTCCTAGACCTTCCTTCAGTTATACAGCAAAGTTCCCCAAATGCTTGAGCCATCTCACAGCATCAGCTCCAGAAGATGGGGTGTTACTAGAGTATACAAACACTGGCTTGAGACACAGACAACCTAGATTCTATTCTGTGCTGTGCTCCTCAACTGCTATGTGACTGCAGGGGTGTCAACTGATCTTCCTGGATCTCAGACTGTTCACTGTGTAATGAGAGATCAGAGGTATGCAGACTGTGGTACCAGATCTGGCTCGTTTGACAGGTGATTTTATTAAGCCTTCTCCTCTATCTAGGAGAGCCTCTCCTCAGCACCAAAGAATGGCCCACGGTTTACTGAGGAGCTAACCGTCGGTTCTCAGGCTACAGTCTGTTAATCTACCCTCGTCCGTCCCATGCCCCCCAGGCCGGCTCCTGGCCCATCCCCGCGGCCCCTTCTATGCAGACACAGCGGAAAACCCGAGCCCGCGGGGACGAGATAAGGAAATCACAGGAGGGAAATGGAAACGGGCCCTTCTGAAACAAAAGTGCCCACGACGGTGCTTTCGGGCGGCCGGGCCTCGGCTCGTAGTAAACAGGAAGGGTCGCCTCGGAGGCAGATCGAGTTGGGGTTTCGAGATAAGGCGAGGTTTTCTTCTTATCGCTCCGGTGGCTGCTATTATCACACAAGGTGCCGCGTAAACGCGAACGCGGCCTCAGTGAGCTAGGGGGCAGGGCGAGGGTGGTTTCCGATCGCCCCTCGGAGGGCCACGAGCCTGGCAAAGGGATTAGGCTTGTTTCGAGGAAAACTCCGTGCCTCGCAACGCTCCAACGGGGAGAGAACCTGAGCGCCCCTCGCCTAAGCCTTTCAAGTACGCGCGGGCGGGCAGGGCGGGGCGGGGCGCGGGCGAGGGCACTACATCTCCCGGCGGAGGAACACAGGCAGTCCTCTTTCACACGCCCCAAACGCGCAGCTCGGAAGCCGGTTGCTTAGTTGGCGCTGCCGAGGCTGCTTTCCTCCTTCAGTTTGACAAGGGCGCTCTGATTGGCCAGCGCGACCCTGCAGTCGTTGGCCGGAAAGAGTCGAGACGCCTGATTGGCCGCTCCGCACCTGCAATGCGTCAAGCCGCGGTGGGCGTGGAGGACCCCGCGTGAATGGCCGTGGCTGGAGGAGGGTCAGCAGGCTGCTTTCGGGAGGGAGCGGCTCCGCCTATGGCCGCCATCTTTACTAGAGGCACCGCGGACGGCTGGGACGCAGGGGGATTTTCGTGGAGCTTTTGGGGACAGTGGAAATAGGCTCTGCGACAGAAGTTTTGCTGGGGGTTTCTGTTCCCTTTTTCTATGGTGGTGGGTTGTTTCGTTTTTGCTCAGGTCCCAGGAAGGTGGTGGGGGTAGGATTCGAGGGCTCGCGGCTCAGGGCAGAGTGGCCACCCAGGAAGGAGGGGGTCTGGCAGGAGGTTTAGGCGGCGCTTCCCGAAAACCGCTGGGTCTGCGTTCTGTCGGCGGGCGCAGGGAGGGTGATTTGACTCCTCTCCATTTCTAGAAGCAAAGGGGAGGTTGGCTTCCTGGGCTTTTGCTCGGGCTGGAAGGCAGTTCTGGAAAGCTCCTCCGAATACGTCATGGTTGTTGCTCGCGCTGTGCGCGGTCCCGCCTGCAGGGAATGCGGTTTTTGTTTTTTAGAGCTGTAAATCCCACAACCGCCTAGGGAACTTTCTCGGCTCCGGAGACAGTGGCCTGCAGGGGCCAAGCGGAGCTTGCTAGACAGACATAGCAGACGTTGGCTGAAATTATTTTGATCCTGTCCGTTTAGTTGCCATTTTAGGCGACTCGTCCTGTGTTTGGGTGTGGATCCAGCTTTCATCTCTGATGTTCACCCCCCTCTGAGAAGGGGGGTGTTCCTCATATTATGTTTTACTGTTCCAAAAGTGATGGTTGTTCAGGGTTACCTTCCGTATATATGAGTGAAAGAAAAAAATATATATATATGTTTCCTGGGTGAATTAGAGCTGGAGGAGTGGAAATAAGCCATGGTTGTCTTGTTTTCGGGAGATGATGTCTGATGGTTTTATTTGAGCTGCGTAGGTGCAAATTCGGTGGAGCGTGGCTATCCAAAGGTGAATTCTGGAGCTGCCTTGGTGTGGGTGTTGCTATGGCCACAGGGAGAGGTAGTGAATTATAGGGCCAATAAACCCAGCGCAGCCAGGCCTCTCCCTTGTGTGAAGCCTTAGTAGTAATTGACGACCCGGGTTCGTGTATCCTGGCTTTCGCTTCCCTTCCCCGTCCAAGATTCCTGGATTGATCTTTACAGGCACACGTGGGTCTGTACTGACTCTTCTATTGACGAATATAGGCAGGTGCAGCCACAGCTTTGTATAGGTTTTTTGATGAGGTGCTGCATGTAGGAGCGTGGTTTGGTACCATTTACCAGACAATTTTATTTGTAAGTTGTTGCTAGTCTTAGCTAATGGCACTGATTTTGAACATTTAATCACTGTCTCATGCGTTTTCCCGTAGGCAAAGCATCACTTTACCTTAGAGTGCCTCCTGCCTAAAACTAATGCTCCCTTTTACTGTGTCTCAGTATGATGTCAGAGCACTGAGTTCAGGGACGTTGCAAAAGAAAGACAATTGCAGCTTTGCATAATCTCCGTATAGCAACAACCACTCGTGCCTCTCTGGAACACCCAGTAATTCAGTGTTCTTTGGCAGCTGCAGTGCTGGGAGTTGGCCACTTTGCTTGCTGCGGTGAGGTAGAGCAAAGGACTAAATCTTCTGGAGCCTTGGTTTCTTCTGTAACATGAAGAGAATTAAATCTGTCTCACAGTCCTTGTGAAGATTGCAGGAGATGAGAATGTGCCAGGTCTGTGGAAATTGTAGAATGACTGACATAGTGATAATCAGTTACTAAAGCATTTATTGAGGGCCCATAACTATCTGACGTTGTGAGAGGAAGATTTTCCTTCAGGATTTTCTGCTTTGTGAGGAGAACAGATGGACAAACTCAGATCCAAAATAAACTTTGAATGGCTTAGGGTTTTTTTTGTTTTTTTTGTTTTTTTTTTTCCCCTTAGTGAAGGCATAGTATTAATATAGCCTTGTTAGCACGCAGTGCCAGATTTGAGGGCCCTTAGGGTGACTAGCTCATCACAGTTTGCCTTGGTCTTTCCTGGTTTTAGCATCAAAGGCCCATGTCCTAGAAAGCCCCTCTGTCCCAGGCAAACTAGGACATTTGATCACCCTTGGATTGTTTTCAGTGCCACAAGATGGGAGAGTGAACAGAATGGGAAATGAAGATTCCAACTATATAGAGGTGGTTAGGTTTCTCTAGGATCTGTGAGGACACGGGTTACTGAGCACAAGAAAACAGATGTCCTTGTGTAAGATAAGTCTGAGCTGACACCTGAAACTTGGCATGTCCAGAGTCGAACATAATTTTAGCTATTGTTGTTCCTTCTCTCAGTCCCCTCGAAGGGTTTTGCTTTTCATGTTTTATGTTTTTAAAGGTTCTTATTCAATTCCAGTCTTTATCTCTGGTAAGGGCTCTCCTGACCTATTAGTCACTTTTGAGTGTGGAAGTTCTTTTTAACACCATAGACCCCTTTGCCAGTCTGATGAAGCCTGATTCTACTGTGGTTCATTGCCATATTCATAATTGAAAGCATGCTACATTTCACGTAGAAGTTAGTGAAAATAGTTGTTCTACTTTTCCATCTAAGTTCATGGACCTAAACTGCCTCCATATAGACCAGATTCAGAAGCTCACTCCTCCGTTGCCCTGTTGTAGTACTCTTTCCACCCTGAACTTTTTTTTTTTTTTTTTGCCTTTTAGGGCCGCATTCTCGGCACATAGGGGTTCCAAGGCTAGGGGTCCAATCGGAGCCACCAGCCTACGCCTCAGCCACAGCAACATCAGATCTGAGCCAAGTCTGCAACCTACACCACAGATCATAGCAACGCCAGATCTTCAACCCACTGAGTGAGGCCAGGGACCAAACCTGCAAACTCATGGTTCCTAGTCAGATTTCTTTCCACTGCGCCACGATTGGAATTCCCCACTCTAAACTTTTTTATGTTCTTTCACCATTATATGCCACCACGATAGTTCAAGACACTGAGACTGTTATCCTAACTATTGCAAAAGTTGTTCTGTCTTATGCCCAGCTGATGGAGTAGTTTTTCTAAAGCACACAAGTGACTATATAATTTCCCTCTTCAGACCTCCCATGGCTTCCTATGGTCTCTAGGATTAAGTCCAGATTCCTTAGGAATTCCTTCAGGGCCCTCCATAATATGGCCTTTCAGTCCTAATAACCTGCTATCCTTTGCATCTCCTAAATTTCAGCCGCATGAGCTGTTTAATGTGGAAGTACCTGAGCCAGGGACACAGCAGCGATTATGGCTACTGCAGTGACAATGCTGGATCCCTAACCCAGTGTGCCAAAAGGGAACACCTCCATCTTTTATTCACATTGCTCTCTAGGCCTAGATTTCTGATTTCCATCATCTCTGCAAAATAAAGCTCTAACATCCTTAAAAACTTACCTCAAGTGCAAAGTCAGCTATGATAACCTCTTCCTCCACTGGGCTCCTCAGTGCTTTATTTCACCCTCTTCTGTTACCACATTCTACTTTTATTATGAGTATTTGATTATTCATTCCGTAAGTGTTTGTCAAGTATGTGGCTATGGCCCTGTATTTAGGGTCCATGGGGATATGAAATAAAACTGATTTGGACCTTGGTTTTTAAAGGAGTTATATTTTGGGTTGGGAGATAATATGCACATTTTTTTCAAGGTAGAAGAAAACAAGTATTTCCAAAGCCCAGAGGGAAAACTGATTCTGCTAGAGTGATCAGAGAAAGCTTTGTGGAGGAGGTGGCATTGAGCTAGCTTAGAGGATCAGTGACTTATATGGATGTGCATAGGGAAGGCATTCCACACAGAGGGAATACCGGGAACAAAGCAACCAAGCTGAAAGGAGCAGGATATGTTGGGGAAGGGGAAGACGTTTAGTTTGTTATTAAGAGGCCTCGTGGGAGACAGACTGCTGGCAGATTGGTTAAGGCTAGATAGGCAATACCCACATATTCGAGACCAGAAGATAAGACTATCCTGCATGCATGGAATCCACTGAAGAGTTTTGACAAGAGACTGACAAAAGCAAAGGTGAGTTAAGAATAATTATGTGGCAGCAAAGTGGGAAGTGAATTTTAGACTGTGGACAGGGAGACTGATTAAAGCAATAACACGAATAACGGCAAATATGTATTGAGTGCTTACAAAGCGCTGTGCAATATCTTGAATCTCACTTATAGCTCACAAAAACCCTATTCACATCTTCTCAAAAAGAAAATTTAAGGTTAGGAAAAATAACTTGTCCAGCTTCACCTGTGGTGGCAGAGCTGGACGTTGAACCCATTTGCTGTCTGCAGTAGTTGTTCCATGAATTAGTCTTAATGTGAACGTGTTAGTAGAATAGAGAAGATCCAGGAATGATACTCTTCTTAAGTTGTAGTATTTTATGTACCTAAATTTGAGGAGAAGAATAAAAAAGCAACACATATCACTGTGGTTGGGCTGAATTCCTGTACTGTCTTCTCCAATATTAGTTCTCATCATGTGTCTCCTAAATATTTTTCCATATTAAATAAGATAGCAGTAAGCAAAATACGTTGCTGCAGTTTTGCCTAACTTTATGGAAACATGTAATACCAAAATGAGGAGAGGGTATCTATCTATATACTTGTTGGGCTTGACCTTTTTAGTTAGACTCCTTAGAAATCTTACAGAGGAAAAGTGCTAACGGCAATGGCTGGGAGGTTTACAAGTTAGGCTTCCGAGTATTCCCATTGGGCATGTTTCCCAAAAGTGAACTAAAAGTTTTCGAGGCATTTGCCTTCAGGTGAAAGACATTGAGCAAGTATCTGCTTAAAGATATTTAATGGTTTCAGGGCATTGGAGGAGTGATTTTCCTATACTCTGGTCAAGTCAGCAACCTGCTCCCTCTTCTCATCTCCCCAAAAGTAGCAATAAGAAGAGCTTCAAGAACCATTGGTTTACTTTGTGTTCCCCTTGGGGAGCAGGGAGGGGGAAGTTTCATTTATTCCAATCCCTTCTATTCCACCTCTCCCTACCCTTTATACCTCTGGTCTTTTCCTGATTATAAATGGAAGAATTAAAGATCTGTAGATGGTGCAAGTATCTGTGTATGTCAGAAATCCTTCAAACCTAGAAAAGGTTTCATCTTCAGTACTAGTATACATTTTATAACACCCTGGCCACCTTTTCCCTTTTGCTAATGTTCTTACATGAGTTTGTGTGTTTTATCATTCTGATTAATTATCTTAAAAAATAAATTATCTTAAAAAAGAAAACCTCCTGCTACCTGCACCATTGTCCTGCGTATAGTAGTCACTCAGTCTTGATTTGCCATTTTTTCCCTCTTTTTTTTTCTGATACGTCTTTTCTAAGTCAACAGTTAATCTCTGATGATAGCATTGAAAAGTTCAGTGATACCGTATAAAAAAGTTATTCATTCACGATTCATTCAACAATGTTCATTAAAGTCATTCTATATGTCAGATACCTTTGAATGTGCGTGCTGATTACTCTCTCCTGGGTCATGGTTATTAGTGGTTTTTGGGTCATCAACACCTTTGAGAGTCTAATAAAAGCCGTAGAAACCTTCCAGAAAAACATACATAAAATAATTCTGCAACTTCTCTCATAGAGTCTAGACTTTCATACTCAATCAAAACCAATACAAAGAGCATTGTAAAAAACTAAAATCCTATTTGGTATGATGTGTTTAGGCTATACTACTGTATGATCACATGTAATCTATCTACATAGATAGCTGTATATGTAGGCATTTGAATGTAGTATAGCACTAAGGGAACTATTTTAATACTTGAACTGTTGTTTTTGCTTTTTAGGGCTGCATCTGTGGCACATGGAAGTTCTCAGGTTAGGGCTCAAATCGGAACTGCTGCTGCCGGCCTGCACCACAGCCATAGCAGTGGAGGATCTGAGCCACATCTGAGAACTGCACCACAGCTCACGGCAACACCAAATCCTTAACCCAGTGAGCGAGGCCAGGGATTGAACCCACATCCTCATGGAAACTAGTTGGGTTTGTTACCACTGAGCCACAATGGGAACTCCTGTTTGTTGTTTTTAATCATAACTTTAAAGGAAAAAATGTCTATCTTTTTGCTACTGGAATTTGGAAGGCAAAATACAGCATCTTCTTTTTTTTTTCATTAAGGTAAGTGTTGTAATGCTTCACTCTTACAAGCATTTTCCAGATTATATTATGCCATATTGGTAAACCTAGTCTTTGAAATTTTTAAGTTGGGGGTCTCTCTTTTGTTTTAGATTTTGTGCCACCTGAAATATATATAATTAAAGTCAACTAAGAACTGGAGAATGGGAGTTCTCTTGTGGTGCAGTGAATTAAGGATCCAGTGTTGTCACTGCGGAGGCTCAGGTCGCTGCTGTGGCTTGGGTTCGATCCCTTGCCCAGGCACTTTCACATGCTGTGGGCATGGCCAAAAAGCAAACAAAAAAACCCTGAAAATTGCAAATCAGACTTTTCGCAGGACATTTTCCCACAGTAAGATGAGATTTATACAATTGCTTTTTTGATCATTGTTTATTATCTTGCTTAAATATTTATTTTCATTGGAGAGAATGAGTAGTGGGTTGCATGAGTTATTTCCAAAATAGTTTACCAGTGGATTTTTTTGGTATTACTTTCTTTGTGCTGCTCTTCCTAATAATTAACATCAATATTTGCTAAATTTTATTGCAGAAAGACTGATAAAGAGGAACCCTGTCATCTGGAACCTGAGATCCATGCATGTGTGTAAAATTTGTATGTTTAAAAGGTACAGAGAGGGAACAAAAGCTGTCATTTGAGTATTTCTTCTCTATGTGAATAATGAATGATGGTATAACTATACCAAACAAAATTTAGAGTCGTCTACAACTCCTTACCTCTACTTAGAAACTGTTGCAATGATTATCATTTCAGTAAGATAAGGCAGTTGAGATTTCCCAAAAGGATGCTATTTCAAATAGCCTTTCAGAATCCAGTATGATAGATTTCTTTGTTGCTGGATGAGCTATTTTCAATGGTAAAGTGATCTGATTACAACATAAAGAATCTTCTACCTATAAAAAAGATCTGTAGATGGTGCAAGTATCATCAGTATCAGTGAACATCATTGAGGGCAGAGCACTCTGCAATAGCTCATACATAGCTCTCCCCTTTCCATTCTCATAGCTAAGCCTTAACCCACATGCAGGCAGGGACCATGTTTTCATGTATGCTTTTTTTGTTGTTATACTGAGGCTTGCTTATGCCCTTAAACTACCCAATCTGGCATGTGATAGTTGCTAAATAAATATAAGTTACATATCTGAATCAACAACTATTAAAATAGTTGAAGAGGAAAAAAAGTTGAAGGAAAGCTATTTTTTAATGTAGCTTTTAAAGTGGAAAATAGGAGTTCCCGTCGTGGCGCAGTGGTTAACGAATCCGACTAGGAACCATGAGGTTGCAGGTTCGGTCCTTGCCCTTGCTCAGTGGGTTAACTATCTGGCATTGCCGTGAGCTGTGGTGTAGGTTGCAGACGCGGCTCAGATCCTGCGTTGCTGGGGCTGTGGTGTAGGCTGGCAGCTACAGCTCCAATTAGACCCCCAGCCTGGGAACCTCCATATGCCGTGGGAGCGGCCCAAGAAATGGCAAAAAAATAAATAAAGTGGAAAATATTAATACGTTCTTTTAAAACACCTTTACTATGTGATTTTTGATACATATAAAATACTATGCATAGTAAATGTAAATTATTAAGCATAACATTAAAATAAGCCCTAATGAACTCACCACCTATTAGAAAATTATCAGTACTTGGAGTTCCCTTCATGGCTCAGTGGTTGATGAACCCAACCAGGATCCATGAGGACTCTGGTTTGATCCCTGGCCTTGCTGAGTAGGTTAAAGGATCCGACGTTGCTGTGAGCTGTGGCATAGGTGACAGATGCAGCTCAGGTCCTATGTTGTGGCTGTGGCTGTGGTGTAGGCCAGCAACTGTAGCTCTGATTCGACCCCTAGCCTGGGAACCTCCATATGTTGCGAGTGCAGCCTTAAAATAGCAAAAAAGAAAAGAAAAAGAAAAAAGAAATAAAATTACCAAAACTGTGGGCAATAACTTGTGTGCTTCCCAGTGTCATCCTCCTGCCTCCCCCTCACCACAGACTTCATTCTCAGTTCAGGAGTATTTTAACTTGGAGATGTAGAAATCAGAAATAAGGATTTAAAGCATCAGTGAGAAGCTGTATGGTGTGGTGGAATGAGCAAGTTTCTGGAAATTAGGAGACATGAGGGTCTAGGCCTTTGGCTTCTTTTGCAGTTAGCAAGTCATGTTGCCACTCTTGGCCTCTCTTTTCTTATATTTTAGCTTCATATAGAAAATAAAATTTTTAAAGGCCCTTAAAAAAAAGAAATAAGGATTTAAGGTAGATGTAATTCTTTGTTAAGAATCGCACATTTAGTAAGTTATTGAAAAACACATTTGTTAATAGTCAGTTGGAAGATCATTTATTACAGGCTCTTGGAATACCAATGAAAAATTGTAAGCAGGATTACTTCTATGTGCTAAACCCTGGGGACATCAGAACAATGTACCTGTGCACTCAGGAAAGTCATCTATTAGAGTTCACTCTTTTATTTTGTTTTGCCTTGCTTTCCCTCTTTTGGTGTAAAATGATTTTTTTTGGCCACACCCACATCATGTGGAAGTTGCTGGACCAGGGATCGAACCCATGCCACAGCAGGGACCTGAGCCACTGAAGTGACAATGCTAGATCCTTAACCCACTGTACCACAAGAGGACTCCTAAAATGATTTTTGAAATGTCTTTTTTGGGAAATTTAAATTGTTTTTTTATTTGTCATGTGTGTTTTCTATTTCATAGTCTTAAAACTGTCTTTAATCATTTGAGGTGTTTTTACATAGATTCCTAGTGAAACTCTTCCTGTGAGTTGTCTGTGAAGAGATTTTAAATTATAACCCTGGCTATAGGTAAAGATTTGCTAAAGCAGAACATAAAGAAGCAAACAATGAACAGAATGATATTATAACAATATTTGTATTGTCAAATTAGAACTCCTTGTTTGTTTGTTTGTTTGTTTTTTGTCTTTTCTGGGGCCTCACCTGTGGCATATGGAGGTTCCCAGGCTAGGGGTCTAATCAGAGCTGTAGCCGCCGGCCTAGTCCACAGCCACAGCAACTTGGGATCCCAGCTGCGTCTCCACCCTACACCACAGCTCACGGCAATGGGCAGTGCCAGATCCTTAACCTACTGAGCAAGGCCAGGGATCGAACCTGCAACCTCATGGTTCCTAGTGGGCTTCGTTTCCGCTGCGCCATAATGGGAACTCCATCAAATTAGAACTCTTAACATCAGTGTTTACTAAGAGCATCCTTTTATACGATACATAGGATAGTATATTATGTCTGGTGTCGTAAACTCAAATTCCAGAGAAATGTAATATTGTAAATGAATAAGGTTCTTTCCAGGACATTCTGACTTTCCCTTTAGTCTTTCTCCATCTGGTTTCCATTGCAATTCTGTATCAGCCATCCAAGTTGTCTTTCTGATTTCTTTCTTTTAACTTTTTATTTTGACAGAATTTCAGACTCACAGAAATTTTCCAAGAATAGTACAAAGAATCCCATGTACCCTTCATTTCCCAAATGTTAACATTTACTGCATTGGTGCATTCACACATGTTCTCCTGTGCTGTTTCCTGCGGCAGACACGATGCCCCTTTGTCCCTGAACATTTTGGTGTATAATTCCAGAAATAAGGTCATTCTGTTACATAACTATAGTACAAGCTTATCATTGTCCAATATTGTCTTTTCTACAGTCTTCATTCAAGATTTGCAGATTGTCCCAATACTATTCTTTACAGCAAAGTAAAATCCCGGATCCTGCATTGCATTCAGGTGTCATATCTCTAGGCTCGTGTAATCTGGAATTCTTCCTCAGTCTGTGTTTTTCACAGCATTGACTAATTTACTGATTTCAAACCAATCAATATGCTGAGAACTTTTATGTATATTTCAAGTAACTGAATTAATCACTGTCAGGAAATATAGGAAAAAAAGCTTTAGATGCTAATTATTTTATGTTACACTCATTTAAAAAATCATGCCAAAGAAATGGTAGAGCAGCAGAGCTTCCGTGCCTGCCCGCTTGCATCTCTCACAAGTGTCCTATCAATAAATCTACTTCTTGCCTATCACTTTGTCTCTCACTGAATTCCTTCTGCGCAGAGACATGAAGAACCTGAACCTCAGTGAGTCCAGACACAGGGTGAGTGATTCTAATTTAAAACCTTGGGTTTATGTCCCAATCTGGGTCTAGGCTGGGTTCAAGTCCCCATCTGGTTTTAGGCTGGGTTCGAGTCTCAGTCTGTGTTCTGGCTAGGTTCAGGCCGTTAATACTGTCTGTTTCAGATGGCAGACCATGAAGGGACAGTGATAAGGCAAGAAAATGTTAAGAGTTAGTTCTTGGTCCTAGAACAGCAGCTCCAGGACAGAGCTCCTAATCTCAACACTCTTCTCCTTGATCCTGAGGTTTTTCCCTGCTCTATTCCTTTCTATCTCCTATTAACCCACTTTTTATTGCCCCAGCCCTTGCAGGTGCTAACGCTTTATTCCCAGCTTGCAGCCAGACCAGCTCCTACCCGTCATGGACACTGCTGGGGACACCTTGTGTCCGCAATTTCTCGGGCGCTACTAGCTGGTTGGGAAACTACCTTGGAAGGGATACCATCTAAAATAGTAAGTGCAAATCTTGACCGAATTGTGTGGGTATATTTTGAATTTGGATAACACAGGAGTTAAAGGCATCACTTCAGGGTTGGGTCTGAAATGGATCAGGCTGCATAATCTCAACCAGAACCCCTCTGGACAGTGGAGGCCCCAAAGGCCTCCTTTAAGGCGTGTGTAGCTCAGAGGGATAATTCTGATATAAACAAAGAAGACATTTTAACTGACCCAGCTTATGAGGCCATCCAAAGGTCAGCCCCTCCTCGAGGAGGTGCTATTGCCCAGGCAGAAGCCACCATGTCAGCAGAAGCTGTGGGAGCCCCACCTCCATCTGAGGCTATTTCCCCAGGGGAGGACAGAGCTAGGAATGAAAAGAGGCCCCCTTCATATTCAGGAACCTCCTCTTTGTACCCTGAGTTACCAAAGGAGCCCATCCTTAGTCCAGCTAGCACTCACAGTGGTTTAAATTACCAACCTACTGCCCCTACGGTTTTGCCGCTGAGAGAAGTTCCTGATGGATATCAGAGAATAATTAGAATCCATGTGCCTTTCTCAATGTCTGATCTAAGTACGACAGAGGACAAGTTGGGGAGTTTTTCTGAGGATCCTGAATGCTTTACAAAGGGGTCTACCTGACTAGTGAGATCTTTTGATCTCAGCTGGGGGGATTTACAGATCTTACTTTTCCACTGCTGCACCCCTGAGGAAAAGCAGCGTGTAATACTGGCAGTCAGAGCCCATGCAGACCAACTGGCAGCCCAGGCATAACAGGGCCATGCAGTGCACCAGGTGGGGAATGATACTGTTTCTGAGGCAGATCCACAGTGGAACTGCCAGGTGAATTCTACTGATAGAGATAGACGGGATCATGTGATTAACTGTTTAATAGAGGCTATGAAGAAGCTTACAGTAAAACCTGTAAGTTATGAAAAGGTCAGAGAGGTCCAACAGAGATAGGATGAAAATCCTGCAGTCTTCCAGGGGAGACTAGTGGAGGCTTTTAGGACGTATACAAATGTGGATCCCTCCTCCCCTGAGGGACAGGCCCTTTTGGCTATGTATTTCATAGCCCAGTCTGCCCCGGACATCGGATGCAAACTTCAGAAATCAATTGCTGGTCCTCAGACTCCAAAGAACAATTTGCTTCAATTGGCTTATTCGGTTTTCAATAATAAGGATGTGGCTGAAAAGGCTGAATGGACCCAGAGAAATATGCAAAAGGCTCAAATGATGGCAGTGGCTTTGTTTGCTCAGAGACTACCAATGGGGAGGCTGGCTTTTCCAGGCCAATCCGGCCCTGCTGGATCCCTAGGCCCACAGGTACCCAGATAGGACCAGTGTACCCTGTGTGGACAAAAGGGGCACTGGAGAAAAGACTGCAATCAGTGTGCCTTCTGCAAGCAGCCAGAGCATTGGAAGAGGAGATGCCCCAGATGCCAGAGAGAGACCCTCAGCCATTGATGGTTTTGCAATCAGAAGATCCAGGGGGCCCAAGGTCAAAAGCAGCTCTGCTTAGAGATAGCATCTGCATAACAAATGCCGAGCCTCGGTGGTCATTGATGTGGCAGGCCCCTTAATAGCATTTCTTGTAGGCACTCGTGCAGCCTTCTGGGTCTTAACCCAAAGGATTGAAACCTTAGTCATCGTGAGGGGTAGTAATGGGGCTGTCAGGGAAGAGGCAAGGGCACGCGTTCCTGGAGCCCCTCTTGTGCAACATCAATGGCCAGCAGATTTTACATTCCTTTCTGTTTGTGCCTGATTGCCCCATCCCTTTAATAGGGAGAGATTTATTAACTAAGCTTGGGGTCACTGTTTCTGGCAGAGCAAGGGCCCCATCCTCATCACCAAGTGGTTCTAACAGAAAACAGAGAGGAACCAATTGAATCTGAAGCTGAGGTAGAAGCCTTAGTGGACCCTGGAGTTCCCATCGTGGTGCAGCAGAAACAAATCTGACTAGGAACCATGAGGTTGCGGGTTCGATCCCTGGCCTTGCTCAATGGGTTAAGGATCCGGTGTTGCCATGAGCTGTGGTGCAGGTTCCAGATTCGGCTTGGATCCTGCATTGCTGTGGCTGTGGTGTAGGCCGGTGGCTGCAGCTCCAATTAGACCCCTAGCCTGGGAACCTCCATTTGTCATGTGTGTGGCCCTAAAAGGACAAAAAAAAAAAAAAAAAATTAGAAGCCTTAGTGAAGTATGGAAAACGGAGGTTTCAGGCTTGGCCAAAGATATCCAATTGAGACCTAGGCAGGAATATCCCTGCAAAAAGCAGTACCCCTTAAAATCAGAGGAGAATACTGTTAAGAACATAACTCATTTATGGAGAGAGGGTTCCCCAAAGGCAAGGTGCCACCCTTGGACCAGGAAATCATGGGAGTCAAGGGACCCAAAGGAGATAGTGGTGCACCTGGTCCTCAAGGTTTCCAAGCATTGCTCCCCCGCTTCCTGCCCATGAGCCGAGAGCCTCAGGTCCCATGGGTTCCCGTGGTTCCCCTGACCCCCTTGGCAAGAATAGTAAAGTTCAAAAGCCTGGTAGCCCTGGTGAAAATGAAGCCCCTGGTCAAATGAGCCCCCATGGTGAGAGAGATCACACTGGACCCCTGGCCCTGCTGGTGCTTGTGGAAATGATGATGCTACTGGTCTGCTAGACCCCTTAGTCCCATGGGCCCGGAGGGTCCTCTGGCCTCCCTGGTGCTGTTGGTGCTAAGGGGGAGGATGGTCCCTGAGGAGCCCCTCTGGACCTTGGGCACCAGCGGCCCCCCTGGTCCCAGTGGCAACAGGAGTGAACCCGGTGCTCCTGGCAGCAAAGGAGAGCCTGGCCCCACTGATATTCAAGGCCCCCCAGCCCTGCTGGAGAAGGTAAGTGAGGAGACCAAGGCCAGACCTGCCTGCCTGGACCCCCTGGTGACTGTTGTGGACTGGGTGCTGTTGGAGAGCCTGGCAAAGCTGGAGAGCGAAGTGTTCCCAGATCCCCTGGCACTGTTGGTCCTGCTGGCAAAGACAGAGAAGCTGGAGGTCAGGGACCCCCTGGGCTTACTAGCCCCACTCTAGGCAAACCCAGTGAACAGGGTGTTCCTGGAGACCTCAGTGCTCCTGGCTCCTCTGGAGCAAGAGGTGAGGGAGGTTTCCCCAGCAAACGTGGTGAGCCTGATCCCCCTGGCCCTGCTGGCTTTGCTGGAGCCCCTGGTGCTAATGGCCAACCTGGCCCCATTGGTACCATGGTGCTCTTGGACCCAAAGGTGGTGATAGAAGTGCTCGTCCTTCTGATGCTACTGGTTTCACCATATATGCTGTTTAATCTCTGAGGTGGTTGGGAAAATAATGTTAACCAGAGCGACATTGGCTTAGAGCCGTCCCAACCGAAAAGGGACAGTTAGCCGGTGCTTTGCTGCTTCCCTAGGCAGGCCTCTGCCCTATCTCAGCAGGAAGTAGTTACTCAACAGCCCTTGCCCACCATCCCCTTTAAACATAAAGGGGTTAAACACTTGGAGGGGGGAATGATAGGGATGGAGTAGACACAGGTATTTTTAGAAGTCCCAGTAAAGAACCACAGGTAATGAGGGAAACTTAGGGGACATTGGGAGATTGCTGTAAGTAAATAAATTGCTCAAAAAAGCCATCAGAGCAAGGCAGGTTTACTTCATCAGTGGAGCCTTGAGAATTGCCTCAGGTCGTTGGGTGGGGGATGGGATTAGGCCTGCATTTCTATTCAGACCAAGGGCAAGAGTTTGAGGACCAGCCTTCTACGGATTTGAATATACACTTGACCAGATACTAAGGAGGAAGTACCACTCCCAGAAAGGAAGAGGTAGGCTTTCCCAACCCCACTCCCCTTGGATGATAAAACTGCAGCCCACAGGATCCTCAGGGCAGAGCTTTCGTGCCTGCCCGCTTGCATCTCTCACAAGTGACTATCTTAATAAATCTCTTTCTTGCCTATCAAAAAAAAAAAAAAGTAGAGCAAAGGATGAGAAAAGTGATTTAGAATTCTGCAGACGCTCAAGTCCCTTGTGTAAAATGGTGTGGTACCTGTGTATAACCTATGCACATTCTCCCATACACTTTAACTCTAGATTACTCATAGTACCGAATGCAGCATAAATGCTGTGTAACTAATTGCTAGTGCACAGAAAATTCAAGTTTTGCTTTTGGGAATTTTCTGGAAATTTTTTGCGTATGTGAATATTTTTGATGCGAGGTTGGCTGTGTCCTCTGATGCAGAACCCAAGGAGCCCAGGGGCAGACAGTACTGCTCATAGTATCCCTGACAGGCTAGGGGATGGAAGAGATTTATTGCTGCAGGCCTGAGGGTGTAGCCTGAGCGAGTCTCCCCAAAGCTACACACTTCTTTGAATCTTCTGTATTTCGTATTAAAAGTTTATGCACATTTTTTGTTTCTTTTAATTAAAAAGATGTCATCCCTCTAAAAACTAAGAGGTAGGACTTATTTATTCCTGTAGCTTCAAATATCACTCTGTGTTTCTCCCAGTTTGAGAAACACATGAACAAATTAATGAAGAGAGTTGTGGGATTGCACACCTGGAGTCCAGACAGAACAATGTGGTAACACATGAGAGACTTGGACAAACTAAAGGCAGTCTGTGGAGAAGTGCAGAAGTAGGGCTTGAGAGCACTGAGGAGGCTCAGAGCAGTGGACTTTGATGCCACCACGAGGAGCTGGAGAAATACAGTGAACAGTAGGCTTCATGCAGGTTGAGAGGATGGAAACCGAGATTCTGGGTCTCTCTGCTGTTCCCTTTGCCATGTGACGTTGGGCAAAGCACTGAAATCTGGACTCTGGTTTCCTTATATGGAGAAAGGCAAGACTGAAATAGGTGATTGTAAGTTTCCTTCTGGCTGTAATATTTTGTGACTCATTATGAAATAGAATGCATTAGCTTGTTAGTAGTTCCCATGTTTCATAATTTACAAATTTAACCTGATAGATGCCCTTAATGTTATTACCAGCTACACACTGCTGATAATATGCAATATACATCAAAGTGGCCAGTATACTTACACTTTCAAGAATATCACTGTGAAATCTAGGCCTGCCATCTTATGGATCCTAAATGGTACTACCAAAATACAGGGTAGAATATCTGTTAGTGTCAGAAGATGATTTTTGAACAAATCAAGAGAATACTTATGTATACGGAGCTTACAAAGAAGCTTATACAGTATTTTGAAATTTATTTTCTTTGATAATTCTTAATTTAACTCTCTGAGAAGGAATCCATGTAAATCTAAGAGCCCCCTACCTCTAATTTTGATTGCTTATTGATTGCAATAATTATTTTCTAGGCAGCATTTCATTTTCTAAATGGCTGTAGCTAGTTCCTTTGCTTTTGAAACTGTTTGAAACAAGAGAATGGTTCTTTGAAGTGATTGTGGGGAAGTGCTGGCATGAATATTTTATGAAAGTTATGATCAGCTACTTGTCCATGGTTGTGAAATATAACAGTCTTCCTTTTTTCTTTATATGTGGCTGAAAAGTAAGGGAATAGATGAGAATAGGTTCCCATCGCAACTAGGATGAGTATTGGTGGGATTCACTCCTGCCATCCCCTGCTGATGGACCTTAGCATTTATCTTCTGTCCTATAAAGGATCCAAAACACAGAACTTCTGTCCACAATGAACATGGGAGAGTTAGAAACATTTTTCAACTCTTTCGAAACTTTAACTTATGGAGTTCTCGTCATGGTGCAGTGGATCCATGAGGATGCAGGTTCAATCCCTTGCCTCGCTCAGTGGGTCAAGGATCCAGCATTGCCTTAAGCTGTGGTAGAGGTCTCAGGCACGGCTCGGATCTGGCGTTGCTGTGGCTGTGGTGTAGGCTGGTGGTTAAAGCTCCAATTCGCCCCTAAAAACTATAACTTAAAATATTGCAAATAAAAAGACCAAAGGAAAAAGACTCGGCTTTCCAAGTGAATCATGGAAATTGTCTCTAATTAAACTTTGTTTTGTCCAAAACATATATCTAAATAAAATTGCTTTGCCTCCCTTCCCACTAATATAATTTGGGATGCTGAAACATTCCAAGGATTTGTTTTGGTGGACATTCTGAAGTTTTATCTGGGGCAAAAATAGTAATTCTTCTGTTTTAGGTTGCTGATTTCATGAAGCTCTGTTTCCCAGTGGTTTTCAATTTATTTTCAATATGCTTCAGTATTTGTGGAGGTTTTAATTTCTTTCGAGTTGAAACATGATTATTATAGTATAGTTGAAGGCAGCATTTGGCATGGCTGACGGTTAAGCACTTTCCATATCTAATTTTCATCAGTATGGATCCTTGCAACTGAATCAAACAGCAGCAGCCCCTATCAATCATAGAGAGTTGTAGCTTCTTGGGGCTCCCTTTTTTTGCTGAATAGAAATGTTGGCTGAGATTACCTTCTTTCTGCTGCCTCCTAAATGGTACATGCTTTTGCTAATCATCTCATGATTTAATTATCAGATCTTTCTTTAAAATTTTCTTTCCTATTTTTTATTACCCAATGAATTTATTAAATTTATAGTTGTACAATGATCATCACAACCCAATTTTATAGGATTTCCATCCCACAACCCCAGCGCATCCCCCCACCCCCCAGACTGTCTCCTTTGGAAACCATAAGTTTTTCAAAGTCTGTGAGTCAGTATCTGTTCTGCAAAGAAGTTCATTCTGTCCTTTTTTCAGATTCCGCATGTCAGTGAAAGCAATTGATGTTGGTGTCTCATTGTTTGACTGAGTTCACTTAGCATGATAATCTCTAGGTCCATCCATGTTGCTAAAAATGTCAGTATTTCATTCCCTTTAATAGCTGAGTAATAGTCCATTGTATATATGTACCACATCTTCTTTGACTAAGTCCTATTAATGACTTTCAGAAAATAGTGTAAAATGTTATTTTCATATTGAGTCCAATCAAAGACTGTGACCTCTGTAATTTTGTTTATTTTAGTTATAAATTTTCATTTTTTTAACAAATATTTAAAGTGTTTTAAAATTCTGATCAAAATTAAAATTATCTTAGAGTTCTCTCGTGGCTCAGCAGGTTAAGGATCCAGTGTTGTCTCTGTAGCAGCTTGGGTTGCTGCTCTGGCGTGGGTTTGATCCCTGACCCAGGAAACTTCTGCATGCTGTGGGTGTGGCCAAAAATTAAAATAAAAAAAATTTTCTTTTTAGTATGACTCTAATAGTTCACTTAAAAACATATTTGAGAAAGCTTTTGGTTTTTACTTTCAGTTACTCACTTCATGTTTCAGAATTTCTAAATCATCTACATCTGCTTTTACTCTTAAAATATATTGTCATTATAAAATGAAGTGACTGTACCATGTGCCAACAATACATTTTATAGAAATGAAATTGTTAACAGAAATAAGTCACCTGTAAGAAAGCAAAATAAAACACAAAATAAGTGTTTTGTGAAGTTCAGCTCTCACTAAAAAAGGTAAAAATTGAAATAATTCTAGTGCTTAAACCTGGTTTTGGACAAAGGATACAAATGTGTAATTTCCATGTTGAAACTATTAAATAGCTATTATAGATACCTATTAAATTTCAAACTTTACTTTCACTCCTGCCACAGGAATATTCCCGTGGCCATAAGCCCAAAAATAAAATAATTGCCAATTTTGTGCCTTTCACTTAAGTATGCAATTAAGTTATTCTTTAGGCAACTACTTTTGAAAGAATAAGGTACCATTGTAAGATTTAAATGGAGCCAGCTAGTGTCATACAGTCCCATGCAATAAGACATATTTTTTAAAAGCTTGTTAAGTAGGGAGTTCTCGTTGTGGCTTAGGAGGTTAAGAACCCAAATACAATCCATGAGGATGTGGGTGCAATCCCTAGCCTCACTCAGTAGGTTAAGGATTCAGCGTTGCCACAAGCTGCGACATAGGTTGTAGATGTGGGTAGACTCTGGCAGCTGAAGCTCCAATTGGACCTCTGAGCTGGGCACTTTCATATGCTGCAAGTGTGGCCCTAAAAAGGAAACAAACAATAAAAGCTTGTTAAGTAGAATTGCTTAATAATGGAATAATTTGGCTAGAAAAGAAGTGAAGTAGGAGTTGCCATTGTGGCTCAGTGGAAATGAACCCAACTAGCATCCATGAGGATTCGAATTTGTTCCCTGGTCTTACTCAGTGGGTTAAGGATCAGGCATTCCCCTGACCTGTGGTGTAGGTTGCAGACATGGCTCGGATCCTGCTGTGGCTGTGGCTGTGGTGTAGTCAGGCAGCAGTAGCTCTGAATTGACCCCTAGCCTGGGAACTACCATATGCCTCAGGTGCGGCCCTTAAAAAAAAAGAGAGAAACTAGATCATTGACTCTATGAAAATTTAAGCATAAGTTGAGATCAATGCTGAAAATTTTTTAGAATACATTTTTTCACTGGAGGGAGGTTGAATCAGATATACTCAGAGATCCCTTCTAACTCTAAAAGTCTAAGATTTTAGTGAACTTTAATCTACTGTGTAATTAACCTTAACAGTTTCACAGAGTATGAATGGGAGGGATTTGGGAAGGGGTGTTTAATCATTGTTCTGGAAGTAAATCCTAAGGTGGGGCAGTGAAGAAAAATCTGTTTCCCTTTTTGTTGCCAATAAAGGCATGTTGACAGTAGAAAGAGGAAAAAAAACTTTTGTAGCTCTAATAGTGCTTTATAAAGGCAATTATTCATTTCAAGTTTCTCTTCTATTTCTGCTGATCTTCAGCAAGTCCTTTAAAATGAAATGTGAGGATCATTTCCTGTCCTTACTGGGTTCTGATATTTGAGCTCCCCTAAAAATGACTGTCCTTTGTTAACTGGCCATGTGTGGTGGCTTGTACCTTGTGGGATTTGGATGTTGATTAATGGCGAAGATTTTTCCATTTTAATTCCAGCAGAGGAACCTTGTGATCAGAACTCAAGGGCATGATTCTTTCCTTTTGGGTGGGTGCCAGCCACACGTCCTCTCCCAGCATCATCTGGTTGAAGAGGAAATAGTTCCCTGGCTGCCGGTGCCTGCCAAGTGTCAGTGAAGGACCGTATTAGAATTCCCTGGAAAGGGGTCTTGTTCACCTTTGGTAAGTAGTAATCTGGCAGTTTGTTTTGGACCAATGCTAAGCAGACCCTTAACAAAACTGACATAAGAAAAGTTATTTTTGGAGTTCCCGTTGTGGCGCAGTGGTTAACGAATCCGACTAGGAACCATGAGGTCGCGGGTTCTATCCCTGCCCTTGCTCAGTGGGTTAACGATCCGGCATTGCCGTGAGCTGTGGTGTAGGTTGCAGACGCAGCTCGGGTCCCGCGTTGCTGTGGCTCTGGCATAGGCCGGTGGCTGCAGCTCCGATTAGACCCCTAGCCCGGGAACCTCCATATGCCGCGGGAGCGGCCCAAGAAATAGCAAAAAGACAAAAAAAAAAAGAAAGAAAGAAAAGTTATTTTTTACACCATTCACCCTGAGTCCCATCGTCAATTTGCAGCTTCTACCTTCAGACATTCAGGTCGTGATTTAGTGTTCTCCAGGACACTCCCCACAAGCTTACTTTCTGAAAAGGTTATTATTAATATGCTAATGCAAATTTAACTTAATGTCTTCTCTCTCTCAAGGGACATGTGAATTTCCAACCTTTCCTCTTAAGGAATGATAGCATCCATCAGCTGGCAGCAGAGGTATTTGGAGGCCCTTCTGGAAATTATATTAAACCATCTCCCAGCTTGTCATCTTCTAAGGTCTTCATCTCTAGTCCCATCTCCAGCATGCCCCTCTTATCGCTTTCATTCCCTTATTCAGCAAATATTTATAGAGCTCCAACATGTGTGATGTACTAGGCTAGGCACAGAGTGTACAACAGTAAACTAAAGAAAGGCACAGTCCCTACTATAATGGATGTTATGGTCTAAAAGAGAGAGCCTGTCAAATAATTATATAAATAAATGCCGTTATAACTGAGGCAAGCACTATGAAGGGGAGGACAGGGTGCTGTGTGTATATAACAGGAGACCCAGCCAGGAGGTGCAGGACATATTCCCTGAGAAAGTTTGATGGAGCTGAGGGGAAGTTAATGAGACAAAAGCATTGATTGGATGTATTGGTTTCCTAGGGTTGCCATAAAGTACCAAAAATTGGGTTGCTGAGAACCATCAGAAATGTATTGTTTCACAGTTCTGGAGGCTAGAAGTCTAAAACCAAGGTGTCAGTAAGGCCATGGTCTCTCTGACGGCTCTGGGAAGAATCCTTCCTTGCCTCTTGTAGCTTTGAGTGTTTGCCGGCAATCCTGGATATTTCTTGGTTTGTAGATGCGCCGCTCGGGCACCTCGCTGTATTCTCTCTTTGTGTCTTCACATCACCTTGCACATGTCGTCTTTATGCCCAGATGTTTCCTTTGTAATAAGAACATGAGTCATATTGGATTAGGTCCCACCCTAACATCTTCATTTTAACTTGCTTACCTCTGTAAAGACCCCATCTTTAAGTAAAATCACATTCTGAGGTACTGGAAGCTACAACTTCATCATATCTGTTTTGGGGCCACAATTCAACCCATAATAGGACAAGGAGTAGAAGAGTGTTCTAGGCAATGGAGACAGCACATGCCAAGGTCCTTTGATGGGAGGAAGCATTTCGTATGTGGAGTAGAGAGTGGGGGGTTGTGTGGTATGAGAGGAAGCTGGAAAGGAAGTAAAGATGAGTGGTTAGGCCAACATTAAGGATTTTGGTTATAATGGAAAAGCAATGAAACATTCCTGGAGAATGTCAGCACGAATAGGACAGGATCAGATTTGCGCTTTGAAAAAAATCATCCTGGCTATAATGTGCAGCATGGGTTGGTGATGGTATACCGGTTGGATGTAGGTATACCAGTTAGGAGACTACTAGAGCAGGTGAGAGGAAGAGATAAAGAGGAATTGGTCAGAGAAAGTAAAACCGGTGAGCTTTGATGATGGACCATTTGGGGGATGGAGGAGGGATCGGTCAGGAATGATTCATTCCTAGAGTTCTGACTCATTAGCCTAAATGCATGCAGAGGTAGACTGAGAATGAACCAGGTTAAGGGTAAAATTGTGCGTTCAGTTGGGATAAGCTCCTCATGGAATTGTCAGAGAAGCACTGGTAGATCCGGAGCTTAGAGGAAAGGTCCCAGCTGAAGATGAAAGTTAGAACCATTGGCATGGAGGTGATAATTGAAGGTGTGCACCCTGATTGGAGGGAGTCTTCAGGGAGAAGACAGCCTAGGGCAATAGTGGAAAATAGGCCTTCAGAGGAAGCTGAGGCAGAGCAAAGAAGAGGAAAACTAGGAGAGTGTGGGGAAGAGGGCGTAGGCAGGTACAGCTGAGAGAGCCAGAACATGGCCATTGGATGTAGTGAAGTGACTGGTCGCCTTGCTGAGAGATGCTTTGGGCTAGTGACATGGGAGGACACAGACTGGAGCAAGAGGAGGGATGGGAGGAAGGTAATGAAGGCAGTTTGCATAAACACTGTCATTTTCCAGAAATGTGACTGCGTGAAATGGCGGAAGAAGTGTTTATTGGAAGCAGAAGGTAGGACTGTCTTAGCCTGGGCTGCTGTAACAAAGTCTCTGTTTGTTATGGAGACTTAAACAACAGACATTTATTTTCTCATGGTTACGGAGGCTGAAAGTCCAAGATCAGAGTGTCAATGTGGTTGGTTCCTGGTGCAAACTTTCGTCCTGGCTTGTAGTGCTTACTCTCTTGTTGTGTCCTCACATGGTGGAAAGTGCCAGCTCTCTGATCTCTCTTAGTATGAGGGCACTAATCCCATCATGAGCCTCCCCCTACTCCTGTGACTTCATCCTGGAGTTCGGTCGGTCATGGCACAGCAGAAACGAAGCTGACTAGGAACCATGAGGTTGAGGGTTCGATCCCTGGCCTTGCTCAGTAGGTTAAGGATCTGGCGTTGCTGTGAGCTGCGGTGTAGGTCGCAGATGCGGCTTGGATCCTGCATTGCTGTGGCTGTGGCGTAGGCTGGCAGCTACTGCTCTGATTAGACCTGGGAACCTCCATATGTCGCAGGTGCAGCCCTAAAAACGACGAGAAAAAAAAAAAACAGAAAGTAATCACTTCACAAAGGCTCCATCTCTAAAGCCATCCCATTGAGGGTTAGGGCTTTAGTGTATGACTTTCGGGGAAACAAAATTTAGTCCATAACAAGAGAAGGTGTGTATTTTTCTTTAAATGGGAGGGGCTTCATGTTGAAAATTTGCAGTTGAGAGGTAAAGATTAAATATTTGAGAGAATGATAATTCAAGTCATACAGCAAGAGAAGACAGAATAAGAAAAGGAGCCTTAGACAAAAGAGATACTGTCTCACTTAACAGGATGGGGATTTTGTCCTTTAGGGGGTAACAGTGAGGGTGTGGAACTGCACAGAACCTTCACCTGTGAGTGTTCTCACCTGTCAGGATCTCCTTAGGTTTGTTGCTGCCCCTCCCTGCTGCTAGCAGAGCAGTGTCTCAGTGTCTGCTTGTCCTAATACATTTCAACTATTGAAGCAAATCATTTTTTACCTCCTCTCGTTCTTGGGCAAGGAATGGGTGGGAAGTGGGAAATAAGGTGATATTTTCTAGGAAAAGATCTATAAAAGGTAGTAGCAATGGGGTTCTTCTCATAACCCTCATTCCCTCTTAGACTGGCAACTGTAGCTCCAATTAGACCCCTAGCCTGGGAACCTCCATATGCTGTGGGTGTGGCCCTAAAAAGACAAAAGACAAATATATATATATATATATATATATATATATATATATTTTTTTTTAAAGGACTTCATGTTTTCCATGTACTACTTCTAATTTATTGATCTCTCTTCATCTCTTTATATCCGCATTATAAAGCATTACTCTCTTTTGTAGGGTATCCTATTTGGGGGCATTTATTTGGAAAATCTCTAGTGAGTAGAAGTGCTAAGTCTTGCTTTAAAATATGAAAGGGCAGATTTAGAGGTAAGAAAATAGGCTAAAATACCCCAAACTTTTGTAATAAAATTTTATTATGATTAAGACACAAGATATATTGCATAATATGTAAAAAGCTGACATGTATGCTCCTAGAAGTGCATTCTGAGTGTATTTCTGGCTCATTTTTATTACATGTGGATAAATACTGTTGTAGATATTCAGGAATATAGCAAATATTAACACTGCTACTTTACCTCCCCCAAATATTTATGGATTATATTTTGAATTAAGAAAAATGATGACTTTCAGTGGTTAGCCCTTCTTGACCTGGGAATTAGTTCACTCATGCAATTTATTTTTGATTCACTTGCTTTAACACAAAATTGTTTTTCTGCAAATTAAAAGGGAGCTCTTCTTGTGAAACGATATTACTCAGACACCCTGAACGTGATGATTTGCTCCACCTCTTATTCTCATCTTTGATCACAGCTGCAGGACATGGTTTCCAGCAAAGATGGATTTGCTTATCGAGTCTTCTAAAGAAAAAGTGCCGTTTCCATATAGATGAATAGTCAGTTTTAATTAGTTTATTATTCTGGGTTTGATGAAATTCTGCAATGGATATTTGAGATAACTAAGCAGAGAAAGAAGGGTGGTTGGATATTCACTTCTTTTTTTTTTTTCTGTCTTTTTGTCTTTTTAGCATATGCAGTTTCCCAGGTTAGGGGTCTAATCGGTGCTACAGCTGCAGTTACAGCCACAGCCATGCCAGATCTGAGCCCTGTCTGCAACCTACACCACAGCGCACAGCAACGCCGGATCCTTAACCCACTGAGTGAGGGCAGGGATCAAACCTGCAACCTCATGGTTCCTAGTCAGATTCATTTCCGCTGCTCCACGACAGGAACTCCACACTTACTCTTTTATTCAACAAATTTTATGTGGCGCCTACCAGGTGCCAGGCACCATGCAGCTCCCCACCCCCATTCCTCTCTTCCTTCATGCCTCCTATGTGCTAAGTGTGGGATCCAACTATGAGGCTCTAGTCCTAAGCGAGGCAAACCCTCTGCCCTTATGGGACTTGCAGTGCAGCAGAGACAAAGGCATCTATACAGGTGAGTGAAAACTGTAGCTGCATGAGAGTCGTACACTGGGGACAGTGGAGGAGAAAGAGTAAGCTCAGAGAAGTCTTATAGAGGAGAGGAGTCTTGCTGAGTCATAAAAAATGAGGAAATGCTTATCAGGAAGGGGAATTCATCACTCTGGCAGCAGTGTGGGAGAGTGAGGAGAGAGAAGCTGGACCGGGGGAGGGAGACTAGGTGATTGATGATGGGATGCTGGACTAAGGGAACAGCAGTGGAGGAAGAGACATGAGAACAGATACAGTATGTGGTAAAGAGACAGAAACATGGTCTTAATGCCTGGCTTTGGGGGTAAAAAATAGAAAAGACCCAAGGAAGACTCCAAGCCATAAAGCCTTGGAGGTTGCTCAGAACGCTGGGTGTTGGTACTGTCCCAGGACAGGGGGGCAGGTTTGGCAGAGAGGAACCAACGATCTGAGGCACCTGTGAGACCCTGGCTGAGTATGTGTCTGTCTGAAGGCAGGGGAGAGTCTGGGCCAGAAAGAGACTTGAGAGGCGTCTGCACCCAAGAGCCATACTTGCATAACATTTAGAAAAGAGCATGATGCTTTAGACTCTTAGACGCTCGTTTTAATTATTATATCGGCAGAGCCACTCTCTCCTTTCCATTCTTTCAAATTATTTATCCCATAAAGGAACATTGCCAGCAGTAGATAATCACACCCCTGTAATGTCTGGCTTGGAACTGTATCATCTGGGGAGTTTGAAAATGTGGAGCCCTAGATCCTTACTCCCGAGAATGTTCTGGTGGGTGAGGCAGAGAGAGACGGTTCAGCTTCACCAGATCTCCATCCTCCTCACCCTTTTCCTCAGATCCTGGCAATGGATGGGATCATGTGGCAGGTTCTGGCCAACAGGCTGTGAGTAGATGTGCCAGGAGTCCCGTTGACAGTCTACTTCACCTGCCACATCAACCGCAAGAGGTTTTGTCTCCATGGGGGAGCCACCAGAGAGAAACAGCCTGTGACCCTGCTGAAAATGAGAGGCCCTGGGGGACACTCAGAGCCACAGTGGACTTGGCGTGAGTGAGAAATAAACCTTTCAAGGAGTTCCCTTGTGCCACAGCGGGGTAAAGATCCGGCATTGTCACTCAGTGGCTCAGGTCGCTGCTGTGGCACAGATTCGATCCCTGGCCCTGGTACTACCACATGCTATTGGTGTGGCCAGAAAAAATAGTAAACATTTTCTTAAACCTACTTTATGATTTTCAGCTAAGCATTTTTGGGGCTTTGAGGATGGCTATCTAGCATATTTTCAACTTTCCTGACAATAAATGAAATTTTTTTTTTTTTAGGGTCATATTCACAGCATATGGGGTCCAATTGGAGCTGTAACTGCTGGCCTGCACCAGAGCCACAGCAATGCAAGATCTGAGCTGTATCTGCGACCTACACCACAGCTCACAGCAATACTGGATCCTTAACCCACTGAACGAGGCCAGGCTTCGAACCTGCATTGTCATGGGTACTAGTCGTTTCCACTGAGTCATGACGGGAACTTCAATAAATGAAATTTATTTATTTATTTATTTTAGGGCTGCACCTGATGCATATGGAAGTTCTCAGGCTAGGAACAACTGGTAACACTAGTTGCTTGCAATAGATTTCCTTAACAAGTCTTTATGTATTGACCATATGTCAAAAAGCCTAAAAAATAGACTTTACAGGAGTTCCCATCCCAAATCTGACTAGCATCCGTTAGGATGCAGCTTCGATCTCTGGCCTCCCTCAGTGGTTTAAGGATCTGGTGTTGCTGTGAGCTATGGTGTAACTCGCAGACGTGGCTCGGATCTGGTGTTGCTGTGGCTGTGGCTTCAGCTGGTGGCTACAGCTCTGAGTCGACCTTTAACCTGGGAACCTCCAGATGCCAAGGGTGTAGCCCTAAAAAATAACAAAAAAACCCAAAAAATTTCGGTCACTGTCCTAACCCCTTCGACTGCTTCCTGTGACAATAATAATAATAATAATAAAAGTCTCTACAAAGGCAAACATTGGGAGTTCCCATTGTTGTGACTCAGTGGTAATAAACACAACTAGTATCCATGAGGCTGGGGGTTCGATCCCTGGCTTCACTCAGTGGGTTAAGGATCTGATGTTGCTGTGAGCTGTGGTGTAGATCACAGATGCAGCTCAGATCCTACATTGCTGTGGTCGTGGTATAGGCCAGCAGCTATAGCTCTGATTGGACCCCAGCCTTTTTCTTTTTCTTGTCTTTTTAGGGGTGCAGCCCTAAAAGACAAGAAAAAGAACTGTGTGATCTCACTTATATATGGAATCTAAAAAAGCCAAACCCTTGGAGTTCCCATCGTGGCGCAGTGGTTAACGAATCCAACTAGGAACCATGAGGTTGCGGGTTCGGTCCCTGCCCTTGCTTAGTGGGTTAACGATCCGGCGTTGCCGTGAGCTGTGGTGTAGGCTGCAGACGCGGCTCGGATCCCGCGTTGCTGTGCTCTGGCGTAGGCCAGTGGCTACAGCTCTGATTCAACCCCTAGCCTGGGAACCTCCATATGCCGCGGGAGCGGCCCAAAGAAATACCAAAAAGACAAAAGAAAAAAAAAAAGAAAAAAAGAAAAAAGCCAAACCCATAGAAACAGAGAGTAGATTGGTGGTTGCCAGGAACTGGGGTGTTGGGTGGGGATGAGGTGTTGGTCAAAGGGTACAAGCTTCCTGTCATAACGTGAATTAGTTCTAGGGGTCATTATGCAGCACAATGATTATAGTTTACGGTATTGTGTTGTGCATCTGGACGTTACTAAGTGTAGGTCTTAAATGTTCTTAGCACACATACACAAATGATAATTATGTGAGATGATTAATATATATATATATATATTTTTATGGCTGCACCTTCGGCATATGGAAGTTCCCAGGCTAGGGGTCACTTTGGAGCTACAGCTGCCGGCCTACACCACAGCCGTGGCAACTCGACATCCAAGTCGCATCTGCAACCTATACCACAGCTCAGGGCAACACTGGATCCTTAACCCACTGAGCAAAGCCAGGGATCGAACCCATGTCCTCACAGATACTAGTTGGGTTCATTATCACTGAGCCACAAAGGGAACTCCTTAACCTTATTTTGGTATTTCACAATGTAAATGTGTATCAGATGATCATATCGCACATGTAAACTTACATATATGTCAGTTACCTTTCAATAACGCTGGAAAATAAATAGTCTCCAGATCAATAGTCTACCTAGTATCCTTGATTCTCAACAACTCGGTGGTATCATCTACTTAAAAGCAGAACTGTCTCTTGTGCTACTGCACTTGAGGTAGGCCCAGTCTTCTCCCAAGTCTCATAGTTTTGCTTTTATTCCTTCCCCTAGGCAGGAACCAGGACAAGCCAATGCATGGACACAAAGAGAACCGTGATGGCCCACTCAGAAATAGTTGAGCTAATTAGTGGATGGCAGTGCAGGAGGTGGGAATATTTAAGTATCATAACAACAACAACAGCAAAAAATACCTCCATGACTTCTCAGTAAGAGAAGCTGTTGTCCCAACAGATGGTGGACGTGCTGCTTAAACTCTCTTAAATGTCAAAACAGCTGATAGGGTCCAATGTTGCCAAACATTCAAAAGGGCTTTTTCTTGTCAAATAGAGAACCTAGTTGCAAAATCACTGTCTGCAGTCTACCAGAGTTGGTAATCCGGTTAGAAACCTTGACAGAAAGCCCCCTGGATTTATTTTCCCTTAACCTCCTTTCAGAAATGGGTAGCATGGAGGGAGAGGTGCACACAGGATACCATGACTGGGAAAGTGATTTACCCAGCCATTGCAAAAAAAAATTGGTTAGTTGGTTGATACAATTTAATGCCAACTCCCAGAGTAATTAAAAATTAGAGAAGAATGATTGGTGCAAGCTCATGAAAAATCACCAAACATGATTTGCTCAAGTCTCATTTTCAAACAAAGGATCCTGGAAGAAAAATGCCTCTACAGTTCCAGAGTGCCCCATCTAAGAACTCACATCTTGCCTGCCATGAGGAGCTATAGAGGCAGGAATTTATCCTGGGTGGAAAGTTCATTGAACATGCTGCACTGACTGTTTGACAATTACTTGTTCCAAAAGCCCTTCAGAAACCAGTAATCCTATTAGCTTGGCTTCTGGAACAGTTGCCTACCTGCAGTAAAAAGTAATTACAACTGTCAGCCAGCAAATAATTGCTCCAGTGTCTAAATGAATGGTGAATCTTCTCTGGAAGGAATTACTGTTCCCCAATGAGTCAGCTCAGCCCATTTTCTCTGCTTTGGTAGCTGATATGCTGGGCCATCTGCCTGAACCAATGGGAAACGGTGAAAGAGGTGAGGGAACTTTAATTGGTGGAAACCAGCAGGCCAGGGACTATACCCAAAGCTTATCAACTGCAAGGCGTTTCTGAGCCAGGCAAAGCCTTTTATGAAGACATGGTCACCCTAGGCAGGTTTCAGGTCAAGGGCTTGGCCACTGGCTATGAAACCGAGTCCCCCCAAAACCCATTTCCCTTACGGAGCTTATGATTAATTTCTCTATCCAAAGCCTCAATCCCTTTCTTGTCCTCTCTGACCTCAATCCTGTGCTAACTGAACACTAATCGAACAGCATCAGATGACTAAGATTGCTGTTTTTTGATAACATTGTTAACCTACTAAAATTGCTATTATAGAGATGATCATTAACAGAAAGACTCAGGTTGTTTCTCCAGAGCAGGATGAGCTCACATATCCCCAGGCCATTGATCCCTGGCCAGAGAGTCATAAACCAGAGATATCTTGACTCCCAAAACGACAATTGAGGAATGTCACAGAGAGGGATGGACTGGGGGTTTGAGTTCGTAGATGCACGTTATTACATTTAGAATGGATAAGCAACAGGGTTCTACGGTATAGCACAGGGAACTATATCCAATCTCCTGGCTTAGACCATGATGGAAAAAAATATTTTAAAAAATATGTAAAAGATATATAAAAAAAAGATATATGTACGCACACACACATATATATAAAACTGAGTCAGTTTGCTGTACAGCAGAAATTGGCATAACATTGTAAATCAATTATACTTTTATTTTTTTTTTTTTTTTAATTTTAATTTTTTTTGTCTTTTGTCCTTTTTTAGGGCCACACTCGTGGCGGTTCCCAGGCTAGGGATCTAATCGGAGCTGCAGTTATGGGCCTAAGTCAGAGACACAGCAATGCGGGATCGGAACCACATCTGCAACCTATGCCACAGCCCACAGCAACGCTGGATTCTCAACCCACTGAGCAAGGCCAGGGATTGAACCTGCAACTTCATGGTTCCTAGTTGGATTCGTTAACCCCTGAGTCACAATAGGAACTCCATATACTTTAATTTTAAAAATTAAAAAAAGAAATGTCACCTAAATGTCCCAAGAAGATGATTAATCCAAGTTTCTTTGTTGTTCCCTTTCAAACAGCCCTAACTCAGAGACCAAGATGGAGTGCATCTGAGTTTGGCCTCCCACTCCCTTGCTTGGCACCCTGCATAAACCCTTATTTTGCTGCAAACACCCTCTGTCAGCGTTTGGCTTTCTGCACTGTGGGCCTGGCTCTATACCAGCTGCATCATAACACCTCTGAAGCTCCAGGCTTTTCCTCCCATTCTTTGCCAGGACTCACTGCATTTACAAGGGAGCCTAGTGGACAGGAGTCCCTGTGCCCACAGCTGGGTAACACTGAGAAGGGGTGTCCAGATATACCATTTCCAGAGGGAATGAATGGAAGGGTTTGGCAAGGGCAGAGGAGGTCACTTTGTAAAAGAAAAACTTCCAGTAAATTGGAACAATGCTTGTTCAGTATTCCTGAAAGACTATCACTTTCTGAAAAGTCAGCTCTGCTTCAGTTGACACCCCCATGTCACTAAGAGCTAGAAGAGCTGGGGTACAGCGGAACCTCCTCTGGCCAGAGGGAGGATCAAGATTCCGGTCTAGCTCTTGGATCTTCCAGGCAGTATTGTTGAGGGCTCTCCTACCTGAAATTCTCTAGAATTTGGGGCACAGTTGGGCTGTGTGGTCTGAATGCTGGCTGGGTGCTGTGGGCAGCCAGCTTTGGGGATGAGAGGTTGCTGTTTTTTGTTTGTTTTTAGGGCCACACTCGTGGCATATGAAAGTTCCCAGGCTAGGGGTCGAATTGGAGCTGGAGTCACTGGCCTAAACCTCAGCCACAGCAACGCCAGATCCTTAACCCACTGAGCAAGGACAGAGATCGAACCTGTGTCCTCATGGATGCTAGTCAGATTTGTTTCCACTGAGCTATGACAGGAACTCCAGCGATGATATTTTAAAGGGCTTCTGTGCGTGTAGGTCCAAAGGACATGGTTAAACCCAGGGGGAAATCTATAAACTGCTGCCGAATTGGGAAAGAATAGATGGTCAGGTAGAAGCCAGGTTCTGTGGTAGCTCTGTGCCTAGAGGCTGGGACTTTTGTGCAAGTGACCAAACTCGCCAGCCCTGATCCTATCCACTCGCCTCTGCACATAAAGATGAAACACTGGGGCAACAGTATGAGGGTAAGCACGTTATGAAGGCCAGGCCCCTACCTGCTGAGCCCCCAGCTTCCTGCTTGGTCTTGCATTTGAGTAACACCTAATTTGGCCACTCACAGTTGCCTGGATCCATAACAGACTAAAGTGTGGGTCTGTGGCTGTGCACCAGCCCCTAATTTTTGTTCTCTTTTCAGTTCTAGTTTAATATTAATATTGGCTCATAATATTAAATACCTTCCTTAACTGTGGACCTGTTTTCTCCTTAGAGACCAATAATATTAGTTTAGAATGTGTTGCTAAGAAGACATGAATTCTTTCCTAAATAATTATGCCCAGGGTTTGTTGCATAGGTAGCAGTAATTAAGCAAGTGCCTGGGATAATGATTTACTAATTATTAATTCAAAGTGTATTTTCTTTCTCTCCATTGTAGATTTACTTTATTATCATAGCCATGAAAAATGTTAATAGAAAGATGTATACTGAATATGCACCAATTAAGAATGTCATTTCACTTTTCATGCACTGCTTTAAATGACTTTCAACTCTAATGCTTTTATAAATTACAGTCTTTGAGGCAAGGACTAGGGAAATAATTTATCTATTTTTGGCAAAGTACTTTGTTCAAAATATTTTGCAGGCGAAGTTTAACCTTATGAAACTCCCATCCCCCCATCAGATATGTTTTGTTTTGACCATAACATTCCACATTTGTTCTGTAAGTGTTCAAGTGGGCTCTTTGCTGAGCCCTGGGCTGGGCACCTAAGTACTATAGAAATTGAGAATAAACACTTGACTGTTTTTGCTTTTATTTACCTTGGAGAGCTCTTTCATTCTTAAGATTGAGACCTTTGAGAGCTCGTCCCTTTTCAAGATTTTCAACTCCATGCAGACCTTTCTAGGCCTGTAGACCTCCAGACCCACATCCCTACTCAAGTATCCTGTCATCAGAAACCGAACTCTACCTCTGGGCTGGTCTTGGTCTGGAAAGTGTCTTTGGTTGGGCCTTAAAGTGTGGGGTGTGGCTGGGTGTGAGGAGAGAGGCAGTGGAGGCGTTTTGGCAGGAAAGCAACTAATTAGGAATCAAAGTGGCTGGTGGCACCATGTCAGGCTTCTGTGGATGGGGGGAGTGGGAGGGAATCAAAGCAAGTAAACCTTGTGTCCACTGATGAACAGTGTGGTAGCATCAGTGCCCAGAATGGACTGGAAGGACACTGGAAGCAGGGTGATCATGCAGAAGGCTGTTTTAATGTTGCCAGAATTACATAAGGACAATATTGATTAAAATGACAAGCCAGAAGTTCCCACTGTGGCTCAGCAGTAACAAACCCGCCTGGTATCCATGAGGATGCAGGTTCCACCCCTGACCTCGCTCAGTGGGTTCAGGATCCAGCATTGCCATGAGCTGTGGTTTAGGCTGCAGATGCAGCTTGGATCCTGTGTTGCTGTGGCTGTGGTGTAGGCTGCAGCTCCAGCTCCAATTGGACCCCTAGCCTGGAACTTCCCTAAAAAGCCTCCCCCCAAAAAATGACAGATTATTTCCATCTTTTCAGATAAGAAAGTCATGGACCCTTTGAGGAAATAATGAAAACTGTGGGTCTTCTCAGAAAACTATGCAGACATGCACCAATTACTGTATGTGATTTTGAGGGGTGGGGGTTCATGGGTCTCAGTGGGTGATTTGGGATCCCCAAAGAATACAGGAACATTTGCACAGTGTAACTGGTGGAAGTTGATAGGGAGACTTTGAGAAAGAAGGGAGTACATTTCATTTCATACAGCAGGACAGATGAGTGAAGGTGTGCTTGGGGCAACTGGATACCTGTCTGGAGCTGTGAGGAAGGGCTGGGCAGCTGGAAGGGGAGATCTGAGTCATTTGATTCAATTGCAAGAGGTTACATTTTGAGAAAGAATGGACTCCCTGAATTAACAATAAGCAGAAAGCAATCAAGTATTTCCCAGTATGAGTGCTGGGGGCAATATTTATGCAGATAACCTTCCTAGAAGATTTTGAGATTGCTCTGATAAAAGCCATACAAAAGAAATATATACTAGATGAATCTCTAAGTAAATTATTTCGTTAATATTCATTATGAAGCTTAAAAATTAAATTTAAGATGTAAGATCTTACATCAAGATCAGGATAGAAGCAGACCATATAAAGTTAGAGATACTAAAGTAAGCTCAAGATGAACAGACACATCAATTTGTTTCAACTTTTAAAAATTGCTTTCATGGTGTCTAGATGCTGCAAGGGCAGCATTTATAGGTCAGAAGAACCTATGCCTCTGCCATCCCAGCTTCTCTGCTTATATCACCCCCAGCTGGCAGCAGAAGTAGCAGTATCTTTTGACTCTATACCTGCTCTCAAGATGGGGCTCTTTGGAGACTGGTCTCCTGGGAGCAGGTATATAGAAGCAGGCTGCTCTCTCAGAAGAGATAAGGGAAAATAATAGGATTGATTCCCACACTCTGCAAGAAATCACCACTCTGACATTTGGATTAAGGGAATTTACCAGTTCTCCTAACTGGGGCTAAAGGTATTTCAGAGACTAAGGGTGGGACATATCCCTGAATCTTTCCTCAGTCACCCTCCTAGGTTGTTGCCACCTTCCCAGAGGGTCCTTGAGCAGGCGATGCAGGGCCCTGTGGGGGTCCAGGCTGGCACCGAACTCACTGTAGCCACTGAGCATGAGTCATAACTTTCTCAGAGCCTACACCCTCTGTTCACCACAACCTACTTTAGGTCTCTCCATCCAAGCTTTTCAGATAACCTAAAGCAGAGAATTTGAATAAATGAATGAATTAATTAAAATGAATTTCTGGGCACTTCTGGACAGAATTATTTTTCACAGACAAAAATAATTGTCTTTGACACTTTTCAGGGGCTACATAGCTTTGGGGACCCATTTGGATGATTCTGGTGTAAGAAGCCAAAAGCCCTCTGCTCCCGGAATTTGCAACAGCTGGGATCCTGTTGTTTATTTATTTTCACAGCACTTGTAGCTTATCAGAAAGCATCAAATGACAAGAGAGGTGACTCAAGCCAAAGATTCCAGTGACTGGTCCTATTAGTGGTGAACCATCTTATTGGGTGAACTGTAACTCTACAGCCTTCATGATGTTTGGAATGGGGACCCAAAGATAAACTCCATCCTGCATCACTGAGGAAGGATCAGCCGTGAAATCCTCTAGGTCTTTACAAGTGTTACTTATAATAAGAGTTGAAGATTTTCCCCTTGGCTCCCAAAAGCAAAGGTTTCAGAACTGCCTTGATCTGCTCAGCTGGAGGAACCAGGGCTGGCTTGAGTGAAGGGCTCCTAGAGGGGCTTACACAGGCCTTATCAATGGGCTGGGTTTAAATCAAGGAGGAAGGCAGTGTTAAGAGCCAGAGAAGCCATCCTGAGCATCAGGTCCAAGGGTTAGAAAGGTCTGTAAGCAGGAATTGGGGGTGGGGGGACAAGGAGTAAGGAGTCAGGCCAGACAGAGGCTTGTATGACAGACAGTGAATTGGAACTAGCCTTATGCCTGAGAAGGCAATGGCCTTGGGGGTTGCACCTTTTCTAACAGGTGGTGACCAAAGAAGTAAAAGCAGGTTGACCAACTAAGAGATGCCAGAACAGAATAATAAGGAAAATTCTAGAAAACAGGTTTTATATATATATTTGAATTTTCTTAACATATCTGTTTAGCTCTGCCATACCTACCAAGTATCCATTCTCTCTTTCTTTTTGGCCACAGTCACAGCATGTGGAAGATCCAAGGCCAAGGACTGAACCTGTGCCATAGGAGCAACTGAAGCCATAGCAGGGACAATGCCAGATCATTAATCTGCTAAGCCACCAGGGAACTGAGGTTATATTTTTAAGATAGGAATAAAATTCCTAAAATTAGAATTTGCACTCTTGTGTGATGGGTATTTTGCATAACTATGCAAAAGACTGTTAAAAGCTTATTAGTTACACTGCTTCCCCCTGGTCTCAAGCTCAGGCTTCCTTCTGGTGTTTTGTGTGGCTCTGGTCTCAAATTGCCTGAGCAGCGGATGGGCTCGGGTATTCGTGGTGCAGCATTTTGTCATCGGGCCCATTTTTCAGTGGTGATAACAGGTCTTTCCTTCCTGCCTTCGTCCTTCCCTTTGAATGGTAAATCCCTCGTGCCAGCTGAAAGGCTTCCCTTTCTATGGGCACATCTGAAACACCTGTAGGTTTAGGGTCACCGGGCAGAGTGGGTCCAGCTGGCTGGAAGGAGCCTGGGCCCCGTGTGGCTGTGGGTTTACCATGGACAGTGGCTGCAGGTGCTGAGTCTGGACTCCCTCTGAGCCCGTTTGCTGCTTCTGCCACCTTGCCAACGGCTTCTGCTCGCTTCCCACTGCTCTTTTCCCTCTTCTGTGATTGTGGGAGCTGTTTGGTGAGGCCCCCTCTAGACTTTCCTCGCCTTGGCTTCACCTCCCAGTGAGCTTTCCAGCCTTCCAGCCTCAGTCTCTCAAGGGCAGGAGACCAGGTTTTCCATTCTGAATCTGAAAGGTTCACTTCTGGAAGGTCATTCAGAAGGAGCGCAGTGTCGCTGGCTGGCATATTAGAGATGCTAATTTAGTCTTCTGCCTTTATTACATGATCCCATTTAAAAGAAAAACTCCCCCAGTACCACTCATCTGATTGCTTAGGGTCTCGTGCTGTGATGTATAAAGTTTTACAGTAATTGCAAAAGCAATGAGTAACACCCCAGGCAGTAAATAAATCACAAAGTACATTAACTCAAAACACTGAACGTCAATTTTGTAGAACACTATAGCACAGTGTAAAATAATATTACCTACAATCTAAGAATGGGAAAGTGGGAATTCATTTTACTTTAATTTTTAATGCACGTTTGACTGCTCAAACAAGATATTAAACGTTAACATAATGTAATATATATGCTGGCATTTATTAAACCACAGATTCATGAACAAATTAAGCAATATGTATTTTTTAAGTATTAAAGATTCAGTAGTGAATCTTTAGCAATATGTATTTTTAAGTATTAAAGATTCATAACTTGAATGTCAAGAAGGAAACCATTATCAGCACATTCTGTGGAATCCCCCAAAGATTACACACCCCATATGCTGAAGGATTGTGAAAGGTTGCAATCCATTCCTTGATAATCCCAAGAGAGGCTGAGAGACATTATGCTTTGACTTGTTCTGATGAATGAGTTAGCTGAACATCGAAGGATGGCAAAAAATCAGGGGATGAATTTCCATCCTCGATGCCACCTTTCTGTCTAACAGAGAAAGATCCATTTCTTATACTTGGGCAAATCAAGCAGCATTATGGAGGGTCTGTCTACCACATAACCATCACTAATGATGCAGGTGGGAGAGCTACACTGGGAACGATGTTGCTTAGTCTGAATGACCATCAGCAGGTGACATTTCACTGCTGAGGTCTTCGAATTTGAGGGACCTGCCTTGAATTCTGATTCTTTAAATACAAAAACTAACACAAAATAAGTAGCAAATTAGGATGATTTTTCACAAAAAGGAAAGCTTTGTCACTCTATAGGGTCTGAATTAGTGAATAAGCCAATCAGGTGGTAATTCAAGTATACTGGCTCAGCAGAAACGAACCTGACATGAGGATGCAGGTTCGATCCCTGGCCTCCCTCAGTGGGTTAAGGATCTGGCATTGCCATGAGCTGTGGTGTAGGTTGCAAACATGACTCAGGCTCAGATCCCACGTTGCTATGGCTGTGGCCTAGGCTGGCAGCTACAGCTCCAATTCGACCCCTAGCCTGGGAACCTCCATATGCCATGGGTACGGCCCTAAAAAGACAAAAAAGAAAAGAAAATTTGTTCATGTTTTTGTCTATTCTAACAGGGCCTTTTGTCTTAAATTATTTAGACAGTCCACAGTAATCAATAAGCAAATGATTGCTGGCGTCCACTAAACAAACCCAAAATTCTTTTGGCTAATCAACACTTTTTATGTTCATAATTTTTCTGGAAATGAATCACTTCCCTTCAAGATTGTAATCTGCCTCACATCAGTGACCTCTTTGCTGGTGCACCCTGTAGTGTCACTTTGGCTCATAGTTTGCAATTATTTGTGCAAAAAGTTAGCAATCAGGAGTTCTGCTGTCTTGTAGCAGGTTAAGGATCCGGCATTGTCTCTGTGGCCGCTGGCGTCGCTGCTGAGGCACAGGTTTGATCCCTGGCCCAGTGCAGTGGGTCAAGGATCTGGTGTTGCTACAACTGTAGTGCAGGTTGCAGCTGCGGCTTGGATTCAGTCCCTGGCCGAAGAACTTCCATATGCCGTGGGTGTGGAAGAAAAATTAGCAATCAGAATTTGAAATTTATTTAAGTAATCATGGAAGAAATAAATTTGGGACTGATCTGTCCTTTTGAAAATAACTTTTTTCTCCTTCATTATAAAGTTTAAAATATTAATTCTATATTATTCATAAAAATATAAACCTGAATTTGTATATTTCTCACAGCTCCACTATCTAGATGTCACTTTGTTTACCTTTGCCGTGCATATACTTTATTTTTCAAATATACGTGTGTATTCTTCCAAAAGCGTGGCCTCACTAAGCCTATTGTTTTAAACTCTTTAAGAAACATGTTGTATCGTGGCAGCTTTCCATGTTAATAGATATAAATCAACTTCATTGCTTGTGAAGCTGCATAGTATTTTACTGTCTGGATCTTTAGCTTGTTTCCACTTTTTCACTATTTGTTATAGACTGAATTGCATTCCCTCCAAATCCATGTGTTGAAACCCAAACCCTCAGTGTGACTATATTTGGAAATAGGGCTTTTAACGTAATTAAGGTTAAATAAGGGTGGAGCCTTAATCCAAGATGACTGATATCCTTATATGGGGAGGTAAAAGTGCTAGAGCAAGGCCACGTGAGGACACAGGGAGAATGTGGCCATCTGCAAGCCAAGGGGTTCTCAGGAGACACCAAGTCTGCTGACACCTTGACCTAGAAGCATATCTAAGATGACCTTGAAGATAAATTTCATGAAAAGGGCTGCTAGTTCAAAAGTATGCTTTCAGCGTCTCCTCTTCCCCTCAACCTGCCTCTATTTTATTTTCTCCTTTTGCTTTTGTACACATGTTAACAAATTTCCATCTAGAAGATTTCTACCAAGGTATCTTGCCACCATCAATGAATAATAATGTCTGCTTTCTGCACAAACTGGTATTTTCGGTCTTTAAAATCCTCTATCATCATTCATTATGATGAAATTTGCATTTCTTTGGCTACTAATAAGAATATCTTTTCACATGATTATTTGCAAATCTTTTGTGAATTGCATTTTCATTTCATTTTTCCATCTTATCAAGGAGAGACATTTTTCTTATTCATTTATAAGAGCTCTTTATATGTCTTAAGGATATTAGTCCAGATGACCTAGTTTTTTCTTTTTTTTTTAATTCTTGCTTTGCTTTTTACAGTTTTCTGTAGTTCAGAAGTTTAAAAAAATTTAACCTAGCAAAAATCTATCAGCATTTCTAACTTTGGTGTCATGTTTAGAAAGATCGTATTTGACTCAAGATTGTTAAAATACCTATATTTTCTTTAAGTTTTTCATGTGTTTTTAAAGTATTTGATTTCTGCTTTTTATTGTTTTTAAAATATTTAATCTTTGTTTTTGATTATTTATTTGTTTTTGGCCATGTCCATGGCATGTAGAAGTTCCTGGCCCAGGGATCCAAACTCTACCATAGCAGCAACCCAAGCCACTGCAGTACCAATGCTGGATCCTTAACCCCCTGTGCCACAGGAGAACTCTAAAATATTTCAACTTTGATCCAACTAGAATTTATTGGGTATTGAGGAGAACTAGGGATATGATACAATTTTCCTCCAAACGAAAATCTATGTCAAGATCATTTACTGAATAATCCATAATCTCTTTATTAAATACCATAATTGTGATGGATCAAATTCTGTTTCTGTACTCTCTATTCTATTCTGTTGACCTAGTTTTAACCCAGTGCCATGCCATTCAAATTGCAATGGACTGTTACAGCAATATATTTAAAATCTGGTAGGGCAAGTTTACTTGACTATTTTCATTTAAATGGCATTCTCAGCTCTTATTATGTTACAAACAATAGTATGGCTGGGATGAAGAAGGGTGTTGCTATTACCAAGTGAGTCTTTAATTTCATTTATGCCACAGTTAAAAAAAAAATCTCTTTTATTGTCCCACAACATCGTCTTGTGAGCATTACATGCTAATGTTTTTGTTTCCTCTTCTGGATTATAAGATCTTTTAAGGTATCTTAAGAGACAGTTCTCTAACTTGGAATGATAGTTTATCACCAGTATAAAGCATAGTACTTAGCGTGCAGTTGAAAGTTATTCTTGCTTTTTATTTTTTAAAATAAAAAACAAGGAGCTATTTTTTGTTCTCCATCTTTTTGGTAAAATTTTCATTTCTTTTAGTTGATTAAAACATTTTTGGGGGAGTTCCCATCGTGGCTCAGTTGGTAATGAATCCAACTAGGAACCATGAGATAGCGGGTTCGATCCCTGGCCTTGCTCAGTGGGTTAAGGATCTGGCGTTGCTGTGAGCTGTAGAGTAGGTCACAGACGCAGCTCGGATCCCACGTTGCTGTGGCTCTGGCAAAGGCCGGCAGCTACAGCTCAGATTAGACCCCTAACCTGGGAATCTCCACATGCTGAAAGTGCAGCCATAGAAAAAGACAAAAACAAAAACAAAAAGCCACATTTTTTTGTATTGAAATATCATTTCAGCAATAACCCAAAATTTTTGGGTTAACTAACCCCCAATTTTTACATTATTGTCTGTAACACAGGCATCTGTAAGTGTTTTGTAAAGCTATGGTTTGAATTAAGTCATTTTTGATTAATTAGCCTACTTTGGTGACCCTATTCCAACAGATGTTATTAAACTTATACTATAGTCTGTTAAAGAGTCAACCATATGATTTTATAGGATGGACTGTCTGGTCAGGGCTGAAGCGTGTCTAGCCCTGTGCCTAATCTTATTTCTGGCAATGGTTTTTCCTGGTCTTAGGGTTTTTTGTTTTTTGTTTTTTTCCTCTTTAGGGCCGAACCCTTGGCATATGGAGGTTCCCAGGCTAGGGTTCCAATCCGAGCTATAGATGCCAGCCTATACCAAAGCTACAGCAATGCAGGATCTGAGCCGCATCTGCGACCTACACTACCTCATAGCAATGCCAGATCCTTAACCCACTGAGCGAGGCCAGGATCAACCCTGCAACCTCATGGTTCCTAGTCAGATTCGTTTCTGCTGCGCCAGGACAAGAACTCCATGGTCTTGCTTTTTGTTTGTTTTTTAGGGCCACACGGGTAGATATGGAAGTTCCCTGGCTAGGGGTTGAGTTGGAGTTGCAGCTTCCAGTCTACGCCACAGCAACATGGGATGGGAGCCATGTCTGTGACCTACATTGCAGCTCGGAGGCGATGCCGGATCCTTAAAGATCCTTAACCCATGAGCGGGCCAGGGATCAAACCCGTGTCCTCATGGGTACTAATTGGTTTCGTTACCTCTGAGCCATGATGAGAACTCTCCCCATGATCTTGTTTTTCACTACAGCAAATAAAGGAGAATACAGTCTCCTCTCCAGGCCTTAGACAGGCAACCCAGCCTTGCCTGAGAAAGAGAGCAGTGCGGATTAAGGGTGGTAAGGGGATGGGGGGGGTGTGTAGGGGGAGGGTAAAAGCAGCACCTTTGAGGTTTTGTTTTGTTTTTTTTTTTGGCTGCCCCCAAGGCATACACAAGTTCTGGGGCCAGGGATCAAACTAGAGCCACATCAGTGACAATGCCAGATCCTTAACCAGTAGGCCACCAGGGAACTCCCACGACTGTACATTTTTGATGGCACAATTTTGTCTATATTGTATACTTTAGAAGTTCCTGAGTACTCCTACAGGAGACACTGAGAAATAACTAAAAATATCAAAGGGTTGTACCCTAAAAACATATTAAAAAAATTGGGAACAAAATAACCAAAAAACCCTCTGTCCTTATACCTCATTCATGTTGGTGGTTGCCTTTGGGGAGAGCATGACTGGGAAGTGGGTTTGGGCTTGAGGAGGGGTACACAGGAACTTCAATTTTATCTGTAGCATTTTCTTTCTTCTATTTAAATCAGGGCTTTTCAGCCTTGGCATTGACATTTGGGGGCAGAAAATTCTTTGCAGTGGGGGTTGTCCTGTGCATTTTAGGATGCTTAGCAGCAGCCCTGGCTCTGCACATTAGATTTCAATATCACCCCCAGTTGTGACAACCAAAAATACCTCCAGACATTATCCAATGTCTCCTGGGGAGGAAAGTTGCCCCCCCCCAACTCCCTACAGAGAGCCATTGATTTATAATAAAAGATAAATAAACCCTAAGAGAACTAATTAAGAAAAAAGAAGAAAAATATTAACACATGCTAATTAGGGGCGAGAGTGGGCACATAATCATTTGTTGTATTATTCTGTATCATAAAAGAAAAATGTATCTTTTTTTTTTTGCTTTTTAGGGCCGCACCTGAGGCATATGGAGGTTTCCAGGCTAGGTATCAAATCGGACCTGCAGCTGCCAGTCTATACCACAGCCACAGCAATGCTGGATATGATCCAGAGTCTGAGATCTACACCACAGCTCAGGGCAAAGCCAGATCCCTGACCCACTGAGCGAGGCCAGGGATCGAACCTGCATCCTCAAGGATACTAGTCGGATTTGTTTCCAATGCACCACAACAGGAACTCTCTATTCTTTTTAAAAAAGATCCAAGTCTTTAACTTGCGATAATCAAAAGTGATATTTCCAATAAACCACTGTCGTCTTCCCATAACAGGTGGGCACATCCTTGCAGAGCCAACCCCTGGGGATGGTGCTCTTTGCTGCCTCCCACACCTCTTTCACAGAGATTTTTGGTAATTCATCCTCACTCCTGGCTGTGGTATGTTGGCCTAGTTTATTGCTCCTGCCTGATTCCCAGCCATCCATAAGCTTCCTGCTTCATATTCTTCCCTGTCTAATCCGTTCTTCATACTGCACAGCGTGATTTTTCTAAGACACAAATATTTGATATCTTTTTACTTAAAATTATTCAAAATAAAGTGCAAATTTCTTAGCAGGGTACAATCCCGTAGTGTGATTTCTATGCAGATCACTTGGAGTTTGCACAGAGGTACAGGTTGAGGGCACTGTCCTTGATGAGCGGTTTTCACTTCAGATGCCAGCCACAAGTTCGGGGGTGGGGGGGAACCCAGGCTGCCTGCACTTCTGACCAACTCGCTGCAAATTCAAGGATTCCCTCAACTACCTAAAACAACTCACAAAACTCTCTGGAAAGTGCTACACTTAAAACTATAGTTTTGTTATAAAGGATGCAAATCAGGGCCAGCCAAATGAAGAGACACCCTGGGCAGGTTGGGGACCATCCTGAATGTAGAACTTCTGTGCCCTTTTCTGGTGCAATCAGGATGCACCACCCTCCCTGCACATCGATATATTCATCAACCAGCAAAATCGTGTCTTGCGTTTTATTGACATTCCATTAGGTGGACATGCTTGAATTATTGGTCATGGGATGGAACTCAATTTCTAGCCTCCTTCTACCCCCTCGAGATTATCTGGCTCAAAGCCCCAAATCTCAGGGTTGATCTTTCCAGGATGGCTGGTCTACAGCCTACATCAGTCATCAGCAAAAACTCAGGTGAGGTCAGGGACCACCATGAATAACAAAGGATCACTCAGGAAACTCCGAGGATTTAGGGTTTCATCTGAGAACCAGGGACAAGGATGGGGAAAATTATTGTACAACACATGGCATCAGGGTTCGGCAGGACCTGACCCCAGCCCATCTTCCGAGGCTGACCTCAGCCTCTCTTACTGCACTGCAGACACAGAGCCCTGCTTGGGGGTCCTTGAACACACCTTGCTGTTTTAGGACCTGGAATTCTGCACATACTATTTTCTCTACCTACATTCGTTTTCTCCTTTGTCTAGCCAGTGAACTCCTCCTTTATTGGTCAAGACCTAAGCAAGCTGCTCCACCTCTGTGGAGCCCTTCCAGGCAGGGTTAATCCCCACCTCCGCAGTGCTGCTAGTATTCCCTGTCTATTTATAGATTATCTTTGCCCTTTGTCGAGATGTTTGTATGTACTGTTGGCATGTAACGTAGTGACTGCTGAATGAAGGTTTCATGATTTGTCTATATCATTTGAAGTTATATTTGTCTTTTTAGAAGGTGCCCTCTTGCCCTGCCATTTTTGCCTCCTCACTCTTCATGCTCCAGCACAGGAAATTCAGGATGTTCCAGTAGTTCATCGTTACAAACATCCTTCTTGGCTACCAGTGAACGAGCTAGCCCTTAAGGTCTCGTGGCCGACAATTCCTGCCCAGCCGTTCGTGTTTTGGAAAGAACATGGATAACGTTGATGAGATGACACAAGAATTGAGGTTTGCTAAATATTTAGAAATAGGAGATAGTTAATAGAACATTTTATTGGATGAAATATTATGCACCTAATGCATATTTGTGAGGTTTGTAGTACAACAGAGAAGTGCTTATGTAGAATATTAGGAGGAAATGTAATCACAACTATGATTAAAAAAAAAATGCCCATAAACTAGGACATTAGAAAAACATAAAGAAGACTATGTTTGGGTAATAAAAGTATGGGATGCCATTTCCCATATTTTCTTTATAATTTTCTGTAAAACTTTTTTTTTTCTTTTTTTGAATCAAGCAACTACTGTGTACTTAAAACAGTGGGAAGGGATAGTTCTCTCTCTGCATTCCTAAATGGGTGGGCACAAGGTCGTTGACTTAGAAAATGCACAACCTGAAAGTTAAGTTTTATTTGGGGCAAAATTATGACTTAAGCCTGGGAGACAGCATCTCAGATAGCCCCAAAGAAACCGCTCCGAGGAGGCAAGGGAGGAGCGAGGATATATTGGAGTTTTTGCAACAAAGAGCAGGTAGCTGGAACCAAAGGGACCTGGGCTCACTGAAATCATCCCTTTAATATGCACCTCTGCTATCAGGACCAGTATCCTGAGTTTTACAGCCTGCCGGACACATGAGCTCTCACCCTCGGAAGCGACCAAAGTCTCAGACGACCCTGACACTCTTTGTTTTATCTTTAACTGCAGTCCAGGTGGCTGTATTTCTGATACTTCCCAAAGAAGAAAGTGGGGATATCAGGATATGATAAAGTGTGGGGGGGAAGTACATGCAGCCATACACATGTTTTAGAAAAGTTTGTTGCTGGTCTCCTGAAGGTTACTACTAGCCACAAAGAGCTGACATCACTATGAAGGATTTTAGTGTTTTTCTAGATATGAGGATATGCAAGAATTGGGCACATAAATTCTCCTAAAAAATATCTGACTATCTGAAGACCTGTTCTTCCCGTTTTCCCAGAGGACAGAGTGCTTCACTCCTGATTTTCACCCTGAGCTCTGTTCAGGGGGATGCTGTGGATTGGCAGCTGCAGTGGCTCGTGATTTAAGCCATGTAGACGCTGAGGGCAAGTGCCAAACTTCAGTTCACAAGGTGAAACCAATTTAATTTAGATACTTTCACCTGCAATTGGAGATTTACAGGTGAAAAAAAATGCATATTTTTACTCTTTTTGGCAATGAGAGGAGGCAATGAAAAGAGTGGAGCAGATGGGAAAAAGAGGAAGAGGAAATGAGCCAGCTACTCCTGCCCCACACTTAAAAAAATATGTCACCACTAGCCAAGAGAATCACCAGGGAGAAAAAAGTTGAGAGGATAAAGGAGCTTTTAAATGGAGATTGGGACCAAACCAGTTCTTAAAAATGTCACTTTCCTAGTCAAAGAGAGGCGGCCTGAACAGTGGGGATTTGACTATTTGCTTATTAAAAATTGTTATTTAAAAAAAAAAGGCTTATGCTGTTTCACTGATCTTTTTTATTAAGAGTGTAAAACATATCACTTTCTAGAAGAAATAAAACTCTAATTATAACAGATTGAAAATTCTTCCAGCGCATTTGGGGAAGAAATGCTAGTTTAAGAGTAAGCTATCCAAGAACATTCATTTAACCTTTTACAACTCTGGTTATAATCACTTGGATCCAAGGCTCTGGGAAATATCCTCAGCCTGACCACAAAACCCTCCTTACAGGAGAGTAAACCTAAGTAAGATTCCTCCTAAAGACTCTTCTAAATACTAATGTCATTGTCCAGCTTTGTTGCTGACATCCTTCTCAAATTTCTGCACCACTTCTCAAAACTTTACATATTTCATACAGATTCTTGAGTATGTGAACTATGACCAGGCATAAAGAGGCTAGTTTACTATGACAGAAGAACTGTTGCTTGGGATCATGTTCTAATGTTAAGGTATTTCCAACCCAGGACATGCCACCTCTTTACTCTCTCAAAAAAAAAAAAAAAAAAGAAAGAAAGAAAGAAAAAAAAAAGATCACACTAATGAAGTGGCTCAGGTTCTTTCAGTTTTTTGCTGATATTTCTGGCTTCTAAAGGCACATTTTTTTTCTTTTATGTCATAAGGAGTACCAGAAAATTCGTTAAGATTGAATGAGTTGATAGACCTGTTTCTCCAGTTTGCCTGTGTTAGTGGGTGAGGATTCTTTCCTTCTTAGGATAAAAAGAGTTTGCTTTTACATGTTCTGCATAGACCAATGTTGACCTTAAAAATAAAAGTCAGTTATTTAACCAGCAAAAAAAAGAGTTTATTCAGGAATAGTGGAGGAGGGAGTTCTCTGATGGCCTAGGGGGTTAAGGCTCCTGTGTTCTCACCACTATGGCTCTAGCTAATGCTGTATGGTACAGGTTTGATCCCTGGTGTGGGACTTCCGCATGCTGCCTATGTGGCAAAAACTTAAAAAATTAAACAAAACAAAACAAAAACAAAAACAAGAGAGAAACTGAAGTAAATGCTACAACTCATTTAAAAAAAAAAGGTAATAGTGGAGGAATTGCAGTTTGGTACATGATAGCTATAGTAAAAGCCATAGGCAAGTCCAGTAAACAAAGAAGAACATTACAGAGGAAAAGGAGGACATTGGGGGGGATTGTTTTATTTTTATTTTTATTTATTTATTTATTTATTTATTTATTTATTTATTTATTTTGGCTTTTTAGGGCCACACATGCAGCATATGGAAGTTCCCAGGCTAGGGGGTCCAATCAGAGCTGCCGCCGCTGACCTATGCCACAGCCGCAGCCATGGCAGGATCTGAGCTGCATCTGTGACCTACACCACAGCTCACAGCAATGCTGGATCCTTAACCCACTGAATGAGGCCAAGGATTGAATCTGTATCCTGGATACAAGTCAGGTTCATTACTGCTGAGCCACAATGGGAACTCCTAGAGGGATTGTTTTAAATGAAAGTCCATTAGAGAAAAGTAAGAGTTATGAGGTGATGATGGTTTCTCATTGGCTGAGTTGCTGGGATATTGGATTTCTTAGAGGAGATTCAATGCACATCTTTTCCTGTTGGGGCTTGTAATGGATGGTTCTTTCTTGTTGATGATTCTTCTGTTGGGGTCTGTAATAGACAGTTCTTCCTGTAATGGAGTGGTAGGTGCATGAGAGCGCTCTCTGTTCTGGCCTTCCAACTTTGTTTTAGTGAGGTTTCCATTTATTAATGTTCATACCAGTTTAAAAGTCTCATCATCACTGAAACTCATTGCAACACCTCCAGGCTCTGGGATTATGCCCTTGAGCATGGAAAAGTTGTCATTTATGCCTTCATTCACTTATTCCTTCAGTGTCATTCAGGACCCTAGGTTGTAAGTGACAGAAAGAATCTGTTTAACTGAAATGAGGGATATATGATAAGGTTACTGGGCTCTTTCCTAGAATCCAAGCAAAGAACCAAGGCTCCAGGGACAACTAGGATTAGAGTTCTAAAATCTCTGTACCCCTTCTCTCCAATTCACATCTGCTTCCATCCTTCTCTCTCCATGAGCAAGTTTCCTCTGCTTCTGCACCAGCTTCTGGCATATTAGGTCTTGCAATCCAGACACACAAAGAGAGACCAGCTTCTCTTTATCAGCTCTAACTCCAAAATTCCTGGAAAAGAACTTTGTTTGGCCTGGCTTAGAGCAGAGCTGGTTTGAGCACCAACCAACTAAAGGCATGGCAGAGTTGGGTCACATCCTTAACCTGACCAATCCCATGGGGCCAGGAGAGCAAGGCCACATTGTACTAATGTGAACAACATGTGGATTCAGAAAAGAGCATGCTAAGTAAGCAAAACAGAGGTGTCCATTACTTTCTTTTTCTTTTTTTTTTCCCCCTGGCATCCTTCTTCAAAAGAGAATGGCAATTATGTAGGTGTTATTTTGCCAACAAACAAGTACTCACGCACCTATCTCTTTGGTGTCTAACTGCCTGTTGGCAATCTTTTAGTTCATATTGTGTCTTCTATGACATTGTTTAAAGGGCATTTTCTATAGTTTTCAGCCTCTACCTCATGCCATCTCCTTTTCATTCTTCATGGCCAGTCTGGCTGCCCACTTTACTGAGATCAAGATTGTGGGAGTTCCCATTGTGGCTCAGCAATAACAAACCTCACTAGTATCTATGAGAATGTGGGTTCGATCCCTGGCCTCAATCAGTGGCTTAAGGACCCGGTGTTGCCCTGAGCTGTGGTGCAGGTTGCAGACACAGCTCGAATCTGGCATTTCTGTGGCTGTGGTGTAGGCAGCAGCTGTAGCTCCTGTTCGACCCCTAGCCTGGGAACTTCTATATGCTGCAGGTGCAGCCCTAAAAAGCAAAACAAACAAACAAAACAAAAGATTGTATAACCTCTCTCATCCAACTCCTCTGCATCTAAAACAAAGCTCCTTAAAAAAAAAAAACAAACTAAGACTTTCTTTATTTTTGTTTTAATTTATTTCTTTTAAGGCCACACCCACAGCACATGGAAGTTCCCAGGCCAGGGGTCAAATCGGAGCTACACCTGTCAGCTTTTGCCACAGACACAGGTTCTTGGGATCTGAGCGTGTCTGCATCCTCATAGCGACAGTTGATCCTTAACCCACTGAGCAAGGCCAGGGATAGAACCCGAAACCTCACGATTCCTAGTCGGATTCATTTCTGCTGTGCCACAACAAGATTTCCACAAATCTCCTTTTCACATATCCTGCCCAACCCCCTGCAACCCTCTCCAGCACGCCTTCTTTTTCTTGCACTTGCAGCCTCAGAGAAAAGGTTCACTCTTGTTGGTATCCAGGGGTGATCAAGATTCCTGGGACAGATGCAGTCTGAATGAGAATATACTAGAGAGTGTGACAGATGCTGGAACAGCAATTTTCCACTTTAGAGCGAGTAACCTCTGCCACAAAGAAGAGAAACACAGGTGGTGGAGCAGTGCATTCTCTTCCTTTAGACAAGCTCCATACAAAACCAAACCATGATTTGAAACCATTTTTGGTTTATTCCAAGAAATCCTTGCCAAAGTCACTGGAAATACCCAGTCTATTGGGTGAAATAATAGTTATAATAATAATAGCTAAAGTGAGTTATTTTTACGCCCTGTGGGGTGGTTTTTCCTGTGCAGAAAAGACTATTCAAACGTTGACTTTTATTTTTGTCTAACGGTAAAAAGTTTGCAAGAGTTCAATGAACTATGGCCATGGGTCAAATTGTCCCACTTCTGATTTATATGGCCTATGAGTCAAGGATGGTTTTCACCTTTATGAATGCTGGAAAATATAGATAGAAGAATAATATCTGGTGATGTAAAAAATGTTTGAAATTCAAATTTCAGTGTAATTTCCACAGAGACTGTATGTTTTGCTATGTCAAAAATATTTACTATGTGACCCTTCTCAGAAACGTTGCTGACCTCTAGTTTAAATGATCAGTGTTCAATTTATTGAAACAATAATTTCAAAACCTTAGTGTATTCCTAAGCTTTAAAAAAACCAGATGGGGAGTTCCCATCATGGCTCGGTGGAAACGAATCTAACTAGTAGCCATGAGGATGCAGGTTTGATCCCTGGCCTCGGTCAGTGGGTTAAGGACCTGGAGTTGCCATGAGCTGTGGTGTAGGTCACAGAGGCGGCTTGGATCTGGCACTGCTTTGGCTGTGGTGTAGGCCACCAGCTGTGGCTCCAATTCCACCCCTAGCCTGGGAACCTCCATGTGCCTCAAGTGCGGCCCTAAAAAGACAAGACAAAACAAAACAGGTGGTTACACATTCATGAAACCACCACCACCACCACAGTCAAGATACAGAATATTTTCATCATCCCAAGAGGTTCTCCATGGCCCCCATAGAATTTCCTTCCCTCTTTTCCCAGAGCCAGGAAACCACTGATCTGCTTTCTGTTGCTATATATTACTTTACTTTTTCTAGAATTTTATATAAACAGAACCATACAGTAAGTACTCTTCTGTGTCTGGTTTTTTTAACCCTGCATAGATTTTGAGATTCATTTATGTTACTGTGTATATCAGCAGTTTGTTCCTTTTTATTGCTACATCTTTTAAGAAATAAGCTTTTAGGAGTTCTTGCTGTGGCACAGTGGGTTAAGGAGCCAACATGGTCTCTGCAGCAGCTCTGGTTGCTGCTGAGGCCCGGGTTTAAGGCCTGACCTGGCCCAGTAGGTTAAGGATCTGGCATTGCTGCAGCAGTGGTGTAGGTTGCAGCTTTGTCTTGGATTTTTTTTTTTTTTTTTTTTGGTCTTTTTGCCTTTTCTTGAGCCGCTTCCATGGCATATGGAGGTTCCCAGGCTTGGGGTCGAATCGCAGCTATAGCCACTGGCCTATGCCAGAGCCACAGCAACTCAGGATCCGAGCCTCGTCTGCAACCTACACCACAGCTCATGGCAACGCCGGACCTTAACCCACTGAGCAAGGCCAGGGATCAAACCTGCAACTTCATGGTTCCTAGTCGGATTCGTTAACCACTGCGCCACGACAGGAACTCCCTCATCTTGGATTTGATCCCTGAACTTCCATATGCTGCAAGTGTGGCCAAGAAAATAAAAATAAGAAGTTTTTAAAATACTGATTTAAAAATTTTACATTATGAAACATTTCAATATACTTAAGAAATAAAGCCAAAATAGTGTATGAACCCCCTTGTTCACACTGCCCAGCTTTGCCCGTTATCAACTCAGGGCCAGTGTTGTTTCAACCATACCTTTGCCCATTAACTCCTTCCCATATTTGAAGCAAATCCTAGGTGTCCTGCCATTTTACCTGTGAGTATTTCAATACGTACTTCTAAAAGACATAGACTTAGGAGTTCCCGTCGTGGCGCAGTGGTTAACGAATCCGACTAGGAACCATGAGGTTGCAGGTTCGGTCCCTGCCCTTGCTCAGTGGGTTAACGATCCAGCGTTGCCGTGAGCTGTGGTGTAGGTCACAGACGTGGCTCGGATCCTGCGTGGCTGTGGCTCTGGGGTAGGCTGGCAGCTACAGCTCCGATTCGACCCCTAGCCTGGGAACCTCCATATGCCACGGGAGCGGCCCAAGAAATGGCAAAAAGACAAAAAAAAAAAAAGACATAGACTTTTAAATACATATATATCCATAATATATATAACCATTATCAAGCCTATAAAGTTTAAACAATAACCCCTTAATTTTAACAAATATCTAGCTAGTGTTCAAATTTTCAACTGTTTCATAAATGTCATCCTTTCACTCATACAGTTTGTTTGAATCAGAATCCAAATAAGAACCTTGCATTTCTACTGGTCAACATGCCTCTCAAGTCTCTTTTAATACATATCTTCTTTTGGTCTCTTGCTTTATTGATTTTTTTTTTTTCCTTGAAGAAACCAGTTTCCCACAATCAGGGTTTTGCTGACTGTCCCCTGATGCTGTTTAACATGTTCCTTTGTCCCTTTCATTTCCTGAATACCGATTGGTGGTAATGAAGGAATAAATGTCTTCACTGAAGAACGATGTTCTTAAATGTTCAAGTTCAGATTACAAATTTTATTCTTCAGTCTGGTCAATTTTAGCAGTCATTTTTAGGTATCTTGAATAATATCTGTTTCAGTTTGTAAAGGTAGCTAATGAAACACTTCCCAGTGTAATTGGACACACTGGGACTGGCAAATGATGGCCTCTGGGCTCACCACTTGTTTTGTAAATAAAGTTTTATTAGAACACAGCCATTCCCATTCATTTACACATTTATCATCTCTGGTTGCTTTCCCAGTACAGTGGCAGAATTGAGTTCTTGTGGCACAGACCCTCTGGACCACAAAACCTAAAATATTTACTCTCTGGCCCTTTAAGAAAAAGTTTGTTGGGAGTTCCCATTGTGGCTCAGAGGGCTAGGAACCTGACTAGTATCCATGAGGATGGGCGTTTGATCTCTGGCCTCACTCAGTGGGTTAAGGATCCAGTGTTGCCCTGAGCTGCGGTGTAGGTCACAGACCTGGCTCGGGTCCCACGTTGCTGTGTCTGTAGTGTAGGCCAGCAGCTGTAGCTCTGATTTGACACCTAGCCTGGGATCCTCCATGTGCCACAGGTTTGGCCCTAAAAAGGAAAAAAAATTGCTGACTTCTGCTCAGCATTTATACATCTTATATAAATTTATTAATTTTATTTCCTCTTTGAGTATTGCAGTTACCAGACAATACATCAATTTTCTTCAAGTACTTTTTTCTTTTTTTTTAATTGTAGTTGATTTCTAATGTGTTTATTTCTACTATATAGCAAAGCAATTCAGTTACACATATATACATCCTTTTTAAAAAATATTCTTTTCCATCATGGATTATCATAGGGCATTGAATGTAGTTCTCTGTGCTTGCTGTACAGTAGGATGTTTTTGTTTATCTCCTCCGTGTACAGTAGCTTACACCTGCTAACCCCAACCTCCCCTTCTGCCCCTCCCCCACCCCTCCCCTTTGGCAACCTCAAGTTTGTTTCTGTGTGAGTCTATTTCTGTTCTTCAAGTATTAATTTTTACAAAACTAGTCAATTATATCTAAAAGTATGGTAAACTTTAGATTATTAGATGTTCTGAAAATCTGCTTAAGTGTCATTAAGATTTCAACTTCGAAGCAGGAGTCGAAAGCAGTTACTTGATTACGCACTTTTAAATTATTCTCTTAAGGGATTTCTTAAGCCAAATTCTCTTACATGTCTGTGATACAGAAACTATCTAATATGCTCCGAAGGTTTTTATGACAGTCACATAACTCTTGTGGTCCCGATTCTCCTATACCTTCCTTCATTGTTTTTCTGGAGTGGAAGGATGTGAAGCAGTGGGGAAGACTGTTGCTCGAGGAGATCTGCTAAAGGAGGCAGAAGCTGCTCCAATTAACTGAGTTAACTTAGAGCCAGAGATTTTGGTAGGACCTGAAATTTGCGGACATTTGCCACTTCTACTGTCACACTAAGCGCCTTTTTGTAAGTAGTATGTAGAGGGCTTCAAAACTTGAAGGGTGATATTCTGCATGCACACAATCTAATTCTCACACAGGTCTGCAGCTTTCACAAGGGTCCATCCATCCTTTGATTAGATTCATAGCTGTATTCATATATTCATCAAATAAAAATTCATGTATTTCTAATGGATTTCCTATCTAACTTTAAACATCTTTGGACTCCCTGGGATTCTCTCTCCCATTCTCCTGACCCTTAATATATTTTCATTTATCTATTTTCACCTGAAATGCTCAGTATGTATCTCTAATATATAAGAACTTAGATGTAACCTCGGTACATCTAAGAGTTTAAGAATGACTTGATGTTATCTAATACTCTGTCCACTACTAATTTCTCCATCTGTCTCAAAAAGTTCTTTTTACAATTCTTTCAGTCAGAATCGTAATTGCATTTGGTGGATACCTTTCTGAAATCTTTATTGCAGTTTCCTGTCTCCTTAAACTCATTGATTCATTGAAGAAGCTGGATTATTTTCTATAATTTCCCATTCTCTGTATTTGGCTGATTGCTTCCAGGTGGTATGAACACTTTAAATTGTTCCTTGAAATATGGATATAAGTCAGGTAAAGGTGGTTTTATCTTTTTTTTTTTTAACACATTTTGTGCTTTGACTTTATTTGAACTACCATGAAACTTAAGTTGAATGGCATTTGTCTTTTTTTTTTGTTTTTAAAGTTAAAAATTCCTTAATTTTTTATTCCTGGTACCACTACCACAATTTACAGGGCAATATACCTGATGTAATGAAAAGAAAAAGAAAAAGACAAAGCGACAACAGATAAAAGACCTCAGGAATGTACATCTAATTGACACTACATTGCATTAATCAATAGCTGCACTTTTTGCAAACTGTGGCTATGACAGTCCTGAACAAGAAGGGTTTCCTGTTTAAGCTGCAGTAACTTTTCTGACTATGGATCATCGTTCCTTCTGTGGCAGATTTTTACAGTTCCTCTAATGCATTTGGGACGACTGTCTCAAAGTAACCTGCAGCTTTCCTGACAACTCCTCGCTCTCTTTCCTGCTAAGAACTGTAGCCCTTTTCTGCTGAGTTTTTAGAACCTTCTGCTACCATATCCACCACTTCCACCACCAGATCCATAACCACCACCATAGGGACTGCCCGAGCTTCTTCCACCAAAACTGCCCCCCTTCATGGGTCCATAATTTGATTGCTGTTGTCCACTATAATTTCCAAAATCATTATAGTTCCCACCGCCACCATAGTTGTCACCTCCAAAATTTCCTCCTTCATTGTAACCATCATATCCTCCACCACCGCCACCATATCCACCACCTTGGTTCCCATATCCTAGTCCACCACCACCACCGCCTCCTCTACTACTATAAACAGGACCACCACCATAGTTGCCACCATCACCTCCAAATCCATTATATCCACCATCGCCTCCTCCATAACTACCCCTGCTGCCACCACCTCCAACACCATAACCTCCTCTTCCACCAAAGCTTCCACCACGGCCAAAGTTGCCTTTATCACCTCCAAAGTTTCCTCCACGACCCACAAAGTTGCCAGATCCCCCTCCACGACCTCTCTGTGATCCAGCAGATTGCATTTCTTGTTTAGAACGGGCCTCTTTTCACTTCACAATTATGCCCATTTATAGTGTGGTATTTCTGAACAACAATTTTATCAACTGTATCATGATCATCGAAAGTTACAAAAGCAAATCCTCTCTTTTTCCCACTCTGCCTGTCTTCCATAACTTCTATGGTTTCAATTTTGCCATACTTTTCAAACTAGTCTCTCAAATTGTATTCCTCTGTGTCTTCTTGAATACCACCAACAAAAAATTTTCTTCACTGTTAGATGGGCACCAGGCTTTACAGAATCCTCTCTAGAAACAGCTCTCTTTGGTTGCACTACACGTCCATCAGCCTTGTGTGGTGGAGCACACATTGCTGCATCCACCTCTTCAACACTAGAGTAAGTCACAAAACCAAATCCCCTGGAACGTTTTGTTTGGGGGTCTCTCATCACCACACAATCTGTAAGTGTGCCCCATTTCTCAAAATGTTCTCTTAAACTATCATCTGTAGTTTCAAAGCTCAGACCACCAATAAACAGTTTTCTCAATTGCTCTGGTTCCTTTGGATCATGGCCCTCTTCCCCCCGGCGGCGGCGGCGGCGGCGACGGCCGTAGTCGGGCCGGGGACCGGGCGGCGGTTTTACCTCCATTCTGAGACCGGACTCGCCTCTTCCAACTCGAGTTCAATATGGGACCGAGAGGAAGAGGCGGGGCCAGTGAATGGCATTTGTCTTAATTCTGCCCAGTTATAGAACAAATATGCCTAGCTAGATGTTTGTGCTAATTTTACTTACTCAAGCCATTTCCATTGAAGTAGCCTCATTCTGTCTATTGCATTGTTCGTGCCAAGTCTAAGCTCTGTCATGTTGCAATTCTTCTAACACTGTATCTGTAATGTAAAAATGTATGATGTGCTACAAGTTTTATTCATAATAAACTAAGTTATAGCCTATTATAACCTAAAAAAAAATTGTTCCTTTATCCTCGTATTTCTGCTAGCAGGCTTCATGAGATTCAGATTCGATTTTTTTTTTTTTAAATCAAGGATAGTTCACAAGTGGTGAAATGTATTTTCTAACCAGAAAAGATCCTTTGAACTTGAGAGGAACTATAATTCTTTGATATTCCTAAAATATTTAAAATGATAAATTGATTGAAGTTTGTACATCTCACTGGCTTTGCGTCAGTCTTGCAGTCACAGCTCACATAATAGCAAATATTCATGACATGCTTTCCGAGAGCCAAGGAAGTAGACTAAGCACTTTACCTTTATGCTCATTTAATCTTCTAAACATTTTGCAGAGGAAACTCTCCACAAAAAAATTAATCAATAGTCAGTTGAAGAAAGAAATGGAAAATTTTTATTTGAGCCAATTTGAGGATTATAATCCAGGAGGTAATCTCAGAGAGCTCTGAGAACTGTTCCAAAGAGGTAAAGGAGGAGACCAGGGTCTATGTGATTTTGGTGAAGGGTTACATACAAACAAATTCTCTTTATTCAGGTCATCTTGGTAGACTGTTCCTACTATTTGCGAGAAACAGATATCTTAGGTAATGGTTTTGGTGCTTTTCTAAGTCTAGGAAGACACAAGAAACTGGGTTCATAAAAATTTCTCCTGGAAGCTCCCTTGTGGTGAAGCGGGTTAAGGAGCTGGCATTGCTGGAGTTGTGGAGCGCAAGTGTGGCACGGGTTTGATCTGTGGCCCGGGAAATTCCACATGCTGCAGGTGTAGCGCCCCCCCAAATTTTTTTCCTGAAAATATCCAACTATCTGTGGGTGAGTTCTGTCAGTTTTCCCAGAGCACAGAATGCCTCCCTCATCCTGATATTTGCCCCGAGTTCTTCTCAGGAATTCCTTTCAGTGACCGTAGTGGCTACTGACTGACTCGATTCTTGTAGAACTGGGGATGGTGGGCAATATTCTTTTTTTTTTTTTTGCTTTCCTTTTTTCTTTACTTTCTTTCTTTTTCTTTTTTTCTTATTTTTGTGCTTTTTAGGGCTGCACCTGTGGCCTATGGAAGTTCCCAGGCTAGGGGTCGAATTGGAGTTACAGCTGACAGCCTCCACCACAGCCACAGCAACACCAGATCTGAGCCGCATCTGTGACCCAAACCACAGCTCTCAGCAATGCCGGTTCCTTAACCCACTGAGTGAGGCCAGGGATTGAACCCGCAACCTCATGGGTTCCCAGTCGGATCCGTTTCTGTTGCACCATGGCATGAACTCCAATATTCTTTATTTTATAACCCCTTCCCTTTTTGCCTTAATTTTGACCGAAGCTTGGGAGGCATTTCATGACCTAGTTGTCCCAAGGTGCTAGGAATACTCATTCCCAGGTCAGGCAAGGATTTCTTTGATAGGCCACTAGATGTGCTATCAGTAGACTAGGCCACTTTAACAAAAAGCCTCTGGACCACCTGTCTTCTAGTCTGCTGTAGTCCAGGAAATGCTTCCCTCTTGTTTCTTCCTATGTCCGAGTAATTCTATTACCATCATCGATCTTACAGAACTGTGTGTTTGATCAATTGCTTCAAGTCATCTAATTGTTGCTGAAACCCAGCCTCTGTATATCAGCACTGAATTGAATCATGGAGACAGAGTTTGGGGTGAAGTAGAAAAGAATGGCTTTATTGCTTTGCCAGGCAAACCAGGCCACAGCAGGCTAGTGTCCTGAAAACTATGCTCCAGTCTGGAGGAGAGTAATGAGGAGTCTTATAGTAATGGTTCAAGTAGAAGGATGTGATCAGCTTATGAGGTATTTGGGAGTCAGCATCATCAACCTTCTGGTTCTAACTGGTCTGAGGTCTACGTGCATGTGGGCAGCTTATAGTTAACTTCTTCCACCTGGATGGGGGTTCAGTTTCTGCAAAACAGCTCAAAAAACATGGCTCAGAATATCATCTATAGTCCTTGAGGGAGAACTAAAGGTCCTCGACTTTTTTTAATGGCTGAAGTGTAATTATTTTGTCCTGCTTGACTCTTTTCCTTTCTTTTTGCATTTTCTCACTTCTCTGATTAACTTTATTCTTTGATTAAAGTCTTTCTACAAACAATAGGCAGGTGGAGAATGTAGGTGGGGCTCTATTCTGGGAAGGCCCTATAGGGTCCTGCTTAGTTGCATAATCATTGTTAATTTTATCTGAGGCTCCGTCACACATTGGTAATGCAAGAAACAATCTTGTAAAACAGGTGGAATGCAAGTGATATAGCTAGATGTAATATAGCTATTAACATTAATAAGGAATGCATGTAATATAGCTAGTAATATTAATAAGGTCATAAGCAGATATTTAAGCCAAGAACTTCCATAAAGTGTGGCCCAGTATTCTCCCCAGGTCATTTGACCAGTCTGCTCTGCACCCATCACTGTCTTTCAGGGAAATGATAGATTGGGATTGTACATAAAGTTCACCAAAGATGCTGCACATACCAGGTGAGTGGTGGGTCATTGGTGACCTCTTACAGGATTGAGAAAGGAATGTTATCTTCTAAGGAATTAGGAGGCTGGCGCCAGAAAAAGAAAAATGGATCTTTTGAGCAGGTATTTCTGCCATTGGGGAGGTCTGGTGAATGTGTAATGCAGGTGCACAATGGCATACTAGAAGGGAGGGAGGAGGTGCAAATTCGCAAAAAATTTTGTTTACATTTTTCTTATTTTTCCTAAAAATATGAGTTTTTATTCCATCAAAACTAAAGCTTAGGGAATTTGATTAATTTGACCCAGTCAGGAAGTGACATTGTGAACTCCAGGGGTAATCAGAGTCTCAACTTCAGAGTCTAACATTCTCTGCTCTGAACAATTGCATCTCCAATCACATCATTTTCTCACAGAATCCTGCGGGTACTAATTACAGGGAAGAGGTGCCGCTCTCTCACTACGCCCCGCCCTTTTCCCCCTCCCTTTCCGCCCCGCCCCTCCCCGCCCCGCCCCCGCGGTCTGGCTCAATCCGGAGGAAGCACAAGAAAACCACACTTCCCAGAGTGCATTGCGACGGCAAAGGCCTTACTACCGGTATCCTTTGCCTGGCGCCATTTCTGTGGCGTGAAGAGGCCCTGCGTGCGGCCTGCGATCATGGCGCTGTTCCCCGCCTTCGCCGGCGTTAGTGAGGCTCCCGATAGCGGGAGCTCCAGGAAAGGTAAGCACACAAAAGGGATAAAGAAGGCCCTCGGCGGGCTTAGGACGGAGTTTCTCGGGCCAGGGTCTTGGCCCTTGCCTTGGATTTGTTTATCCATTTGTATCCCACAGTTCTCTGCGGCTTTGCAAGGCCTTCTGGGAAGAGCAGCTGCTCCGGTCCGGCTTCTGGGCAAGGTTGTAGAGCTCGGGAGAAAGACCGGCCAGGAGAGCTCCGGGAGCTGGGGCTTCCATGTAGTCATATTGTTGAACCCTTTCTCTCGCAGAGCCTCAGTGATTTCACGTAAAAGGGAAACAGTGGTACTCCACATCTCGAGGAGACTCCTGATGCAAACGCTGGATGTCCTTATTACAGCTTGCTTGCTTCTCTGTTTTACTTAGTTCTGAATTGCTAGTTGGGTTCGTAGTTTTTGGCCGACTGAGAGTTGGGGAACCTGACCCAGTCAGGAAGTGTATGAACTTGAGTGGAATCAGAATCCCAACTTCCTAAAACTTTCTGTTCTGAACAATTGCATTCCAACCCTAATCCCTTTCTCTCCAGGTGGGCATAGCTGCTAGGAATAAACTAATACTTACTTACTGCCAGGTGATGACATTATCTATTTCATTTAAGCCTTGAATGTTCCCAGGAGGTCTGCATTGTTAGAGGTTGTGGCACATAGTAGTAATTTAAAGTAATTAATCCTAAATCATTCACTTCTGGGGCAGAGTCTGTGCCTGGCACCTCTACTGTATCCTCATGGTTCCTACAGTTGTTTTTTGGGGGAAACATTTCTCATAATTGTGAGTAATTTCTTATGTAATTAGTGTAATTTTGGTCACTTTACTGTAACATTCATGTACTCAGTGTTTGTCTGTTCGGTGCAGCATACTTAGCCCCTAGCACAGGCCCAACATAGAGTAGGTGTTCATTAAGTATTTGCTGAACAGACAGACCAATAGTAGGTACTTTAAAAAAAAGTATATGCAAGATGTACATACAAGATGGAGTGTTGTAGATGACACAGGTGAACTACAGAGATAGTGATTTTTGTTGGGCAGTTCAAAGAAGGCTTTAGAGGAGCTGACTTTGGGGATGAGTCTTCAGGACAGTAGGATTTGGACAAATAGGGATAGTGGAAGGGCATCCCAGGGCCTTCAAAGGCAGGCAGGAAAGAAAGCATGAGACCTGTGCAAAGAATGGCAGATTGTTCAGTTTGGAAATTGAGATTTGTAAAGAGGAGCCTTGGGAAATATGGTTGGAACTGGTGATAAGGAATGATACTGACTTGAATAACAGGCCAAGGATTAATCCTTTTGTTTTGGGAGCATGAAATGCCAGGTGTACAGGGGAGTGTTGCTCTTGTCATTTATCTTAACTAGTGTTTATTGGATGTTTTCTGGGTACTCAGCAGCCAGGGTAATGTTTGTAAAAGAGCTTTTTGTAAAGTACTGTATTTTTTGGAGTTCCTATTGTGGCTCAGTTGTAAAAGCCTGACTAATATGCATCAGGACATGGGTTCGATCCCAGGCCTCGCTCAGTGGGTTAAGAATCCGGTGTTGCTGTGAGCTTTGGTGTAGGTGGCAGGTGTGGCTTAGATCTGGCATGGCTGTGGCATGTCAATCTGGCAGCTACAGCTCCAATTCGACCCTTAGCCTGGGAACTTCCATAATGCTGTGGGTACGGCCCTAAAAAGACACACACACACACACACAAACAAAAAAAAAAAACCACCCCCAAACAAAAAACAAAAACAACTATTTTTAAAAATTAAAAACATTATTGGTCATGATAAAATTATAATTCTTTAATATCACCTAATTGCTAGTCAATATTCAAATTTCCCAAGTTGTTTCAAAAATGGCCTTTTACAGTTGGTTTAAGTCAGTATCCAAAGGAATCCAACACTGCATTTTGTGGCTATATCTCGGAGGTCTCTTTTTAATATAAAACAGTTTCTTCCTCCCATCTTTTTTCCCTTGTGATTTATTTGTTGAGGAAACTGGGTCATTTGTCTTGTAGACATTTCCCACCAAATCCTTGTGGTGTTTTTCCACATGCTTCGCTATTCTAGTATTTTCCTGTAAATTGGTAATTAGATCTAGAGAGTTAATTAGATTCATATATATTTTTTCTTGAAAATACCTCATTGCGGGTACCGTGCACTTACTGTTGAACCACATCAGGAGAATGTGCTGTTTTGTTTTCCTCTTTTAGTGGTAAGATTGATCAGTGGGTTCCTGGAGGGCCTGACTCGTCCATTATGAAGCTGCACATCAGTCTTTCACCTAATAATTTTTGCAGCCATTGATGAATATTGCTTAGATCCACTATTTCTTTGAGGTTATAAAATGGTTATTTTCTATTTTTAGCATTCCTCCTGTAGATGATCATTAGTGTCAATTATTCTATAAAGAACTTCTTCTCAACACTGCATTTTGTGGCTATATCTTGGAGGTTGGGATACCTTGAAATACAGTTGAGGCAGGAAAGGCCAGATGAATGCTTGATTTGTTCCCTTTGTCAGTTTTCAGAATGAGTTGGGGTCCTGGCAACTTTTAGAGGTGACCAATGAGGTGTTTTCCCCCCTCTTTAAATTATGAACTTGTGAATTTTTGGCATATTTATATTTCTTTTTTTTTTTTTTGTCTTTTGTTGTTGTTGTTGTTGCTATTTCTTGGGCCGCTCCTGCGGCATATGGAGGTTCCCAGGCTAGGGGTCGAATCGGAGCTGTAGCCACCGGCCTACGCCAGAGCCACAGCAACGCGGGATCCGAGCCGCGTCTGCAACCTACACCACAGCTCACGGCAACGCCGGATCGTTAACCCACTGAGCAAGGGCAGGGACCGAACCTGCAACCTCATGGTTCCTAGTCGGATTCGTTAACCACTGCACCACGACGGGAACTCCGCATATTTATATTTCAATCCATTGCGAATATTATTTTTCTAGTGCTCAAATTGTCCCATCTTTGGCTAATGAGGGCCTGATCAAGTTGGGCCTTTGTCTTTTTGACATAACCCAGCTGTCTTTAATTGATTCCTTGCTTTCTGCCTTAAAAGCTGCGCAGAGCTTATAGTGCTTATGTATTTTGTTATGGCCTGGAATTGACCATTTCTCAAAGGAACCCTGGTTTCTTTTAGTGGCAAATTGGTGAGGTTATGTTAAAACCACAGATTGGGTGTTAGGAGTACTCATTGCACTGAATTGTTAATACCTCTAAACATTTTCGGTGACCAGAACCAGGAAGAGAAAAATACATCATGAATTCGTATTGCTCTTTCCAGTCCACATTTAAGGTTGATTGATTGATTGATTTGGCAGCACCTGCAGCAAATGGAAATTCCTTGGGCCAGGGGTTGACTCCTAGCCCCAGCTGCAACCTGTGAGGCGGTGCTGGGCCCTTGAACCCACAGTGCTGGGCTGGGGATCAAACCTGCACCCCTGGCAACCCGAGCCATAGCAGTTGGGTTCTTGACCTACTGTGCCACAGCAGGAGCGCCAAGACTGTGAGATTTTTAAAATTGATTTCTTTGATTTACTGTTTGTGTTTCTTTCCTCATATGCTGAAAATCTTAATTCTTTGTGTCGCTTGTCCAATTATTTATATGCTAAAAATGACAATAGTAATATGACTAGTACTAAATAGTTCAATATTTCTTTATACTTCTACTTTGTCCCTGGCTATATATCCCGCAGCCCATGTGCTATCAAATTACTGTGTTATAAATTCACTTGAAATAAATTTTTTGTGTGGTTTCCTTACCAGTTGGATGTATAATTAGGCATATTTGTTTTCAAATTTTAGGGATTGTGTTTTTCTTCATTTTGATTTGATCCTGTTTTATTATGTGGAACATTTACATGCTTCTGAAGTTGAAGTTGAAAATATGTGTAAACCAGGTATATTCAGAGGAAAAACTTCATCTCTGTTCTCTAATCCTTCCCTACGGGTTAGAATTTTTATTAGTCAGTGATATCCTTCCATTTTTTTCCTCCTTAATATGAACAAGTACAACTGCTTTTTTTTTTTTTTTTTTGTCTTTTTAGTACCGCACCCACTGCACATGGAGGTTCCCAGCCTAGGGGTCAAATTGGAGCCGTAGCTACTGGCTTACGCCACAGCCACATCAACTTCAGGTCCGAGCCATGTCTGCGACTTCACCACAGCTCACAGCAACACCAGATCCTTAACCCACTGATTGAGGCCAGGCATCTTGCGTCCTCATGGATTCATTTCTGCTGAGCCAGGATGGGAACTCTGCTCCTTTCTGTTTCTTAAATGTGTGGTATTTGCATTCAAATCCCAGGGATCACTCTGCAGTGGTGCAACCTATGAGGCAATGCTGGATCCTTTAACCCACTGCCAATATAGAATGGAGCATAGAAGTCTTCCTCACTTGTTGTGACTGGTACACAGAGCTCCATCATGTGGATGCCACATACCTTATTCTGCCAGTTCCCATTAAGGACATTTGGACTGTTTTTGGTCTTTTATTGTGAAAAATAGAAGCACTATACTTTTGATCTTATTTTAAAAAATATTTTTTAAAAATATTGTAAAAATATTTTTTAAAAATATTGTAAAAATACAAGATGGTGTTAGTAATGGTGGGTGCAGAGTTTCAATTAAAATGAAAAGTTAAGGAGTTCCTATTGTGGCTCAGTGGGTTGAGAACCTGACTAGTATCCATGAGGATATGGCTTCCATACCTGGCCTCGGCTCAGTGGGTTAAAGGATCCGGCATTGCTGAGAGTTGCAGTGTAGGTTGTAGACAAGGCTTTCAAGTGAAATTTTTTCACTTGAAATAAATTTTTTGTGTGGTTTCCTTACCAATTGGAAACCTATACTTAGGCATAGATTAACCTATACTTAGGCATATTTGTTTTCAAATTTTAGGGATTGTGTTTTTCTTCATTTTGATTTGATCCTGTTTTATTATGTGGAACATTTGCTGTGGCTGTGGTGTAGGCCAGTGGCTGCACCTCTGGTTGAACCCCTAGCCTGGAAACTTCTATATGCCGCAGGTGTGGCTCTTAAACTCCTGGGTAGGAAAGGTGAGCAATACTAAGGCAAGTGAAAGTGGCTCTGTTCTCCACTTGGTAGGTACTGTTCACAGGCTAGGACTTAAGTAGGCCTCACACTCAGCAAAGGGTTTTGAGGAGGCTAAATTTAGCAACATTGATTCTCTCAACAAACAGGTAAGGTAGGCTTCTCTTGTGTTAGGAGCAGCCCAGAGTCTCTGGTGTATGATCCCTCCCACTCTCGGGCTTTTATCCCCTATGCCATCAGACTTATTTAGGATTGTCTGCTCTAGAACATTGTTGCTTGGGAATCAAGTATTTGGCAGAATTGGGATGGAAGATAAGAAGCAGGTGTAGTGTTCATGTTTGAGGAAGAAACTAAGCACATCCCCCCCCCCCCCGCAAACCTGTTCTTCCTCTGTCCACATATCAGAAAATGTCACCTTCATTCTCCAAAGCCCAAACGTATGCATACCTGAACTTCCTGTTTCCCTCAGTTCTTACCAGTCCTTCCAAACTTTTTTTTTTTTTTTTGCTTTTTAGGGCTGTACCTGCAGAATATGGAAGTTCCCAGGGTAAAGGTCTAATCGCAGCTATAGCTGCTGGCCTACAGCATAGCAACACCGGATCCGAGCAATGTCTGTGACCTACACCACAGTTCTTGGCAACACCGGATCTTTAACCCACTGAGCCGAGGCCAGGGACGGAACCCACGTCCTCATGGATACTCGTCAGGTCTTAACCCGCTGAGCCACAACGGGAACTCCCCTCCAAATTACTCTTAAATTCATTAGTTTTCCTCTCTTCTCACTGCCACTGCAAAATTTTTGTCACTGTCATCCCCTGGATTATTAGAATGGCCTCCTAATAGTCTCCCCATTGTTAGTCCTACTTTCATTCCCTGAACCACTCTCCACACTGTAGCCAGAATTTTAAAATTACTTATTTAAAAGTGCTATGTGCCATTCACTGATATAAATACTCTTGTGTTGTACTGCCTGAGGCATTCAGAATTCTTGCTAGGGATCAAACCCAAGGCACAGAAGTGATGACACTGGATTTTTTTTTTTTTTTTTTTTTTTGCTTTTTAAGGCCACATCCACAGCATATGGAGGTTCCCAGGCTAGGGGTCAAATCGGAGTTATAGCTGCTGACTTATGCCACAGCCACAGCAATGCCAGATCTGAGCTACATCTGTGACCTACACCACAGCTCACTGCAACACCAGATCCCTAACCCCTTGAGCGAGGCCAGGGATTGAACCTGCAACTTCATGGTTTCTAGTTGGATTCCTTTCCACTGTGCCACAACGGGAACTCCAACACTGGAGCCTTAACTCATTGAGCCACCATGAAATTCCCTCTAAATGCTTTAAAAATATGTATTAACTCATTGAATCCTCATGAAAACCCTGTGAAGTCTATACTATGATTTGCATTTTTAAGGAGGAGGAAACAGACACAGAGCTGGGATTTAGGTTCAGGCAGTCTAGCTCCAAAATGGATGCTCTTAAACACTATTCTTTGCTGCTGATCTTTAAACACTGGGCCTGATTTTGTCACCCCTGCTTAGAAGTCGCAGGTATTTTCCCATTGCTCTTAGGGTAAACACAAACCAATATTTTTTTTTAACCTAAGCCTCTTCAGCTTCATTTGGCTCCTGCTCCCCTATTTCCCAGTGGTCCAGCTGTAGCAGCTTCCTGCTGTTTCCCAGAGTCATGCTTTTTTTCTTTTTTGCTTTTTAGGGCCGAACCTGTGGCCACAGCCACAGCAATGCCGGATCCAAGCCACATCTGTCTCTTACACCACAGATCACGGCAACACAGGATCCTTAACTCACCTCCTCATGGATACTAATTGGGTTCATGACCAGCTAAGCCTCAATGGGAACTCACTGAGAGTCGTGCTTTCTCACTTCAGGCTTTCATACAAACACTTCCCCTGCCCAGATGCTTCCTAGGAGCATATCTGCGTGCCTTTTCCTCATCCTTTAGGTCTTATTGAGCTCTTCTCCCAGGCAGCTTTCTCTGAGCCATACATTGTTTGAATTAGGGAACCTCCTTACGTGCTCTCATTGTACCTTGTATATTTTCTCTGTCTGGGCATTCGTCTCATCACATATATGTGACTGCTTGTGTGTCAGCTCCCTGAAGCCTCTGTTGGATTTCTCCTGCTCGCTGTGTATTCCCAGCACCTAGAACAATGCCTGACTCTCTGAAAAAGTGGTGAATGAAAGAGGAGACTCGGAGAGATTAAGTGTTTCGTTCAGAGTTGCACAGCTAATAAACAGTAAATAATTGGACTTGTGTTTGAGCACAGGTCCTTCTGACACCAGAAGGTGTGTTTAAAGCACACTGTGATATTGGAATGTTGGGATTTGGTTGTTTAAAGTTTGTCTTTGGGACCCCTGGGTGTCCTCAAATTGTAGGTTAACTCTGTGGAAGGACTGACTTTGCTTAGGTTCTCTGTAATCACCATCATGAACACACTTCTTTGTTGTGTTTGCTGGTGCTTTTTTTGTAGGAATGCTTGTGCTCTCAGAGTCTTTGTCAGAATCAAGGGTTTCCATCAAAATGAAGGGCGTGGCTCATTCTTTTTAAAGGAATAACCTTCTTCCCTAATGTATGTACACATATATAAGTTTATATAGTCAGCCTTAGAAATGTCTTTTGAATTATCCCTGGTGCTCATCCCTGAGTTCAGGTAAACTAATGATCAGTGCTCTTTTGTTATACAGGTTTTCCCCACTATCTGAAGGTAGTGTTCCAGTGAAACCTTTCATAAGCTAAAATGGCATAAAGCAGAGAAACATTTAGGACATGGCTTGCTAAGGGATGCGCTGAGTCTATCAGGAATAAGCATGGGTACTCAGAGTTCAAAGCCACGGTGACTCGACACTGAGATGCTTAGTGTAGTTCCTCGGGGAGGAGTTGTGCGATGCCATTGTCGCTGCTTAAGGCCTTTCTGAGGGCTCGTTGCAAAACGACGAAGGCTAGTCTTGCTTGTCACTTTTTTGGATTTCTTTTGGTTAATGAAAATAGGTACTAATATAGGTCTTTGATAAGAGCAAATTGGTGTAAAGTGAACTTTGGAAAACGAGGGTATACCTGTAATACGATGGGGAATGGGTGTAGAGCAAGAATATTTTCTCACTGTGATTAAAAGATTGCTTTTAAAATTTAAATATTCTATCCTCTATCTGTAGTGGAATTGAATTAAAGCATTTTCACTAGCTATGGAGAAAGAGAATATATATAAAAACCTTACATAATCATAAAAAGCATTTCAGCTTGAAGTGTTCAGTGATGATTCATTGTATTACTTTCTGCAAAATCACAGATGATATGGTCCTTGCAGATATCTGCCTGGTTTTATTAGGCAATGGTTCTAAAGTGGCTTTTCTGCCTGCTATTTCCACCCTTCTTCCTTTCTTAGATATGTGTATAGCAAGATGCTAATTTCCAGGGGCGTTTCACTCTGTGACTTTACTAACCCGCAGGGACCAAACTCGTCTGTCTTAAAGCCCAGGCAGGCGGGCTCCTGTTAGTCTTCTCTGTAGCATGTTATATCCTGCTTGGCGTTAACACAGTTATATCTAAATACCTATTTGGCATTTGGAGATTGTCGGAGGGTGTTAGTAAATGACAGAAAAGGACTTTACATTCTGATTAATAAAGCATCTTTTTTGATCTCAGATAATGTTCCAGGATTCTGTGTAATTAAAACTTAACACAAATGCATTATGTGAACACTTAATATTATGATTAAATATCAGTACCATGTGAGCAGGGACTTGTTCACCATTGTGCCCCCAAAGCCTGGAACTGAGCTTGAACACATAGGTATTCTGTTCTTTACTGATTAAATCTGCATTCACAATGAAGACTGGAAGAATTCTAAGGTTGTACTTTATCCCTAGCTAATGGGATGCTTTTAACAATTTCACATTCTTTCAGTTCAGTAAATTAGATGCAGAGATATGGTTTGGATGCTCATTCATTTTATTTATTCAGTAGCTATTTATTGACTCCAGTTACTTTGTATCAAGGCACTGTGTTGGGTGTTGGGAGCTGGGAATACAGGAGTGACTACTCATGGCTCCTATCCGCATGTTGCTTTTGGTTTGAGAGGAAGGGAGTGGGGAAGACTGGAGGCAAGCTGTAAACTTGGAGGCAAGAGTTGTAAACCAGTTAGTATATTTGGCGGCAGAATATTTGGGTTTTGTCTTTTCCTTCTTGTCTGTGGCCACTCTCAGTAGTGTCATAGTAATCATTACTTGTCTGGTCCCTGTAAGAACTTGAGTTGTTAACTTTTGGCTTAAAATATAGTGGGAAAACTTGACATGCACATAATGAGGTTACAGTATGAAAATTGCCATTATATGGAGTTCCATCATGACTCAGTGGTTAATGAATCCGACTAGGGACCATGAGGTGGCGGGTTTGACCCCTGGTCTTGCTCAGTGGGTTAAGGATCTGGCATTGCCATGAGCTGTGGTATAGGTTGCAGACGGGCTTGGATCCTGCATTGCTGTGGCTGTGGTGTAGGCCAAGTAGCTGTAGCTCTGATTGGACCCCTAGCCTGGGAACCTCCATATGCCGCGGGTGTGGTCCTAGAAAAGACAAAAAGACACACAAAAAAATTGCCATTATAACCTGTATCAATTGCCAGGAGACTTAGGAAGAGCAACTCCTTAGTTGTTTTGAGGGTTTTTTTGGGGGGTGTTTTTTTTTTTTTTGGTCTTTTTAGGGCCACACCCATGGCCTATGGAGGTTCCCAGTCTAGAGATCCAATCAGAGCTACAGCTGCCTGTCTACACCACAGCAACTTGGGATCTGAGTTGCGTCTTCAACCTACACCACAGCTCATGGCAACGGCAGCTCCTTAGCTGTGGAGGTGAAGAGCAGCACCATGGCCTGGTTAGTGAGGACAGGGTGGGGGATCGCAGATCCGGGGGTTCAGAGGTGTACCATGACTTCTAGGCCATGTGACCTAACTTCTCTGGACCTCTAACTGGATCTGTGACTGAGGGAGATATCCAGGTTGTGCTCAGAGAGCCTTCTCAGACCCACTTCCTCCCTGTGAAGCCCCAGCAAGAACACCCTGCCTTTTCTGTTCTCATGTTGGACTTTCCTGAAAAATTTTATTTGAACAGTAAGTTCCTTGGTTAAAGTTTGAAAATCTCTGGACTAGATGATCTCCCAGATTTTTCTAGGCCTAAGAGCTAATGATTATTACTTTTAATATTCCACACATGTTCATTGGTAATATGCCAAAGCGGGGGCAGGGGGCAGGAGCAACTTCCCATCGGGCAAAAGTACCTTTTTCCTTAGCCTGGGACTCTCCATGTGCCGCAGGTGCTGCCCTAAAAAGACAAAAAGAAAGAAAAAGGAAGGGGCAGAGTTCACTGGTGGTGAAGCAAGTTAAGGATCCAGTGTTGTCACTGCTGTGGCATGGGTTTGATCCTTGGCCTGGGAACAGCCACATGCCACAGGCGCAGCAAAAAAAGAACTAGGAAAGGGGAGGGATAATTTTGGGATTAACAGATACACACTACTATATATAATAAATAGGAGTTCCTGTTGTGACTCAGCAGTTAATGAACCCAACTAGCATCCATGAGGACATGGGTTCGATCCCTGGCCTTGCTACTGGGTTAAGGATCCAGTGTTGCCATGAGCTGTGGTGTAGTTTGCAGACAGTGGCTTGCATCCCTGTGTTGCTGTGACTGTGGCATAGGCTGGCGGCTTCAGCTCTGATTAGACCCCTAGCCTGGGAATCCCCATATGCCTTGGGTGTGGCCCTGAAAAGACAACAATGAAAAAGATGTAAAATGTTTAACCTCTTGCTTGGCCTACAGTAGGCACTCGATAAGTTAGATCTCCTCTCTTCTTTCCCTTTTTCGTGCTTTATATTGTACTTTTCTCTTTAGGAATTTCCTTCTTTCTCCCATCTCCTTTTTTTCCACACATATTAAACTCCTACTGGAGTGTATGCCAGGCATTGCTCTCAGTGCTGGTGATGCAGCAGTGACTAAAAGAAGGAACCATATCATGGAACATACATTCCAGTATCTCTTCCTGATATGCAGTTACCATCAGGGACTAGAATACAGAATATATACAGAACTCTTACAGTTCAATGATGAAAAGACCACCCATTTAAAAAAATGGGCAAAGAGTTTGAATTACTATTTGTGTTTAAATATGAAGGGATGATAAACACATGAAAAGATTCGCAGCATCATTAGTCACTAGGGAAGTGGAAATCAAAACCGTAATGCAAGAGTTCCTTGGTGGTCTAGTGGTTAAGGAGCCAGTGTTGTCATTGCTGTGGCTTGGGTCGGTGCTGTGGCATGTGTTTGATCATTGGTCCAGGAACTTCTGCATGCTGCTGGCAGACCAAAACAGAAATAAAAAACAACCACAATGAGGAAATACATCACACCCCAGTAGGATGACTATAATCTAAGAGATAGTAAGAAGCTGTCAAGGATGTGGAGAAATTAGAGTCTGCATTCCTTGTTAATGGGAGTGTGAAATAGTGCAGTCAGTTTGGAAAATAGTTGGGCAGTTCCTCAAAATGCTTAACGTGAGTTACCATATGACCCAGCAATTCTTCTAGATACCTACCCAAGAAAACCAAAAATATATTGTGCAAATAAAACTTGTGCATGTGTTCATAGTGATATTACTTTTAACAGTCAAAAAGTGGAAGCAATGGATAATGGATAAAATGTGGCATACCTATAAAATGGAATATTATTCAGCACTAAAGAGGAATAAAGTACTGATACATGCTATAGCATGGATGAACCTTGAAAACATTATGTAAAGTGAAAGAACACAGTTACAAAAGACCACCGTATATTGTAAGATCTTGTTTATGTTAAATGTCCAGAATATGCAAATCTCTAGAGATAGAAAGTAGATTAGTGATTGTGATTGCCGTGGGGTGGGTGGGCAGGGAGTGGGTGATGGAGAGTGACTGCTAATAAGTGTGGGTTTCATTTTGAGATGATGAAAATGCTCTAAAATTATAGTGATAGCTGCACAATTCTAAATATGCTAAAACCCATTGAATTGTACACCATAAATGGGTGAACCTTGTATATAATTTTATATCCCAGTATAACTTTAAAAAATGTAGTTAACTTCTCTCTCTAATTTCAGCCTTTTCCTGGGTTCTTTCTCCTGAGTATGTGAATACACTCTGGCCTCCCATCCTAAAACAAAGCAGGACAAAATACGCCCCTCCCTGGGCCCCCTTGCTATCACCATTCATGCTTTTTTTTTCTTTCTTTCCTTCATAGCTAAAAACCCCTAAAAGTTAGAATATGAGTAATTCAGAAATAGAAGAATTAAATATTAATGGATAAGCAGAAATAAGAAAAATTTTGGACATTTAGCCTCACTGCCCAGAGATAATCATTTTTCATATCTTATAGAATTTTATTTAATTTCAGTATTATTTAGAAAAGTTGACACCTTGTGTTTTTGTTTTCACAGAGGAGGGCCATCATAAGGAAAGACTTAGGTTCAGTTATTACACTAAGGCAGCACTTTGGAATATTCTTTAAAGAAGAAATATCTTAATCTTCTTTAGTAGTATTAAGTATAGTGGGCTTTTATGCATGATTTGATTTTTTAACTTTTTGGAATTGGGGTCATTAAAACCTAATGCTTTGGGTGCTTCCATGCTCATTAGAATGTGGACGGCATTCATATGGCCTTGTTGCACTTTAGGCCACACTCGTTACATGGCTTTTGCTTAAGCTGCAGCCTCATATCACAAGAGGATTTCAGTCTTAAATATCTTAGACTGTGTTAAAGCCCCATGCCCTGTGAAATGAACAATTTCATGGATTCCCTTCAGCTTCTCTGGACTGTTCAAGATGGTCTGGCAGACATTGGTTGTGCATTGGGATGTCAGCTGGTAAGATGGATTTCCTCCTTCAGAAATCAGATTGAGCTAATTTCATTGATCTTTTCTTCCTTTTGCATGTACAGAACTAGACTGGCTGAGCAACCCAAGCTTTTGTGTTGGAACCATAACATCTCTGAGCCGACAAACTGAAGAGGCCACACCACTTATTTCTCAAGGGACAGCACTAACAAGGTAGCTGTTTTTTTTTTGTTTTGTTTTGTTTTGTTTTGTTTTTCCAGGGGCTGTACCTGAGGCATATGGAGGTCCCCAGGCTAATGGGCTAATGGTCGAATTGGAGCTGCAGCTACACCACAGCCACAGCAACACAGGATCTGAGCTGAGCTGTGTCTTTTACCTAACAGAAGCACACGGCAATGCTGGATCCTTAACCCAGTGAGCAGGACCAGGGATTGAACCCAAATCCTCATGGATACTAGTTGGGTTCATTACCGCTGAGCCACAACGGGAACTCTAACAAGATAGTTTTTTGATAGATGGGTTTTTAGTCTCTGTCAGTGTACCATCTATATATAGCTTAGCTTGAATGATGCTCTGTAGAAAACCCTGTGATAAGAGTTAAGTAAAACTCTTCCCTTTACCTCATCTAATGAGGTGATCTTTGACTGTTTTCCCTTACTTCACTCTTATGGATTATCCCCCTTTTCCCCTTTGCATTGCAGTGGCAAGTACATGACACAGTTACTGCCTATAATTAGGCCACAAGGGAAATGGCATCACTGTGATCCTTAAGTAACTTTATTAACCTCATTAGTGACCTTTGGAATATTGTAATTCAGATATGTCTTTAGTTGCATAAAGATAGAAATTGCCTACAAAAATAGAAGGAGCTTGTATAATAACAGAATAACAATAAAATCTCATGAAAACTTTGGGGAAAGCAAAATGGCACACATCTGTACCCAGCTTTGAAGGGATTTTGTTATAGCTCACTGGACTAAGAAATGAACTCTCTCACAAGTGGAGACCCAGTGATCTTACTAATTTGATGAGCCCAGGGAAGCCGTGTACTCTAAAAGCATAAGAGGCCTTTAGAAATTGAGAATAGTTGATGTGTTGGAGGGTGGTGTTTGTAGATATTTCGCTAATGAGGAAGAGCTGGTTGTAACTTTTAAAAACCAGGACCCTGAAATTGGATTGTGATGATCATTGTACAGCTACAGGTGTGATAAATTCATTGAGTAATTAAAAAAAATAATAAATAAAAACCAGAGATAAACCTTTTTTTTTTTTTTTTGCAATAAGGTCATGCTGGCATAATATGTAGGACTGAAAACAAACCTTTTATTGTGTCTTAAAAACTGTGATAAAATAATTGGTAGATTATTTTTCTTTAAAAGTGTGTAGATATGAAAGTGTAGGTTTAGAAGCTATTACGATTAGAATTTCTTCACCTGATGTTATTTTAGGTCCAACTCCTAAGTCTTGAAGGTGAGCTCTAATCCAGAAAGGTGCTGTATAATATATGGTCAAATAGTATGTCTGTGTGGACATTTATAGGATTTCCTTTTACTTATTTGTTAATTTGCATACTTATTTACACATATTCCCTAATTCTCTTTTGAAAATAATTCTAGCATTGATTTTCCTAAACAGGAGTCCTTTGAAATCAGAGCATTCAGATGAAAGTGACACTAACAGAAAGCCCACACAAACAAGCAGAAAGAAGAAGAAAGAGAAAAAAAAGAAAAGGAAGCATCAGCACCACAAGAAAACCAAGAGAAAACGTGGGCAGTCAAGCAGCAGTGGATCCGAGTCAGATACTGATTCTGAAAAGGACAAACCTTCCAGAAGCATCAGAGATGGAAACAAGGAATCAGAGAAACCAAAGTAGGTTTTCTCTTCTCAAAAACCTGTGATTTTTCATATCTTGAATTATTTCTCCCTTGATTTTTGGTGATAAATTAGATATTTGAGTGAATATTTAGCCGCTCAATCAAAATAGAGTCAATAAATACCTTAGTAAAGCTGGGAAAAAGCAGAAAGAGCCCTACCATTAGGTCAACCTAAGAAAAGAAAACTTTCATTTTAAAAAAAGAGTAAGGCCATGATTTTATTTGAGAAATATTGCTGAGGCACAGTAACAATTGTGTCAAAATCTGGTTCCGGCAAAAAGTATACAGGATTTTTGGAAGATAGAGAATGTGCCATTTGCTGGGCATATGGGCTAGTTCACTACTTAGTTTTACATGCATTTATTTATTTTTTATTTTAAAAATTTTATTTTTTAAGGTTTTAACACATTTATTTCGATGTTTTAAAATTTTTAAAACATTAAAAAAAATTTTTATTTATTTCTTTTGGCCATGCCAGTGGCATGTGGAAGTTCCCAGGCTAGGTATCGAACAGCAGAGACAATGCTAGATCCTTAACCCGCTGTGCCACAAGGCAGCTCCTTACATGCCTTCATAAAGAATGAGAAAAATGTCTTTCTCTTTCTTGACATGTCTTCCTTTCAGTCACTCACATTAAAACCCCTGTTGTATTGGGAGTTCCTATTGTGATTCAGCGGTAATGAACCCAGCCTAGTGTCTGTGAGGACGAAGCTTTGATTCCTGGTCTCACTAAGTGGTTGAGGATCTGGCGTTGCTGTGAGCTGTAGTGTAGGTTGCAGATGTGGCTCGTATCCCAAGTAGATGTGGCTGTTGTGTAGGCCGGCAGCAACAGCTCCTATTTGACCCCTAGCCTGCGAACTTCCGTATACCTCAGGCACTGACCTAAAAAGACAACCCCCCCCCCCCGCCCCGTGTTTGCTCCTGCATGTGCTTGCCTGCGTGCTCTCTCTCTCTCTCTGGTTAAGGTTGATGTAGCACTTAAAATAATCATTGCTTTTGTCCTTATTTCACAGCTGTTTAGAATCACTGTGTTGGAGGTACAGAATGGCTCATGACCCCCGACTTCCTTTCCTTGGGGGTTTTCTTTCTCCCCGTGTTTCACTTGTCTGCCCTGGGCATAGCGTTCACAGCGTTCTGTAGATCTGGTCAGTGCAGGTGCTGAGTGACAGCTTTTCCTCTCTGCTAAGTCTGACCTCCTCCTGCGTAGGAGGCACTGTCCCATGTGTGTGACTCGTGGTATGTGGTGAAACTGCTTGAATCATTCCTCAGTTAACTTTTTTCTTTTCTTCGTTCGTGTGGTCTAGAAGAGAGGAAATTTAAGTACCCGTTCGAGGCATACTTTAATAAATTTAGTGCTGTTAAGATTTTTATGACCCTTCAGGGCTTATTTGCTTTAGTTAGGTGCTTATGAGTCCCACTGATGCTGGAGTTTCCATCAGAGGCAGACAACGTGGTCTGCTGGGATCCCTTTGTTATCAGATCAGCATTGGAGAACCACAGGCCTCTGTGGCTCAGAGGATCCAGATTTATTTAGCTCTGTCTACGTCTCAGGTGCTGTGCCTGTAACCCTAGAGGAAGGAAAAATAAAGGAGTCTAGCAGAAAGATTCTGAATTTGACTGAATTTCTGTGGCAGAGCCACTCCTCCCTTCTTACCTTTGTATGCTCTTCCCCACCGGAGGTTAGCGTAGGACCTGATGTGTAATAAACTCTCAGTACATTTTTGTTCTGTGAATGAATGGATGAGTAGATCATTGATTCTTATTAGTATGTCTTCAAAGCAAATACATAATCGTTGTGTGTTGTGAAGACTCATCTTTAACTATTTGTCTTTTTTTTTTTTTTTTTTGCTGAGGAAAATGAGTTTTACAGGATTTCCTAAAACTGTACTAGAACTACCATAAGAACTTGAAAGATAGTAATTTTCAGCCTGTGCTTAACCACATCAGAAGTGATCTTTACAGTCTCTCGATGGTTTTATAATCTAGGTAGCACTTTTTTTTTTTTTTTTTTTTTTTTTAAGGGCTGCACCCGAGGCATGTGGAGGTTCCCAGGCTAGGGGTCAAATTGGAGCTACAGCTGCCGGCCGACACCACAGCCACAGCAACATCAGATCTGAGCCACATCTTCAACCTACACCACAGCTCACAGCAACGCTGGATCCTTAACCCACTGAATGGGGCCAGAGATCAGACCCAAGTCCTCATGGATACTAGTCCATTTCCTTACCACTGAGCCATGACGGGAACTCTGATCCAAATGCACTTTTAAGTTTGTTGATGTTTTGTAGAGTATCCCCATTAAGATTAGGGTGGGTTGTTCTTGTCTTCGTCTTTTACTTTCTTACTGTTCTCTTCTGTAGCCTTTTCCTGGGAAGGTGACCTGGAAGAGTTGTTTGTTTCTGCACAGACAAGGACTAAGACATTAGTGAGTTGTGTCTTCTGTGATATCAGGAAAGCGGTGTCGGGTGTGTGGCCAGCAGGGTGGAGGGGGTTGTGTACCATATGGGGCTCTTATTCAGGGTCATCGGGGGGACAGCTTCCCCAGAGACCATAGCTTCTTGTGACCTTCATTTCCTAGGATGAGCTCTTCACTTTCAGGGTGCAGGTCCTTCCCTGTGCAGCCCGGACCACATCCCGCTTCCCGACTGCAGTACCCAGTAGGCGAGGGATGAGGGCCTCTTACTCCCCAGCGGTGGTCTGCAGCAGGCCCTTCCTCCCCCCTTCCCCTAGCTGGCTTTCCTTTTCTTTCTGGAATGTGTCCATCCCTTTCTCTCCCTTTGCTGCCCCTTTTGATTTTTGTCATCAGAAAACCCTGCACAGTTGTTTCGAAGGGAATATGTTAAAATCACCATGTATTTTTTTTTTTGTCTTTTTGTTGTTGTTGTTGTTGTTGCTATTTCTTGGGCCGCTCCCGCGGCATATGGAGGTTCCCAGGCTAGGGGTTGAATCGGAGCTGTAGCCACCGGCCTACGCCAGAGCCACAGCAACTCGGGATCCGAGCCGCGTCTGCAACCTACATACACCACAGCTCACGGCAACGCCGGATCGTTAACCCACTGAGCAAAGGGCAGGGACCGAACCTGCAACCTCATGGTTCCTAGTCGGATTCGTTAACCACTGCGCCACGACGGGAACTCCAGAATCACCATGTATTTTAACCCGAGATGCTTCTTCGTTCAACAGATATTTATTGAGTAGCTACTATGCGTCCCTGAAATACCATTCCTTGTGTCCCCAGCCAAGAGTGATTTAGAAGTCTTTTGAATCTATTTCTATCTGGGTAGTAGAGCCAAAAACAAAGATGGAACAACAGTTAATGACTGTTTTGACTACTTGAGCAGCTTCTTGTGTTAGCAGCATTACAAACTAATTTAGAGGAAGAAAGATATTAGATGCCAGATCCCTCCCTTTCATTTGACTCCTAGGGAACTGGTTCCATTTGTATCCGAGCTGAAAGTCTTTCAACTCATAAATTGGTTCAAAGGGATAAATAAGGGTCTTGCTCTTACAGCGACTCTCTGCCGTTTATGTAGAGGTTCATCCATATCAACAGAACACCCTACACAGAGCCTGGACTGTAAGCGTGAGACTTAGACCCATGCCTAAGTAGCCTCCACGACTGAACCATACAGAACTGTGGCTTCCTTGTTAAGTTGAATTGGAATAAATTATCTGAGCACTTTCAAATGAGTTAGATAAAGTAAGGGCAGCCTTATCTTTCTTCCTCCTTCCCTCCCTTTCCTTTCTTTCTTAGAAGAGAACTTGTTTATCAATATATTTGAAGATCAAGTTATAATCATTTAAATGAATTATTAAAAAAGAGAGGAGTTCTTGTCATGGCGCAGTGGAAACGAATCCAACTGGGAACCATGAGGTTGCGGCTTCGATCCCTGGCCTCGCTCAGTGGGTTAAGGATCCAGCATTGCCGTGAGCTGTGGTGTAGGTCACAGATGAGGCTTGAATCCTGCATTGCTATGGCTCTGGCAAAGGCCGACAGCTATAGCTCTGATTAGACCCCTAGCCTGGGAATCTCCATATGCCATGGGTGCGGCCCTAAAAAGACAAAAGGCAAAAAACCCACAAAAAACAAAACAAAAGGCACCTATATCCTCTATGTTAATTCTTCCAGAGTAGGTGTCCTCTTGCCATCTCTGTGTCACGTTCACATCTTATGTACTTAGGTGTGCTTGATGCCGAATGGAGTTTGAAATATTTAACCTTCATGTTTCTGAAATGTGAAATATGTGACTGGGAGATTTTTAAATCTAAAATATTTCTCCCTTTTTCTTTCTCACCTTCCTTTGTCTCACAGTCAAGAAAATAATGCTGCTGCTGATAATGGACGTCGCTTTGTTTGGCTTGAGGACATTCAGCCTCTGACAGGAGAAACCTTCAGGACAGACAAGAAACCAGACCCTGCAAACTGGGAGTATAAGTCTCTTTACCGAGGAGATATAGCAAGGTACCCATCCTCGTGACTTTCCTGGTTTTCACTGGGGGGAGGTGGCTTCCTTCTCCTCTGAGCTGTCAGTGTTGTCTCTGTCTGTTTGCCAGCTGCACCCCCTATGGGTGCTCTTGGGTTTTATCCATTCTTAAGTTGTTGAGGCATAAACAGTAGTAGGTGAGTAATCACACATTCTAAAATAAAAGTTTAAACCTGAAGATCAGGTTCCAGGTCAGATTAATCTTATTAAGCCCCAGTGCTTGGCATGATGTAGGTGTTCAGTAGGTATTTGTTCAATGAATGAATCTAAAAATACCTTGAGTTCCCGTTGTGGCTCAGCAGTAACGAACCTGATTAGTATCCATGAGAATGCAGGTTCAATCCCTGGCTCCACTCAGTGGGTTAAGGATCCGGCGTTGCTGTGAGCTGTGGTATAGGTCACAGATGTGACTCGGATCCGGTATTGCTGTGGTTTGTGGTGTAGGCTGGCAGCTGCAGCTCCGATTAGACCCCTAGTCTGGGAACTTCCACATGCTGCAGGTGTGGCCCTAAAAAAAGAAAAAAACAGATAAGAATACCTTGAAATAATTGTGACAAACTCTATAAAGCGTTTGATCTAATCTATACACCATTCTTAAAAATTACAAAAGCCTTTTATTTGTCCATCCCCCACATGCCATTTTTTGAAAATGACATTAAATGGTGATGACTCTTTCAAAATGTTTCTAGCAATACATCACCAGATAATATTAAAGATAGATGATGATATTTGCTTCAGTAATGAGTTTAAAGTTTTCTCCTCTGTCAATCAAAATAATTTGAATCCTCAGTAAACCCTTTAGACACTGAGTATTTTATTGTAAGACATTGTTGGGAACATAATGAGCAGTAATACAATAGTCTCTGTTCCCAAATAGCTTATAGACGAAAACTGAAGGAAGAGAATCATGGACTATATGGCCAAGAGAAGGCCTTTGAAGGTCATTATCATTCTTTATGGGCCAATTACTTTTTTTTTTTTTTCTATTTCTTGGGCCGCTCCCTTGGCATATGGAGGTTCCTAGGCCAGGGGTTGAATCGGAGCTGCAGCCACCGGCCTATGCCAGAGCCACAGCAACGCGGGATCCGAGTCACGTCTGCAACCTACACCACAGCTCATGGCAATGCCATATCCTTAACCCACTGAGCAAGGGCAGGGACCAAACCCGCAACCTCATGGTTCCTAGTTGGATTCGTTAACCACTGCGCCACAACGGGAACTCCCAATTACTTTTTAAAGTAAATTTTAGTTCCCACTGCTTTGGGAAACATATTAATCATGTTTTCACTCATCATGACTTTATCACTCATCACATAAGCAATTCCAACCAAAATTTCCTTTATAATGAGCTTATATCAGTTATTTTTTGTTGCATATTCATATCTCCATACGATCCACTAAATCCTCATGGCAGTGAGTAAATGATTGTCACATTTAAGCATATTTGTACATTTTTGCATTTTTTTTTTTAATTGTCTTTTTCCAGGGCCGCACCCACAGCATATGGAGGCTCCCAGGCTAGGGGTCCAGTCGGAGCTGTAGCTGCTGACCTACACCAGAGCCATAGCAACACCAGATCCGAGCCGCGTCTGCAACCTACACCACAGCTCATGGCAACGCTGGATCCTTGACCCACTGAGCGAGTCCAGGAATCGAACGCACAACCTCATGGTTCCTACTCAGATTTGTTAACCACTGAGCCACGACGGAAACTCCCATTTTTGCATGATTTTAATGCCCCCTAAAGTCTTATGTGGCTTTCCATGCCAGCACAGTATTTGCCCAGATATGGGATACCCAGCCAAGGCTGACTGGGCACACAGTATGTAGCACCATCTGGGGCTCATTCCCTCACTGACATTAGCCTGTCTGCTCCTCAGAGCTGCTTGCGTGGGAGGCGGGCACTCTGATGTAGCCAGCGAGGGAAAGCAGGCTTCAGAGATGAAGTACCTTCTCAGGGTCGTGCACCCAGGAAGCAGGAGAGACGAGATTTAAACCTGCGTTGCTGTGACTTCAAATGTTCTTTCATTGTCTGCAGAGGTCGTGTGGTAGGACATTCTCTAGGTCGGGAAACAGAAAAGTCTGGCCATCCTGCCTTTGCCATTGACTCGTAATGTAATCCTAGGCACACCCTTCGACCCTTCTGAGCCTCCATTTCATCATTTCTGAATTGGGGATTAGAACTCCTCCTGCACCCTGCACTCAAATATCAGAAATATTTGTTACGGAATTAGATATGATATGCAATATAAAGGGTTATTATTTAGTAATAGATAAAAAAGGGAAAACTATTAATGGAGAGTAGCTCTTGAGCCTCCTCTAATGAGTGGCTCAGACCTTACTCAGAAGACTAGTTAGAGACAACTTCATACATCCGCAGAGAGACGACTCCGAAGGGCTTAGGGCGTGGGCGATTTCCTGGTAGTTCACTAACGCTTAAGTGAGGTAGGTCTTGCTGGGAAACAGCTGAACAGCTCGTAGTATGGAAGGTTAGGAAGGTCTTGGTCCCCTGCAGTCTCTGCTGGTCAGAGGGCGGTGGCAAGACGGTGTCAGGCACTGAATCTTCATGCCTTTTTGGAGAGATACTGACAAACCCAGGGCACTGAGAGCAAGGTGAGCAGACGCATGGCTAACACTGTTATGTGAGCCTTAGGTGAGGGCTTGTGGGCATTCGGCCTCTATCAGGGATGTGGTCGCTGTCTCGCAAGCTCTGTCGGACTATCTTTTGGAAGGTGGGTTGGCAGTGCTCTGTGTAACTTGGGAAGGCAGAGCCAGGATTTGGCTCCACATGAAAGCGGCTCGGACAGTGTGAGCGTCCCAGCAGTGACGTGGTGTGTGTTGGAGCATCATGGCGAAAGGGGTTGGGTTCTAAAGTGAGTGTAACAGTACCTTTGGAAAATTCCTTAGGACTAATATACTATCTGTCAGTGAAGTTCAGCTAGTCTTTTCCTCCATTTTTGGAAGAGATTCTTGTTTCTTTGGCTACACACCAGATGAAATAGTTGGCTTATGTTTAGGAGCCAAGTTGTATGAAATAATAATAACAATTTAAACTTTATCTAGCCCTTACTGTATGGCTAAAGACTTTACATATATAAACTTTTTGGATCATCCTAGCAGTTCTGTGACACAGTGACTGTTGTTGTCCCTGTTTTACAGATGAGGAAGCCGAGGCACAGTGTATTTGTTTTTTAAAACTTGATCACAGTCACCCCGTTAGTAAATGGTGAAATTGGAATTTGGACCTAGGTAGGCCAGACACTGAGAAGGCAGGTGTGAATTTGAGTTCATGGAAGGAAAGGCAAATTTATGTTGCCCAGCTCGCTCCGGGGCTCAGAGCTACTAAGTGGATTCAGGACAGAATTGGGAACTTGACTTAAATATACTCTCTTCTGCAATCTTTCCTTTCCCTCTTCTCTCCTCTTCCCTTCCTCCCTCCTTTTCTGAATTTATTTTATTTTATTTTATTTGTCTTTTGCCATTTCTTGGGCCCCTCCCGGGGCATATGGAGGTTCCCCGGCTAGGGGTCCAGTCGGAGCTGAAGCCGCCGGCCTATACCAGAACCACAGCAACTCGGGATCCGAGCCTTGTCTGCAACCTACATCACAGCTCACAGCAACGTTGGATCCTTAACCCACTGAGCAAGGCCAAGGATCGAACCCGCAACCTCATGGTTCCTAGTCTGATTCGTTAACCACTGAGCCATGATGGGAACTCCAGAATTTATTTAAATTAGATACATGCAATATCATTCACTGAACCTCCCAACAAAGTGGGAGGCCCTACCTCTGGAATTATTCAAGTGAAGACTAGCTGATTATTTGATAAGGATTTTATAGGAAAAATGCCTTTGGGGGGGGACTGTTGAATTAAATTACATCCTAGGTCCTGTCCAATTATTAAGATTCTATGATAATGATAAATTGGATACAACTTAAATATCCAGCAATAGGAAAATAGAGTATCTTCCGGTGAACTAGTTTGAAGCCAATAAAAATTGTATTTTCTAAAACTAACAATGTGAGGAAATGCTTAAAAGTAGGGAGGCTTAAAAGCCTCAAGCTATATATCAGCTGTTTTTAAAAAGGATGTGTATATGTAAATAAATATGTATGTATATACACACATTAAAAGTTGACACTGAATAATGTCACTTTCTTTTTTCTCCTTTATCATTTTCATCTAATTTGTTAAAAAAGGATGTTATTAAAATCAGTTCTACAAAATACAATTTTAAAGTCAGAAAACTCAGTAAACATTTTTAAGAGGTTATTTGAGCATCCAAAATACTGTTCATTTTTAGTGAAAATAAAAAAGTAATTAAGGAGAACAAGTCTAGTTTTTAATGTAAAATTTCTTAGGGGATGAAAGGCTTATATAACCTATTTTAACCTATTTTATCACCCCTTTGCTTCAATTGTTTGATTCATAAGTGGAAAGGAGAGAGATTATCTTGAAGTAATCCAGGGGGAACTGGGAGAGAGGATAAAAGAAAAGTTTTGAGAGAAGACGTGTGTGTGTGTGAGGGAAACTATTGCTCCGAAGTGGGAATCTCCACACCCGCGCGGTGAAGGAGCCAGGGGCCGGCAGAGCGCTTCTCAGGGACCTGTTGCCAGCGAGGAAGGAAAGGAGATGATGGGGCCGGACCAGGGGGAGGTGGAGGCAGAGCCTTCTGGGAGTTGACAAGGATGGCAGTGCTTCTCTCTTGCTTTTTTCTCTCCATAGCATTTTATTGTGGCAAAAATTTAAAATGCAGCAGGCATCAAAAGCATTTTACAGTGAGCACTCATTTACCCACACCCTACATTCTAGCATTGTGTTTCGGTACTTGCCTTATCACATATCTCTCCATTCATCTATCTATCAACCCATCCTATTCTTTTTTTTCTTTTTTTTTTAAGGGCCACACCTGTGGCATATGGACATTCCCAGGCTAGGGATCGAATCAGAGCTACAGCTGCCGGTCTACACCACAGCCACAGTAACGTGGGATCCAAGCCACATTTGCGACCTGCACCACAGCTCATGGCAACGCTGGATCCCCGACCCACTGAGGCCAGAGATTGAACCCACATCCTCAAGGATCCTGGTCGGATTTATTTCCTCTGAGCCATCACAGGAACTGCCCATCTTATTCTTTTGATGCATTTCATAGTAAATTGCAGAAATCAACACACTGCCCTCTAAATACTTTGGTGTATGAATCATTAACCAGAGTTTGATTTGTTTTTTTCTTTTGACTTAAAATTTATATACAGTCTAATAATATGCATCCTTATTTGCTACCTTTGACCAGTGCATGTATCTGTATAACCCAGACACCTGTGGAAATAGAGAGCATCACCACGACCCTGAAGTTTCCTCAGGCTCCTTTCCACTCCTCCACACCCCACCTCCCCAGAGAAAATTACCGTTCTCATTTTTTCCACCATCAATTATTTTTGTCTATTCTAGAATTTCGTATAAATGGAATCATATAGTGTGAACTCTTTTGGGTCTGGCTTCTTTCATGTGGTGTAATGTTTTGCCACATTTCATCCACGCTGTGGCGTTCATCAGTGGTTTGTTCCTTGTCCCTGTTGGTGGTAGTCCATTGCACAGCCATGCCACCGTTTGTTTCTCCATTCTTCTGTGGATGGACACATGGACTTTTCCCAGGATTTGGCTGTTACAGGTAAAGCTGCTGAGGACGTTTGTACTCAGTTCTTTGTGTAGACATGTGGTTTCCTTTTTCTTGGGTAAATACCTAGGAATAGAATTGCTGGGTCATAGGGTAGGTCTGTGTTTAGTTTTTTGTTTTTTTTTTTAGGAAACTGCCAGACCTTTTTCCAAAGTGATTGTTCCAGTTTACATTCCCACCAGCAGCAGAGTAGAGTCCCCGCTACTCCCCACATCCCTTGCCAGCATTTGGCCTTGTCAGGCTTTTTAATTCTAGTGGTCCTGGTGGGTATGTGCTATATCTGATTGAGGCTTTAATTTACATTTCCTTGATGACTAATGATGTTGAGCCCTTTTTCGTGTGTTTATTGGCCATTCGTGTCTTCTGTGACATTTCTGTTCAGATCTTTTGCCCATTTTTAAATTGGGTTGTTTGTATAACACACATACAGAAACATGCACAGTTCAGTAGTCATGTGTTTATAACTCTGGGGACGCCTACACGAGCCATAAAAGCATTTTAGAACCCAGCCTCTTTTCCTGTAGGGTAGAAAATAGCCAAATGTAATTTTATTTGACATACTTTGTTTCAGGATTGAAAAAAGAATCTTGGACCTCTCCCTTATCTTCTTAAGCAGAGACATAAGACAGTACTGAGGAAGAAGGACTGGCTGAGGGGACAGATGACCTAGTGTCACCTGAGGTCTCAGCATCCTCATTTAGGGATAATGTGAAAGAGGAGGTGGTGATTGCCGCCTTGCCTGGCACACGTGATTGTGATGATCAAATGACATAATGTATGAGACAGGACTTTATGAAGCTCCAGGAGGATACACGTTACTGAGATCTGGAAGACAGGCCTGATCTTAAATTCATGAGACATTAACGAAGAGTTGTGTTAGAGGAATAAGTCAAAAGGGCAGAAAAAGTTGCTTGCTAATCCTTGTATTTCTCTAAATGGAAATAATTTGAAGGCAAGGTGGATTTGAATATATGTAGTTAATTTGCCTAACAAGTTATTTCCTTTTTCACATAATAAGATACAAGAGGAAAGGAGACTCCTGCCTTGGCATTAACCCTAAGAAGCAGTGTATCTCTTGGGAGGGGACTTCCATGGAAAAGAAGCGTTCACACAAGCACGTGGAGCGCTATTTTACAAAGAAGAACGTGGGATTAATGAACATTGATGGAGTTGCCATTAGCAGTAAAACTGAACTTCTGTCGTCGGAGCCAATCTCGTTTATCCCAGTGGAGAGCTCAGAGGATGTGGTTTCTCCTGTTACAACTTGGTTGAACCCTCTGGGGATTTATGATCAAGCCACCACGCAGTGGTTACAAGGACAGGGTCCTTCCGAGCAAGAATCCCAGCAGCCAGACGCACAGCCCGACAGAGAGAGTGCGCTTCTGAAGGCCAAGGTGGAGGAGTTTAACAGGAAGGTTCGGGAGAACCCTCGGGATATTCAGCTGTGGATGGCATTTGTTGCTTTTCAGGTGAGTTGTGCTGTCCCAGTTCACTTCCCTTAAAAAGTCGCTCCTGGAGTTCCCGTCTTGGCACAGTGGTTAACGAATCCGACTAGGAACCATGAGGTTGCAGGTTCGGTCCCCGCCCTTGCTCAGTGGGTTAACGATCTGGCGTTGCCGTGAGCTGTGGTGTAGGTTGCAGACGCAGCTCGGATCCTGTGTTGCTGTGGCTCTGGTGTAGGCCGGTGGCTACAGCTCCGATTCGACCCCTAGCCTTGGAACCTCCATATGCCGTGGGAGCGGCCCAAGAAATAGCAAAAAGACAAAAAAAAAAAAAGTCGTTCCTAATTTTGGGCAGACTAGTTTCCTCTGCAGCTGTCTTTGGGTCCCTGTGAGGAGCCCTGGCGCTGGACCTCTAAAAATGAGCAGAATACAGCCCTCACCCTGGTTTGCTCGCAGCCCCACGAGGCAGATGGACATGTGAAGGGCAAGTGCCGTCTGGGTCCAGAGTGCTGTCATGTGTAATTTGGGGGTGGAATGAGGGCGTGACTTGCCACTCAGGAGTAAGAAACGGCTTCCGGAGTTCCCGTCGTGGCGCAGTGGTTAACGAATCCGACTAGGAACCATGAGGTTGCGGGTTCAATCCCTGGCCTTGCTCAGTGGGTTAACGATCCGGCGTTGCTGTGAGCTGTGGTGTAGGTTGCAGACGCGGCTCGGATCCCGTGTTGCTGGGGCTGTGGTGTAGGCCGGTGGCTACAGCTCCGATTGGACCCCTAGCCTGGGAACCTCCATATGCCACAAGTGCAGCCCTAAAAAGACAAAAAAATAAAAAGTAAAAAAAAAAATGGAGAATGAACAGGAAAATTAGGTGAAATAAACCCAAGATCAGACATACTAGTCTGAATAACAATTCCTTTTCAGAAGTGAGGAGCTCTCTGGGGCTTGTCAGTCACTCTGCAAGCAGGTTGAAATCCTCAGGCTCCCCCAGTTCTACGTTTGTAAATTTGCAAATTGGTGTTTTTGTTGTTGAGGATGAGGTCATGAAAAGTCCGGGCCTCTATGCCATCGAGGAAGGAGAGCAGGAGAAGCGGAAGCGGTCCCTGCGGCTGGTCCTGGAGAAGAAGCTGGCCATTCTGGAGCGGGCCATCGAGAGCAACCAGAGCAGCGTGGAGCTGAAACTCGCCAAGCTGAGGCTCTGCACTGAGTTCTGGGAACCCTCCACTCTGGTCAAAGAGTGGCAGAAGCTGATATTTTTACATCCCAACAACACAGCCCTTTGGCAGAAATACCTTCTCTTTTGCCAGAGTCAGTTCAGCACCTTCTCCATCTCCAAAATTCAGAGTCTTTACGGAAAATGCTTGAGCACTTTGTCTGCTGTGAAGGACGGCAGCATCTTATCTCACCCTGAGCTGCCTGGCACCGAGGAGGCCATGTTTGGTAAGGACATGGTGACCAGATCTGTTTATGTGGGAGGAACTGTGCTTTCTTTTGGCTTTAGTTGAAATTGAGGATTTGTTTTTGGCTCGTTTTAGAAAAGTTTAAGTTGATAAAACTGATGTTTAAAAAAGTGTTATGACTCCTTTTGATTAACAGGTTCTCCCCTCCGACTTCTTAGTGGTGGGGGGCATTCGAGCCAGTAGAGTTGGGAAGATATCACCAGACCAGAAGTTCAGCTTACCTATTTATTAGCCAAGTAGATGTAGTCAGGTCTCTTAACGACTCTAGCTCTCGATGGCCTTATCTGTTGAGATGCCTGTACTGTTCACCTCACTCAGTTATGAGGGAATAATGTTTGTGGGGTGCCCTGACTGGCTGGGGATCGCTGTATAAATACAGGCTACTGGTGTTGTTATACTGTTAACATTTTCGGCGTGTCCCGAAGGAGACCAGAATATACATTTTGTCCAGTAACGAGACCCAGGAGACCGCATGTTGTGCAGGAGCTGGAGTGCATCACTTTTGACTTGAATCCTGGGTTTGTCCTTCACTGGCTTCTGCTGTGACCTTGGATAGGTCTCTCATCCTGTTTGAGCTCTGGTTTCTCTCTCAGCAACAGTAGTACAATACCTGCTTTATAGGAGTATCGTGCATGTCTGCCGAGGTCATATATGGTGAGTCTAGCTAGTGTCTGGCACATAGCAGGTGTTTATTTGATCACATCCCCGCTGTTGAATACTGCTACTCATTTCTAAAGTAGGACTGTACTGTCCCAGAAATAATAAGCTTTTACCTCGCTGACTTAGAGTCTCATATCTCATATTTGATATCATTTGTGATAGGCTCAGTTAGCTTAATGTTACTTAGTAGATAGCACTGTATCTTAGTTAAGATAAACTGACGTTTTTAAACATGGAAACCTGATTTGTTTACAGCTAACTGAATACACGGTGACCATTGTGGGTGAATAATGCCATCTAGTGATCGACTGAGTACCGATCTTTGCTTTCTGAGAAAAAAAAAATGTTATGCCATCCTTGTCGTAATATTTTTCTTGAATATTTGATAACCAATATTCAGACCATCCTCTTGCCTTGTTTTATGATTTGTGTTCTGTGATAGTTTCCTATAAAAATGAGAATAACTGCTTTGATCACAGTATTCTTGTGAGTCCTTTTAAATCAGGGCACTTATGTCTCGCAGCTTTGAAAATACAGCAGTCACTGACTTCGGGGAAGAGGCGTTCTGGGGGTTGGACTGCGTATTTGTAGAAGTTGTGCTCTCTCCAGGGCTGTTAACCCGGTTCCTCCCCTTTGCTCTCCCTGCCCCCAGCCCTCTTTCTTCAGCAGTGCCACTTTCTGCGGCAGGCGGGGCATTCCGAGAAGGCCATCTCTCTGTTCCAGGCCATGGTTGACTTCACGTTCTTCAAACCCGACAGTGTGAAGGACCTTCCCACCAAAGGACAGGTGCGCTTCTGCTCAGGGGCCTCTCCTGCCTCCTTTCCCTCTCTCCCCTCCCCTCCTCTGTCCCCTGTCTCCCTCCCTGCTCTTTTGGGGAGGGTGTGGATAATGGGAGGTGGTGATCGTAGTCTTAAAATGTTTACCTCCTCCTTTGCATCAGTCCTCTTGAGGCTCGTTCCTTAGAAATGTTCCAGCAATTCCACATAAACTCCATAAGGAAAGTAGTGAAACATGGAGAGAGGAAAGGAGGTCCCCCACCTCCTCAGATGTCAAGACCCACTTACGTTCCTTTTTTTCTTACTTAGGGCCCCTGTTTGAATGCCCGTTATGCCCGCCCACTAGGGAAACAGTCATCACGCCTTTAAACCACAGGTCCTGTCTCCTACCTCTGCCTTCTACCCTGGGTCTCAGGTCTCTCCCCCAGTTAACCTTCCCGCCACCTCAAATCCTGGCTGGAGTTGCAAATGAAAGTCCATGTTGTTGCTTTGTCAGCACTGATCCTCACTGGGAAGGGGTTAATCATTTAGATGATGAGTGAACGTTGCCAATATTTGTGACATGAAGCAACCAAAAAAACCTTACCATAGAGCTATCCATATAAGAAAACTTTCTTTTCCCTTTTTCTTTTGTCTTTTTGCTATTTCTTTGGGCTGCTCCCGTGGCATATGGAGGTTCCAAGGCTAGGGGTCTAATCGGAGCTGTAGCTGCCAGCCTACACCAGAGCCACAGCAACATGGGATCCGAGCCGCGTCTGCGACCTACACCACAGCTCACGCACGGCAACACCAGATCGTTAACCCACTGAGCAAGGGCAGGGATCCAACCCGCAACCTCATGGTTCCTAGTCGGATTTGTTCACCCCTGTGCCACGACAGGAGCTCCTCTTTTCCCTTTTTCCACTCAAGAAAACTCAGTTTCCTCCTTGACAGAGAGGGCCTGGAGGGAGATGGACAGGATATCTGCCTCTAGGGAGAGCTTTCAAAGGTCTGTCGTGGCAGGCTAAGGTCTCCATCTTGTGGAGTTTTCATGAATTGCCTTAAAGACTATTTTTATCATCATCGTTTTTTAACCTCTTTTTTTCCTAGACAAAATTGGGTTGAAGAAAATTGGATAAGGAATTCCCTTGTGGCCAAGAGGGTTAAAGATCTGGCATTGTTACTGTAACAGCTCGAGTCATTGCTGTGGCTCAGGTTCAGTCCCTGGCCCAGGAGCTTCCACATGTCATGGGTGCAGCCAAAAAAAGAAAAGAAAATTGGATAGTATTGGTATAACTGATTATTAGTATGACAAGCCAGATAACATAGTTATTTTAAGACATGCTTTTCTGTTTGAAGAACACGCTGTGCTGCAGAAGTGATTCTTAGCCTCTGTGGAGCATCGGGGGTGTGGGGGGGGGGCAGGCTCAGAATCGCCCTCACCCGCATCCCCCTGCTGACGCTCTCCGTCTGTGAGGAGGGCAGTTTCTGACGGAGGGGAGGGCACTGCCAGGACTGACACATCATCCAGGACTGAGCCGTGCACTCGAGGTTTTTAAATGCTCTCACAGAAGTGCCCATATCTCAACTTCATACATGTTCCCAACCCAGAGGAGGGACTCAGCGCTTGTCGGCACAGAGCTGAACACAAGGCACCCAGTGACTAGGAGGTCTGTAGTTTCAAAGCATTTACATGACAACTTGAAACTTTCATTTAACGACCTTCTGTATCTTTATAACTGGGAGACATTCTTACCCCAGACACAGTAGAATGACATAAAACAGGCAGTCTGGTGTTACTGGTCTGTGTTTCTGTGGAATAAATACATTGGTTATAACCATTTATCACACTGTTAAAAAACCCTTCCTGAGTGTGCCTTCTTCCCTCCCTTTATAAGAGCAGAACTTGTAAAGAGGGGTCGTAGCCCTGCCAGGCGCCTTGCTGAGTGGCCGCCGTGCTCTCGGGGCACAGGGCCCTGCCCTCCGTGGCTCTCCCGTCCTGGACGTGCTGGCTTCCAGGCTTGTGTGCACTCCCCCGGGCTCCTGCCCTTTGGAACCCTTCAAGAGGTTTCTCACAGAAGCTTCCACCATTGGCTCCCTTTCGGCGTCTGTCAGGTGATAACACAGTCACTTTGCAGTTCATTGTCATGCACACATTCTGTTCCATGGGGAGTTACCATCCCCCCCACCACTGCCACCGCCCCAGCTGCTCCCACACCCTGCGTAATGGCCAGACACATGAGCGAGGGCCCAGGCTTTAACTCGCGGGCCTTTGTATTCACTGGGTACCCACCGCGTTCAGCCAGCAAACGTTTGCTGAGTTCCTGCTGTGTGTTGGGCACTATGCCGGCTGTTGGGGACATGCTATAAGTGAGATGTGGTCATGCCCTCAGGAGCACACTGTCCCGTTGAAACTTTGCTAATACAATATTGTAAGTCAACTAGATGTCAATTAAAAAAAAAAAAAAAAAGTTGAGGGGACTTTGAAACTCCTTCCCATCTTGAAAGCAGCATGACTTCAGGTATTAGAGGGGGCCTGTGCCTTCGAGGAGCCGGCCATGCTACAGTCCCTGGTGAGACCGGCCTACCAGGGTCAGAACCGGGAAACTAGCGCTCTCCTGTCAGCTGCAGGTCCCTCTCCATGGGCTGGGCCAGTCTGTTTGTAACCTGATCTCAGAAGTGTCTTCCTGTCACCTTGAGCCACATTCTGTTTGTTGGGAGGAGTTGCCAGGTTCAGCCCCCACTCCCGCGAGTGACTGTGTACTGCATGAGGCCGGGGTAGGGAATAGGGTCACAGGGGCCCGTCTTGGCAGCTGCCTGATTTGTTTGTTTTGGCACATGTGTCATATGTGTACTCCCAAGAATGATGACAAGCAAGATTTCAAGAATCATAAGCCCCTCTTATGCCAGTCTTCCCTTATTTTGCCCAGTGGCTTGGCAGTTATGCTAAACCTCTGTATTTTAAACCTGAACAGGTGGAATTCTTTGAGCCCTTTTGGGACAGTGGAGAGCCCCGAGCTGGGGAGAAGGGCGCCCGCGGCTGGAGAGCCTGGATGCACCAGCAGGAGCGGGGCGGCTGGGTGGTCATCAGCCCAGGTGAGGCGCCTCTCAGCTGAGATGTGAATCTTCTAGGATTTGTTTTCATGCCTTCATGGGTTGTTTATATAATAGCTGTTTAGCTTAAGAACCTTATACAAACATCAATATCTTAAAAATATATTAAGCAGATGACCTAGGAGAATAGACTCTTTCTTCCCCTTAGAGTTTCCATAGAGTGCATATACTGTGGGGGCTTGAATTTCTTTCCAAAGAAAGCAGTTTTCCTTTTTCCTTTTGTGGGTTGCTTCTGATTAGTAATTTCGTTGCTAATCTGCTGCTCCCCCCACTCCATTTTTATGTGTATTTAAGGCAGTCTTTTTGTTTTCTTGATACTGTACAGATTCTTAGAAAAATTCTTGCCTTTTTAGGAATAATATAATTATTAACTAGCGTTTATAAAACTCATTCTAAGTGACTGCAAAGTACTTTCCAGGTTACACTTCCAAGGCAGCCCTGGCCAACAGAAATATAATTCTCAAGCCACATGTGTAACTTCACATTTTCTAGTAGCCACATTAAAAAAGTAAAAAGAAACAGGTAAAGTTAATTTTGATAATGTATTTTGTTTAACATTTAAACATGTCGTCAGTATTTTAAAAGTAACGAGCTATTTTGCCGTCTTTTTCCCCCTGTATGAACTCTTTGACCTCTGGTGTGTATTTTACACTTAGAGCACATCTCACTCAGACCAGCCACTTTCAAGTGCTTGGTGGCCTCATGCTGATGGCTGTTGAATTGGACAGGGCAGCTCTCAGCTATTCAGGAATTGCTTCTCTTCTGGTTTTATTGAAAATGTGAGCGGGGGAGAGGCTGGGCTCCGCCAGCCTCCTCTACCAGATGTGATTGTTCTAGGCCTTGGTTCCCTCAGCTGAGAAGTGGGAACTTGGGCATAGCTCAGGTCGGCCCGGCAGTGCAGAGCTCCAGACCAGCTGGCATCCCCATCTCCACTTGAGATGGGGTGCCTTCAGGTGTTGGGGTGGCTTAGCTCTGGGTAGCACTGCCTGGTGAAGGTCATGCCTTCTGACATCTGGGTTGTCAGAGGCTCAGCTGACTTCCCTGAGTGTCCTTTCCAAGAAGAGCTGGGACTGCCCTTCATGCTGACGCCACTGGTTTCCTGTATGAAGAAACATAACCTACAGGGCAAAATGGAAGTAGCTGTTGCCCTTCTAGCCATGCGTCGTGTAAGACCACACGAAGCATTACTGAGATAGAAAGCTTCGGGTAGTAACTCTTCCTTCTCTGAGTGACCGACTCAGCATATTTCTTGTTTTTAGCTTGTTTTTGTTTCTGTGTTTTGTTAATGAGCAGGACTCTTACAGAGCAGGGTATGTTCTAAAGTTTATTCTGCTTGCCTTTGGGGATAGAGTTCTCATAGGAATGAACAGATACCGAGTTAACGTACTTCTCTGATAAATGTCCAAATGTCTAATAGTCACTCGTAGTCAGAAGTAAAGTTAATTTTCTCAGAAAGGTGATCCAGGTGTTGAAACCTTGATTTTTAATGTCAGATGAGGGATGTATGTTGGTACTTGCGTTCCCTGCAAAGTTTCTGTGGTAAAGAATCTTCTGAATTTAATGAATTTCTTTCTGATGAACGTGATGGGAGTCCTCAAAAACCCACTGTCAGGAGAAAGACTGAAAGTTTTCAGAAAACTAATGGATAACTGTTTTTGGTTTTAAGTTTTTTGGTCCATCCCGACAAGGTTGGCATTTGGAGAGTGGCTGGTATTTGTCATCGATTCTGAAGTGCTTCATCATACATCATGGCCATTTCTTCCTGCTTACCTTCCCTTCCTGTTAGTCTGTAATTGTTACGCATATATGTCTGTCCAAAACCATATAATCTTTCAAATTCCTAATCTAATAAATTCAGGTATTTAAGTCTGATGTTTGACTCAACAGGAATAATTTTTCTTATAGTAACATTCTCAGTGTGGTTAAAGGATTACTTCCAATGTAGGTCTTTAGAAGAAAGTGATAGATTAATAAATTTTAGTTTTCTTTGAGAAATTCAGAAGAGCATTTGGGTAGACTCTTGGGTTTAAAATCCTGACACACAAGTGAACAAACAAACGACTAAAAATTCCGATAGCTTAAGAAAATCCAAACCAGGAGTTCCTGTTGTGACTCAGTGGATTATGAACCCAACCACTAAGCATGAGGACGCAGGTTGGATCCCTGGCCTTGCTCAGTAGGTTAAGGATCTGGCGTTGCCATGAGCTGTTGCCTTAGGTCAGCAGCTGCAGCTCCAGTTTAACCCCTAGCCTGGAAACTTCCATATGCCCTGGGCGCAGCCCTAAAAAAGGAAAAAAAATTTAAACCAGTGATGTCATTAAATGTCATTTAGCATTCTAGAACTGTGTTGTGCAATACCACTAGCCACATGTGGCTATTTTAATTAAAATTAGTTAAAATTGGAGTTCCCACTGTGGCTCAGCTGAAATGAATCTGACTAGCATTCATGAGGACGGAGGTTTGATCCCTGGCCTTGCTCAGTAGGTTAAGGATCCGTCACTGCCGTGCGCTGTGGTGTGGGTCGCAGATGCAGCTCAGATCCCACGTTGTTGTGGCTGTGGTGTAGGCCAGCAACTATAGCTCCCATTTGACCCCTAGCATGGGAACCTCCATGTGGTGCGGGTGCAGCCCTAAAAAGATTAAAAATACGACTAATAAATAAAATTAGTTGAAGTAAAACTAGACATTCATTTATTCTACCAGCTCACTCCAGGTGCCCAGTGAGTCACATGCAGCTAGTAACTACCACATTAGCACAGCTTTAGAATGTTTCACCCATCTGATTTCACCAGCTCACCTGCTGGTTTTTTCCCTGAGAACTTGATTATAGGAAAGTCCCTAAATGCCAGTGAGGCCGGGCCTGGCTCTTGCTCATCTTGGCATTCCAGGTACCCAGCCCTGTGGCTGGCAGAGCAGGTAGATTTAAAGGTTGATGATGGTTCTCTTTGCTGGTTAGTTGCACTAGAAGTTTTATTCTTGCTTTTAGATGATGATGATGATGATGAACCAGAAGATGACGACCAGGAAATTAAAGATAAGACTCTGCCCAGGTGGCAGATCTGGCTTGCTGCTGAGCGGTCCCGGGACCAGAGGCACTGGCGGCCGTGGCGCCCTGATAAGACCAAGAAGCAGACGGAGGAAGACTGTGAGGATCCAGAGAGACAGGTGAGTACCGGCCCCTCCCCCCAGCCGCCAGGGCTTGCTCTTCCCACATTCCCGCTGGGCTTTGGGTCCCTGAAAGGAGGCAGCTGGGCTCTCGGAGCACCTGCCTGGCTTGGGAGATGCTGGCCTGCTTCTGTCTACACAAATCGCCCTCTCACCGAAAACCAGAGTAGGTTTCCCTGGCTGCTGGTGGTGGGGGGAGCGTAGAGGTGCTGGACCTGATCCTTTCTGTCCCCAAGGAGGAGGGTCGGCTCTTGTGTGGTCGCTTCTCTGGAGATGGTCTTCCAGGCTGTTGAGTTAATTTTTCCCACCGAAGCCTGAGGGCTCAGGATTTGAAAATTCAAAATCACTGTCCTGGACGCTTTTCCTACCCACTCTTGGATCCCTGAGGATGTGTGGGTAGGTTTGACTCTGGAAATCAAGAGATACAGGAGGTGGAGGCCAGGTTGGGACAGGTGGTGTATGGCTCGTCATGCTGGGGAGGAACTAGCGTTTTCTGGGGACCTGCTACTTGGTGCCTAGTGGTCAGCAGCTCTGGAGGCTTTACATGAAAATAAAGGGATTCTACATTGATACTTGTAATTGAACCACTCTGACAAGATACCAGCTACACTTGACTCTGGAACAATGACCCCCAAGCCGTCAAAAACCCCTTTCTAACTTTGCAGGCGGCCCTCCGTATCCACGGTTCCGCAGCCGCGGATCCAGCCACCCGTGAGTCTCATGGTCCTGTGGTACCTATTTACTGAAAACACTCAGGTGTGAGTGGGCCTGCCCAGTTAACACCTGTGCTGTTTAAGGGTCCACTGTGTGCTGCTTGGCATGGGACAGGTCACAGGTGCAGACTGAGGGTGTACAGCAGCAAGGCCGTGAGCTTTGATGTGCTTGCTTCCCACCAGTCATGCGCCGGGAGGGTGGGGATTGTTCCCTTTCTCTTCACTGCTGAGTCACCCGTGCCTGGATGACACTGCCCTGTGCTGAGCACTCGATTAATAGCCCCGGAGGTTGAGTGAATCTTTGATGCCGGAGCTTTGGCTTGAGGCAGAGGGGTCAGCATGAGTGAAGGCTCCCGAGGGCCTGGCATGTCCGACGGTGGTGAATACGGTGGCTAGACGACAAGTAGGACACAGGATTGGGAAGAAGGAAAAAGGTGGCCTCGGGGCAGGAAGGAGGAACCAGCCTTCGGGGGAGATTCGAGAGCTCACGGAAGCCAGTCAGCACCTGAGCTTCCTGCCCAGCCGAACTGAAGTTTCGGGAAGAGTGGGTGGCATCTATCTTCGGTGTTCGAGGGTTCTACAGAGTTCGTGGTTGCCCTTCAGAAGTTAGTCCTCAAGGCTCAGCATTTTGGGGGGTTTTCTAGAAGCCTGTTTTGAGAGCAAGCTACTGCTGTGAACTATTTCTTAGATTTTTTTTTTTCTAGTCAAAGCCTGGAGGAGAAGAGCGTCCTGATTAATTGATGGTTTTGATAAGTTGAGTCCCAGGTGGTCCAGTTTATTATGCTTGTGTTTTGATTTCCTCTTTGCTGAGGGCCACAGAGACCAGTCAGGTAAGCAAGACCTGGGACATAGTGTAGTTTCTGTGGCCTTCGACTTTAAAGTTATTACGTGAAATCAGCTACGAATGTTACAGTTAGTGTCAGGCTCTTATAATTACTCTCAACAGGGTCCATTGCTCCCGCAGTTTCCCTCTTACCTTGCTGCTGTTTGTGTATTTTCAAGCATATTTTTCATTTCCTGAAGGAGTTTTATACAAAGAAACCACAAAAAAGTAAGGTTCTTATCTCCTACCTTAAAAATAAAAAAAACTTCACAGCCATAACCTACCACAGCAACTACAAAAGCGGTTATGTGTGTTCTCAGAAGTGAGTGTGATTCTAGATTTTCTATGACTCCGTGAGGCTCCTCTGGAAGTTTCTGCTTTGGTCCTCCCTCCTCCAGAGGACCCCCAGGAGGGGTGTGGGTGCTGCCGGCACTGCGGGGCTCCCAGCACTTACCCTCCCACCTCAGCTCGCCTTTGGAGGCCTCTAGCTTTTTTGCATCTTGCGGAAGAAACCTACGTTCTGTCTGTTTAAAATGTAATTTGAATAATGTTAACTCGTTAGTACATCCGTATGAAAAGAACTGTGGGAAAACCTGAAGGTTTGTTTGTTGCATTATGTCACTTGACTTTGTCTTCATTGCAGGTGTTGTTTGATGATATTGGACAGTCTCTGATCCGACTTTCCAGCCCGGATCTTCAGTTTCAGCTGATCTCGGCCTTTCTGCAGTTCTTGGGTGTGCCTTCTGGCTTTAGCCCTCCAGCCTCTTGCCTCTATCTGGCCATGGATGAGAACAGCATCTTTGATAATGGACTTTATGATGAAAGGCCCTTGACTTTCCTCAACCTTTCATTTTCTGGCATCAGCTGTGTCGGCCGCACGGACCAGTTAGGTTGCCGGCGCTGGACCAGGGGTCACCATCGAGAGGGCGAGGAGTTCATCCGCAACGTCTTCCACCTTGTGATGCCTTTGTTTTCAGGCACGGAGAGGTCTCAGCTCTGCTTCTCCTGGTTACGATACGAGATCGCAAAGGTAACTCCGGCATCCTCCCCCCCATGTGGGGGCCTCATTTCCTGCCGCTGTTTGTAGGTGGGATGGCCAGGCGCTGGTGTTCTTCAGGGCACTGGGCCACAGCCATCCTTCTTCAGGGTCCCAATAGGCCCTGGGGTTGTGGCTGTCCCTTCTGAGGGGCCCTGGGAAGAGGAGAGCAAAGCCCAGCTCATCAGTGGTCAGTGGTGGGAGCTGTTTGTTGCATTGATTCTTTATCACCAGATGTCCGTGATTATGTGAGCAGTTAGTGTCAAGAACAGAGCTTAAGCTTAAGCAGGGTTAGAGGATTTAGGGGCTTATTAAAATAGATAAAATAAGCTACTTACCCTGCTCTTTATAGCTATTATCTGCAAAATTCCTCTAGGGTTGACTCTTCTGCCCTCTCCTGGCCACCAGGTAGTATTGAATTTTAACACCCAAAGTTCTGATCCTTTAACTGCAGGTTGCACACACCAGGCTGTATTACTTAAATAGTGTCTGCTAGGAGTTCCCATCGTGGCTCAGTGGTTAACAAACCCGACTAGCATCCATGAGGACGCAGCTTCGATTCCTGGCCTTGCTCAGTGGGTTAAGGATCTGGCATTGCCATGAGCTGTGGTGTATGTTGCAGATGCAGCTCAGATCTGGCATTGCTGTGGCTGCGGTGTAGGCCTGCGGCTATTGCTCCGATTCAGCCCCTAGCCTGGGAACCTCCATATGCTGTGGGTGCAGCCCTAAAAAGATAAAAAAGACAAAAAAAAAGAAAAAAGTGGTAAAATCTTATGGTCACCTTCGTTTGGAGAAGAGCATTTGAAGTATGTAAGCCTTGTTTATAGAGGTTTTGGTTGGAAAGCTGGATATGTTCATTTGGGGGCACCTATGGCTTTGGTAAAATCCTGATTTGTTTCCCGGTTCAGAGAGCCTAAGTGTTTACCAAAACACATGACGAAGGAAGGCAGCCTAGACGCTGTAGAACAAAGGGATTGCTTTAACCCCACAGAGCACTTGGAGTCATTCTTGTCTTCTTAGGTCATTTGGTGTCTGCACACTAAAAACAAGAAGAGATTAAAGTCACAAGGAAAGAACTGCAAAAAACTAGCCAAGAATCTCCTTAAGGAGCCAGACAACCGCAACAATTTTTGCCTCTGGAAGCAATATGCGCACCTGGAGTGGCTGCTCGGCAACACAGAAGATGCCAGAAAAGTTTTCGATACAGCACTCAGCATAGCAGGGAGCAGAGAACTGAAGGACCACGAGCTCTGTGAGCTGAGTCTCCTCTATGCTGAGCTGGAGGTGGAGCTGCTGCCTGACATGAGAGGGGCCGCTACAGCCCGAGCTGTCCACATACTGACCAGACTGACCGAGAACGGGCCCTACGGGCCTTACACGGGGCAGGTCTTGGCTGTTCACATTTTGAAAGCTCGGAAGGCTTATGAGCACGCGCTGCAGGACTGTTTGGGGGAGGGCTCTCTCTCCAATCCAGCTCCCCCTGATTCCTCCAACCGCCTGGTTAGCTTGGTTAAATGCTTTATGCTTTTCCAGTATTTGACCACTGGGATTGATGCTGCTGTGCGGATATATGAGCAGGTGTTTGCGAAACTCAAGGGTTCTGTGTCCTCAGAGGGCTGTGGCCTGGAGGGCAGCTCGAGCCCTCAGAGCCTGAGCGGTGTCCTTGAGGCTGCCGCCCTGATGCACACAAGCCTGCTCAGATTCCACATGAAAGTCAGCGTCTACCCTCTGGCTCCTCTGCGAGAGGCTCTCTCGGAGGCTCTACAGTTGTATCCTGGCAACCAGGTTCTTTGGAGGTCATATGTACAGATTCAGAATAAGTCCCACAGTGCCGGTAAGACCAGAAGATTCTTCAACACAGTGACCAGGTCTGCCAAACCCTTGGAGCCATGGTTGTTTGCAATTGAAGCTGAGAGAATGAGGAAAAGCCTGGTGGAAACCGTGCAGAGGTAATGACGGAGCGTTTTGTTCATGTGTCCACAAACCATTAAGCAATGCTTGCTGGTTGCCCGCTGCCTGCCAGGCCTCAGGAATGCAGAAACGAGTGTGGGCCAGGCCCTGGAACACCTGCTGTGGGTGGGCTCAAGGGCGTAGAATAACTCACTGAAAAAGTAATTAGAGACTTGCCAGCAGCAGCAGTTTTTGTTAGAAGCTTTTGTGGCTTTCTTCCTAGACTGTGCCTTTTGGGATCCTGAATGTAGCTTATGGTGCCTGAGTGGGGACTGCCAGGGCTTCAGGTGTCCGAGAAGCTGTAGAAAAGCATAGTGGCCAAGAACATGGGCTCTGGAGTTGGAATCTGGGGTCAAATCCAGCTCCTCCACATACCAGCTGTGTGATCTGGCCAAGTCTCTCATGTCTGTGGAAGGTTCCTTTTCTGCAAAATGGGAATAATTTAGAGAACCTACCTCAGAGAGTTGCTGGCGGGGGGGAGTGCTGAGCGCAAAGACAAAGTACTAGCCTCTGCTGTCATGACTGATGGTAACAGTGGCATGTTTTAAGTGTCATCCTTTGATACAGTAGTTTCTATCTAAAGGCTAAATGATAGGCTTGGGAACATATTAGCTAAGGTATCGTGATTCCTTCCAGAATCTTTGTGGTTATAAATCAACTGTTCAGAATTGCTTCTGGATAGTCTTTCAGTTTACCTTTTTTTTTTAATTTCTTGCATGAGGTTTTATTTAGTCTGCTTTCAGTTGAAAGGTGTTTCCTTCCCATACAGTAAAATTTGCATTCTGCTGATGAGAAGGTCGGTTTTCCTTAGAAAACAGAGAAGCAAGGAGTTTGTGAGCCTTCTAGGCAGACTCAGCGTGGTGGAGGCACCACAGAACCATGGATGCAGGCTTCTTCCGGCCCTGGAAGAGCCACAGCATACCCGTACCTGCCCCCAGCACCCTCAGATTGGGGGACAGCACCAATCCAGTTGTCACTGGCGTTTGCTGTACTTGCGGATCCCTTCCTACTGCGGTGTAGGGATGAGAGCTGTCTCGGAGTGATGGTGCCTTTGTCTCGTAGGGTGGACGGGAGAGAGGTCCATGCCACCATTCCCGAGACCGGCCTGACACACCGGCTCAGTGCCCTGTTTGAACAAGCATTGCGGAGTGACCACGGCAGCCAGTGCCCCTTACTGTGGAGGATGTATTTGAAGTTTTTGGTAAGTTTTTGTCTCTCCGTCCTCCTTCCTAAGTGTGATGTGTAGGTGGCCAATAGCCACTGCACTGGGGACCGGGAGGCTTCCCACTACACCTTGGCCTTGGCTCATCCTGGGGGGTCCTGGTGGAGTGACATCCGGACTTGGAAGGGGTCGCATGTTGCCTCTTGCACCGGAGGCTTTGGTAGAGTGACAGGAGGGTGCCGGGACCAGGTGGTGCAGCAGGATGTCACGGGGCTTTCTCTGAGTCAACTTTGTTGAGTCAACAGCTTGGAAATAGTCTAAGAGCTTTCATCTGAAAAAGACCTAAATTCGTTGCTGTTCTGCTCATAAGAATTTTCAGGTCTTGGAGTTATTGTTGTGGCTCAGTAGGTTAAGAACCTGACATAGTGTCTGTGAGAATGCAGGTTTGATCCCTGGCCCTGCTCAATAGGCTAGGATTTGGTGTTGCCATGAGCTGTGGTATCGGCCGCAGGTGAGGCTTGGATCCCGAATTGCTGCGGCTGTGGTGTAGGCCTACAGCTGCAGCTCTGATTCAGCCCCTAGCCTGGGAACTTCTGTATGTTGTGGGTGTGGCCCTAAAAAGAAAAAAATTAAAAAAAAATTTTTTTCAGCATTCCTGTTGTGGCCCAGCAGTTAGCAAATCTGACTAGCATCCATGAGGACGCAGGTTTGATCCCTGGCCTTGCTCAGTGGGTTAAGAATCCAGTGTTGCCATGAGCTGTGGTGTAGGTCGCAAATGTGGCTCAGATCCTGCGTGGCTGTGTCTGTGGCATAGGCCAGCAGCTACAGCTCCACTTCAATGCGTAGCCTGGGAAGCTCTGTATGCCATAGGTGTGGCCCTAAAAAGCAAAATTTAAAAAAAAATTTTTAAATCTTTCTTGAAGGTCTTAGACAAAAAAAAAGAGAGTTCCCGTCGTGGCGCAGTGGTTGACGAATCCGACTAGGAGCCATGAGGTTGCAGGTTCGATCCCTGCCCTTGCTCAGTGGGTTGATGATCCAGCATTGCCGTGAGCTGTGGTGTAGGTCACAGACGCGGCTCGGATCCCGAGTTGCTGTGGCTCTGGTGTAGGCCAGTGGCTACAGCTCCGATTAGACCCCTAGCCTGGGAACCTCCCATATGCCGTGGGAGCGGCCCAAGAAAAGGCAAAAAGACAAAAAAAAATTTTTTTTTTTGCAGGTCTTGATTTGGTTTTGTTGTTAAAAGATAGGATTGATCTAGCTCTATCTAGAATGTGGTTTTTAAAATAGATGTTTCCAAAGCAGCTTTGATTTTACTTAAAAGTACTACAGTGATTAAATGTGGTAAGGTGCCATTTAGTTTTGTTAATGTGTTGTGCAGGCTGAAAGGTGGGCTTCACAGAGTCTGAATTGGCTTTGCCTTTGGTTAAAGACCTGATATTGGACTCGGCCTCATTTGCTATAATACATCTGCTGCCAAATTGCTTTTTTAGATACATGATCTCTTTTAGGCCACTTGAGTGTTGTTTAACTCCAGGCTATTAAATCCTATCCAAGTGACTGCCATTGAATACTGTAGTTTTCAGAAGCCAGGAGTGACCTTTCTTTACCTAAATAGTGTATATATATCTCTGATTATTTCCATAGGATAAATTCTTAGAAGTTGATCAAAGCATTTGAACATTTCCAGTTGTCGTATGACAGAATCAAGTGTAAAGACATTCAGAGGGAGTGAGTTAGGGTTGGGAGAGGTTTCAGAACTCACCTGGCCTCCCTCTCCTGACCTCTGTAAGGACAGCAGCTCAGAGGCACACTCAGGACAAAAGGGCACAATCTCATGGGCAGAAGTTGGCATCAAGATGAATTACCACCAGAGTTTCTGTATTTTTAACATTTATTCTTCAGACTCAAAAGCTCAGATTTTGTTTTGACACCCTTGTATGAAATGGAAACCTTGAGAAGTTTAAAGGCCAGCGTGGTGTCTGTCCGTGGACCAGACACCTGTTGCTTGTTAACCAGAGGAGGCAGCTGGGGCAGCAGGAGAGCTGGGTTCCTGTGGAGCTCTGCTCCTGTCCTTAGGCCCCTCAGCCAGAGGGGTGCATCAGATGTTCCCTAAAAGTTCCAGTGCTGACACTCCGTGCATCTATCTAAGGAAATGAAAGAGCTTTAATTTACAAAGGAGAGCCTGCAGATTTGCCAGTTGATCTTCTCCAGTCTTTTGTAGGTAGAGACACACAGGGTGTGAGGTACAGACTTGCAGTATTTTTACCGAGGATCTGCCATGAGCCAAGTTTGGTTGGACTGTAGATAGAAGATTCTTATTCACTCAGAAATTCCTTAAGGGCCCCAGGCTTTTTTTCTGTCTTTTTGGAAAGATGAGCATTGGACCAGGAATTAATTAGAGCAGTGACTTCCCCTAGCAGCTCTCTCAGAGGCATCTGGATGGGCTTCTAACGCTTTGATAAACACAGTGAAAAAAATCGAATTAGGGCCAGAGTGTGAGGTGCAGGCCAAGAGTGCCAGGAGAGAGCGGGGGCCGTGGGGCCACTGGCAAAGGGTGGGGCTCCATGGAGGAGGGCACTGGTTTGTTGGGTTGTATGTGGGTGCCTTCTAGGTACACAGGCACATGCATGGTTCATACATGCGAGCTCATTTGCTTGCTTGCTTGCCTTTCCCCCTGCAAAAAATGATGGAAGGAGTTAAAACTTACTGTTGGCCATGGAGAATATGGGAGAGAAAAGGAATTGGACAAACAGCAGTTGAGTTTCAAATACACTGTTCTGCATATGCATGGACACTTTCAGCTATACTTTTTTTGTTGTTGTTTTGACTAAAATTGCAGTTATTTTCAAGATTCTTAGAGTTCTTTAATTTAGTCATCTACCCACACAATAAAGAAGGAAATAAATGTAAGTATATAAACTAGTTAGTTGATTTTGTGGGCCTAATAAAAGAAGTTTTCACGAAGAGAAAGGGAACAGTGGCATTTCCGAATTGGTCATCTTTAGATTTAATTTTACCCTCTAGCATAATTTCTTCTTCTACTTATTTTTTTTAATTTCTCTCTTTTTTTTTTTTTTTTTGGCTCATGGCTGCACCTGCAGCATATGGAAGTTCCCAGGCTAGGGGTCAAATCAGAGCTACAGCTGCCAATCTATGCCACAGCGACTTAGGATCCAAGCCACGTCTGTGACCTACACCACAGCTCACGGTAACACTGGATCCTTAACCCACTGATCAAGGCCAGGGATCAGACTCACATCCTCATGGATCCTGGTCAGGTTTGTTAACCGCTGAGCCACGAGGGGAACTCCCATTTCTTCTTCCACTTTGTTGAGAGATGGCAGAAGCTAGAATATATTGAAAGGCCACCATTTACTAGAGCTGGTGAGGGCAGAACCCACTTCAGTTACCTTTCTAGTAGTGAATAAATAAGCCTCCAGTCATAGGGTTGCGTAGCAGTTTTGCCATATTACTTAAAAAAACCTGTATAAATTAACAGTTGTTCAGATTTGTTTGTACTCAGGGAAGAAAAAAGAATCAAATTTTGCAAAAGCCCAAGGACCTTCAGCCTTCTCATTTCTTAGAGATGTTACTTCCCCCATATGGAGGCACCTTATGAAGGGACAGCAGTGCCAGAGACAGCCGATGACTCAGCACCACACAGCTCCCTGAAGGGAGTGCTCGGAGCCTTGTTCTGGTACAGAAGGTGGGCAGTCAGTGCCCACCTGCTGCTGTTACCTCCCCCATGCCCCACTCCACCTCTGCCCCCATCCTGCCCCATCCGGGCCCTGGGAGATGACTGACCAGTGAGGCCCTGGCAGAGGGTCCGGGCGGCAGGGCTTTGCAGGGTGCGCCTCATCGGTGAGGATCTCCTTGGCCTGTGAGACCTAGTTCCTGAGGAAGGGCGGCCTCTGAGCGAGGCTTCCTGGGGCCCATGCCTGCGGCCACGCTGCTCTCAGTTCTCTGCCGACGCCTCAGGGAGGCAGGCTTACTGTGGGTGGGCAGCATTGGCGTCTCCACCCGTTACAATTCAGCCTGACAGGAGCTTAGGGAAGTCGTGGTTGGTCGAGGTGAGGAAAGAGGGCACAGAGGGCCGCGTCCTGGACCTTTCTTCCCCTTTGCACCTCCGCTCTGCTGCGGGGAAAATCCCTGCAGGTGCACACGGGGTACATGCAGCCCCTAGCTGCTCGCAGCCCGTGCCTTAGAGAGGACTCCTGAATGCAGACTCCTTCACCCCAGGCTCTCGCCTGGCCCTTAACTGTTCTTAGCCCGTTAAGCAGAGGCGGTTTCCTGTGGCCGGTTGGTGAAGGAAATCGCAGCATTCTCACTTGAGGCCAGCCAGCTTGTGCGCCTGGATTCGCCGGCTTCCAGGGCATCTGAGTCTCACAAATAAACAGAGTGGTCGAGAAAGTACAGCCATGCGAGTTCTCTTCTTTCCGTAGCAGCCGTAAGTGTCGTTACTGTCATAGCCGAGGACTCTGAAGTGTTTGGGCGTGTGAAGGAAGGACAGTTCACACTGAGGTCCAGCCTCAGAACCTCAGGACGGCCGAGGCTCGTGCTGGGCAGGGAGGCAGGGTTCCCCCGGGCACTCGGAGAGGTGGGGAGGGCCTGCGCCGCCTCTGAGGTTTTCCCAGATGTGGGTGCAGCCCCATGTCACAGTCTCAGAGACTCTGGGATTAACCTGAAAGGTCTGAAAAGGAAGTGAGACCGTCCTTGGTAGATGGCAGTCCTGAGCTGTGGATGGACGTCTCTAGATGCCATTTCTTGGGGTTGGGCCACAAGCCCTCACCGGTCCATCCACGCCAGGCACAGGCTGCCCGGTGGGCAGAACCAGTGTCCACTGGAAAGCGCTCCTGGGGGATGAGGAGTCTGGGGGAGGCAGGTGGGTGGAAAGCCCAGGAACAGCCTTCAGCTCCACAAGCTCAGCCTGCACCGGGAGCTGCCTGAGGGGGTTGTGCCGCCACAGAGGAGCTGCCAAGCGACAGTCCCTTCCTAGGACCTGGGAAAGATCTGGGGGTGGGGGTGGGCACACGCTGCTCCCGTTCCCACAGCAGGCATGGAAAGAGCACCTGTCTGTGAGTTGAGACTAAGGATTTTTATACTTTAGTATTAAAAACATGCTGAATATCTGTGTGCTCTCAGACTGAAATTCCCAACTGGAGATGTGCTTTTGACAAGTTTACTGATGCAGTAATCCTAGTTATCTCATTTCTCTAAAATAGCTTTCGGAAGATGGCAGGTGTTAAAGCAGGTATCTTCTGTGTAGAGTCATCACCCTCATCTCACACCCGAGGCCTTGTTCTAGGCGCTCTTGGTAACATAAGGCATGACCAAGGGTGCCTTGTAGAGGAGGAGATGAAGCCGAGTCAGAAATGTTAAGATCGACTCGACCTGCAGGAACAGAGTGGCCCCTGGGGGTGACCTGTGGGGCATGGACCCATGTCACCTGGTAGGCACTGTGGCAGTGCCTGGCCAACCACGGGCTGGCTGCCTACAGCTGAGGAGCCTCTCGTGGATCAGCAAGGGGTGGCCTTGGACTCTGTTTAAATTCATCATTTTTGTATTTTTTTCCCCTTTGCCTCAGGTTTCCTTAGGAAATAAAGAAAGAAGCAAAGGTGTGTTCTACAAAGCCCTTCAGAATTGCCCTTGGGCAAAGGTAAGTTCCAGAGACCCTGGTCTGTTCAGATTCCCAAGAACCTTCCAGCCAAGCTCATCCAGCTAGTGTCATGGGGACAGGGCACCTCCCAGGCCTTTTCATAGTTGAGGTATGCCCCTTGGAGCCCAAGGGTCCTTTGTTTCCTTTCCCTGCACTGGAGCTGGCATGGCATGTTGCCGGGGCCAGCTGGTTCCCAGCATTTGCCCAGAGCTCAGCCAAGATGCCCCAAGTGTTGGACCGAGTCCCCCCTTTGCCCTGCAGGGCCCAAGTCAGGAGATGTTCAGAAATCAGATTGACGGTGACTGCAGTGGCTGCCCCCAAATTCTGAGAACCAGTAAAGGCCTCTGAGTTCCTCAGCTTCCCTCTGCTCTTGAGCGCAGAGTCGTCCCTGGGGAGGGGAGTGTGGGCAGTGCAGGGGCGGCAGTGAGCTGACGGGCCTCTCCTTCCCATCCCAGGTGTTGTACATGGACGCCGTGGAGCACTTCCCTGATGAGATGCAGGAGATCCTGGACCTGATGACGGAGAAGGAGCTCCGGGTACGCCTGCCCCTGGAGGAACTGGAGCTTCTGCTTGAGGACTAGAACCTGGGGAGTGGGGAGCGAGCCGAGGGCTCAGCGCCCGCATGCCAAGGAATCAGAGGCTTCCGGATGAACCAGAAGTGTGTTGAGACCTCCACCTGTGAAGCTTCTTGGTATTTTGTGTCTGGGCTGTCAGCTTCTTATCTCTGGCACATTTTTTGCATGTGCAGATGACACAGAGGCTACTGTCTTACATATTATATATGTGAATATGTGTACCTATGTACACAGACAAGAGTCGTGCCAAGTGACAACTGAATGTGTTGTGGTTGGCGTGCAAGTTCCCTTTGGTCCACTTTTAGCATCAGCCCACCGGGGTGAGTGTACCTCTCGGCTGGCATCCTTGGGGGTCCTGCCAAGCCTTCTGGGTCTGGTAGTGGAGGTGAGTGAGTCCTGGTCACTCAGTGCTGGGACCTCCTCCTCCAGGCTGCCCTTTTCTTCAGATCAGAGCAGGGGGGAGCATTTAAAACTTGTGTGTTCTCACCTGTATCAGATGTGTCCAGAGGCCTCATTCTTCCCTAAGCCTTACTCGGTGACACCCCTGACTGTGGACCCAGCAGCCTGCATCATTTTCGAAATGCAGGCTCTCAGGCCCCATCCCAGCCCTGCTGAGTCAGCATCTGTGCTCTGCCAGGACCCCATTAGGGGCCCTGTGTGCGTGCTGCAGCGTGGACAGCACTGTGAGCACCGGCCACCAGCGTCGCAGAGTGGAGACTGGAGGCAGCTCCTCCCTCCCTCCGCACTCCGCCCTGCCTGTGAGATGTGCAGAGCCCGGCCTAGACAGGAAGGCCCGGACCGGCCACGTGCTCCTGATCGCCGCGGGCTGAGTAACACCTGACTGAGAGGAATTCCTTTATCTTAGACCCTGTGAGTGGACACTTTCTTTGGCTCCCCCCCCCCTTAAATCATGCTCTCTACAACTGCTGAAAGCTTATTGCTTTGGCACCTTCCCCAGGCAAGCCGGTGTTGGGAAATGGCATTTTGACTAGCAATAGATGGACACTGGTTGGGAAAAAGAAGGGGAGAGCAGCACCCAAGAAAGTTGGCCAGCCCAGGGGAGGTTTTCCTCGGTCAGCCCCATGTATGGGCTTTGAAACAACCACTCAGGAAGGAAAGAGGAGGCAGAGGAAGGGAAGCCCTGGCTGGACGCTCTTGGGAGGGATGAGCGTCTGAGCCCAGGAACAAGGGGCATGAGGGCTGCCCTTTTGGTGTCTTGGAGGAACCCTCAGCTGCTTGGCAACACCCATACCTCTTCCACCCCCCCCCCCCACCCCCCGTGTGAGAACCCACATGCCCCTCAGGCCTTCCAAAGGGAAGGCTGGATTTCCTTCTGAAGCCCACGGCCATGTGAACTCAGCCGTCAGTCCTTAAACAACAAAACCTGCCAGCGATCGGGTTATGATTGTCTTTCCCATTAGCTGCTGCTGAACAAGTAACTACCGCCAGCTCTGGGAGTGGGATGTGCGGGCAGCAGGCACGGCAGTCTGCAGTCCTTGGCGGTCACCAGAAGCAGGATGCAGCGACTGAGAAAGAGCACATTTTATTGGGAAGAGAGCACATGACCAACGTGAAGGCAGCCTGCCAGGCACAAGGTACACAGGACGTTTGCTAGTAAAGACAACTGGGAATGGGCTCCGGGCCAGCAGCTTCCCCCCCTCCCCCTCTGGGGCCCAGGACGCTCCCACCATTTCCTGGAAGGCAGCTGTGGTCCACTACAGATAGAGCCCCTCAGGGGTGCCTTCTTGTTTTTTATAAAGAACATTTTCTTTAGATTTTTTGAAGTCTTCATTTGTTACTTTCATCCTACGTTCTCTCAAGGCCATCAGACCAGCTTCTGTACAGATTGCCTGCAAGAAAGAATAGTATGTTCAGAAAGTGAAATATCTTTCTAACAGTTTGGAAATCTTTTTTTTTTTTTTTTTTTTAAGGGCCGCAACTGCGGCATTCCCAAGCTAGGGAGCTGTAGCTGCCAGTCTACACCACAGCCACAGCAATGCAGGATCTGAGTCACGTTTGCGACCTATACCACGGCTCACGGCAACGCTGGATCCTTAACCCACTGGGACACAACAGAACTCCTTGGAGAGCTATCTTGAAATAAGGTATAGATACCCAGAATAGACAAAAATTTCTCAAACTGCTTGGGAAAGATTAGATTTTTTTTAAATGTTTTACGCATTCTGATTATTTTCTCAAAGGATCTGAGGTGGCTTAAACTGGGAGTAATTCACTAAGGAAGAGAGGACTGGCCACTATGTAAACGTACACCGCAGGGCCTCCAAGGTCCGTAAGTTCTCACAGCTCTGCTTTCACTAAAGGGTGTAATAATATTCCTAAGAAAGACAAAAGTATATCCAGAAACTTACAGAGGCCACATAGAGTGTATATTCATTTCACTTACCTGCAGTCCTTAAGAGAGCATGTGCTCTGGTTAAATATTTACAAGTTTCAGTATAGTATATACTCTTACTATTTTCTCAATGATGACATAAGTAAAACAGGAACCCAAGCAACATGAAGTGATTAAAAATACAAGTCTGGCGAGTTCCCATCGTGGCAAAGTGGACTGAAAATCTAACTGCAGTGGCTCAGGTCGCTGTGGAGATGGGGGTTCCATCCCTGGCCCGGCACAGTCGATTAAAGGATCCAGCACTGCTGTAGCTGTGTCTCAGATTCAATCCCTGGCCCAAGAACTTCCATGTGCAGTGAACTGCCATTAAAAACCAAAACAAAACCCACAGTCCTGGCGGTGAGGTTCCTATTTGGTTGTGACATTTAGGATATTTATCTCAAATTGTTCAGAAAAGACAGCAAATAGGTAAAATGGTAACATCTGGTAAACGAAGGTGCTGAGTGTATGGGTGTTTACCACTGTAACTTTCCTGAAGGCTTGAAATTTTTCTAAATAAAAAGTTGATGCAGAAGTTGCCCATTGTGGTGCAATGGCAACAAACCCGACTGGTATCCATGAGGACATGGGTTCAATCCCTGGCTTTGTTCAGTGGGTTGGGGATCCCGCGTGGCTGTGGCCAGCAGCTGTAGCTCCAATTTGACCCCCAGCCTGGGAACTTCCATATGCTGCAGGTGGAGCCCTAAAAAGCAAAAAAAAAAAAAAGTGCAGAATGTTAAAAAGATTTTATTCAACTAGTCTAGTTCTGTAGATGCCAATGATGCCCACACAGGTACCAACTGTGGCTTAGAAGGCAGGCCGTGCCCAGATTCAGTGCTGCCAGGCTTTCCTTGAAATTCTGGTCATTTGGGAAAAGATGTCCAAACTCATACCCACATGTGAGGAACCTAAGAGGTGCAGTCCAGGCCAGGCGCTCACCTTGATGTCGGCACCGGAGAGGTCATCTTTGGCCATGATCAAGTCGTCCAGGGTGACATCGTCGGCCAGTGTCATCCTGCTCGTGTGGATCTGAAAGATGCGCTTCTTCGTCTTCTCGTCGGGCAGGGGAAACTCGATCTTCCTGTCGATGCGGCCTGTGGGTAGAAAAGGGTTTCAGTGTTGCCCTGGGCTCTGCCCCTGCGCAGGCGGAGGCCTCATCCCCACACACGTGTGGTTTCAGTCACACAGTGTTCTGTGGGAGGCCCAAATCTTAAGCCAACACTCGTCTTGTAAATATGGTAAACATCAACATTTGAATTCATTCCATTAAAAAAACAAAAAACAAAAAAAAACCCTCTGCTCTGGTACCTTCAGAAGGACATGAAAGGAGCGATTCCTAAGATGGCATAGTTAGTGGAAAAGGACAGGTCTTCCACATTAAAAACATCACGAAAGAGTAAGTAAATTAGCTACTGCTTCTGCTGGTACCAACTAAACTAACAGACCTCAGCTATCATAAACTGTTTCTTAAAAAAATTCTCAAGGCTAAACAGGATCAAGCTACCCAGACTACATCACATTCTTACTTAACTATTATCTCAGGGGACATAGTTTTGGTAAGTTATTCTGTTTCAAGGTGGTATCTGCCTTTATATGCACCATTTATATTCCCTTCCCTCAAAGTGCTCTTAAAAAATACAAATAACATAGAAGCACATTCATTCTCCCCAATGAAACAAAAACAAATGTGACCTGGTCTGATAAGTGCTGGGTCCAAAGTCTCTATTCGGTTTGTGGCCATGATGACTTTCACGTCTCCCCTTGAATCAAATCCATCCAACTGGTTCAACAGTTCCAACATTGTTCGCTGTATTTCTCTCTCACCCCCGGAATTTGAGTCGTACCTTTGGAAAAGAACAGAAGCAGAAGTGAAGACGCAGCTGATCAGTTAAAGAGGAATTAAGCCACACGGCTTTGTCTCCCTGTACGTCGCAGCCTCCCAAAGCCCAGGCTGCACTGTCTTTGTAGCAGTTTCAAGCCTGAAATATCATTTATTCAATCTCCACATCTGAGCCCCTTAAGGGCAGGGACTCATCCTCATGGCTGTGTCTCCAGAGTATGGAGGGTGCCTCGCGTCCGCGAGCAGTACTGTAGGGACTGGCAGACGACACGAAGGCTGCACAGGAAGTCCCACCGAGCGTCATCCTCAGACAAGGACTACCTGGTCTTGACCTCTAAACGATGGAAGGGCGGGAAGGGAAAGTCTACCTTTTCGTCCCAATAGCATCGATTTCATCAATAAACACGATGGACGGTGCATGTTCTTCAGCAACTCGGAACAGTTCCCGAACGAGTTTGGGCCCGTCACCGAGGTACTTCTGAATAAGCTCAGAGCCGACGACTCTCAAGAAAGTGGCCGAGGTTTGGTTTGCTACTGCTTTGGCTAGTAAGGTTTTACCTATTTTAGATTGAAAAAGAAAAACTCAAATGCTAAAACTCTTCACTACCACCTTAAAAAGACATCACGAGTGGGTGGATCCCTGTAGGAAAAGCATTATATTCTCCAAGCAGATAAAAGGATATTTAGAAAAACCTAAAACACACTGATTATTTGTAAGTTATCTTCCTAAATTTATCATAATTCAGAAAATACTTTTTACTGGGTTATACAAAGTTGCATATCATATTAACTTGCCCATGCAACCAAGGTTAGAGAACCAAACTCAACTCCCACCAAACTTCAGTGATAAAAAAGGTCTGCGCACCCTCGGTTTGACCTGCAGTGCTCTGGGGCCACTGGGAGATTTGCTGCGTTTGCTCAGGGCTCAGCCAGCAAGCAAGGACCAGCTCCTGATGAAGCCCACAGCAGCTACTGCAGGAGGCTCAAGAGCCCTTCCTACCTGGTGTGCCCTAACGGGAAGGCCTGCACTGATCTCAGGGAAGACCTGACATTTCCAACCCTGCTCTGTTCCCTGACAGTCTTTAGAGTCAAGAACAAGTCAGCACCCAGCTGGACCTTAGAGCTGGAAGGTCTGGCCCCTCTGATGGCAATGATGGAGGCCAAGAGCTGGGAAGTCACCTCCAGAGAGGCAGCTGGAGGCAGAGCTGGTAGAGGACCAAGCTTAGGCCTGCAGGGGGAGGAGGCTGGCTGGTGAGGGACACAGAAGTGAGGAGGAGGACCGGGAGCTAAGCTTTGCAACAAGATGGGGCAATGATGTCCTTTCAGTCAGGCGGCCAGAGTGACGGGTTGAAATGCTCACCAGAAGGCTGGACTACTTACTCCCTGAGCGCACCAGTTAAGGATGGCAGGCAGAAGGCAAAAGGGATGTTCTGAGTGGGCGGGATCTTACAGTCCAGAAACAATCAAGTTTAGGTGAGAGGGTCCCTGAACCAGCCTCTTCTTCCCCCTCCAGACTGTGGGCCCGGCCTTCACCCAAGGCCTTGGCAGTACATGTGCCTCAAAGAAGGCATGGCTGCGGGTCAGGAGGCCAGTGTTCCTTCTCCAGCCCTGGTACCAGTTCAACTGCCAGAGCTACTGGAGCCTTGCGATGGTCTCTAGCTTCTCTGAAACATAGTTCCCTGTACCTCAGCGTACAGGGTCTCCCAGTCCCTCCAGCACAGGCAACCCTCAGCACAGGTCCTCTTGGGAACATGGCTTCAGTGCACTCAATCAAATGACCTCTTCCTTTGCAGTTTTCAGCGCAATGAACCGCTAAGCCCTGGCCTATGCAACTTACTAAGGTCAGCTTATTGTGTAATGAACCAAATATGGATATGCATTTTATCTTTATCCACTTACTTATCCAATATTATATTCATTAGCAATGGACCAGGAGAATGAAACTAACCTGAACAGCACGGGATAACTTTTAAATCTCCACCATAGCTTGAATGCTTGGCCACATTCCAGGTGAATAAATAGTCAGAATCTTCAGGGATGGGTGTAAGCATCAATATTTTTTTTTAAGTTCTCAAGGTGATTCCAATGTAGAGCCAAGTTAAGCATTCTGCTTTATTTTTATCTTATAGTCTATTTTCAATAGACTCACATTACTCTTGAAAATACTTGAAAGTATGTTTTAAAACATATCAATAGCATGTGAATATGAGAGAAGTGCTGGGGAACTGGAAATGCATTCATATTGAGCAGGCATTTGGGGAGGAGGGGCTGCCCACTGGTGTTCATTTTCTGTTGTAATCCTTACTACCGTTTTTAACACAGTAACTGTGAAGTTTACAACTTCCAAGAGCAATTTCTTAGTGCATCTACTATATAAATACACTTTTATGTAATAGGTATGTTTCCAGAGGAGCTGTTTATTCAAAAATGTCTAATATGTTGCTTAGAGCCTCGGCATCCTGCCTCGACAGTAAGTAATGATAACTAGCTAGTGCTGCTGCTCAAGAGGTGGGCCGAGTGCCTGCAGAGTGACCAACGCAGAGCACACCTACCTGTGCCGGGTGGGCCGTAGAGAATGACCCCCTTCGGGGGCTTTATACCCATCTCTTCATAATACTCAGGATGAGTGAGAGGAAGCTCCACAGACTCCTACAGAAAACACACTTGGTAAAAATGAAAGGCTTTCTTATTGAAATTTTCTGACTCATTATCTGGCATCATGAGTATCTCTCACTTTTGATGAAAATAAGCTAAGATTTCAGTTATTCCTGTTAGAGACAATGTCTGACGTTTACCACCAGCAAGAACGTACTGAAGAAGACCCTGGCCTACCTGAGCTCCCAGCTCCCATCCCCTCTCCCTAGCAGAACACAATTTCCCTTCCATTTTCCAGTAAAAGTCAGCCTTGAGCAACATTTAAGCCTTTCCTGAGCAAAATTCACCCTGTTCTATTAAACTACAGGCAAGAGCTGACAAGATTTTCTGTTGTTACGACCGAGGGACATGATGGCCATTTCCCAGTTGGCTGAGAGGTCAGCAGTGCAGATCTGTGACCACTCCGAATGACGTCCCTGCAGATGAAGGAACTTGCAGAGGGCTGGGATTGTGTTCATGACCCCACCACTGTGGAACTGAGTGCCACACACCCCACCCCCAGACATCGCTGGAGGTTTCTGGATAGCCACAGCTGAAGTCAACGCAGTTGCCAACATACTCACACAGATGATTGTTAAACACTGCATACAAAATGTTTTAAGCCACAGCTGCTGCAAGAATTAGCATCTACTTATTCTACTGCTTAAACTGGTATAAACAACACAAAACACTACAACTGACAAGCTTGGAACCAGTTACCAGTGTGATCAATACAGAGAAACATGCAAAACAACTCCAAGCACCCTAAATGAGACAGCAGTGAGAAACCAAGATCTAAAACCCAGAGCAGGTTCCCAGACACACCTTAATCTCCTGGATCTGGTTGTCCAGCCCCCCAATATCAGCATAGGTCTCCTGGGGGGCCTTCTCCACCTTCATCACTGTGACCAAGGGATCCGTGTCATCCATGAGCACTCCTATCACGGCATGCACCTAGCAGGAAAGACGGCTTTAACACAGGAACGTGCGGGCCACGCAGCCCCTTTACAAACACATAGTGCCAATCACGGATTTTGCTTCTCCCCTGGGGGTGCTCCGCCCGTCTCCTTCCACAGGACAGGGGACAGACCTAGGAGGAAGGGAGAAAGCATGCCGATGGGCTTTCTTTTTCTCAGATTGTCAGCTTACCTTATGGTTGAGCAGGACAGAGCAGCCCGGTTCCAGCAGATCCTTGTCTACAAATGAAAGGATGCTGACGTAGTGTTCCGAGCCCACAGACGTGGACACGATGGCATGATTGTCATCAATGATCTCCTCCAAGGTTCCCACTGACATTGGGGTCCCCCTCAGATCATCCACCTTTGATCTCTCCTCCTATGTAAGAGTATGCAGAGAAGTAAAAGGTCAGACCGAAAAGCCCATGATGCCGACAGTTCACTAGATTTACAAAAATAGTTGGTGCTTTTAAAAGGCAGCTAAGGAGCTCCTGCTGTGGCACAAGGGGATCAGCGTTGTCTTCGGACTGCTGGGTCATGGGTTCAATCCCCAGTCCGGCACAGTGGGTTAAGGATCTGGTGTTGCCTCAGCTATGGCTTAGGTCTAGACAGTGGCTTGGCCTGGGAGCTTCATATGCTGCAACTGGCCAAAAGAAAAAAGGCAGCTAAATAATGATTCATTAAAGCCAGCATGGTTCAATTACTTGAATTTCATTTATTCATTGACAGTTTTAAGTTTTAAATAGAATTCAGTTTGTAAAAATCAAAGTAATAGTAATTTCTCAATTTACCTCTTGCTTTTCTTCTAAAGGCTTCATTTGTTCTTGATTTCTAATGAATTCTTCTTCCATGAGGAGATAGTCTTTAATTCTCTCTAACTTCAGTAATTTTAATCGGCACTGAGTGTGAGGTGTCACTGTAATTAAAAAATAAAGTTTTATTATACTTGGAGCTTGACATTTGCAATTAATTCAGTTCATCATTAAGACAAAAAAAAAAAAGATTTCAAATAAGCTCATTTTAGTTGGACTCTGAAAAATTCAGAGTTTGGTGACCCTAAGTAAGCAGGTACCTAAATGCAAAGGGGAAAGGGATTTTGGCAGATATGTAAAAATAGGGATGAGGTCTGTGACCAGATAATACAAATGACATGTTGTCTATAAAGGGAAAAAAAACTCACTGACCAAAAAGATAGTTTGCTTGGGTTTATGATTCCCCACAAGTGCTAATAAAATAGCTGCACATGCTATTCAGTGAGTATAGGTTGTTGCACCTTGCTGGAACACATGCATCCATTTACAGGAAGATTGTAAAAAGTTAGTGATATTCACATATGTGCAAGCTTTTTTCCCACACTTGTATTTCTTTTGTCTTGAAGTTGCATGCTACATAGGAACTTCAACATTTATATAGACAAATTTGTCAAACTTTTGTGGCTTCTGGGTTTATTTGCTTCTTCAAGAGGTCTCTCCTCCCTTAAGGTTAAATATATTCCTGAATTTTCCTTTATTTACTTATTTGCATATATATATGTATATATATCAAATCTATCCAGCAAAAAGCAAGAGGTACAATTTCATTTCTCTCAATAATAAAAGATACCAGCCATTTATATTAAATAACTCATCCTCTTACCACAAAAATGGAAATGGCACCTTTACATTATGTTAATTATCGGTAACTTGACTCTGTTTTTTTTTTGTTGTTGTTGTTGTTGTTGTTGCTATTTCTTGGGCTGCTCCCGCGGCATATGGAGGTTCCCAGGCTAGGGGTCGAATCGGAGCTGTAGCCACCGGCCTACGCCAGAGCCACAGCAACACGGGATCCGAGCCGCGTCTGCAACCTACACCACAGCTCACGGCAACGCCGGATCCTTAACCCACTGAGCAAGGGCAGGGACCGAACCCGCAACCTCATGGTTCCTAGTCGGATTCGTTAACCACTGCGCCACGACGGGAACTCCTTGACTCTGTTTTTGACCTCGGTATGCTCTTCTGGTGATCTGATGATCTATTCTTTTATCAGTACCACCCTGATTCACTATGGTAGGTTAATGGCACATTTTTATTGGTTATTACTAATCAAACAATATTTAAAACAAATAGTTAACTCCATCTAAGCAAGAATAGACTTGCTTAGATGGTAGATGAAGGTGGTAGAGGTATCTAAGCTGAAGCCTGAAGGGATGAGAAGCAGGCAGCCATGGGAAGGACTAGGGGAAGAACATTTTTAGGCAAAGGGAAGCAAAGGCTGTGATGCAGAGAAGATTCAAAGAACACGAGGCAAAGCAGTATGAATGATAAGTAAGGGGAGTGCCAGCGGCTGAGGATGGACAGGTGGCTGGGTCAGATCACCTAGTTTGAGTTTTATTCTATGTGTAGTACGAAGCCACTGGAAAATATTATGTGCAGGCATTGTATGATGTGCATTCCAATACAGGGGCATTCCATTTCTTCATGAAAGAAGCGGGTTTCTAAGTTAATCAAACTCACCATAAGTTTTTAAATCTAAAGCTGTACTCTAATGTATTAGAGGAACTGTTTATTTAAAGGAAGTTAACAGAGTGTCTTAAAGTGAGACACAGTCGTGTACTGTGTGTATACTGTTAAAACCAAAATACAGCTTTTAATCCAAGCTAGTGGAATGCCACAAAGTCACAGACCTAGCACCTCAACCATCCATTTCCTGTCTCCACATTCAGACCCCTAAACTACACACACAGGGACAAGTCACCTAGGAATTGGAACCATGGCATTCATTACCCAGGGGCAGTTTGCTGGCAGCATCTGGTCCCTTTGTTTTCTTCTTCTTCTTCCCCACTCTAGTTGGTACAGGGGGTTCATATTTCTTTTTCTTATCCTTGAGTTTATAGAACAGCAGGGGGGGAAAAAAAATCACACAGAAATCATATTAAAATACAAACTTATTTTTGTAGGACCATAATCTATTTCCAGATGATAGTCCTTATCTTTTAGGATGCTATTTAAAACTGTCCTTAAAAAAACAAAAAATATGTTTTTACATTCCTGCAGTTTTAATATGTGAATGTAACTGATCTTTTTATAATACACATTGATAGATTATTCAATAGGGAACAGAGGTCAGAATTCAAAGTTATACGCCAAAAGTCTGACTTGAAATAATTTAACACAATTCTTTGCGTAAGGATATTAAACACTAAAATCAAAACAAATAAAATTACAGGTAATTTATTTTAATATTCTGTAATGTTATTTTACATGTTTAAAAATCATTAATTCACAAAAGCCTACTTGATGGTCAACAATCTTCTGTAAAACATGAAAAGGGTATTGTATCTGTAGGCCAGGGTTGTTAAATAAATTCAGATCATTTATTTTGCATTTTGAAATTCATGAATCTCCAAAGAACTTCTCAGCTGAGATCTGACATTTTCCATAACTTACACCACAGACATATCTGCTTCTTATTTATTTACCTTGTCATCCTTCTTGCCACCTCCAGGGCCATGACCACCACTTTGACTTTGACCCTAAAAAAAAAAAAAAAAAATTAAAGGAGGTATAAATTCAGAATATGATCACCCTTATTTTCCTGTGATTCTAAGATACCAACATTTCTCCCTCTTCTAAACATTTCTGAACTCAATATATACCTTGCAATCAAAGTGTATATTAAGTGTGGCAGTTTCTTCTCCCTGAAAAGCTATTAGCAGATCAATGGTGCACCCTGCAATAGAGTGCATCTTAAATCAAGGACAACTCTATTAAGAAATAGATATAACTGGAGTTTCCATCGTGGCTCAGTGGAAACAAATCTGACTATCATCCATGAGGACACAGGTTCGATCCCTGGCCTTGCTCAGTGGGTTAAGGATCCTGTGTGGCTGTGGCGTAGGCTAGCAGCTATAGCTCTGATTCCACTCCTAGCCTGGGAAACTCCATGTGCCGCAGGTGGAGCCCTAAAACGACAAAAAAAAAAAAAGAAAGAGATATAAATAATGTGTCATAATGAGGCTAAGATTCTAAGATGACATCTTCTTGAGGGGAAGATACAGAACTTGACGCTAATATAAAGCTACCTGAGGCCACCAAGAATATATTTCATGAAATTCAGCCAAGAAAGCTAAACCATTTTACTGTTCAACAATCATTTTTTATTTACTCCTTAAAAGATTTGATTTACTCCTCAAGATCCAGTCCTTTCAATGGCAGCTTAACTACCTCCCATCCCTGAAGCCTGGAGTGCTTGGGCAGGTTTTTCTTCCTAATCTGAAAAGCTGAATCACCTTAAACTATCAAGAGTTTACTGTATTAAGAAGCTCGATGTGATTTCTGATATTAAAACAGTCCCTTCAGTTACAAGACAATGTTTTACACAGAGCAATGTCTCAGAAATGATGGCATTTAAAAATTTTTTTTTTTTTAACAGCTACACTTGAGGCATATGGAAATTCCTGAGCCAGGGATTGAATCCAAGCCACAGCTGTGGCAACTCTGTATCCTTTAACCCACTGTTCTGGGCTGGGATTGAAACTGCACCTCTACAGTGACCTGAGCCACTGCAACTGGATTCTTAACCCACTGCACCACAGTGGGAAGTCCAGAAATGATGGCATCTTAAAGAGTAATAGTAAACTTACTTGATTACAGAGGCCCTTTCAGTCTCCTCAAATCACTCCCTGTAGGCAGCTCTAAATCAATACACCGTCAGCCTCATTATGCAGACAAAACAACCCTATCATGGCTACCTTAAAGAATTAAAGTCAAATATATTTCCCCGCATGCAGAATTCTTAAAACGTTGTGCTTTATTTTGAAGAAGGTAATTAAGAGCACTGAGAAGTTTTGGGAAATAAAATTAGTTTTACTGCAATAAGCTGTCCTAAGAGTAGGTCTTTAACAATTATTTATACCCCTAGGAAACGTGCTGTTGGCTGGAGCAACTAGTATTTGTGGTATACTTACTATGTGCTTAAGTCTCTACTAGACATTTTCCTTCACTATCACATTAATTCCAGACAATTCTTCAAGGTAGGGTTCATTATTCCTACTTTCTAGATGAGGAACCTCAACAAGCCGAAGAACACGCGCTATGGAGTTAGATCCAGGTTTCAATTCTGACTCCATTACTAACTAAGAGGCTCTGTGACCTCAGGTTAGTCAGGTCACCTCCCTGGGTCTTAGTGTCCTTAACTGGGAAGTGGGGATGATATTACCTTCTATCTGTTGTTGCAAATTAGGTAGCGCGCATAAAACACTTCACATTTGTGTGATTCACAGTACCTACTAACCGATACAATATGGTTGGTGAATAAGAGATGTTAGGGTCAGGACTTCGGTTAGAAAGACTGGCTCTGAAACAAATCCGTTCTGCTTCGGTTCTTCACTCTCGTCTCTCCCCATCTCTGTTTTGTCTAGGTCATTATATCTTATCTGGGCTCTGGTCTCCCAACAGATTCCCTCACCAGTCCAGCTACCACCTTCTAAAACAAAGAGCCAATCCTATAAATCTCAAGAACCTTCAATTGCTCCCTAGCATTTACAGTGTAATGTCCAAACTCTTAAGCTTGGTATGCCTGGCTCTGGTCAAACCTTTCCCAGGTTCATCTACCTTTCTTATGATCCCCCAAGTCTGGCCCCACCAGAGGATGTTTTCCTGAGCGGGTCCCAAAATTCTTTATGTCTAGGGCATTGTACATGTTTCTCAGCCTCAAATAATAACAAGCAGACACTATATGCAGTGCGCTAAACAGACTGTTTTATCCTTACAGACGCTATGAAGTCAATACTATCATTACCCCTTGTTTACAGATAAGGAAACTAAGGCTCAGAGAGGTTAAGTGACTTGCCTACTGTTACAAAGCTGATCAGAGAGGTAGCCAGGAATCACACCCAAGCCCACCAGACACCAATACCTGTGTTTTTCTTTCTTCTTTTCCCCCCCCCCCCAGTCTTTTTAGGGCCACACTTGCAGCTTACGTAAGTTCCCAGGCTAGGGGTTGAATCGGAGCTGTAGCTACCGGCCACAGCCACACTCGATCCAAGCCACATCTGTGACCTATACCACAGTTCACAGCAACACCGCATCCTCAACCCACCAAGTGAGGCCAGGGATAGAACCCGAGTCCTCCTGGATACAGTGGGGTTCTCTACTGCTGAGCCACGACGGGAACTCCAATATCTGTGTTTTTCTACTGCATGGATATTCAGTACATCACAGCAAAGACCTACAGGGTTTGTGTTCTAGGATGGCTTCCTACTCAAAGTTTCCTCCTTGGTAAACTGAGGACAATAATAACAATTACCTTAAGGGACTGTTGAGAAGAACAATGAGCAAATGCTGGAAAAGTACCTGCCACGTAATTATCATACTTAGAATATTGCTACCTCCCCAAATCCTTCTAAGACCTACAAGACTATGTGGTCAGGACTTCTTACTGTTGACCATACAGGCTAAACATATTCCCATCTCAGTCAGGCCCTTTGCACTCGCTGTTCCTTCTGCCTGGATCAGTTCCCCCTCAGATATCTGCATAGGCTACTCCCTCATTTTATTTAGATCTCCGCTCAAATCTCACATCCTCACTGGGACTCGCTGATACCCCATGGAAAACAGCCAGCTCTCCCCATCCTATCCCTTCTACATAACAGCCACAAGCAATGACCGCCCATCCGGCTCTATCCCGCCCCCACATCATATCACACATTTAGTCCTCTATTTTTTGTCTGCCTTCTCTAGAATGGAAGCTCCATGAGGCAGAGACTGGGTCAATTATGCTCATCCCCTGTATCACCAGCATCAATTCGTGAACTAACAAAAATGCTAGCTGTTTTTATTATTACTAATGCACTAAGGGGCCTTTCCGGCCGAGCTCCACCTGTTAGAAGAGCGTCTTAAGGCCTCCCTCAAACGCCCCCACTCCGGGTTTCTCCCACGACTGCGCTCCCACTCTTCAGCTGACGCGAATCCCTCCTTCGCTCTAGTCGCACATCCCTCCACCTGGGCGGCTCCGAGAGCACTGGCCCCAATCACTTCAAGAGGCTCCCGCTGACACTACCCGTACTAGTCAGCAGAGCCCCAGCCCGCGGAGGGGCAAAGCCGCGGGACCCGACCCGACCCTCTCCGCCGCCCCTGTGGGCCGTCTGGCGGACACTCCGGGCGGAACCCCGGCCCCAGGACCCCGGGGAAAGGCCCGCTCGTTGGCCCCGGCCCGTGGTGCACCTGAACACTGCCTCCAGGAGCCTCAGCCCCCGCGGAGGCCGGACCGGCGGGCAGGGGAACGGGCTAACCGAGTGCCTCCGCCAGCCGCCTAGTTCTCTCGCCTCGAGTCGCCCTGATCCTGTCACACCGCCACCACCAGTCGAAACCCTTAGTCACTCACCATCTTGCTTTGGCCACTGGAGCCGCTGCTGCCGGAAGTGCACTGCCGGGGAGGGCCGTCAGGAGCGGAAGTTGAGAGGGACGCTACGGAAGCCCGATAGGAACCAAATCCCTTACGGACGAAGTCACGCACTAAGGGCTAGTGCGGGCGGGTGGGGCAGTGATGTACTAACTTGTGAGATGTGAGCCTTATAAATATTTAACTTGAAAAAGCTTTAAAATCGCAGTTATTAGGTTGTTGTTAACAACCTAAGACAATGACCTCAACTGTCAAGAAACTAAGACAGTTGTGAAAATCTTTAAAATATGGCAAAAATCAAACTGAGAAAAACTTTACTGCTTCAAGAACTGGAATGGCATTTGAAACCGCGAAGCTGACATACACTTTTGCACCAACATTTAAGTTCTAATTTGGTCTCTGGAATTAAGCTGCTCGTCTGAGAGTACTTCTTGGTCTCAGGAATCATCTAAGTCTGTGTGTCTATTTTCTGATGAATTCTAACTTGCGATGGTGCCAAATCTTGTCTCAAAAGTCCTTATCTTGCGCCCAGTTTCTAAAGTTCATTGTTTGTTACGGCCATCAAGACATCAGAAAGATGGCAAGCAGTCTTTCAACCTTTGGAAACTTCCATAACAGGTGCTCAAGATTCTGCATCTTGCTGAACTGAAGAGATGGATACCACGCACACACACACCCAGATTAATTCAGGCATTTTAATTTTGAAGCACTAAAAATATTTCCCTAATGCACAGCAGGAAATTAGTCTGTTTCCTCCTCATTAAGATATTGTAATAGAAAGTCTTGATACTGTCAGCCTCCACTAACAAATCTGGCATCTATATGATACATGAAATGATAGACTAGGTTAGGGGGCGGGGCCACTCTCCCTTTCTGGATGTTGAAAGCGATTTCTGAGTTGAACAAAATGTCTAGGCAATCTGTGTGAAAGGTGAAGAGGTGCAGTGTCCCTGAAATGGCATCACATTCAAAGGACATAGGCTAACAGTCAAGGCTTAAGAACTTATTCGGCTAGATATTCGCCAAGGACTTCTTAAGGCATAGCAAACTCATCCCCCTCTTTTCTCCCCAGCACTGACCCTCTCAGTAGTCTCCACCCAGCTGACAGCCATCGGTGTATGGAAGAAATCAGCCTGTTGGAATGCCTCTTCACAAGATACTAATTTTTGATTTAAAAAAGAAGAGCAATTAAATAGGGAATCAGCCCATTGGTTAAGAGTGTTGGCCTCCGCTTCAGGTCTCCTTTCTGGCCTCAGAGCTGTGTGGTCTTAGTAAGCTATTTAACCCCCTTTGTGCCTCAGATTTGCCATCTATGAAATAGAGACCTTAACAGTTCCTCCCTCTCGGAGTCCTTGTTTGAGGACTAAAGTACTTAGAATTCTAAGCATAGGATACAATTATCAGTAGCATTATTTTTAATACACAGATTGCTTCTGGCTTCCCCATTCTGTGCATGTATCAGATGGTCACGTATCCCTCAGAAAATTTATAATCTATTGGTGCAGGAAACTTCAAACATGTTTTCCTCCCCGTGTCCTCAAAAACATTTTGCAAAACCATGTATTCTGTGACACGTTTCTAAGTTGGCATCTAAATTTCATTGTAAGTTTAAATAGCTGCAAAGGATCCATATGTCTGCACATTGAAAGTCTTGACATTTCACTATCTACTAGGGAAATCTAGCTTGATAGCTTGATATCTAACATCATCCATTTGGAACTTAGGTACACAGGTTCATCTTTATCACTGAAAATTCTTCTCCCCGTGATACATCCTTAAGGGATTAATATCCAAAATATATAAAGAACTCATACAACTCGACAACCAAACAACCAATTAAACCTCAATGAGATATCACCTCACACCTGTCAGAATGGTCATTATCAAAAAGACAAGAGATAGCAGGTGTTGGCAAAGATGTGGAGAAAAAGGAACCCTCATGCATTGCTGGTGGGAATGTAAATGGGTGCAGCCGCTGTGGAGAATAGTATGGAGATTCCTTAACAAATTAAGGCTAAAACTACCATGTGATCCAGCTGTCACACTTCTGGGTGTTTATCCAGGAAACAAAAACACTAATCTGCAAAAATATCTGCACTCCCATGATCATTGCAGCATTATTTGCAATAGCCAAGATATGGAAGCAACCTAAGGGTTCATCCACGGATGAATAGAGAAAGAAGGTGTGATTCGTATACATATACTTATATAAGGGGATTCTACTCGGCCATAAAAAAAAGATGAAATCTTGCCATTTGTGACAACGTGGGTAAACCCTGAGGGTATTATGCTAAGTGAAGCAAGTCAGAGGGAGAAAGACAAATACTGTATGATTTCACTCATGTGTGGAATATAGAATGCTAATAAACAAACAAAAACAAGATAAATAAGCAAATGAAACCAAACAAAAACAAACATGTAAATACAGAGTAATGGTTATGAGAGGGGAAGGGATGGGGGCTGGGGAGAGAAAAATGGATAAAGGGGACCATCTCTATGGTTGGAAAATAAATTTTTGGTGGTGAGTATGTTGTAGGGTTAAAAACTTTTTTTCTTGAATTCGCATTCCCATCCCACACACTTTTATCCTAAATGTCATGTATTTTTGTTCTTGAACATATTTTATTGATCAACCTCCCAAACATCTCTGCAAAAATTTTATAAATCAGAGTTTATAAAAATTATATAAATCAGTTTTACAATGTGTTTTATTTTCTGTCTTTAAGGTGCTATGCGTTAAACATGTTTTCTAGATTGAGTTATTACCAATGTATTATGAGTATACACTTGGTCAAAAGGATATATTATATTATGATAAATAAAAATTAATGTGTGATAAATTAATTTTTAGGGATTAAAAAGCAAAGCAAACTTTTATTGTGAATGCATTTTGTAATGAGCTGATAGACATATTTCCCCACATTTCCTTTGTCCATGGATGAAGATGACATGGTTGGAATGAGGCAGGGTTCACTTTCAATTCTATTTTTTTTTTTTTTTGCTTGTGTTTAGGGAGGCACTTGAAGGCATATGGAAGTTCCCAGGCTAGGGATAGAATTGGAGATACAGCTGTTGGCCTACACCACAGCCACAGCAATGCCAGATTCGAGCCACGTCTGTGACCTACACCTCAACTCACGGAAACTCCAAATCCTTAACCCACTGAGCAAGGCCAGGGATCAAGACCGAATCCTCACGGATACAACCCACAACCTTATGGTTCCTAGTTGGATTCGTTTCCCGCTGCACCACAATGGGAACTCCCTTTAATTCTATTCTTATTATTTATATATGTTTGGGCTGAGAACTCTTGTTCATGTAAATGGGAAAGAATTTAGTAATTAAAATGCTCCTCAATTCTTTATATCCTACTGTGCCATATGCCCCAAATTACATAGTGATCCACTAGTAAAATTTGTTATTAATGGTAATTTGGATTAAGTCTCTCTTCCATGTGATTTCAAAGAACTAGAAAACATTAGAATGTTCAAAAGGATTTGTTAAAAAACTTTCTGTTGGCAAAAGTCACTTACTTTCTCAGTTGCTAGGAAATGAACCCCAAAGGCTTTGCCACAACACATCAAAAGATTGTTCAGGAGTTCCCGTCGTGGCTTAGTGGTTAACGAATCCGACTAGGAACCATGAGGTTGCGGGTTTGATCCCTGGCTTGCTCAGTGGGTTAAGGATCCGGTGTTGCCGTGAGCTGTGGTGTAGGTCACAGACGAGGCTTGGATCCCATGTTGCTGTGGCTGTGCTGTAGGCTGGCAGCTGCAGCTTCAATTCGACCCCTAGCCTGGGAAATTCCATATGCTACATGTGCGGCCCTTTGAAAAATAAAAAAATAAAATAATAATAATAATCATCTTGGTTTCTCTTTAATTTTCAAAAATGTGATGTTACATGACTAAAAAATATAAGTTATTTGTTAAGCAAAGATTATAATAAGGTGTACGGCATTCCTTTGATAAATGTGTGTATGTGCGGATTTTTAAATTTTCCTGGCACATATGATTTTAAAAATGGGAAGAAGTAAACATAAAACATTTTCAGGAGTTCCTGTCATGGCATAGTGGAAACGAATCCAACTAGGAACCATAAGGTTGTGGGTTTGATCCATGGCCTTGCTCAGTGGGTTAAGGATCCAGTGTTGCTGTGGCTGTGGTGTAGGCCAGCAGCTATAGCTCCGATTAGACCCCTAGCCTGGGAACCTCCATATGCCATGGGGGCAGTTCTAAAAAGACAAAAAAAAAAAAAAAAGAAAGAAAAAAATAAAAGAAAATATAGGGAGTTCCCGTCACGGCACAGCGGAAACGAATCTGACCAGGAACCATGACGTTGCAGTTTTGATTCCTGGCCTTGCTCATTGGGTTAAGGATCTGGTGTTGCTGTGAGCTGTGGTATAGGTCGAAGACACAGCTCGGATCCTGAGTTGCTATGGCTGTGGTGTAGGCTGGCAGCTGTAGTTCAGATTAGACCCCTAGCCTGGGAACTTCCATATGCCATGGGTGTGGCCCTAAAAAGGACAAAAAGACAAAAAAAAAAAAAAAAAGAAAAGAAAGAAAGAAAGAAAGAAAGAAAGAAAGAAAAGAAAATATAAAGCATTTCCAGAGATTAAAATGAGAATTGACTATAATTGAAATAAATATTTCATATGACTAGATTATCAGGCTTCAACAACCTAGAATAACACATGCAGAATCTGAAATAAATTATGTTAAAGTTTGATCTGTGAGTTTTTGTTTCATATAAAGCATCTTGAAATACTGAGTAGCCCAAGAAAATATTCTAATTACACTGAAAGGAGTGCCACAAACGATATTCTAATTTTTGTTTCATCCTCAGAGATTTAACAATTGTTTAAAAATAAGCTTTAAAATTTGCTTATGTTTAGACACATTTTAAAGAGCTATTTTCAAGAAGTTCCCTTTGTGGCTCAGCAGTAATGAGTCTGACTAGCATCCATGAGGACGTGGGTTTGATCCCTGGCCCTGCTCAGTGGGTTAAGGATCTGGCATTGCCGTGAGCTGGGGTATAGGTCGCAGACGTGGCTGGGATCCCTTGTGGCTGTGGGGTAGGACGGCAGCGGTAGCTTTGATTTGCCCCCTAGCCTGGGAACTTCCATATAACGCGGGTATGACCCTAAAAAGAAAAGAGAGGAAAAAAAAGAAGCTATTTTCAGCTTCAATATCTCTTACCAAGGCTTGTTTTACTTTGCTCTCCAGAGATGCTCCATCAAGAGTGACACATTTTATGAAAGAGGACAGGTCTTCAGAGTTCCTATTGTGGAGCTGTGGAAACGAATCTGACTTGTAACCATGAGGTTTAGGGTTCAATCCCTGGCTTTGTTCAGTGGGTTAAGGATCTGGTGTGGCTGTGGCTGTGGTGTAGGCTGGCGGGTACAGCTCCAATTCGACCCCTAGCCTGGGAACCTCCATATGCCATGAGTCCAGCCCCCCTAAAAAAAAAAAAAACAAAAAACAAAAAAAGAGGACAGGTCTTCAAATGAAACTTGTCATCACCCTCACGTTGCCACTTTCCCTGATGTGAATTCCAAACAGCCCATCATGAGCTACCCACTGCTTCCCAGCGCGAAATAAACTTCACCTTCTGCGTATAAAACAGGAAGCTCCCTACATTGATGGGGCCTCGATTTCAATCATTAAAGGAACTTTCTCAAACTCATCTTTTCAACCATATACGTGTGAGCCCCCTGCCCAAGGATTACCTTAGTGCCATCTGGGTGGGTGAGGAGGTGGCTTTCTTCCACTAGATGAGAGAAGGTCCAAACAGAGGCAGAGCAAACTCTAGAACAGAGGACACACAGCAGCTGAGGAAGAAGGGGATTCCTAAGCCCTGAGAGGCAAGTGAAGCCCTCTTCAGCAGTTGGTGAATAAGATCAATACCTGTAGGCAATTTGTTTACAAAAATAAACACACAAATGGGACTTGGTGGTCAACTTTTTAAAATTACATTTTTACTGATGGGTGAACCATCAAAGTTTGGAGGCCACAGTGGGCTGCAGAGGGGAGGACAGGAGAGTGGCAGAGAAGGCAGTGACACTGCCTGCCAGCCTCCACATTTGTTTCTGCCTGCCCTTCCTCTTCCATTTGGGCCCCCTTTGATAAAAATTATTTATTTAAAAAAAATTATTTGGCCAGTGGCGTGTGAACCTGTGCCACAGCAGTGACCCTAGCTAGTGACAACACCAGGTCCTTAACCCGCTGATCCACACGGGAACTCCCCCTCTGGGCCCCTTGACCTTCCTCTCCTACCTTCCCCCTCTCCCTTCCTCTGTCCCACACTTGTGGAGCCCCTTGGGTACGGTGCCAGGCACTAGGGCCTCATGCCTTCCTTGCAGAGTTTCCTTCTCCATGAAGTGGGCTTGGAGATACCTGAGAACACCTGTCACAATACCGCCTGCTTTTTTTCCTGCTGGTGTCGGTCCCTTTTAGGTGCTGTGGTGAAAGAAAAGTATGACAATACTAACCGCTGGAGGTTTTGTTTCCAGCACTGCCTTTTAGCTTTTGCCCTTCCCCCTTCTGCTGGGCTCTCCTGGACCCCTGGCTCCAGAAGAGGGATGAGAGCCAGGTACAAAGCAGAGAAAAAGGGGCCTCTGCTGGCTCTGGAGTTTCAGAAGTCAGCTTGTAGGGCCAAGGAAACATCTCAGGACCTAGAAAATAGATTCTATAGTGTCGGCATGGATTAGGAAGGAAGCTTCTCCCAGGGCTGGTGGGGGTGGGAGTAGGCACGGAGTGAGGAGGGAAATGGGGGAGCAGTGGGTGTTAGGAGCTGGGTTTCAAAGGATGGTGTCGCCCTGATGGGACACTTAGGAAAGCCGTGGGGCAGCTTTTGGTTCTTGTGATGAGAAGGAATGCTACTGGTATTAGGGTGGGCAGGGATGTCCCACATTCATTAGGACTCTCAATATCTTCCCACCAGGTATCTTGGTAGTTGAAAAATCTGTTTATGAGGGTCAGAGCCTGGGACTGGGGTGTTTTTGCATCTTTCAGCCATTAAAGTGACCGTTTTTTTCCCTCTCAAGGCTTGATTCCTGCCATCAGATAGTAGCCCTTGAGAAAGGTTTAAGCATCCTTCTTGGTGTGGAAGGAAGTTGTGCTACAGGGGACGGAGGAGCCAGTCACAGAAGGTGGAGGGAATTGGGCAGAGGAAGGGAGGAATGTGGCAAGTGCTGGCAGCACAGGAGGTACTTAACGATTGAGGAAGATGATGGAGATGGTGAAGATGAAGATGTTAAAGATGGAGATGGTGAAGATGATGATGATGACGATGAAGATGGAGATGATGAAGATGATGATGTTGAAGATGGAGATGGTGAAGATAGAGATGAAGATGACGATAAAGATGAAGATGTTGAAGATGGAGATGGTGAAGATGATGATGATGACGATGAAGATGGAGATGATGAAGATGATGACGTTGAAGATGGAGATGATGAAGATGAAGATGATAAAGATGAAGATGTTAAAGATGGAGATGGTGAAGATGATGATGATGACGATGAAGATGGAGATGATGAAGATAGAGATGATGATAAAGATGAAGATGTTAAAGATGGAGATGAAGATGATGATGAAGATGATGATGATGATGGAGATGATGAAGATGGAGATGGTGATAAAGATGAAGATGTTAAAGATGGAGATGGTGAAGATGATGATGATGATGATGAAGATGGAGATGATGAAGATAGACATGAAGATGATGATAAAGATGAAGATGTTAAAGATGGAGATGGTGAAGATGATGATGGAGATGATGAAGATGAAGATGAAGATGATGATGAAGACAAAGATGACAGTGAGGAGTGGGTGAGCCCACCCACCCAAGGGACAGTGTGGTGTAATGGGAGGGGCACTGGCCAGGAGTCAAGACGTGAGGTCAGGTTCTAGCCATCTCTTTACCTTGTGTGTGACCTGGGGAGGGTCCCTCCCCTCACTGGACCTACTCAGTATCCTTACCTTTACAACACACACACACACACACACACACTTTTTTTTTTCTTTTTAAATAATGGGAACAGTCTGGCAGCTTCTCCAAAAGTTAAACACAGCCATCCTGTGACCTGGCAATTCCACTCTTCGGTCTATACCCAAGAGAGATGAAAACGTACATTCACAGAAAACTTGCACACCAATGTCCACAGCAGCATTATTCTGATGAAATAAACTTTCTTTTAAAGGAGGACAAGAAAAAATTTAAGCATAACATTTTCTGCCTCTTTAGGTCACCAGCTCTCTTTACTGTGTCCTGTGCCTCTACATTATACATTAGCCAGATCCCCTCGGAAGACATAGGAATGCCTGCTCAGCTGAAAAGAGAAACTCTCTCCTGGTGCCAGCAAGGTAACTCCTTAGGAGATAACATTCCTTTCCCACTCCTGTCGGGGGTCACAGTGACCCTCTACTCACCTTGTACGTGCAGATCTGGACAGTGTAACACTGTCCGTATGTTACTTTGATGTATAACCCTTTGTCTCAAAAATAAAACCATGCTTTGACCTCTCAGGGGAGGAACAGACCGCCTCCAGGGTTATAATCCTCAAGTTGGCTCAAACAAAATTCTGTCTTTCTGAGATTGACTGTTCATTTTTTTTTTTTTTTGTCTTTTTGCCATTTCTTGGGCCGCTCCCGCGGCATATGGAGGTTCCCAGGCTAGGGGTTGAATCGGAGCTGTAGCCACCGGCCTACACCAGAGCCACAGCAACATGGGATCTGAGCCGCATCTGCGACCTACACCACAGCTCATGGCAATGCTGGATCCTTAACCCACTGAGCAAAGCCAGGGATCGAACCCGCAACCTCATGGTTCCTAGTCGGCTTCATCAACCACTGAGCCACGACAAGAACTCCCTGACTGTTCATTAATTTTTTCATCAACCTTCATAATCAGCAAAAAAGTGGAAAGAGCCCAAACGTCCATCGATGAATGAGAGAGCATGATCCACGTGATGGACTCTTTATTATTCGGACATAAAAGAATTGAAGCCCTGATAGGTACATGACTGAACCTTGAAAAAATCATAAGCGAAAGAAGCTAGTCACAAAAGACCACATATGCGTCCATTCATAGAGTGTCCAGCATAGATAAAGCAATAGAGACAGAAAGTCGATTGGTGGTTTACGGGGGATGGGGGAGGAGTGGCTGATAATGGGTAGGGGGTTTCTTTTTAGGGTAGTGAAAACGTTTCAAATGTATTGTGGTGATGGCCATACACATCTGTGAATATACATAAAGACCACTGAATTGTACACTTGAAGCCGATAAGTTGTCTGGTTGTGAATTATATCTGCTATACTTTTGAAAAGAGGGGCTGGTGTGGCGTAATGGTTAAGAGCACAGCCTCTGAAGCCAGGCTGACTGGGTTTGACCAGCTTGCTACACACTCAGGCATGTCACGGTGTGACCCCAGGCATCAGTTTCCCTGTCTGTAAAACAGGTGCTCAAATAGACCCTCCTCCCAGAACTGCTTGGCCTAACAAACTAGGTGACATTTGCAAAGCACTTAGAACAGTGCCCAGCATATAGTAAGAATTATATAGGTTTGTGAAATGATGTTTCTGTTAATTTTTTTTTTCTTTTTAGGGTCACACCTACAGCATATGGACATTCCCAGGTTAGGGGTCTAACTGGAGCTATAGCAGCCGGCCTACACCACAGCCACAGCAACGCCAGATCCAAGCCTCGTCTTCGATTTACACCACAGCTCACGGCAATGCCGGATCCTCAACCCACTGAGTGAGGCCAGGGCTCGAACCCTCATCCTCATGGATACTAGTCAGGTTTGTAACCTCCTGAGCCACGAAGGGAACTCCTCTTAAATTATTTTTCAATGAAGGGTTTAGGTAAAATGACTTGAAGTTTGACAAGCTGCCAATAAAAACGAACCTCAGTGTTAGGGCCCTCCCTGCTTGTTTCTGCTTCCTCAACTCAGCGGCTGAAGGACGCATACGGTGGCGGATGGGTGCATGCAGTTCACATACTCACCAGTAGAGGCCGCCGCACAACCAAATCCTGCGCCGTGGTTGGCTTAGCTGCTCCTTTTGGAGCAGAACTCTCTCTCCAAGGCGCCCCTAACGCCCGTGCGGACTCTCCATGCTCCTCCACTCGTCCACATTTTGGCTCCCCTTGGGCACTTGATCCCAAGAACTGAATTAAAACTAAAGACTCTGGATTCCACTTACTCTTACCCAGTGCCCACTGGCTACCGTCTTAGAACTGGGATCTGATGACCCTGCAGCAATGCCTTGAGTCTGATCCATTTCCCCCAATTTGCAGATGAGAAGTTAGGCTCAGGGACATTAAATGCCCTGCTTGAGACTGCACAGCTGACGGGCAGTCAAATCTAATCTGACATTCTGGTTCCCAGCCTTTACTTTCATTGCCTTTTTGTCTCTTGAAAATCCACAGGGCTTCAGGACTGGGATGCAACCTCAAGTACACACTGTACACTTCCCAGCTGGTGGTTCCATGCCTCAGCCAGCCCTGGGTGGGGGGCCCTGTGACCACTGCTTGGGGACATCTCTGCCTGACTTCCTCCGACTTAACTTGCAGGTCTTGGCTTAGATGCTTTGGGGACCCATTCGAGAACCCCAGAGTTGGCACAAAGATTATTATAAACTGAAAACATTTCGGATTCAACAGATGCAGAAAGAAGCCTTGGAGCTTCCCTCGTTTGACTAAAAGCAGCAACTCTGGGAAATGAGGTTTCCATGAACTTCCTCTTTGGGCGCGTCTACCACCAGGAGGGAGATCAAGAGTAAACTTGCCATAAATCCTCCCCCTGGGGGCGTTTTATGATCCTAAAGAAGATGGAGGATTTCCTGTTGTGGCTCAGCAGGTTAAGAACTGGAGAAACTGTGAGTTTGATCCCTGGCCTCACTCACTGGGTTAAGGATCCGGTGTTGCCATGGCTGTGGTGTAGGGGGCAGCTGCAGCTCTATTCTACCCCTAACCTAGGAACTTCCATAGGCCTCAGATGTGGCTGTAAAAAGAAAGAAAGAGAAAAAGATGGAAGCCTACTGAATAGACAAATATCCCAAACTTTCTTATCCATTTGTTCTCCTAAAATACACTCGTCTTTCCTAAAGAAACCTATTTGTTCTTGCATAGAAATCTTTTCTCCTTTCTCCCTTGCCTCTGCTAAATTAGGTATATAACCCTCTCTTTTAAAACTATTTCTTGAGCTACCAGTTTCTTTTGTTAGCCCCTGTATGCATATGAATAAACCTTTTTCTCCTGTAGATAAGTTGTCAGTTTAATTTGCATGTGCGCATTCACAAAACCTAAGAGGGTAGAGGAAAAGCTTTTCTCCCCCTATGCCATCCTTCTCCCTGGCTCTCGAATCTGATCCCCACCCTGGCCATATCTCCTCATTTTTCTCTTTTGTGAGCACGTATCCTACGAGAGTTCAACACTTATTATTGGAAAGGTTTGCAATTCTCAGACACTGCCTTCCAGGTGCCATATCTACTGCTCATCCCTGTATCGCTGTACCCCTGCCCCAGGCCCTTGATGGGGCCTCCTTAACCATTTACTGGTTGAAAGAATGGATGTCCTGCTCAGCTGGGAGTAATTCTGCTGTTCTGCACTGGGTCTGGCTAAACACAGAAACATTTAAATGGAAACCACGTCTACTTTCCTCCAGAGTTTTCAAACTTAGCTCCTCAGGCTTCTTTCCCTCCTGCCTTCAGACAGGTTCAGGAACCTCATCACCTAGAAAAAGCCTCAGCTGATGTGGCTGCCCTTCCTCTTCCTGTACCATCTCTCTCCTTTTTGCATCAGTGTTGCCGGGACCACTGCTTCTTGCCCGGGGCGGGGGGGGGCGGGGGGGGGAGATTTCTCCTGAATCTTCCGTCCTGCCACGTGGATAAACTTCATTCTCCTGACCCTGCTCATAACGTTTTTTTTTTCTAACTCTGGAGGTGACATGTTCATTACAGGAAATTTAAAAATAGAAGAAAAAAAAAAGTATAACTGAAGAAATACAAGGCCAGCCACTGTTCTACCACCCAGATGAAATCTGAGTTAACATTCTGGTGTATTTCCTTAAGCTGTTTTTTTCTACATATAATAAACAAGAAAAATTGGGACCAGACTATATATTTAGCATTGCATTACCTTTATTTATTTATTTATTTATTTATTTATTTATTTATTTATTTTACAGCTGCACCTGTGGCATATGGAAGTTCCTGGGCTGGGGGTGAATCAGAGCTACAGCTGCAGGCCTGTGCCACGGCCACAACACCAGGTCCGAGCCACATCTGCAACCTATGCCACAGCTTGTGGCAACACAGGATCCTTAATCCACTGAGCAAGGCCAGGGATCAAACCTGCCTCCATGTGGATACTAGCTGGGTCTTAACCCACTGAGCCACAACGGGAACTCCTACATCTGTCTTTTTTACTTAAAATAGTATCACAGTTGTTTATCAAGAATATTTCCCTCATGTTTTTAACTACTCAATTTTTAATAAACTTTATTCCATTACATAGGCTTATTATTCCTTCCCTCATTTTATGAATTTATCTTATGAACACATATGAAATAAACTCATATTTACTGAACAGCTTCTGGGTGCCAGGCATCGTCGTAGGCACTGAGGCACAAGTCATGGAGCTGAACTTCTCGTGAAAAAGACATTTACAATAAAATGATACTTCTGTTGTTGGAGGGCATCATTTATACTAAGCCTGTATTTTTCAACGTTTATGCTGCTTTCAATATTTGAAAGCAGGAGCTCTGCGTAGAAGGACCTGAGATTTCCCCCATATTATGTGCCTTTGTTAAAATACTCAACTTGTTTATGCCTCAGTTTCTTCATCTGTAAAATGGGTATAAAACAGCACTTGCCTCATTGAAGTAAATAATGCACGCAAAGCACTCAGCACCTGGTAATCACTTACCACAGGTCAGCTGTCATTATCATCGCAATGAATGTGCAGAAATCTGTGTGCCCATGCTTAGTAATTTCTATAGGATACATTCCTACAAGTAGAATGAATGGGTCAAAGTTAGCTTTTTTTTTTTTTTTGGTCTTTTTAGGGCTGCACTGTGGCATATGGAAGTGGAAGTTCCCAGGCTAGGGGTCAACTCAGAGCTGCAGCTGCCAGCCCACACCACAGCCACAGCAACACAGGATCCAAGCCACATCTGCGACCTACACCGCACCTCACAGCAAAGCCAGATCCTTCGCCCACTGAGCTAGGCCAGGGATTGAACCCCGGTTCTCATGGATACTAGCTGGGTTTGTTTACAACTGAACCACAACGGGAACTCCAAAGTTAGCATCTTTAAATGTTTGGCATTTGACCAAACTGCCCTGGAGGAAGGCCCCGCTAAGCTGCCCTCCCAGTAGCAGGGGATGAGGGCATTGGTGGAAGGTGCCCTGGAGATGTAAGGACCACATCCAGGGGCTTTCAGCTCTCTTGTCCTTAATCCTGCGCTGCTCATGCACATGACACCATGGGCCTCCTTGGGAAGTCTGTCCCCCTCACTTTCCTGATGCAGACGCTGTGTGGACTGGCCTCTTGCCCTCCGACGATCCCTCCTCGAGTCCCCCTCTAGTAACTGCCGCGCCCTAGAGTCGCCCTGGCCCGTGGGTAGCTGCCTCGCCATCACATCCTCCCCAGGAGAGCCCGGGGCTCTGTGGGGACCGCCCCCAGCTTCCACCTTCTCTCCCACCTCAGGTTCCTCTCACCTGGAGTTGGTGCAGCTTCTTGGATCTGCAAGTTGATGTGGTGGTGGCGTTGTTTTCTTTTTCTTTTTAGGGCCACACCTGAGGCATATGGAGGTTCCCAGGCTAGGGGTCGAATCGGAGCTGCAGCTGCCAGCCTACGCCACAGCCACAGCCATGTAGGATCCAAACCACGTCTGTGACCTACACCATGGCTCACGGCAACACCGGATCCTTAATGCACTGAGCGAGGCCAGGGATCAAACCTGCGTCCTCATGGATGCTAGTGGGGTTCTTAACCTGCTAAGCCTCAATGGGAACTCCCATTGCTATTTTTATGGCCGCACCCGAGGCATGCGGAAGTTCCCGGGCCAGGGATAGAATGAGAGCCTCGGCTGTGACATACGCTGCAGCTGAGGCAACCCCAGATCCTTAATCCATTTTGCTGGGCTGGGGATTGAACCTGAGTCTCTTCAGCGACCTAACGCACTGTAGTCAGATTCTTACCCGCACTACACCACAGTGGGAACTCCTGAAAGTTGATTTTTTTTTTTTTACCATTTTTTTTTTTAACCAACATTTACCAGCAATTTATTTCTCAAACTTTGTTTCGCCTCATTTGTCCCCTTTCCTTCTGGGGCTGCAGTTACTTCTGTGTTGTTACACTTGATCTCGTCCTGGCTCTCAGAGGCTCTGTTCATTTTTCTGTCCCTCTTTACTTGCCATTTTTTCAGCATGTCACACAGCGAGATCATAAGCACATAGTTCGGCTCCTCCAAATCCTGGGCCTCACTTTGCCCATCTGTGAAGCAGGCTGATAATCCCCACATTCTCAGGTGTTGTGTGGATGGAATGGAACGAGATAGGCGGAAAGCCCGTTCCAGGAACTGGGCTGCTGGGTGCTCCACCCCATGGGTGTTCTAGCCATAGCGTTGGCAGAACCATGGCAAAGCAACGGCTGTGCCTTCTGGATCTTTCATCACAGTGCAAAACCAGGATTCTGATGAGCTCGCAGACACTTCCTAGTACCTGTAGATTTGATTGACTCCGATGATGCTTCTCCTATAATTTCCTGCTTTTCAGTCAAACTGAACCCGTTCTTGTTTCTCATACAGTCCCACCTCCTGCCTTTATGCATACGTCTAACTGCCACTAGCTGTTGAACTCCTACTCAACCTTCAAGACCCACTCAAATGCCACCCGTCCACAAAGATTTTTCTGATCCCCCAAAAAGTGGTGCTCCTTTTAATTCATTGCCTTCATTAGGGAGGTGAGGTTTCATCCCCTTTCTGAGCCTGGATGCTTCTAGGGTAGGGACCATATCTATTTTGTTTCTGTGTCCTGGGACCTGTGCCTGACTCAGTGGCCTGTGTGTGTGGGCGGGGGAGGGAAATGCAAGGGACTTTCCAGAAAGTGAGACTGAGACCATGGAGTGTACGAGTGGATCCTGAGGCAGAAGCCCAGCAGCCCAGTGTCCAAACTGACCTCTGCCTCCATCACAGCTTGCCTGGCCTGGTTCTGCCTGAGCATCCTGCCAGCTGAGTCGCTCAGCAGTGAATGCCCTTTCATTCCCATCAGCTTCCCCCAGCTCCCCAGAGAAATCAGCTGTGCCCTGGGGAAGCCCTTGTGGAGGTAAGATGAGGTGTAATTTTGTTAACAAGAATGCTCACCAAATGTCAAAACTTGGCTTTCTCTGTCTCAACAAAGCCTTCCTGACAGAGCCATGTCCCCAGGGAGATGCAGCAAGCAGGTCCCTGTGGCATGTGAACAGCTGAAAGCCAGCTGCCAGAAGGATTGCAGCCAAGCGCTGCCAGCAGCGGACTGTCTCATTTGTGGAATCCGACATGCAGTGTTACTGGGAAACACCTTTGCCCAGGTGTGTTGGCCCCACCCTCTAGGCAGAGGGTAGTAGAACTGAGAGCTGATTTTGAAGAGAGATGAGAGCTGGGAGCCAGCTTGTGGGGTGAAGGAGAAGAAAGCCCTGCCGGTCGGAGGGCTCGGATTCCAGGCCCTCAGATTCCTTTCCTTCCAGCCCAGTGTGATATCGGGGTTCCATGGCTGGGGATATGCCCACTGGATTTCAGGTTGTCATCATGGAGTGTTTATGGAGCATCTACTGTATGCCCAGCACACTGGCTCAGGGATTAGAGAACCTGGCTCTGCTATTTGTAGGATGACAACCACTCTTGCCTGTTGGGACCTCGCTTCCTCAGCTGTAAAGTGGGGACAGTGATGGGGACAGTGATGATGAAAGCATCTATTTAAGAAGTACTTTCTTTTTTTATTTTTTAAAATTTTATTGAAGTATAGTTGATTTGTAAGGTTGGGATAATTTCTGCTGTACAACGAAGTGATTCAGTTATACATATACCCATATACATTCTTTTTCAGATTCTTTTCCCATATAGATCATCACAGAATCTTGGGTAGAATTCCCTGTGCTCTACAGCAGGTCCCTGTTGGCTGGCCATGCCCTATACTTCAGTGTGCAGATGTCAATCCCAACCCCCTAGTCCATCCCTCCCCACTACCTGGTCCCTTGGTAACCATAAGTTTATTTTCAAAGTCTGTGAGTCTGTTCTGTTCTGCAAATAAGTTCATTTGTACCCTTTATAAAAGATTCCACATATAAACAATATTATATGATGTTTGTCCATCACTAACTTCACTTAGTTTGATAACTCTAGGTCCACCCATGTGGCTGCAAATGGCATTATTTCATTCCTTTTTTATGACCGAGTAATATTCCATTGCCTATGTGTACCACCTCTTCTTTATCCATTTCCTGTCAATGGATATTCATCCATTCTTGTTAATAAGAATGGATATTCATTCATTGACAGGAATGGATAAGGAGAACTGGATGAGAACTTTCAAGGTGCCAAGCTCCATGTTAAGAGCTTTCCAGCCATAGATTTTCTGATCCTCATAACAAGCCTATAATGTTGAACCTGCTAACAGCACCATTTTATGGAAGGAAAAGGAAAGACGAAGCTTGAGGTGTGTACTGGGCTGTAAAGTACCCCCCCACCCCAATTTCTGTCCTTCCAGGAACCTCAGAAAGTGATCTTATTTGGTTATTTGGAGCTAGGATCATTATAGATGTAATTAGTTAAGTCCAGTGGATTAATACTGAAGTAAATATTGGAGCAGCGCGGGCCCTTGCTCCAGGTGTCCTTATAGAAAGATGACTTCTAGTTTCCAGAACCACAAGAGAATATATTTCTTTTGTTTTAAGCCACACTATTTGTGGTAATTTGTTACAGCAGCTTTAGGACACTTAACACAGAGAGGTTAAGTAAGTTGCCCAAAACCACACAGCTGGGAAGCAGAACCCCTGGGAGTTCAAAGCAGATTCTGATTCCAGAGTCCTAGTGATGAGCAATTACTCTTTTCTATTTTTATTTTTTGCTGTTTAGGGCCACACCCATGGCATATGGAAGTTCCCAGGCTAGGGGTCGAATCAGAGCTGCAGCTGCCGGCCTATGCCACAGCCATGGCAATGCAGGATCTGAGCCACGTCTGTGACCTACACCACAGCTCATGGCAACGCCATATCCTTAATCCACTGAGTGAGGTCAGGAACTGAACCCAAATTCTCATGAATACTAGTCAGATTCATTTCCACTGAGCCACAACAGGAACTCCCAATGACTCTTTTTCAAATGAATGAGTTGTATAAATCAGTGTCTGGGACATAGCAAGAGCTGAAAAATTGCTTGCTGCTATTATTATTGCCATGTTATTAATTCTATATTATCATGGGCTCCCCTCCTCTGCGCACTTCATGGGGTTGATGTGAGAGTCAGGAAGATAATGAGTCCTTTATAATCTTTCAAGACCCAGACAACTGGAAATTATATTATCATTCATATAATCAGAGATAATGAGGTAAAGAAAAAATATAGCTGATATTTTTCACAACCCATGGAAGTGGGTTTAGTCCAAGCAACACTAGTCCATTCTAATGAAAGGTGGGGAATCAGTGACTCTGTTGTCTTCTGGAGCGAACTTGAGATGTTCCTGCTGCTTCATTTATGTGACCAAATGCCATCAGATACAAGGGAAGAAGGAGAGAGAACAGCCTCCTGCACCCACACCTTTTGCTAGATTTGCAAAAGCTTTGTGGCTCTCCTCACTTCCATGGGTGGCCCATATTTTCCTGCCTTTGACTTTGGCCACATGACTTACACTCATCAGGAGAAGGAGATGGAGATGATGGATGCTTAATCTCTTGCATTTCTACCTGCCGTCTTGCAGGTCTGCCATCACCAGGAGAAAGATGTTCCAAGGCAGCTTGCTGATTCCAGGAGGAGGATCGGAGATGCCTGGAGCAGAGCCCCACCTGGAGCAGCCAGTCCCCGTGCAGAAACTACCGTGAAAGCCATCCTTATTGTTGTTCTTGCTGTTCGAAGTTCAAGTCTGGGGTTGTTTGTGACTGTGTTACTGTAGCAAAAGCAAACAGATACAAACCTTTAAGGGCTTCCTCCATTCCAAATCCAGGTCTGCAAATGATGCTATGGTGTCTGCTACGGTGTCACCTGGAGCCATGACACACAGTGAGATCCAAATAGGAATGTGAGCCATTCCTTGAGCCTCCACAGGTGTTTGGGGACTGAGAATTTAGTCACATGACCTCAGCTTCCTGAAACAGTCTCATTTTCCTCTGTAAAATGGGAATAAAAATATGTTCCTCTTAGGACTGCTTTGAGCATTGAGTGAAATAAAACATATGTAGAATATTATGCTTAGTGAAATAAACGAGACAGAGAAAAACATTGTATGAGATCACATGTGAAATCTAAAAAATAATACAAATGAAGGTATATGCAAAACAGAAACAGACGTACAGATGTAGAAAACAAACTTGCGGTTATGGAAGGGGAGAGGGGAGGGAGGGTCGACTAATGAGGGGTAGGGGATTAACAGATGTACACTACTGATCCAAAATAGATAAGCAACAAGGATACCTTGTACAGCACAGGGAATTAGAGCTGTCATAATAACTGATAACGGTGTATAATCTGCAAAGATACTGATCAACATGCTGTAACCTGAAACTAATATAACATTGTAAATTAAATATATTTTAATTTAAAAACAAGTAAGGATTGGAGTTCCCACTGTGGTATAATGGGATCGGCAGTGTCTTGGGAGCGCTGGGACACAGGTTCGATCCCTGGCTCGGTATGGTGGGTTAAGGATCTGGCAGCTGTGGCTTAAGGTACCAGCTGCAGCTGGGATCTGATCCCTGGCCCAGGACCTCCATATGATGTGGGGCGGCCGAAAAAGAAAAAAAAAAAGTAAGGTTCTAGCATAGTGCTTGGCACAAAGTCTCAGTAAGGGTGACTTCCTTAGCAAATCGAATGGTTGAAGGCCTTGCACCAGTTAGACTTCAGTGTGCGGGTGTAGAGTTGTGTCTTTCTGTCCACCCGCGAGATGTCTCCAACACGAGGGCTTGGGGCTCCAAGGAAGGCTACGAACCCGGATGACCTTCCCCTCAAGTCCTTGACGAGTCCGGGGTCCTTCATCTTGCCCACTCTTCACGGTACAAGTTTTATTCTGTGCGATACAAAGAGGTTGAAGACCAGTTAGATGCTGGAGACGGGGGCTGGATTTGAGACTCCGCTGCACCAGGGCGCTAAATGTAACTGAGACAGTTGAGCTCTCTGGGCCTCTGGGCCCCCACCTGTGACGTGCACACCGTGATACCTGCCTTCTAGCGCAGGGATGGGAGGCTTAGACGTCATGACAATGACAGAGGGGAGGGTTGAGGACAGCGCCTCTGGTCACAAACATCCATTGGCCAGCCCACGGTCTCTTCATCCTAGACATCCCCTCCCTTGTGGGACCCGAGGGCTCTCTGGCTATTCTTTCCCCTTTTATTGGGAATGCTGGCTGACAAACCTTCACCCCAAGGTAATGTCCCTGGAACCCTGTTCCTCAGGGACCTGCATTCAGTCCAGACATAACGAAAAGTGGTATTTCCTTTGCCCTTGGAGCAAGGCTGTCACATGACTTTTGTGGTCCCTTTCCTCTAAAAAAAACCCCTATTCAAATTATATTTGATGATGGCGTTTGTTCAAAGACAAACATAATCCAGGGTGGATTATATTCAGTTTCTCTTTCTTTCTTCCTTCTTCCCTCCCTCCTTCTCCCCCCTCCGCCTCCCCGCTATTACTTCCTTTCTCTGTCCCACTAGCCTGCCCTCCCTCCCTTCATCAACAATCATTTCCTTTCTCTGGCCCTGGACCTTCCATTGGCCACAAACCTGACACAAGCCTTCAGGGCCATGTCCCATGGTGAAATCTGAGGTGCTATCTCCTAATCTCTCAGGCTTCCTCCCCAGTCTCCAGAAGCCTATAGAGCACTAGGGGTTCCTGCTCAGTGGAGGGGGCCTCACTGGGCATTGTGGGGGCAACTTGGACCTTGATTCACTCCACAAACCCATAACTTCTGTTTACTAGTGAGAAAGCACCAAACAAACCGAAACTGGGGGACATTCTGCAAAATACCCAATTAGTACTTCTCAAAACAGGGGAGGTCATGAAAAGCAAAGCAAGGAAAGACCGAGAAGCGATCACAGACCAGAGAAGACAGGAGACACGACGACTGCTTGCCATGGGAACCCCAGGTGGCATTCTGGGATAGAAAAAGTATCAGTAGGAAGACTGGTTAATAGTTACTAGTTAGTAATAACGTATCAATGTTAGTCTCCTAGTTTTTTTGTTTTGTTTTGTTTGCTTTTTAGGGCTGCACTCAAGTTATATGGAAGTTCCCAGGCTAGAAGTCGAATCAGAGCTACAGCTGCCAGCCTACATCAGTCACAGCCATGCCAGATCTGGGCCTCATCTGTGACCTACACCACAGCTCAAGGCAACACCGGATCCTTAACTCACTGATCGAGGCCAGGGATCGAACATGAATCCTCATGGATCCTGGTTGGGTTCATTAACCGCTGAGCCAGGAAGGGAATGCCAGTCTCCTAGCTTTGACAAGTGTCCTAAGGTTACGTAAAGCTGTTAACATTCCGGGTGAGGAGTGTGAGAACTTTGTACTATCTTTGCAACTTTTCTGCATATCTTAAATTATGTCAAGATAGGAAGTTTATTTGAAAAATAAACTTTTAAATAAAAAAATCCGTTAGCAGGACATCTTTTATGACCTTAGATTCTGTCCTTTCCAAAGGGAGTGTTGTGAACCACAAGCTCATCTTGTAATCCATTGAACGTCATGATCGTTTGACAACTCTGGGCAGCTTCTAGTGTTTGGAGGCAGAAAGGAGCTCTGTGCCTGCACCCCCACCCCCCAAACCAGGAGGTCTGATGTGAAAAAGCAAGCCCCGCTCCAGATTCTGTCAATCCCACAGACGTTCATTTTAGTAAACCACCTGGATAGTCTTGAAAGAGGTTGGAATTTCAGAAAAGGTGTCTCTCTCCTTCTCAGGGACTCACATCCACCCCATGCCTGAAAGCTTTGAGCAATGACACAGCCCACAGGCAAGGGCTGTGGTCCAGCTAGCGTTGCAGAGGTTTCCTTATCATAAGGGCCCATCATATTCACACCTAATCACGTGGCCATGCCAGTACTTCACCTGCAATTCCATGAACCAAAGACTGCTCTGTCATTGCTCTGTCATTGGGCAACCCTGCAGCGGTGTTACAGGCTTGGATCATCTTGTGGGTGCCCCCCCCCCGCCCCCGCACTCTCAGACTGAAGTATGTACACATATAACAGGGAGACAAATGTCTGCAAAGGAAGCAGCCCTGAGACAGGCTGAAGCCTGCTTTGCCCTTTTCTCTACCACCTGCAGGACAAGGGAGTGACATCAGGGGAGCTCACGGCCGTGTTCCACAGGGTGGAATAAAAGCCACGCGGGTGGGTGAGCGCTTGCAAACCCTGGAGGATGTTTCCAGGATGTTGGACAAGGAAGAGGAGCCCTGGAGGAGGGGTGCGCAGAAAAACCAGGAACCAAACCAGTGGCCAGGCTGGTGAAGACACAGTTTCATGGAGACCATGGACCACAGAGACCAATTCACCTGAGACCATGTAAGGTCTGTGCCAAAGCATCCACTGGGCCTGGCGATGTGGAGGCTGCTGGTGACCACATCTCATGGCACTGTGGAGACGCATAGCCTTACTGCTGCAGCCCGAGGGAGAGGGATGGGGAAGAGGAAATGGTACCTTTGACTCTTGCGTGGGGAAGCATGGCGTGGCTCTGAAGGGAAGGAGAGAGACCAGGTGGCAAGTCAAAGGAAATTTTTTGTTTCTTGTTTCTTTCGTTTCCCTAGGAGTGATGGCTAGCGTGGTGGTTAAATGCAGTACATGCTTAAGGGGTGAGAGCTTTGGCATCAGCCAGGCCTCTGTGTCTTTAGTCCTCTAACTCTGGGCACATTTAGTTCTTTTTTTTTTTTTTTGGTCTTTTTGCCTTTTCTAGGGCTGCTTCCTGCGGCATAAGGAGGTTCCCAGGCTAGGGGTTGAATCAGAGCTGTAGTCGCCAGCCTACACCACAGCCACTGCAACTTGGGATCCGAGCCATGTCTGCAGCCTACACCACAGCTCATGGCAACGCCGGATCCTTAACCCACTGAGCAAGGCCAGGGATCGAACCTGCAACCTCATGGTTCCTAGTCGGATTCATTAACCACTGCGTCACGACGGGAACTCCCACTTTTAATTCTTGTAACCTTGGACAAGCCACTTTGCTGAGCTCCACTTTCTTAGCTGTAAAACAGGAATCCTCATTCTTCCTAGGTCATATGGTTATTCCAGGGACTTAGCACAGTACCCGGCACACAGCAGGAACTCAGTGAGTGTTAGCTGTCCTCGCGGAGGGAGCCAACAGAAGAGATCCAGTTGCAGAAGGGGACGGGGTGATGACTGAGCCCAGCCTCTCAGCCGCATGTCCAAGTGTCCATGTCTCACGCAGAACCTAGAGATCTGATTCTGATGCCGACGATTGGTCCCTCTGCCCTGATGAATGTTTTAGGGGGAGGGTGGTGAGAGAATGTACGAGGACAGGGGCTGGGACGTCATCAAGCTCAGGAGACAGGCTGTAGGAACTGGTTTGCGAGCTGCGTGTTGATAAAGGGTCACTTACTAAATGTCTCTATGCAGGTGGAATTTAGTCTAAGACTTGCTTTCATTATTTCCTGGCAGCAATGTTTTGTGGGAGCGGTCACTTCTTTTTCCTCTCAGTTTTCGGTGGACTCCATCAGCTAGCACAGAGTACCTAAGAATAGTAAGGGACCAAAATAGCTCAGGTCAAGTCACAGGAGGCACCAGAAATGGGCTTTTGAAATGAGGACCAGGAAATTAAGAGAATGGGGGGGGGGGGCGGATGGCAGGGGCTAAACTGAGTGAGATAATGGAGAGTCCGGGCTGGGAAGGTTGTAACGTCTGCCAGTCAACCTCTTCTACTTAGAAGCGGCAGCCAAAGATGGCTCAGTGGCTGAAATGCAACCAAGTGACAAGTGACCACTGGGGACTGCCCTGCAAAGAGCCTCTCACTACGACTTAGAAACTTGTCAAGTAACTTTTTTTTTTTTTTTTGGTCTTTTTAGGGCTGCTTCTGTAGCATACAGAAGTTTCCAGGCTAGGGGTGGAATCGGAGCCACAGCTACAGCAACTCAGGTTTCGAGCTGCATCTACCACCCACACCACAGCTCAAGGCAACACTGGATCCTTAACCCACCGAGTGGGGCCAGGGATCGAACCCACATCCTCATGGATACTAGTCGGGTTTGTTGCTGCTGAGCCCCAATGGGAACTCCTTTATCAAGTAACTTAATTATGACTGTCTGGCGAGGGGCTCCCACCCCCCTCGGCTGATCCATTCTACTGTCTATTCATGGAACCACTGAGGGGCCTAATCAAGGGTCCCTTTAAGTAAGGCTTTGAAAATGGAACTGATTGGGGAAATGTTACATTTTTCTGACAGTCTCTGAGTACGAGGCAATTTCTGTAGATTAAGAACAATTGTCTCAGCATGGAGAATAGATCCTTGAAACAATGAAAAGAAACTGTCTGTCTGCCTCATACGTAGGGTTTCAAGCCATGTTACGATTCAACCCTCCAACCCTCATCACTAATCTGAGAAAAAAGTAAAACAAATGAAATAGGAAATGTTTTGGATCAAAAACACATGAATGGCTGTAACTGCTTATTCCTGTCCCGCAACGTCAGATTTGAGAAAGACCCTTGACTACACCATATAACGGAATCCTTCTCAGTAATAATTTAAAAGCATTCTTCTCCTTTGTGAAGCTGATTAGAGAAGTTTATTAGATTCCACAGTAGGCCCTTTTCACATTGAAGAGGCTGCGTTCAAAAGGGGAGGACAGTGAAGAACAGGTAAATTTCTTCCCTTTTTTTTTTTTTTTTTTTGCTTTTTAGGGCTGCACCTGAGGCACATGGAGGTTCCAGGCTAGGGGTCCAATCAGAGCTGTAGCCACCGGCCTACACCACAGCCACAGCAACGCCGGATCCTTAACCCACTGAGCAAGGCCAGAGATGGAACCCGAAATCCCATGGTTCCTCGTCGGATTCGTTTCTGCTACGCCACAACAGGAACTCCAAAAGGCAATTTTCTAATCCTTCATAAGTGGTGAGAAGAACTGGTAGTTCCCCAGAATAATCCAGGAGAGAAGGAGAAGGTGAGGCGGGAAGGTGTCCTAGTAGGGATGCTCCAGAGAAACAGGACCAATAGACAGAGATGTGAACGGCGAGAGATACAGGTGCGGATGTAGATAAAGAGCTTTATTACAAGGAACTGGCTCAGGCGATTATGGAGGCTGAGATGTCCCATGACTTGCCATCTGCAAGCTGGTGCCCCAGGAAGGCTGGAGGCATAGCTTGAATGCTGATAACCAGGGGCTTGGAGGGCATGCCCCAGCTCAAGCAGTTACACAGACAGCAAATCCCACCGACTTCAACCTTTTTGCTTTATTGGGGCACTTGAGGGATAAGATGGTGCCCATCAACGTTGGGGAGGGCCAAGTGCTGTCCTCAGTGTATGAATTCCAGTGCCAGTCTCTTCACGTCAAAGTTTCTATACCCTCACAGACACACCGAGAAACAACGTTTGACCAGATACCTGAGCATCCGGTGGCCCAGATAGGCTGACACATAAAATTAACCATCACGAAAGAGAAAAGAGAGAGAGAAGCCAGAATAATGGTGTCTGTGTGTTTGGTGGGGGTCGGGGGGCACACACAACAGGAAGGCATTGAAGGATCTATTTAGAAAAACACTGGTTAGACTGAGAAGCTCAGAGCCAGAGATGACCACAAAAGCAATGGCTCCCTTAGAATTCACAGCAGTTTTAGGAGTAGGGGGAGGGGGCTTTGAACTGATCTTGTCCAGAACTTCAGGGGCAGAAAAATTCACCTTAGCACCCATCAGATGCCAATTTTTGACAAGTTCCCTACTGTGAAATAAGGTCTGAAGTCTGCGGATGTCATAAGACTGGACTGGGCCTTATTCATCTTTTCACCTCTAGTGCCCAGGGCAGCACCTGGTGGATGGGAGATAGTCTATGTTTGCTGAATGAATGAACGATTGAGTGAACATAGCAGCATACAGATTTGGCTCCCAAATGGCATAAACCCTACAGCACAGCCAGTTGTTCTCACTGAGACTGTCTTTCAGCTTTATTTAATGCATATTTAATCAATACTTTAAAATTCATTTAGGTGTCTGTTTTAGAGCACTAACAGGAGAGGCAGTTGAGAGGTTTTTGAATTTGTTTGATCTCTTTAAGGGTCTATTTGGATTTTCTGTTTCTTTGTGATTCAGTCTTAGTAGATTTATGTTTCTAGACATTTCTTTTTTAAACACATTCTATTGGAGTATAGTTTACTTACATTGTGTTAGTTTCAGTCATACGTATAGTATATCAGTTCTACGTATACGTGTATCCATTCCTTCTTAGATTCTTTTCCCATATAGGTCACTACAGAGTACTGAGTAGATTTCCCTGTGCTATACAGCAGGTCCTTGTTACTCATCTTTCCATATTTAGTGTGAGTGTATATCAATCCCAAGATCCCTGGCTGGGAACTCCCACATGCCATAGGGCAGCCAAAAAAAAAAAAAAAAAAAATGCAGTATTAGGAGGAAAATTTGTAGCTACAAATGATTACATTGTAAAGAAAAAAAGATCTTAAATCCACAACCTAACTTTATACCTTAAAGAACCAGAAAAAGAACAAAGTAAACCCAAAGCTAGCAGAAGGAATGAAATAATAGAGAGATATAAAATAGATAATACAATCGAAAAAATAAGCCAAACCGAGAATTGCTTCTTCAGAAAGATCAACAAAATTGGTAAATGTTTAGCTAGATTGACAAAGAAAAATTGAGAGAAAACAAATAAACTAGAATTAAAAAATAAAATTGTGGACATTACTACAGATTTAAGAGAAATAAAAGGATTATAAGAAACTGCTATGAGCACTTATCTACCAACTTATATACCAACAAATTGGATAACCTTGGGGGAAATGTAGAAACGTCTGGAAACATCCTTAAAAAACTAACTATAGGACTACCATATTATCCAGCAATCCCAATCATGGGTGTACATCTGGAGAAAAAACATAATTTGAAAAGATACGTGCACCTCAATGTTCCTTGCAGCACTGTTTACAATAGCCAAGATAGGGAAGCAACTTCAATGTCCATCAACGAGGAATGGATAAGGAAGATACGGTCCATACATACAGTGGAATATTACTCAGCTATAAAAGAATGAAATGATGCCATTTGTAGCAACATGGATGGACCTAGAAATTATCACACTAAGTCAGGCAGAGAAAGACAAATACCTTATGAGATCAGTAATATGCGTACTCTAATAAAAAATGATACAAAAAGACCTTATTCACAAAACAGAAACAGACTCAAAAATTTTGAAAGGGGTTCCCATCGCGGCTCAGTGGTTAATGAACCCGACTAGTAACCATGAGGTTGTGGGTTCGATCCCTGGCCTCACTCAGTGGGTTAAGGATCCTAGCATTGCTGTGAGCTGTGGCTCGGGTCCCGAGTTGCTGTAGCTGTGGTGTAGGCTGGCAGCTACAGCTCCGATTCGACCCCTAGCCTGGGAACCTCCACATGCCACAGGTGCGGCCCTAAAAAGAAGAAAAAAAAAATTGAAAACAAACTTAGTTACCAAAGGGGAAATGTTGGGGGGCGAATAAAATTGTGTTTTGACACATGCATCCAACAAAGAAGAGCACGTTTGCCACCTCCCCGGTAAGAGGCCAGGCATGGGTGTCTAGTCGGAATCTCCTGCTCACAGTCTTCTCTCGAGGCCGAGTAAGGACAAAAACCAGACTCTTTCCTGAGCAGGGCTAAAAACTTCAAAACAAATCTTACAAAGTATAGCTCAGGGAAAAAAACAAAAAAACCACATAGAAATACCAACCGTAGACGTTCCCGTCCTGGCTCAGGGGTGACAAACCTGACTAGCATCCGTGGGGTCCATCCCTGGCCTCGCTGGATGGGGTAAGGATCCGGCGTTGCTGTGAGCTGTCTAGGTTGTAGACGTGGCTCAGATCTGGTGTTGCTGTGTCTGTGGGGTAGGCCAGCAGCTGTAGCTCCAATTCAACCCCTAGCCTGGGAACCTCCATATGCCACAGGTGTGCCCCTAAAAGGCCAAAAATAAATAAATAAATAAGATAAAAAATAAATAAAGGAGAGAGAGAGGTTTGCATGAAGTACTAAATTTATGGTGTATAACTTACCATATATCGTTTCTATTTTTCTTTTCTTTTCTTTTCTCTTTTCTTTTCTTTTCTTTTGGTTTTTTAGGGCCGCACCTGCAGCATATGGAAGTTCCCAGGCTAGGGGCTGAATTGGAGCTACAGCTGCCGGCCTACACCACAGCCACAGCAACTTGGTCTTTGACCTACACCACAGCTCAAGGCACTGCTGGATCCTTAACCCACTGACAGAGGCCAGGGATGGAACCCGAATCCTCATGGAGACTAGCTGGGTTTGTAGCCTGCTGAGCCACGAACTCTGTAAACCTCTCTTGTAACAACTGTGGAAGTTACCAAATAATTCTCACGATTGAACATCATCTTAGACCAATTGAGCCAGAATCTCTGGAGACAGGAATGGGGATCATATATTTTTAAAAGCTTTCAAATGACTTGGATGTACAACGAGAGGAGAGGATGCCCCATGGAAGGAGAAAGGCTGGAATAGGAACTGCAGACAGCAGCTTCCACTTTCAGAAATGGATAGAATGTTCTCTCTTCTCTCCCTTTCTCAGTCTCCCAGCTGAATTAGGGAAGGGAAGAATCAAAGGCACCCTCCCCAGGGCGCGCCCTCCGATTTCATCAGTCCATTTGGAGATGCAAACCACACCAGCAATTTGAACAAGAAGCATTTAACGGAAAGTATGGTTATCTGGTGGAGTTCCCGCTGTGGCACAGTGGGTTAAAAATCTGACAGCAGTGGCTCAGTTGTTGCAGAGGTGCAGGTTCAACCCCCGGCCTGAGACAGTGGGTTAAAGGATCAGGCATTGCCTAGGTTGCAGCTGTGATTGGTAACTGAGCAGGGTCCTATGGGGTTCCTGGGCACAAAACCCTTTCTGCGCCCCGCATTTCTTATTTTTAGGAAACGGGCTTCAATCAGCCTCCACAGCCTTCTCTGAGTTTCAAGGGGCCGGTTCAGACATTTGCTAATCACAGAAAGAAGGAGATGCAAAGTCTAGGGAGGAACAGTCAAGAAACAATAGTGCAGACTTGGGGCGGGATCCTGGTTCCGGCTCAAGAGCTAACACTTAACAATCTCTTTGAGCTCTTCTGCAGAACTAAAACCCTCAACAAAGGAAAGATGTTAAGTTCTTGATGAAGCATTCTTCATTCCCGAAAGGAGGAGGACCACCAGAACCAGTCCTGGGGCCGCTAAACCCCTGCTTTGAAGAAGAATGCAAGCTTGCCCCTATCCTCATCCTTATCTCTGGCTCTATTTTCCATCCCCAACCTTGACGACTAAAGAGTCCACCAATGAAAGAAGGCTTTGCCCTCACCCCTGATTCTTACCCAGAAACCCGTCTTTCTCCTTTTTACTAAAAAACTCCCCGAAATTCTTCCCAGTGGAAGAGCACACAGTTTTTAAGTCATTAGCCTGCTGTGGCTTCTTTTGCTGGGCAAAGCAATAAAAGCACTCTTTTTCTCCTGCATCCCAAACTCTGTCTCTGAGTTTCTATTCGGTACCAATGGATAGAGGCAGAGTTTCAGCAACAGATTCAATCCCTGGCTTGGGAACGTACATATCCATCTGCCACAGGTTTAGCGATTAAAAAAGGGGGAGAATGGTATCCGATGAAAGGTGTTAACTACTCAAAGGAGAAATGAGGATTCTAGGGGTGCAGAGGTAGTGACCACAGAAAACAGCTACCACCCACCCTTCCACCCCTAGAGCAGAGAGAGGGTGGCTGAGGGGGGGACTTCGGACACTTAGAGGAGCTCTCACCCCTCCCTCAAGCTGAGACCCAGACCACTGGGGTGAGAGTGGGCCATTTTGTACCCTCCCCCTGAGCCCTGCCTGGCGGTGATATCAAGGCTTTGGATGGTTCCTGATTTTTTTCTGCTTCATGCTCGGAGGGGTTTAAGGGACGTGATGGTTAATTTTATTGTCAACCTGGCTTGGCCAAGATACCCAAATATTTGGTCAAACACCAATCTGGATGTGGCTGTGAAGGTATTTTATTTTATTTTTTATTTTTTTATTTTTTTGTCTTTTTGCTATTTCCCTGGGCCGCTTCCGCGGCATGTGGAGGTTCCCAGGCTAGGGGTCTAATCGGAGCTGTGACCACCGGCGTACGCCAGAGCCACAGCAACGCAGGATCCGAGCCGCGTCTGCAACCTACACCACAGCTCACGGCAACGCCGGATCCTTAACCCACTGAGCAAGGGCAGGGACCGAACCCGCAACCTCATGGTTCCTAGTCGGATTCGTTAACCACTGCGCCATGACGGGAACTCCTGTGAAGGTATTTTAAAATGAGATGAACATTTAAATTGGTAGACACTGAGTAAACCAGATTCCCCCACCCCCATCCCGGGGAGGGGTGGGTCACATCCAATCAGTTGAAGAGGTTTGCATGGAAGAAGTTGCCTGGGAGCTCGAACAAGGACAACGGACACGAGAAGAAAAAAGCTCTCTGCTGAAAGCATAGGTAGGTGAGAAAGGGAGAAGGAAGGTCATGATCCCAAGGACAGAGACCGTGTCTTCCATGAAACACTGAGTATTTAGGAGCACCTCCATCTGCAAGGGAAGTCAGGGTGAGAAGCAAGTCTAGAGCTGGAGGAAACTGCTTGCTCTTCTTTTTCTCTCTCCTCTAAGGAGAATCTGCCCGACTCTTCTTCCTTTACTAGAATCTCTTTCCTTCTTGGTCACCCTGGGTCCTCTGGGGTATCACACCAACCGCAGGTGAAACCGACAGCACCTCTGACTTAAACCCAGCCAGAACCCAGACCTGGACTTGAACTCATGTGCCGGGTCTCAAACCCAGCCTAAAGCCAGACTGAGTCTTGAATCCATGTGTTTGTTTTGTTTTTTAATTAGAATCACTCAACTGGTGTGTAGACTTACTGAAGTTCAGGTTCTCTATGTCTCAGCGCAGAAGGAATCCAGCGAGAGACAACACAATAGGCAAGAAATAGATTTATTAAGACAGGACGCTTGTGAGAGATACAAGCCCGCAGGCAGAGAAGCTCTGCCCCAGGATTGGGTGGGCTACATTTTTAGAATCCAAGGAAAGTGGGGAAGCGGGAAAAGACTGCCTTCTTCCTCTTTCTTATTCAGGCTCACATGATTCGTTCCTCCTTCGTATCCAGTAAGAGAGTATTTGATCCTACGAGGTCAAACTAGGACTGTCACGGTGCTTCTTCAAATCAGCAGAAGGACAGTGACATGCTAAAATATGTCGAATCATCTCAGATTTCCATATAATGAAGGTCTTCTTCTTTGGAATATCATCTTTCCCTGAAATTCCTGTCCTTGGGCCTAAGGATCATTATCTTGCTGAACTTGAATGCAGGCCTCCTTTGAGCTTTCATTTAATGACTTGAGATATAGCTTGTGCTTTTATAGTTAAGCAAGCTTGCTTTGTTCTGATGGTTCCTTGATCGATTATTAACTTATGATCGTCTCCCAAAGTTCCCTAGGTTTCCCTCTCTGTCTACGGTTCCCTATTCCCTGAATTTCTCAGTCCACATGGACTCTCACCTCTTCCTGGTCACCCTGGCAATTTTTCGGCAACTTTGTTTCAGTCCATAGTTAGGTAACGTGGCGTTAAGCATGTTCCCGACATCAGGAACTGCCCAAGAGTCTCTGTATCTTTAAAGCAGCTCACACAGGACAGGTCTTGATACTTACTAAATATTGAACTGATTTACAAGAGCCTGTGAGAAACAGAAGTGAATGCTTCTATGGAGAAGCACATGGGGTGGTGCCCACGTTCATACACGGCTCCGAGAAAGTCAGGAATAAAGAATGGGGACAGGTGCACTGCTCAGGTTTCTCATCCTCTCAGTGGCCATCAGCCCAATCAAGCTGAATGCACAAGCTGAGCTGTAATTTTCAATCTCAAGTGTCCATGAATCCTCTCCAAATCAGAGGCAGGTCCTGAATCTTCTTTGAGGCTATGCCCTTTCTTCCCCCCATCTCATCCCACAAAGCAGTGGTTCTCAAAGGCTAATATGCCAAAGGACTGATTTTTATGGGGATGGTGGATGCATCTTAAAAAAGGCATATTTGGAGTTTCATTGTGGCTCACTGGGTTGAGAACCTGACATAGTGTCCATGAGGATGTAGGCTTGATCCCTGGCTTCGCTCAGTGGGTTAAAGATCCAGCATTGCTGTGGCTGTGGTGTAAGCTGGCAGCTGCAACTCCAATTCTACCCCTAGCCTGGGAACTTCCATATGCTTCAAGTGTGGCTGTAAAAAGAAAAACAATGCAGATTCCTTGGTCCCGCCCATAGAGATTCTGATTGAGAAGGTCTAAGGAAGGGCCAGAAAATTTGCTGTAGGGAAAAAAAAAAGTCTCCCAATTATGGTGATTTTTTATTTATTTTTCTTTTTAGGGCCAGGGCATATGGAGGTTCCCAGGCAAGGGGTTCTAATCGGAGCTACAACTGCCAGCCTACGCCACAGCTCACAGCAACGCCTGATCCTTAATCCACTGCGCGAGGCCAGGGATCGAACCTGCATTCTCATGGATACTAGTCAGATTCACTTCTGCTGAGCCATGACGGGAACTCTGGATTATGGTGATCTTTGAGGAAGGTGGTACATACTGGACGCATGGCTCCCACAGGCAGGGAATTCTGTAATGACTTAAATTCCAAGGCCAGCAGCTAGGAAGACGAAACAACATTCAATCATCAAATGACCTGGGAATACACAGAAATCTTCTACCCAAGGACAACCATGGGGTGGTATTTTTTATTAAGTTAGTTAAAGCCACACCTGAGGCATATGGAAGTTCCCAGGCTAGGGGTCAAATTGGAGCTGCAGCTGCCAGCCAACGCCTGAGCCATATCAACGCGGGATCCAAGCTGTGTCTGTGACCTACACCACAGCTCACGGCCATACCGGATCCTTAACCCACTGAGTGAGGCCAGGGATCAAACCCATGTCCTCATGGATACTAGTTAGGATTGCTACTGCTGAGCCACAACGAGAACTCCATGGTATTCTTTTTTTTTTTTTAAATCCCTTGAAAACAAAAAAGCACATCTGGCATAAATCCAGAACGCTAAAGCATTACCTTCATCTAATAACTTACAAGGAATATAGTTTCCAGGGTAGTTACTTTGGTATCTGGAAAATTCAAGGTGATTAGAAATGTCTCCAACATGAGGACGAAATTCATTTCTGGGAGGCACTGGGATCTGGCAATAGCGGCACAGCCTGATGGGGATGCAGGCTGGACCTGAGGGGAGGGTCTCTTTCCAGTCTTTTACAGCTCACGCTCTGGAAAGCATTTTTTTTTTGGTCTTTTTGTCTTTTCTAGGGCCGCTCCTGTGGCACATGGAGGTTCCCAGGCTAGGGATCTAATCAGAGCTGTAGCCGCCGGCCTGCGCCACAGCCACCGCAACTTGGGATCCGGGCCACTCTTTGACCTACACCACAGCTCATGGCAACGCTGGATCCTTAACCCACTGAGCAAGGCCAGGGATCGAACCTGCAACCTTATGGTTCCTAGTTGGATTCATTAACCACTGAGCCACGACGGGAACTCCTGGAAAGCATTTTTTATTGGAAAAAAAAAATTGCCCGGAAAACTTGCTAAAATACAGATTGCTGGGTCCTACCCTCAGAGTTTGTGATTCTTTAAGTCAGATTTGGGGCCTGATAGTTTACCTTTCTAACAAGTTCCCTGGTGCTGCTGCCGATCTGAGGACCACACTCAGAACTATCGCTTTAAATCAATGGCCAAAACCTGCCTAGGATGTGAGAAAGGCTTATGTTTGTAACGTTTTACTTTGAGATCATTTTACATTTACAGTCAAGCTGTAAAAATAGTGCAGAGAGTTCCCATATACCTGTGATCCAACTTGTTTAATATCTTCATAAGCACAGACCCATCATCAAACCTAAGAAAGGTAGGAGTTCCCTGGTGGCTCAGCAGGTTAATGATCTGGTGTTATCACTGCTGTGGTGTAGGAACTTCCAGAAGCCATGGGTGCAGCCAAAAACAAAACAAAACAAAAAACAAAACAACCCACCCACCTAAGAACATAACCTTGGTATACTACTATTAATTAGACTATAGAATGCATCGAATGTCACGCCGGTTTGTTCACTCATGTCTGTTTTATATTCCAGGATTCAATGCAAGGTCCCACATGGCACTGAGTTGTCCTGTCTCTTTAGTCTCCTCTAATATGTGATAGTTACCAGTCCCATCTTTCATGGGTGTGGGATTTTTGAAGAATACCTGTTGGTTATTTTGTAGAAGTTCCCTCAATTTGGGTCTGTTGGATGATTCCTCGTGATGAGATTGAAGTCATGGGGAGGGATGCCTCAGATGCCTCGCCCACCTTAATGCATCCATTCAGGTGGCTCCTGATGTTGATGACATCATGATGTTGCTGGTGACATGAACTCTGCTCATGATGCATCCATTCAGGTGGCTCCTGATGTTGGTGACATCATGATGTTGCTGGTGACATGAACTCCGCTCACTTGATTAACATGGTGTCTGCCAAAATTCTCCCCTGTAAAGTTACTATTTTTCTTTTTGTAATGACTAAATAGTTTGCTAGTAGGTGGAAATCCTTTGAGACTGCAAATATCCCGATTTGGCTTAAACTTTTACCTTGCTGATTTTAGCACTCGTCAGTGGGACTCGACTGCAGCAATGATTTCTTTGATATTCTAATGGTAATTCACCATTTCCCTAATTTCTTCTACATTTTAAAATTAGAATTCTTCTTACTGGAAGAGTTGTTCCTGCTCTCCTGTTGTTTTAAAATGTTAAAGAACTTTGAAAAAAAAATTCTTGAAGGGTAGGTTGGCTGGCAATGAATTCTGTAAGTTTTTGTCTGAGAAAGTATTTCTCCTTCCCTTTTCAAAGACTTTTGTTGGATATAGAATTTTGAATTGATGTGGATTCTTTTTAAAGATGTCATATTACTGACCTATTACATGAATGGCTTTCTGATGAGATATTGGTTATAATTCTTATCTTGTTTTGATGAATGTAATGTTCTTTTTTTCAAGCTGCTTTTAAGACTTTTTTTGCCTTTTGTTTATGCAATTTGAATATGATATGCCTAGGTGGATATAGTGTATGTGTGTGTGTGTGTGTGTGTGTGTGTGTGTGTGTGTGTGTGTGTATAAAACTTGCTAGGTGTTCTAAGAGCTTAGATTTTGGTTTCTGTCATTAATTTTGGAAAATTCTCCTCTACTATTTCTTCAAATATTTCTTCTGCTCTGTTCTCATTCTTTTCTCCTGGGATTCCAATTATTCTTATGCTCGCCCATTTGCTCTTGTTCCAAAGCTCTTGGATGTCATGGTTTTTTGTTTCACTCTTTAATCTCTTTGTGTTTTAGTGTGAGCAATTTCTGTTGACCTGTCTTCAAGTTCATGGATTTTCTTCTTGGCTGTGTCAATCCACTGCTGAGTCCATGTGAAGCACTATTCATCTCTGTGGCTCTGTTTTTTATTTCTAGCATTTCTAGTTGATTCTGTCTTAGAGTTTCCATCTCCCTACCGAAATTACCCATCTGATGTTGCCTGATGTCCAGTTTCCCCTCTTGAGCCTTTAGCCTACTAATGATAGTTATTTTAGAGTCCCTGCCTGATATTTCAAACATCTGTTTCAAATCTGAGTCTGGTTCTGATGATTGCTTTGTCCCTGGGGGAGACAATGTTTTCTCTTCTGATTTTTTTTTTTTTTGCCTGCCTCATAATTGTTGTTGTTGTTGCTGAAAGCTGGACATCTTGTGTATGTCAGAAGAGACTGAGGCAGAGTTTTTATGCTTAGACACGGACGTACCTTTCCTACTGATAAACACTAAGTGTGGATGTTTGAAAGGATCTAGTTAGGAGCTGGGCTGGATTGGAGGAGGTTGGTTGTTGCTATGGTTACCCTCAGGGCACCTCAGGCCTCCCATTCCTGGAGCAATGCCTCCTGTTTAGGATGTAACTTGATTTGCCAGAGGCGGGTGTTATTTGATCTTGAACTTCAGGTTTTCTCCCTGCCCCTGTCTGAGAGGGGGTCTCTTTGAACATGCTTATCCTCTTTGCAGTGTGCTGCTGATACTTGTCACCTGAAGCTCATGAGCTTGGTTGGGAGGATGTTGGGAGCCCTTCTGCTGTTGGATTCAGGCTTAGTTTCAGGGCGTCAGGCTCTTCTCATTCCTCCTGTCTGCCCCCTTGGCTGTGTCGTTGGATGCAGCGCGTATTCCTGCCTCTCTCCCAGAAGGTTTTGTTGTGTTTGCCATTCCCTTTCCCCAGCTGCAGGGAGTTTTCACTCTGCCTTAAGGAAAGCAGAATTTGTTGTCTCCCCCCGACCCCATTAAGGCTTTTGTCCCATAGGGAAGACAGGAGAGAGGGTCCTGGTGGAGTTTCTCTCCCACCTGGCTGCCGTTCCCCTCCCCCAGGTTTGCCCTGTGATGGACACTTTCTTGGGGCGCTTTCCTGTCTCTTCTGTGAGGGCTCAGTGGGGTTCCTGGAGAAAAGGCCTGTAAAAGGGCATGGGCTCCCCCCGTTTCTGTGGCCCTGAGGGGCTCCACACGTCTCTCCAGGCTACACTCATCATCCACCAAGTCATCCATTATCCGGCTGACCTCTCTTGTGCCCGGTAGGTGAGCACTTGCGATTCGTCTCCCTCCGCAGATCCCGGTTCCTCCTCCTATTTGGGCCAGTCCATTGCCCTGCAACCTCAGGTCTCCAGAGCTCTGCCACAAAGTGGAGAACTTGCAGCTAATCAGGTTCTTTTTCACTGCTCGGCTGGCCTGCTGCTCTTCCACCACGTCTAGGCGCAGAGGCCAGAAGTTTCATCAAGGCCTTAGATTTTTCTGAGGCTCAGTTTCCTCACTGGCAATGTGGGAATGGGGATGCCTTCTTCGTGGGCCTGTGGTCTGGACTGAATGACACATGGAACACATGGAAGCTCTTTGAAAAGTTTAAAAGGCAGTGCCAGGCCTTGGTCTCATTCAATCATCATCACTAGGAATCCACAATAAGGTCTGGAACCCAAGGTAGCAAGGGCCTCCTCAACAGCACTTCTCCACCCAGCTGCACATCAAAAGCACCCATGAAAACGGTGCAAAATCTCTATTTCCGAGGTTCCAGCATCAGAGAGTATTTTTTCAGTAGGTCTGGGATGGGACCAGGAACGCTGTCATGTTAACCAAGGTCTGTAGATGATGTTGAAGCACAGCTGGGGGAGTTCCCGTCGTGGCGCAGTGGTTAACGAATCCGACTAGGAACCATGAGGTTGCGGGTTCGGTCCCTGCCCTTGCTCAGCGGGTTGATGATCCGGCGTTGCCGTGAGCTGTGGTGTAGGTTGCAGACGCGGCTCGGATCCCTCGTTGCTATGGCTCTGGCGTAGGCGGGTGGCTACAGCTCCGATTGGACCCCTAGCCTGGGAACCTCCATATGTCACGGGAGCTGCCCAAAGAAATAGCAAAAAGACAAAAAAAAAAAAAAAAAAAAAAAGAAGCACAGCTGGGGTGAGAATTCCCATCCCATCTGGTTCTTTACATCTCACTTCATTAGCACACCACTGTATGTCCAGGAAGCAGTAGCCACATTTTCAAAGAAGATGACAAGGCAATCTATCAAACCACTAGGCCACCTTTTTTCCTATCAGAAGATGGGCTCTTCCACCACACTCTTTGTTTAAACAAAGTGGGGGAATTTCCTTGTTGCTCCCCACGTGGTGTAGGGCTGTGGATAACCCTACTCCTGTGTGGTCACAGACAGTACGGTTGAAACACCAAGAGGCCGGATCTTCAGTTACAGTGGGGACTCTGAAAGAAGAAATAAAATAAAAGCCCACTTCCTGTGCTAAGCCTTTCCAGAGTAAGTTTCACGTCCAGCCATGCTGGCCCAGGAATGAAGAGACTGGTGTGGCAAGCCGCCGAGACCTCAGGGGTGATCCCCAAGAATGAACCCATTGGTCCCTGAGAGAGGACCCAGGACCATTAATCGTCAGAAATGATGTGGCACTAAGGGCCCTGTTCTGCCTCCTTGTTAACTATCAAAATTCACCTAGAAATGAATGGAGGTTTAACACTGGATATTTAAGCCATCTAATACTTTATGTCTCAGATCCATCTTCTGTAAAATGGGAATAAAAATCAGATCAATTTCATAGCATTGTTCTGAGGGGTAAATGTGATCAAAAGACTTTGAGCTAAGTTTTTGACATATAAGTACTGCATAAATGTCTTATTATTGTTGTTCTTTTTATCATCCTCCTCCTCAAACTTTTTTTTTTGTCTTTTTGCCCTTTCTAGGGCCACTCCCGCGGCATATGGAGGTTCCCAGGCTAGGGGTCTAATCAGATCGTAGCCACCAGCCAATGCCAGAGCCACAGCAAGGCGGGATCCGAGCCGCGTCTGCCACCTACACCACAGCTCACGGCAACGCCGGATCGTTAACCCACTGAGCAAGGGCAGGGATCGAACCTGCAACCTCATGGTTCCTAGTCATAGTCGTTAACCACTGAGCTACGACAGGAACTCCCTCCTCAAACTTCTTAAGCAGGAAGCAGAAATTGAGAAATGAATGGGATAGGAAATACTATCAAGAGCAAACCAGCATCTACCCTGAGCTACTCCAGCTGAACTCTGCTACTGCAGTCAATTAAAAATCAAATACTCAAAACAGACAAACAAACAAAACCCACTGGATAGTCTCTCTTCCAGTCTAAGATTAAGAGGCTGGGATGCAGAGGGGTTAAGTTGATATCCTTGTTCCACTGCATTCTGGTGTGATTTTGAGGTCACTTAACAAAACCCAAAACTACCCTTATGGAGCCATTTACTACATCCCAAGGAGAATCTTAAGCTCTTTAACTGTAAGAGTGCGTCTCATACATTTCCATCCAAGTCCCCTAAGATGGGAGAACAGTGAATTAACTTCCAGGAGCTTGGCAGTTTGGCTTAGTGCAGCTTTGAAATTTTTGGGAGGTCTTTGCCTTATCTTAACAATTGATAGGCATGACACATTTTGTTCTGTACTTTTGTCTTTTTTTTTTTTTAGGGCCACTCCCGCGGCATATGGAAGTTCCCAAGCTAGGGGTCGAATCGGAGCCGTAACACTGGCCTACACCACAGCCACAGCAACGCTGGATCCTTAGTCCACTGAACAAGGCCAGGGATCGAACCTGTGCCCTCATGGATATGAATCAGATTTGTTTCCACTGAATCATGATGGGAACTCATTGTTGTATACTTTTAAAACACACGTTTTACTAAAAAAATTTCTCGGTTTTATTGAGATATAATTGGTGTCTATAACATGATGTGAGTTTAAGGTACAACGTGATGATTGACAGGTGTGTATATCGTGGGGTGATTAGCATCATGGGGTTCATTAACACCTCTGTCACCTCACATAAGTACTTTTTTTTGGTGTGGGAAAACATTTATGACTTTTTTTTTTTAAAAAGCAACTTTCAAGTATAATACCACACTGTAAATTATAGTCACTGTGCTGAACATTTGATTCCTCAGAACTTATTCATCTCATACCTGGAAGTTTGTATCCTTTGACTAATATCCTCTCATTTCCCCAGCTCCTGGCACCCACCAATTTACTCTCTGTTTCTATGGGTTTGGATTTTTTTAGATTCCACATGTGAGATAATACAGAATTTGTCTCTGACTTACTTCACTAAGCTTAATGCCCTCGGGGTGCGTCCATGTTTTTGTAAATGGCAGGATTTCCTTCTTTCTCATGGCTAAACAATATTGCATTATCTGTCTGTCTATCTATCTACCTGTCTATCAATCCATCTGTCTTTTTTTTTATTAGTTTGTGTTTAATTAATTTTCCTTTTTTTTTTAGGGCTGCACTTGCAGCATATGGAGGTTCCCAGGCTAGGGGTCCAACCGGAGCTGTAGCTGCTGGCCTACGCCACAGCCACAGCCACACAGGATGTGAGCTGCATCTTCGACTTACACCACAGCTCACGGCAACGCTGGATCCTTAACCCACTGAGCAAAGCCAGGGATCGAACCTGCATCTTCCTGGATGCTAGTCAGATTTGTTAACTGCTGAGCCACGACGGGAACTCCTCTATCTCACATCTTTATCCTATCATCCATAGATAGACTTAAGTTGTTTCCATGTTGTTGTTACCGTGAATAATGCTGCAAGGAACATGGAAAGGCAGATGTCTCTTCAAGTAAATGACTTTGTTTCTTTTGGACATATATATCCAGAAGTGGAATCGCTGGATCATAAAGTAGATCTATTTTCAATTTTCTGAGGAACTTTCATACTGTTTTCCATAGTGGCTGCGCCAATTTCCATTCTCACCAACAGTGTACAAGGGTCCTCTTTTCTCCACATCCTTTCTGGCCTTGGTGATCTCTCGTCTTTTTGGTAATAGCCTAACAAGTGTGAAGTCTTGTGATATGGGTATGCATTTCCCTGATGATTACTGATGTTGAGAATCTTTTCGTGTACTTGTTGGCCATTTGCATGTCTTCTTTGGAAAAATGTTTATCCAAGTTCTCTGCCTTTTTTTTTTTTTTTTTTTTTGGTCTTTTTAGGGCTGTACCCATGGCACATGGAAGTTCCCAGGCTAGGGGTCCAATCGGAGCTGTAGCTGCTGGCCTGTGCCACAGCCACAGCAGCGCGGGATCCGGGCCGCATCTGTGACCCATACCACAGCTCATGGCAACGTCAGATTGCTGACCCACTGAGAGAGGCCAGGGATTGAACCCCTATCTTCGTGGACACCAGTCAGATTCATTTCCATTGTGCCACAATGGGAACTCCTCTCTGCCCATTTTTTAATAAGATGGATTTTTTTTTTTTTTGGCTATTGAGTAGCATGAATTGTTGTTGTTGTTGTTGTTGTTGTTGTTGTTGTTGTTGTTGTTGCTATTTCTTGGGCCGCTCCTGCGGCATATGGAGGTTCCCAGGCTAGGGGTTGAATCGGAACTGTAGCCACCGGCCTACGCCAGAGCCATAGCAACGTGGGATCCCAGCCGCGTCTGCAACCTACACCACAGCTCACGGCAACGCAGGATCGTTAACCCACTGAGCAAGGGCAGGGACCAAACCCGCAACCTCATGGTTCCTAGTCGGATTCATTAACCACTGCGCCACGACGGGAACTCCGAATTCTTTATATAGTTTAGATAGTAACCTCTTATCAGATAGATGGCTTGCAAGTACTTTTTCCCATTCTGTAGGTTGCCTTTTTATTCTGTTGACTGTTTCTTTTGCTGTGCAGAATTTTTAGTTTGCTGTAGTCCTTCCAGTTTATTTGTGCCTTTGTTGCTTGTCCTTTTGGTGTTGTCATTATCAAAAAAAAAAAAAATCATTGCCAAGACAATGTTAAGGCACTTTCCCCCTATGTTTTCTTCTATGAGTTTTATGGTCTCAGGTCTTACATTTAAGTATTTAATCCATTTTGAGTTAATTTTTGTGTTTAATTTTTGTGAGTGGTGTAAGAGAAGTAGTTTCACCATTATACATGTGAATGTCCAATTTTTCCAGCATCACTTAGTGAAGAGACTGCCTTTTCTCTACTTAGTATTCTTGGCTCCCTTATCAAATGTTAGTTGACTGCATGGGCCCTTAATTCTGTCCCATTTGTCTATGTGTTTGATTTTATGCCAGTACCATACTGTTTTAATTACTATAGCTTTGTAATATAGTTTGAAGTCAGAACATGTGAGGCCTCCAGCTTTGTTTTTCTTTCTCAGGATTGCTTCGGTTATTTGGGATATTTTGTGGTTTCATACAAATTGCAGGGTTGTTTTTTCTATTTCTGTAAAAATCGCCATTGGAAATTTTGATAGAGTTTACATTGAATTTTATACATGTGTTTGGTTAGCATGAACATTTTAAACCACATTAATTTTTCTGATTCATTAACATGGGCTATCTTTTCTTTTGTGTCTTTAACTTCTTTTACCAAAGTCTTATAGTCTTCAGTGTATAGATCTTTCAACTTCTTGGTTAAATTTACTCCTAAATGTTTCATTGCTTTTGATGCTAATCTAAAGGGGATTATTTTATTCCTTTTTCATATATTTCATTGTTAGTATATAGAACATACCCGATTCTGTTTGTTGATTTTATATTCTGTAAATTTACTGAATTCCTTGATTAATTCTGATTAATTCTAACAATTTTTTGTGGCTTTTTTTTGGGTTTTCCATAAATAAGGTAATATCATCTGCAGAGACAATTTTTACTTTTTCCTTTCTGATTTAGATGCCTTTTATTTATTTTTCTTGCCTAATTGCTCTGGTTAGGATTTCTAGTTCTATGTTGAATAGGAATGATGAGAGTGGACACACTTGTTTTGTTCCTGATGTTAAAGGAAAAGCTTTCAACCCTTCACTGTTGAGTAGATTGTAGGCTGTAGGCTTGTCTTCTATGGCCTTTATTATGTTGTGGTATATTCTTTCTATTCTCAATTTATTGAGAGTTTTTTTTTTTAATCATGAAAGGATGTTGTGTTTTGTCAAATGTTTTTTCTCTATCTGAGATGATTCTATGATATTTATCTTCAGTCTATTGGTGGTGTATCACATTTATTGGTTTGTAAATGTTGAACTATCTTTACATCTCAGGTATAAATCATAAAAATTGTCATGAAAGAATGTATAACATTATGTCAAGTAGTGAGGAGGTAACTACATTTCTTTCCAAATCTTGGAATAAAATGGGCTCTTCTAGAAGTTTATGCTTTGGCTTCTGAAATGCTGTAACATATCATTTTCACCTCCAAGGGCTTAGGTACCACGGTGTCATGATGGGAGCCTAGACCCAGATCACCTAATTTACCTGGTATAGGGATGCGTCAAGGCAGATACAACTCTTCCCACATTACCAATGAGGAAACTAGGCTTTGAAACATTATGTAACTTTCCGATGTTCATATAGCCAGTGACAAAGCCAAAATTCAAACCTATTCAGTATAATTTTAAAGCTTTTCTCTAACCTACTTCGATCTGAACCTCAGTTCACTTTTATGTAAAATGTGATCATCTCTCTTATTTCAGAAAAGATTAAAGGCAGTTTGAAGTGCTCTGCCAACTTCACGATATGGGTATGAAGGTCAAAATATTACAACTGTGAGTGGGTAAGTCTTAAAGGCTATAAAAATCTAACATAGTACGAGATATTACTACAGCTCTTCCAAAATATTTTACTGTGTCAGATCATTCAGTTGACTCAGTGGAACAGAAATAAAGGTATTGTCTTCTTTTGGTTTAGTATAAAACCATCACCAAGAATGATACCATTTAATTGAGAACAGTTAGCAAAGGCCAGTGTGGCAAGTCCTGGGAGTCAGGTGCAGGAACACAACAAATCCTTCACTGCTGGATGTGATGTCCCACCCCTCCTCACCCCCAGAGCCTGGGACCACCAGGGCCCACTGCCTGTGCAGCAACTCGGGCCACAGAGCCCTGCCCTGAACATCACCTCATTTGACTTGACATGTGGTGACCTTTTCCACATCATAGGCGCAGAAGGACTGGGGCACAGTGAGGTTGAGAGACTTGTCTGTGTTCTCCCACCTGGGAACTCCTGGGGCTGGCGTTTGAATCCAGGAGCCGTTCTTCACCATGTGGTAGGCAAGGCCTCAGAAACTGCGTTGGACTTTGTTCCTTTCACACAGACTCCAATGAGGAATGTGCACCAGTGATTTGGGTGGGACAGGAGATGATCTCAGGGGCCCTCAGGCTTGGAAGGAATTAACACTGAATCACACCATGAGAAAGTTATTCCCTTTCCATTTCTCTTCCAGTCCTTTTGGTTCCATCATGAAGAAAGTTTCTGGAGTTCCTGTCATGGCTCAGCGGTAACAAACCCGACTAGTATCCATGAGGGTGCAGGTTCCATCCCTGGGCTCAGTCCTCAATCAGTGGGTGAAGGATCCGGCATTATTGTGAGCTGTGGTGTATGTTGTAGATGCGGCTTGGATCCAGCACTGCTGTGCCTGTGGCACAGGCTGGCAGCTGCAGCTCTGATTCAACCCCTAGCCTGGGAACTTCCATATGCAGTGGGTGTGGCCCTAAAAAGGAAAAAAAAAAAAAAAAGGAAAGTTTCTGTCTGGTGCTAGTGGGTCTTTAACACCTCCCCCATGCTTGCAAACTCCGTTTTTAACCGAAAGAAAAGATCTTAGGATGAGAGCCTTTACTAGGATACAGGATCTTGCTAGAAATTTATAACATGGTTTTATCTCCATGTTATTGATTTTTGCAATGACTGTATTTTCAATTTATGGCAAGTGATACTACTCTTCCATTTTAAAAAGAGAAAGGTAAAGTTTCTTTTTAAAACAAAACTAATTAAAACTGAGTTGATTAGAATAGTAAGGAGATACTATTTCAGCTAGAATGGAGATATAACAAAACTTGTCCAAGTGTGTGAGTTGATGTTCACTTGAGAAACTTGATGGTCACTTTGTCTTGCCTTTGAGGCCCCTGCGTCAAGAGCTAGTTTACATTTATAGCATCGCAGAGAACTCAAGAGAGCCAGCTGCAAGCCCAACGATGGATGGAGCCTGAACACCTCATGATGCTGAGTCTGTAGGTCCTTTATCACTTCAGGGAGTCTCTGGGCTCCTCATCCAGGAATTTGGGCCAACCTCAAAGCCACCAGTGACAGTTCAGAGAGAATGCAAAAGAGAGAACTGGTCAGGAGGGCTGGAGACATGCTGAGTGGGGACCCAGATAACAAGAGAAAATAGCAGCAAGCATTCTTACTCTTGTGAAAATGTGAGGATCCCTTTGGAAATATGGAAGCCATGGAGCTCATTACCCAGGAGAATGCACACAGATGTACGTGTGTGTTTCTTCTCACACTTGTGTGTATACACCTACCAATAAAAGGGGATCTATGGGCCCAGCTTTTGAACTCCAGCTTGGATATCACTGTCCAGAAATTCTCTTACTGACCAACTCATGCCTAAAGGTAACTATAAGGAGACTGACCTAAATAAAGATTCCTAGTTGTGTGATTTTCTGGCATATTACTCCCATCTATCCATCCATCCGAAATGCATTATGCTTTTCTCCTTACACTGGTTCTCAAATGTTTCTGCCAGGGAACCTCTAAGCCAGAGGAGAACAAACTCATTCTCTGAGATCCTGAGAGGACTCCAAAAGCTCATCATAAGCTTTTTTTTTTCATGTTTAGCTTAAAACCAATTTGGGGTCCTGCTTAAATAGAGCCAGGCGTTTTGACATAACACCTGTCTGCAAAAATCATTTAGTAAAACTGACCCTCGAGGAAGATTATTCTTGCTTATATGGACGTTCCTTGGTCTCCTGGCATAGCTCCAAGATCTCTAGGGACGCAGGTTAGAGAAGCAAGCACTTGTTTCGTGCCACTCCCTGTACCAGGAACATGGAGATCAAGAAATCTCCCAGGGATGGGGACCCAGCTCCTCTCTCATCCCCATGGTGCCTCGTGCAGGGCAGAGCCCCTGGGGAGCTCTATTTATGATCAGAGTGTCCTAACAGGGATCCTGCAGTAGCTCCAGACTGCAGCCCTTTAAAAGTGATACTAGGTAATGGCTGAAGACCTCTGACTTTGGAGTTCAAATCCCAGCCCTGTTTATTGCACTTCAACTGTAGGGCACTCTTAGTATCCTACAGACAATATTTGGTTTTGCCAGCTGAAAGAAGAATCAACTCAGCCTGGAGAGGGAGCTGCTGAGCAGGGTTTGGAGGCTGTGGTCCTGGGTGAAGAGCACCTGAGTGCTTCTCCCAGCAGTACCCGTGCCTCCTGCCCCAAGCCCTGAGTGCTCAAAGAGAAATCTCTTCATGCCCCCATGTCCTTGTGCCAAAAATAAGGGGACTGCATGGGATGGTTTCTAAAGTTTTCAGCCTGGTCCTTTCAGCTCAGCAGTTCAGCATCATCAGGAAGGATCTTTTGCTTTATCGTCTCCACAGTGCTCATCTTTCCTGGTCATTTCAGAATGTGTTTTGTGTACGCCATTCTTAGCTTAGAAAAACAGCTACCTCTTTTTAACTCCGCTCTCATCCCCCTCCCAAATCTTCTCTCCTGTATAGATGAAGACGATCAATAGCCCTTATCCCTAGCACGGACCATTTTATTTTATTTTATTTTATTGCTTTTTAGGGCTGCATCTGTGGCACATGGAGGTTCCCAGGCCAGGGGTTGAATCAGAGCTACAGCTGCCGGTCTACGCCACAGCCACAGCCTCGCAGATCGGAGCCACATCTTTGACCTTCACCGTAGCTCACGGCAACGCCGGATCCTTAACCCACTGAGCAAGGCCAGGGATTGAACCTGTAACCTCATGGTTCCCAGTTGGATTCATTTCCGCTGCGCCATGAGGGGAACTCCGCATGGACCATTTTAACTACACGGGAGGTTATGTAATTAGATTTGTTACAATCCCACAAGGCAGAAGCAGAATGGATTAGACAAAAGAAGCCAAGATTTTCCCCTCTCTCTTTTTTTTTTTTGTCTTTTTTGGGTCACACCCATGGCATATGGAAGTTCCCAGGCTAGGGGTCAAATCAGAACTGTAACCCCTGGACTACACCACAGCCACTGCAATGTGGGATCCGAGCCGCGTCTGCAACCTACACCGCAGCTCATGGCAACGCTGGATCCTTAACCCATTGAGCGAGGCCAGGGATTGAACCCATGTCCTCATGGATGCTAGTCGAGTTCCTTAACCACCGAGCCACAACGGGAACTCTGAGAAGTCAAATTTCATTATCTGGTCTAGAATGTTTCTCCAGCCAAGAATCCAAGATGACGTTCACATCCTTAAAGGTTCATGTCTCATTTCCTTTTTTTCTGAGCACAACAAATGCCAGTTTAATTAGGCATCCCCCTCAACGTCCTGAATGAGCACTCGTGTAATCTTTGTTAATAAAATGTGGCTTTATTAAATTTTCAATTCTAATAAATAGTCATTATCTTTGCCATGGCCCCAAGCCCCAGTAAAAATGAAGTGGTCCCTTTGCTCACTCAAAGGGAACACGTTAAGCTACGTCCCTTCCCACCACCTTGGTATAGTTTAAAGGCCTGAAGCTAATTTTTTTTTTTCTTACCACACTGAGGTCCCACAGACACCTTAGTCAAGCATTAAGATCTTAAACATAAGAGAAAGGATAAACCAAAAACAGAGAAGCAGGTACAAAGGGGAACAGCTGGTTTCCTAGTCCAGGCAGCATGAACAAATCTGCTCGGAAGGAAGCCCAGCAAAAAGAAAGCCCAGCCACATTCTCATTCATTTCTCACCCTCCCTTTTTGGAAGGGACTAAGAGAGGCAGTGCTGTCAGCCTTTCAGAGTTCCCTGCGGAAAATTAGCATCTTCTGGATTTTTACTTCCAAGTGAAGAACAGAGCAGCAGGAAATCAAGGCTTAAGTAAGCCTCCCTCTCTGAGGCAGTTAAGACCCCAGAGCAAGATGAGGAAAGAAACGCTGTCATGTCTCATGACTGCTTTTGTGGTTCATTTTTTAAAAGACTGAATTTAGACTTAAAGAATACAGACGAGGAGAAAGGCATCAAGGCTGCAGGGTCTCGCAGCCCTGGAAAGTGGCTGTTGGCTGGAGATGAGAAGATGAGATTTCTCAAGCCGGGCGGGAGGCTTGAAAAGACAGCTCCAGAGCGACCCCAGGCAGGGCGCAGGGCTGAGCTGGGTGACAGTCCCCTTCATCTCCGCTCTCTCCTTCCTCCTACCTGTCCCCACTGGTCTCTGCCAGCCTGTTGTTCATGATGGCAAAGGCCCCTACCCCCCCGGAGAATTCATTGTCCAGGGACAGCGTGCTGGTCTGGTGGGGGCAGCCATTGGCCGTCTCGGACAGCTGCTTTTGGAGGATGGCTAGCGAGACCTTGTTGGTCGCCAGGAAGTCCTTCATGGAGATCATCTCACCCGAGAGCCGCCGCCCATCCGCGTCGCTCTCTACGACTCCATCCGTGTCTATGGAGATGTTGCACCGGTTATGCACATTGCCCGGCATCACCACGTTCCTCCGGGACTGCCAGAGTCTTCTTCGGCACTGTTGGCAGCACCCGCCATCCATCTTCCTCAGGATCCAGTTCATGGACTGTTTGATGAGGATGGAGATAACATTGAACAGGGAGTAGATGCAGCAGACGCCCATGAGGATGAAGACGAAGTTGGCGAAGCGGTAGAGGCCCTGGCTACCATACTGGGTGTTCTGGCTGCTGACGAGGTCCCCAAACCCAATGGTGCTGAAAGCCACGAAGCAGAAGTAGAGCGCGTCGAAGTAGCTCCACCCTTCCATGGCAGTGTACATGGCAGACGCGCAGCAGGAGATGAGGAGGGAGGCCACGCACAGGATCAGCATGACGTAGTACACAGAGGGCTTCCAGCCAGCCAGGCTGTCCACCTCCCCCTTCGCCAGGTTCTTCCGGCTCTCCGGGGGCAGGGCCCCCCGGCGCTGGAGCTGCCGATGGTGGCAGGACCTCATGATGAAGGCGATGATGGTGATCAGGCGCTCCAGGAAGAGGTTGAAGAACAAGATAGTGCTGGAGCACCCAAGGAGGCCGTAAAAGATCAGAAAGATTTTTCCTCCTACCGTCACCGGAGTTGTCATCCCAAAGCCTGCAGGAGACAAAAATCAGAGGAGAGTGAGGGAGGCCTCTGCCATGAATGGGGTCAGGGTCTTGGCTTTGACGGCTGGCGAGAGACCTAAAGAATGTGTTTCATAAAAGCCCTCCATAAAGCCCCCCATCCTAGCCTCTCTAGGACTGGGAGGGAGAATCCTCTCGAAGACGCTAAGTGTTGCTCAGAGTTGGGCTGCTCAAAGTCCGTATGATGTCACCGTGCAAGTCAGAAAAAGGCACCTCTTCCTCCAGATGGACAATGGATATGGCCAGTGACAATGGCTTGGTGCTGAGAGTGTGGGCTGGATTTTAGCTCCCCTTCTCGATTCTGCCAGACGTCCTTACACAGCAGACCACCTGAACAACCATACTCAACAGACATTGCTCAGAGGGCTTCTCAGAGAGACGTCTTACGGAGACTCCTCAGAATTCCTTTATTCTATAAACACTTATTGGCTGCCACGGCAGGAATAGAGGATAGGACTGGGGAAAAAGACAGATCTGGTCCCTGACTTCACGGAGCTCTAATGTAGTAAGGTGGTTTCTATTTCGTGACAAGTATTGTGCTGAAGGAAGTACAGGGTCCTATGGGAGCTTCTCGGAGGGGAACTCACCTCCGACTTGGGGTCTAGGAAGACTAACCAGGCAGACCTGAAAGCTAAAGGGGAGTTAGGGCAGGCAAGGCAAGGAGGGTGTGTACCTGTGCATGCATGCATCTGTGTGTGCATGTGTCTGTGTACCTGTGTGTGTGTGTGCCTGCATCTGTGTGCGTGTGTGTCTGTGTACCTGTGTATGCATGCATGCATCTGTGTGTGTGTGCCTGTGTACCTGTGTGTGTATGCATCTCTGTGTGTGCATGTGTCTGTGTACCTGTGTGTGCATGCATGCATCTGTGTGTGTGGTGTGCCTGTGTATGCATGCATGCATCTGTGTGTGTGTGAGCCTGTGTACCTGTGTGTGTGTGCATGCATCTCTGTGTGAGTGTGCCTGTGTACCTGTGTGTGCATGCATGCACCTGTGTGTGTGTGCATGCATCTCTGTGTGAGTGTGCCTGTGTACCTGTGTGCGCATGCATGCATCCTTGTTTCATGCATCTGTGTGTGCGCGCACGCATCTCTGTGTGTGTGGTGTGCCTGTGTGCCTGTGTGTGTGCATGCATCTGTGCGTATATGTGCATACATGTGTCTCTGTGTGATGTTTCAGGCAGAGAAACAGCAGATGCCAGTATGCGTGGAAATGAACAATTTGCTCAAGATTTTCCCCTCTTTTAAACAAAATTCTCAGGCTTTGGGAGTAAAAACTGAGGTATCAGTTATTACAGTTGGAGAACATATAAAATGTCTTTCTCACCTTTGTCTCTTGCTGTTCACAATTTTGACTTTCTTGACCTTTCTACCCCTAGTGTTGCTAAGAATACCAGCTGTAGGACGACGGACGTCACTAAGAGAAACGGAAAAAAGCAGTGATATCCTCCGTGTTTCTCACTAAGGGGCCCTGAGCTTCAGCCCAGCCTGAGGGACCTGATTCCTTCCAAGCAAATGCTGCAGTAAACATGATAAGTCTGATTTGTTTGAGGGGAGGGCATCAAAGTCCCTCTGAAAATAAACACCATTCAAAAAATAAGTACTTGGAAGTTCCCTTGTGGTGTGGAGGGTTAAAGATCTGGTGTTGCTGCAGCTCTGGCTCAGGGTGCAACTGTGGTGTGGTTTTAATCCCTGGCACAGGAACTTCCTCATGCCATGGGTGCAGCCCAAAGCAGAATCAAAACAAAAAAAATTTCCAGACAAAAAATAAGTAATAGGCATGCCTCCCTGGTTTCAGTTTTTTTATTCAAGTCAAACCTCCATGTTCCCATGTTTTTCCCCTGTTTTTTCCTTTTTACAGTGGCACCTGCAGCATATGGAAGTTCCCGGAGCTATGGGTTGAATTGGAGTTATGGCCTCTGGCCTACGCCAACACAATGCAGGATCCAAGCCACATCTGCAACCTACACCACAGTTTGCGGCAATACCATATTCTTGACCTACTGAGCAAGGCCATGGATTGAACCTGCATCCTCATGGATACTAGTCGGGTTTGTTACTGCTGAGCCATGATGGGAACTCCCAGCAGTGTCTTTTTTAATCCAGTCCAAAGAACACTGAGGGGTGAAAAAGGTGTCCAGTGATTAGTTCCTGATTATCTAAGGACATGGGGGGGACCTACTCTGGCTCAGTGAATTCCTGAAACCAGCAATGGCTGTGAATGTTTCTGCACTAAGAAGCCAGAAAAAGGAGAGCTGGAGCCCTTGCCCCACAGCTGAAAGGCCAGTGGAGCACTGCATGCTTTTCACTGATAGAGAACTGAGCCAACATGCAGGAAAAAGGAGAAATGTTTATCTGGGGCTGACGACATTCCAGAAAGTGGAGAAAGTCATTGAAAATGGAGAAGACCCAGAAATAATAGCAGGTGTATATGTGGAGGGTGAGGGGAGGCATTTGCCAACAGGGAACATTCTCGTGTAACACAATATTCAAGTGGGCAAAGGTTTTCCTTCATGGGAGCTTCCTTTCGGAACTCCAAGGGGACTTAATGATTTTCCTGCTGGAGAGCAGAGAAGCAGGAGTTTTGAGGGGCTCTCAGCCGAAGGTAAGAGCAATCATTTGTTGAGCATCTGTTAAGTCGAGGGGTCAGCACTATAGGTGTCTGGGCCACACAGTGATGACCTGGAGAAGGTCTTCAGCTTCCGGGAGCCCAGCATCCAGGCTGGGACAGATAACCTGCTGTCTACAGAGCAAGGCATAGTGAGTCAAGGGCCAGAGTCAAGGATGGAGGTATGCTGGCTTCAGGGTCCCGAGGGCAGGCTCGCTGGGGATGAAGGCCAGGGGCAAACACAGATGCGTGGTGACAATCGTCACAGCCTATAAGCGTGATAACCGATTTCTTCCAATAAATGAGACTTCTGGTGATTCTGCAACATGTTCCAGGGACTTGAAAATCTCTAGATTCTTTCTTGTTTGGCTTGAAAGCATTCAATTTTATGAAAGAAAAGGAGGACCCATGACTTCTGATGATCCATTATATCTGCCTGATGACTGACTTTTTTTTTTTTTTTTTTTGCTTTTTAGGGCCATACCTGGAGCATATGGATGTTCCCAGGCTAGGGGTTGAACTGGAGCTGCAGTTGCCAGCCTACACCACAGCAACATTGCATCCGAGCCGTGTCTGCAACCTACACCACAGCTCACGGCAACGCTGGATCCTTAAATCCACTGAGCAAGGCCAGGGATTGAACCCGCATCCTCATGCATCCTAGTCGCGTTTAACTGCTGAGCCGCGAAGGGAACTCCACTGCCATCTTTTCAATCAACAAAAATAACAGAAGGTGACACATGTGGTGATGTTCCGAGAAGCAACAGGAGACAGTTTTCTCATGTTGGCAGTTCGAGGAGTTTCCATAGCTTTTACTACGTTGCGACCTTAAAAGTGTGTCAGCTAATAATGCAGGTGTTTTCATAGGAAATCTCCAGTTTTTTGAGCCCCATAATATTAAGCATCGTGGATGCTGTGGATTAGAAAGAATAAACTTCCGTGTTCTCCTTGGCGGAGGAAAAGGACACAGGCGTTATCAAAGGCCGGCCCTCTGCCAGGTACCAACAACTCCTCATGCTCATGCTGGGGAGGGGGTATTAATTACTGGTCTGTAGTCCCATTTCACAGATGAGGAAAAGAAGAATCTGGAAGCCCGGTCATTTGCCCAAAGGTGTTAAAGCAGAATCGGAACCTAGATTTGTCCTGTCTCCCAGGCCTGGGAACTTTCTACCTGCCTACACTGTGAGAAAGCCACTGTCAGGTGTACACACTGTAAACAGAATTGAGGGAGGGGACTTAACCAAGCGTCTAAGTTCCATGCTTACACAGACACCCAGGCTGCAGTGGCTGCCAAACCTGGTCCCTGCATCAGTGGACTGGCTGACACCAGAAGCTGAAACCCTGCAATCTTCACTTAAAAACACATGTTCCTGAGTGTATGTGTGCCTCTTTCAACAAGTGACGTTATTAAATCAGTTTAAAAACCTGTGGCACGCCGTGCATTCGGCTTCCTTGTATTTTATAGGCATACAGGTGAAACTGAAACAGGGGTGCTTTTCAAAATACAGTTTCTTCCCTGTGCTTCAAGCTCACAGTCATCTGATTTGTGTCCAACCCTCGAGCCTGGGAGTAGGTGAGCTACCTGATTGGAGATCAAGGGTGTGCGAGTTTGTTTTGGAGGCCAAGGGAGCTCGCCGGGCAGGCTACTTCGGTCTAGCTCCATTGACCATTTCAGATCTGTTTGAAGGTGACTGTAACCTCTAAGGCAGCTCCTGGGACCAAATTGGGCTCCCTGGTGTCCTTGGGACCAGACATGAAGCAGCCAGGCACTGCCAGGGTCCTGGGAAACCCCAAGAGGGCCCTTCACTTAGACCACGAAGACAGGTGAACAGGTCTGCTGTCTCCCAGTTTTTATGCATATGCTGTCAACTACATATTCTTAAAAAATTAAGGTGAAAAACTGAAAAGCTTTGTGTTATATTTTTCAAACATCCACAAAGGTAGAGAGAATACTACAATAAAGCCTCAATTCCCAGTTTCAGCAATTGTCAACATCTTGCCAATCATGTTCCTCTTATCCCACCCCCTTTATTTGCTGGAGGTTTTTAAAAGCAAATCTCAGATAGCACGTCATTTCATCCATTAATAATGATGCATCTGTAACTGACGAGGACTTGATTTCCCCAATACAACCACCATGCCATTATTATACCTAACTGAATTAACACTAAGCCCTCAACGTCAAATAATACCCACTCCATACTCGAGTCTCTCAAATATATAAATATATATAAAAATATGTGTGTGTGTGTATATATATATATGTACGTGTGCATGTGTGTGTGTGTGTGTGTGTGTGTGTGTATTTGTCTTTTTAGGGCTGCACCCATGGCACATGGAGGTTCCCAGGCTAGGGGTTGAATTGGAGATACAGCTGCTGGCCTACACCGCAGCCATGGCCACACGGGATCCGAGCTGTGTCTGTGACCTACACCACAGCTCACGGCAACACCAGATCCTTAACCCACTGAGCGAGGCCAGGGATTGAACCTGCATCCTCATGGATGCCAGTCAGATTGGTTTCCACTGAGCCACGACTGGAACGCCTCAAAAATATATTTTTACAGATCATCTGTATGAAGCTGAATCCTAACAAGGTCCATGCAGTGTATCTTTTAAGTTTCTCGTCCCAATTTTTATGCCGATTTGTTAGGCATATGTGTCTTGTAGACTGCAATCATCATTTTTTTCCAGAAACATTTGGCAAAAAAAACCCATGTGTTATGAGAGTACCTTCAGATGCAGCAGCAAATCTCAAACACTGCAATGGAGACATATAAATTGGCATCAACTGTCTAGAAAAGAATTTGGGGATATGCATCAGACATCTTAGAGACACTTTTTTTTAATTTCTAGGAATATACCCCCCAAAGTATCAGAAATGTGGATAATTATGTACACTGATGTTCACCCTATTGTTACTTTTTTTTTAGGGCCACACCTGCAGCATATGGAAGTTCCCAGGCGAGGGGTCAACTCAGAGCTGCAGCTGCCAGCTTACACCACAGCCACCGCAATGTGGGATCTGAGCCACATCTGTGACCTATACCACTGCTCACGGCACTGCTGGATCCTTAACCCACTGAATAAGGCCAGGGATTGAACCCTCATCCTCATGGATACTAGTCATGTTCATTACTGCTGAGCTACAATGGGAACTCCCTGTCATTACTTTTAATAAAGAAAATCTTCAGCAACCTAAATGTCAGATAATAGGGCCATGCCTAAATAAAAGTAATCATTAAGGAGTTACCTTCAGGGCTCAGCAGTTAATGAACCTGACTAGTATCCATGAGGATTCAGGTTTGATCCCTGGCCTCGCTCAGTGGGTTAAGGCTCTGGCATTGCCATGAGCTGTGGTATAGGTCACCAGTACTGCTTGGATCCCATGTCGCTGTGGCTATGGCATAGATCGGCAGCTGTAGCTCTGATTCGACCCCTAGCCCGGAACCTCCATATGCCTCGGGTGCAGCCCTAAAAAGCCAAAAAAGTAGGTAAATAAATAAAGTAACCATTAAAATTACCTACACATAACAGAACTAAAACAAATAATCCTAAAATTTATACGGAACCATAAAAGACCTGGAATTGCCAAAGCAATCCTGAGGAAAAAGGGCAAAGCAGGAGGCATAACCCTCACAGACTTCTGACAATACTACAAAGCTACAGTAATCAAAACAGCATGGTATTGGCACAAAAACAGACATATGGATCAATGGAACAGGATAAAAGGCTAGAAATAAACCCCCACACCTCAATTAATCTTCAACAAAGGAGGCAAGAATATACAACGGGGAAAAGACAGTCTCTTCAGCAAATGGTGTTGGGAAAGCTGGACAGCCACGTGTAAATCGATGAAATTAGAACACCCTCTCACACCACACACAAAAGTAAACTCCAAATGGCTTAAAGGCTTAAATATAATAAGACATGACACCATAAAACTCCTGAGAGAACATAGGCAAAACATTCTCTGACATAAATCGTATCGGTGTTTTCTTAGGTCAGTCTACCAAGGCAATAGACATAAAAGTAAAAAATAAACAAATGGGACCTGATCTAAGCTTTTACACAGCTAAGGAAACCATAAACAAAATGAAAAGACAACTTATGCCCTTAAAGAAAATATTTGCAAGTGACAGGACTGACAAGGGCTTCATTTCTAAAATATACAAAAATAGCTCAAACACCCAATAACAGAAAAACGACCCAATTCAAAAATGGGCAAGAGAAATAAATAGACATTTCTCCAAAGACATACAGATGGCCAGCATGCACATGAAAAATGCTCAACATCACTAATTATCAGAGAAATGAAAATCAAAACTACAGTAAGGTACCACCTTCATTGGTCAGAATGGCTGTCATTAAAAAGTCTGTGACAAATGCTGGAGAGGGTGTGGAGCAAAGGGAACCCTCCTACACTGTTGGTGGGAATGTAAATTGATGCAGCCACTAAGGAAAGCAGTATGGAATTCCTCAATAAACCAAAAATAGAGTTGCCATATGATCCAGCAATCCCACTCCTGGGCATATATCCAGACAAAACTGTAGTCTGAAAAGATACATGTACCCCAATCTTCATAACAGCACTATTTACGACAGCCAAGACATGGAAACAACCGTCAACAGAGGACTGGATAAAGAAGATGTGGTGGTGCACATACACAATGGAATACTACTCAGCCATAAAAACAAATGAAATAATGCCATTTGCAGCAACATAGATAAACCTAGAGATTATCATACTAAGCAAAGTCAGTCAGAGAAAGATAAATGCCATATGATATCACCTATATGTGGAATCTAAAATATCACTCAAACAAATTTATTTATGAAACAGAAACAGACTCACAGATATAGAGAACGGACTTGTGGTTCCCAAGGGGGATGGGTATGGGGGACGGATGGGATGGAAATTTGGGATTCGCAGATGCAAACTATTACATATGGAATGGACAAACAACAAGGTCCTACTGCACAGCCCAGGGAATTATATCCAATACCCTGTGATAAGCCATCATAGCAAAGAAAATGAAAAATAATATGTATATATAACAGAGTCACTTTGCCGTACAGCAGAACATGGTAAATTAGCTATACTTCAATAAAATAAATTTTTAAAAATTACATATACATAAGAAGTACAACCTATTATGTGTAAAATAAGCTACAAGGGTACATATACAGGGAATATAGCCAATATGCTATAATCACTACACATGGAGTATAACCTTTCAAAACTGTGAATCACTATATTGTACACCTGGAACTTATATAATTCTGTACATCAATACTATATTTCAATTAAAAATTACATATGCAGGAGTTCCTGTGGCTCATTGGTTAACGAATCCGACTAGGAACCATGAGGTTGCAGGTTCAATCCCTGGCCTTGCTCAGTGGGTTAAGGATCTGGTGTTGCCGTGAGCTGTGGTGTAGGTTGCAGATGTGGCTCAGATCCTGCGTTGCTGTGGCTCTGGTGTAGGCTGGCAGCTACAGCTCCGATTAGACCCCTAGCCTGGGAACCGCCATATGCCATGGGAGTGGCCCAAGAAAAGGCAAAAAGACCCAAAAAAAAATTTACATATGCAAAGAATTGTTAATGACTAGAAAAAATGGCAAATGGAGAATAGCAGAGCCAAAGTGTGTCTGCGGAACGACTGGAGACTGGTCCCCAGGCACCCTCATTAAACAAGTGTTGGATGATGGAAGAAACTTTAAAAATACACTTCTGCAGCTCTATAGTATTGTAGCAGTTACGATGCTTTTGGTGGCCAGTAACAGCAGATCGTGCTTCGGGGTGGCTTAAACATGAAGGGGATATATGCCCTCATAGAACTTACAGTCTGAGATGGGATAACTCCAGGGATGGTTAATTAGGGGCCTGGGGAACACGATCTATGAACCCAGACCATTTCACCTTTCTGGCTCTGGCCCCACCCACATGTCGGCTAGTGCCCCCACACCAAGAGCTGCAGGAGTCACGTCCTCACACATCTGTGTCCAGGATCAGAACCTGCTGTGTCCCTGTCTTGCTGACACTGTCATCACAGCAGCATCCTTTTCAGGACCCACCCCCCGACGCCGGTAAAACTCCCATGTAGATCATTAAACAGCACCAAGTCACACACCTGCTTCTCAGATGGGTTACCTACCAGAGGAGTGGATTTCTCCTCAGACGGGTCAGGGTTTACCAGCGCCCTCTGAGAAAGGGAGAAGACCCCTGAGCCAATAAACATACAGAGAAAAAAACCAAATGAAGGGAAAGAGACAAACATATTAATCAGGTTATTTCAGGATCATGATAACATGGGTGATGTAATTCTTTCCATAATATTTTATATCTTTCATTACTTTTTTTTTTTTTGGCCTGCAAAGCCTGAAATATTTACTATCTCTAGTTGATCTATTTGTTTTGATCCAAAGTAAGAGAATATTCTCTTCCTTCCATTTCCTCTACTGATATCTTTCATTACTTTTAAACTAAGACAAACATGTTAAAATAGTCTGTAAGCTTTCTTCAAATTGCAGGTAAAACCCACCCAGAAGAAGAAGTCCTTGATTCATTTCCTCAATTCACCAAGAAATCAAAGAAATCAATACATCAAGAAATCAAAGTTTGATTTCTTTGGGGGTTGAATTGGAGCTGTAGCTGTGGGCCTACACCACAGCCACAGCAATGCCAGATCCGAGCCTCATCTAAAACCTACACCACAGCTCACAGAAACACCGGATCCTTAACCCACTGAGCAAGGCCAGGGATCAAGCCTGCGTCCTCATGGGTACTAGTAGGGTTTGTTACCCCTGAGTCACGACGGGAACTCCTCAAACTTTGATTTGAATAAACATTTTCATAAGCTTTCGATGCAGAAATGTCAAGCCTCTTTGTGTGAGATGAAAGGGGTTTCATAGGGTTTTGTGGGTATTTTTTTTCAAAGGACGCTCCAAGTTCAATTGGGGTGGAAAAAGGAGGCAAGAGCAAATCCCATGGATTATTCTTGGGGGAGGGGGGTGAGGAATGGGAAGGGAGTTCCAGTGATGGAAGACTCAAGGGTCTTGCCAGGCACACTGTCTACGCAGTGTGGATTATGGAGGCACCGCTGTTAAGCTGAGAAGGACCTCACAGCCTACAGGCCAAGCTATTTTTTTTTTTTTAAGATTTTTATTTTTTCCATTAAGGTTGATTTACAATGTCAACCTTGGCCAAGCTTTTGGTGTTACCTTCATGAAGTGCCTGAACCCAGGTTCCCCACCCAGACTGGCCTCCTTTCCTCTGGTTGCCCGTGGTCAATGGTTTCCGAAGATGATTTCAAGCAAACTGCTCCCACCCTTATAAGCACGTGCTATTCCGCTCATCAAGAGCGGAAGCCTACTTCCTTTCCCCTTGAATCTTGGGTGATTTTGAGGCTTGCTTTGATCAACAAAACATGGTAGAAGTGAGGCTATACCAGTTCCAGGCTTAAATGGTAAGAAGCCCATGTAAGCTTGGAACTGGTCTTTCTCTCTGGACCCCTCAGCTGGGGAAAGAGGCCCGTCTGCCCCCCGCCATTCCAGCCTCCCCAGATGGCGAGGAAAGACATCTTGACATTCCAGCCCCAGTCAAGTTCCCAGCTGAATGCAGCTGTATGAGTCATACCAGCTGATACCTCATGGAGCTCCCCAAAACACCAGCTGAGCCCAGCAAATCCACAGACTTGGGAGAAATGTCTGTGGTTGGTGTTTAAGCCCCTACTTTAGGGCAGTTTGCTACACAGCAATGGGTAATGAAGTGCCTTCTCTCTGGGATTTGCAGTTGTTCAACAGGCATCTTCTATTTCCCTGCCCTTCCAGCTCCTCCCTCCATTCTTCATTGATAATTGATTATAAAGGACTCAGGAGCTTCAAGAGGAGGCCTGCAAGGGATCTGGAACTTAATGGAAATTCCACTTACAAATCAAATAAGTTGTTGAACTTGTTTAACATTCAGGACCAGACACCAGATGACAGCGGTGGAGGGCTGGGACCAGGAGGGCATTCTATGTTGCTACACATTTGGGTTGTTTCCAGTTTTAGGCTCTTATGAACAGTGATTCTACAAACATTCTGGTATAGGAGTTTCCACTGTGGGTTAAGGAGCTGGCAGTGTCTCTGAGGCAGTGCAAGTTCAATCCCTGGCCTGGTGTGGTGAGTTAAGGAGCCAGTGTTGCCGCAGGTGTGGCATAGGTGGCAGCTGCAGCTTAGTTTCGATCCCTGGCCCAGGAACATCCAAATGCCATGGGTGTGGCCAAAAACCAACAAAACAAAACAAAACAATTCTGGTACCTGTCTTTTGGTGAACACATGTACACATTTTTTTCGGATACATATACTTAGGAATGAAACTGATGACTCATTGGATATGTATGTTCAGCAAAGTGGATGTACTGATTTATCCCGCCCTTGTCAATGTTTGAGAGTTCCAGTTCCTTCACGTTCTTGTCAATATTCATTTTAACCATCCTGGTGGGTACACGCTGGTTTTAGTTAGTAGTTCCTTGAAGTCTATCAGGTTAAGCATCTTTGCATACATTCTGCGTCATCTGGGCATCCTCGTTAGCACCTGTTCCATAATTCTGCCCTTTTTTCCTGTCTTTTTGTTGACTCCTAGGTGACACTGAAATAACGAGGCTCTAAGCCTGGAGTGCTGCCTTTAGGATTCCAGGTTCGCTTGGTGCATTTACTGGCTCATTCACACAAGGACGTTGGGTTTCACAGAATGTTTGGCCCGCCTTTTATCTTGCCCGGCACTCATTTCTCCAATGCGGAATTATTTCTCATGGTAGCCAATATTCCCTAAGGTGTGGATTTTGCAAACAATATTCACAGTGCTTAGCAGCCAGCTCTTGAGAATGGATTCCAGAAGAGACACTTCCACTGATGGCTAACAGCCTCTAGGGTGTATACGGAAGAGTGAAGTGTTTCATGTAAATGAGCACTCAGACAAGATAATAATACTGGAAGTGTAACGGAGCAGGACCCTGGGAGGCCTTCCCAGAGTGGACCCCCCACCCCCCACCCCTCATGTCCTCCACCTGCCTTTTTTATCTATAGAAAAACTTGAGTCAAAGAACCCATTTAATCAGAGAAGTGAAAAAAATAGAGAAAAAAAAAAAAGAAAACGCTAATAATAATTCAGCCATTCAGCAAAGTCAAAGACCTGTAGTTCTTCCTCAAGGACTATAGAGGATGTTCTGAGCCATGTCCTTGAAGCTGTTTTGCAGGTGCCGAAGCCCCCACCGGGTGGAAGAAGTCAGCTGGATGCTGCCCACAAGCACAGAGACCCCAGACTGGCTGGAAAGAGAAGGTTGATGATGCCGACTCCCAGTTACCCCACCACCCACCAATCAGGAAGATGTCCATGAGCTGATCACACCCCCGCTCCTCCAACATGCTAAGACTCTCACCACCCCCTCCAAGGGAAGCGCAGTTCATGAGGCCCTAGCCTGCTGTGTGCCCCTCTTTGCCTGGCAATTAAAGATACATTTTCTGTTTGCTCCAACTCTGTTTCCTCGTTTGCACTCGACATCGGTGTACAGAGGCAGCCGATATTTCAGCAACAGAAGTGCTCCCGTTAACACCCTGCCAGGTGAGTTGTGTGACATGTGAGGGTTTGAACCCTCTTGTGAGAAGCTGTGGTTGTGTACCAAATGCCGATGGGCTCTGTAGGAGAATAACAACTTCCTTCACCTCACACTGGCGTAACCCCGTGGATACCAGTCACTCTAAGGCCAAGAGACAAGCGGGTGACTCCAAATCCTTTTTTAAGATCTTCTATAACTTTTATATTATTATTATTATTATTATTATTGCTTTTTAGGGCTGCACCCGTGGCATATGAAAGTTCCCAGGCTAGGGGTCAAATCAGAGCTGCAGCTGCTGGCTAGATCCAAGCTGCATCTGTGACCTACACAGCAGGTCATAGCAGCGATGGTTCCTTAACCCACTGAGTGAGGCCAGGGATCAAATCCGCATCCTCATGGTTCATTGGGTTCATTTCTGCTGCACCACAAGGGGAACTCCAAGACGTTCTGTAACTTTAAAAGTCATACCTTTCCCTTCCCAAACACAATTTGTTGGCTTGTGTAAGAAAGAATTCTGACAATAAGCGGGACGTGGCTTTGGCTTGAGATGTCACATGGTACCATAATGGTGGTGACCCTAATTTCTCTCATGCAAGCTAAAAAAGGCAGTCCTTTAAATTTTTATTTTCAGCATGTTTTTAAATTTTTCTAACATGGAAAACATGCCAACTAGTTGTAAAATAGTAAATAAAGGACCCAACATTTTGACAGGACACGTCACTAAAATTTAGTGCTTAGCTTTTCTGTTTTCCCTGGAAAATAAATTATGTTGTTAACAGCAGCACATGATTTTAAAATTCAATAAAGATATAAAGGTGATTGTTAGATAAATTTGTTCAGTTATGTAGGATGATACCAAAATGGTTACTGTCTACTTTTTTTTTTTTGTCTTTTTGTCTTTTAGGGCCGCAGTGGAGGTACATGGAGGTTCCCAGGCTAGGAGTCAAATTGGAGCTGTAGCTGCTGGCCTACGCCACAGCCACAGCAATGGGTATCTGAGCTGAGTTTGCAACCTACACCGTAGCTCACGGCAACGCCAGATCTTTAACCCACTGAGTGAGGCCAGGGATCAAATCCATGTCCTCATGGATGCTATTGGGAACTTCCAGTTACTATATAGTTTCTTAACGAAGTTGGCCAAAGTACTTCAAGGACTTCACTTGCAAAAGAAAATGTCAGATGTCATATATGTATTATAACGGGAAACACTACTGCTATGAATTAAAGCAGGCCTTGTGAATTTCTAAAATCAAACTAAGTTATGGAGTTCCCGTCGTGGTGCAGTGGTTAACGAATCCAACTAGCAACCATGAGGTTGCAGGTTCAGTCCCTGCCCTTGCTCAGTGGGTTAAGGATCCGGCGTAGTGTAGGTTGCAGACGCGGCTCGGATCCAGCGTTGCTGTGGCTCTGGCGTAGGCTGGTGGCTACAGCTCCGATTAGACCCCTAGCCTGGGAACCTCCATATGCCGTGGGAGCGGCCCAAGAAATAGCAAAAAGACAAAAAAAAAAAAAGTAAAATCAAGCTAAGTTATGTCTCTCCTTTGGTATGGTTCTTTCTTTACAACCAACCCCTGGAAAATTACCAAGAAGGAACAATGGGGCATGAAGCTGGCTTCCTCCGGCCTCTACGAGTTTCCCTTCCTGGTCCAGCATTGTGCCCTTGATGCCTGTGTGTGTAACAAGTCACAGCTGCCCAGCAGAGCCTCAGTCCCAGTAGGATCTCCGATTCCATCTAGATCCTGCCATCCAAGCCCTGCCTCTTCCCTCATATGTTTGGAAGTGAGCTGGACAGATAGATGACAAGTCTAGGTGAGTGAACTGCTCTTTACTGGATGGGTAAAACCTCATCTTAGCAACTTACATTAAAGAAGTTTAGAAGATTGGACACTGTCCCTTCAGAGAGAAAGTACAGCATGTTTGTAATTTGAAAAAAAACCCCACACTTTTGGGAGTGCCAGAATGGTGATGAGGGGGTCCCTTAAGAGAAACTTGGGGTAATGAGAAACTGGGATAAGTTAGGACCTTAGGACACGTGTACAGGAGAGGAGGGGGTGGGGCGGCATGGCGGGTGAAGGGGTGGAGAGGCCAACTGTGCTTCCCAGGCTCTTAGAGGCATGAGTCGAGTTTTAGGCTTCTTCTAAAGAAAATGCTTAAAGACAGGAGTTTAAAATACAGCGGTCAAGTGTTCATAGTCAAACTTTACCTCCTCTTGGGGTAAGATGTTGAGCTCTGAGGTTGAGGAGAGAGCCACTGGAATGCAAGGGTTGCTGTGATAGTCAAGTAAGGCAGTATTTCATTTTTTTAAGGTTCCAAACACTGTGCTAAGAGCAAGGGCGGGGTGGGGGGTAATTCTAAGCTAGTTTCTGCTCTCCAGGAGCATCAGAGCGGGTCCCGGAGATCAAGTACTAGAAACAAACTCAGAGGAAGGAAACCTGTACCAGGTCATTTATCAAATCAGGCAGACTCCTTACCTGAGCCACCTGCAGATGACCTAAGAGTTGGATGGAAAAGTTCTGTCAAGCTTTAGGAAGGATGGAAGGGCTAATCACACCTTTATTTACAGTATGAAAATTAACTGAGAAGCAAATAAGATAGATGGAATCTATGGTCACCTGGGACAGAAGTCTTGAACTTGAGTACATATGAAAATTGCCTGAGGAGTTTGTTAAAAACTAGGGATTTTCAGGAGTTCCCGTCATGGCATAGCAGAAACAAATCCAAGTAGGAACCATGAGTTTGCAGGTTCGATCCCTTGCTCATTCGGTCAAGGATCCGGCGTTGCGTGAGCTGTGGTGTAGGTCGCAGATGTGGCTTGGATCCTGTGTTCCTGTGGCTGTGGTGTAGGCCAGCAGCTGTAGCTCCAATTTGACCCCTAGTCTGGGAACCTCCATATGCCGTGAGCACGGCCCTAAAAAGCGAAAGATAAAAAGAAAGAAAGGAAGGAAGGAAGGAAGAAAAGAAAGAAAGAAAGAAAAAAAACCCTAGGAATTTCCACCTATTCCTGGACATTTATCCCTAGAAAACTATAATTCAAAAAGATACACGCACCCCAATGTTCATAGCAGCACTATTTACAATAGCCAAGACATGGAAACAACCTAAATGTCCATCAACAGGTGGATGAATAAAGATGTGGTGCATATGCACAATGGAGCCATAAAGAAAGAATGAAATGATGCCATTTGTAGCAACATGGGTGGACCTACAGATCATCATACTTAATGGAGTGAGTCAGAAGGAGAAAGACAAATACCATATGATATCACCCATATGTGGAATCTAAAATATGACACAGCTGAACTTAAACAGACTCACAGGCATAGAGAACAGACTTGTGGTTGCCAACGGGGTCAAAGAGAGAAGGACTGGGAGTTTGGGATTAGCAGAGGCAAACTATAATATACAGGATGGAACAAGAACAAGGTCCTACTGTATAGCAGAGGGAACTGTAGTCAATATCCTGTGATAAACCATAATGGAAAAGCATGAATAAGAATAGATATATATTCAGTTTATATATACACGTATATACATAAGTATGCCTGTAAACTGATATGTATATATGTATGTATACATATGTAATATATAAACTGAATCACTTTGCAATACTTCAGAAACTAATATAACATTGTAAATCAATTATACCTCAATAAAATACTTCTTTTAAAAAAAACTAAAACACAAAACTAAACTAAACTAGGGGCTTCCAGACTTCACCCTCAAGATTATGATTCAGGAGGTTGAATAGAGCCAGAAATTTTCATTTAAACAGGCTCCCACAGTGATTCTGGTAGAAGGGCGGCAGACTCCACTCAGGAAAACACCGCTAGCTGAGGTCAGAGTACAGAGGGCAGGAGGGTTAGCAACAAGAGTCAGGTCTGCCTGGGAAGGTTCTAAAATAGGGACCCCCAACTCCCCCACCCAAGCCTGGTTAAGGATGGATACCTTCAGGGTCCTAGAGGCAAAGGCAACACTATTTCTGTTGTATAGTAATACGTGATGCAGAAAACACTCCAGGTGGTACAGATATCAAAACAAGCTATCTTCCAAAGTCCTGAGATAGCTGTGGGGCCATGATGGCTGCAGACATGATGGCTCTGCTCCCCTTCCTTTGGATGGAAATGACTTCCAATGTATTCAAGGACTTTCTCCTTTCTGCATCATCTGTAGTGACTAAGAAAATGAAGAGAAAGAAGTGGTACTCTCTATCAATCCATCTTCTGGTGGATGCTCTTCACAGTTTATTCTTTGTAAAATGAGGTTCTGGATTATTGGGGGGCTGTGGGAGGAGGGAGGTACGGGAGTGTGAATAAGGGCTGGAGTAGGCACTGGTTCTCTATCAGCTTTCTGCACAGGCATCTGCTGAACACCTGTGGGCATGCAGGTTCACCATCGTGAAGGAATAGGTCTGTGTTCTAGGCAGTGCTTCTCAGCTGTGGTACCTGGACTGCTGGTACCAGAATGACCTGGGGAGCCTGTTATATGCAGACGCCTGAGCCTTACCTACTGATTGGCATCTCTGGGCTGGACCCAGTTTCCTGCCTGGAGATCAATAATCACCCTAGAGCTGGGGGATCGCTGTTCTAGAGATTTCTATTGAAGACAGGATTGCTCAGTGATATAATAGACCACTGGCCATAACGAAAGAGGACTGGCCATAACGTTCTGCTTTTAAAAAGTTGATAACTGCATTATTTGCATGATGCAGTTGATAACTGTGTTATCTAGTGGTGAGAAAAACAATGGAAATAGATTGATTTTAGGAACTTCCTCCTCCACTCTATGACCTACTGGTTCATGAGTCCTGTCAGGAGTGTTAAACCTCTCTGGGTCCTTAAGCACAAGGCCATTTGACTGTTTATTCCAGCTCCTTGAGGCAGGAAGAATAGTGTCACAATGAGAATGATCTTGACATTGGCAGTTTACATGGATGAAGCACTCACTGTGAGCCAGGCACGTGCTAAGGGCTTTACCCAAAATCCCTTCTTCAATCCTCATGCCATCCTCGTGAAGTAGGAATATCATTTTTTTCCGCACACACAGGAAAATTCTGAAGTCCTCAGAGGTGAAGAAACTTGCTCAAAAACACTTAGCACACTAGGTTGGGGTCTGGGTTCTGGTCCAGACTATTCCAGCCTGAGTGTGTGATGGCCATAAATCATTCTAGTGGCCCTTTTGGTAAAAAAAAGAGTGTAGGATGGCCCTGATGGACTCTAGGACCTTCAAATTCTAATATCCTGTGATTGTAGATTCTAGGCAGGGCGTGAATCTCGCTCATTCTGTATATTCTATCACCCCAGGATCCTGCGGAGAGCTCACCTTGGGTACCCACGGCCCTCCTTCTGTGGGCCGGCTGGGTAAATCTACAGCCTCCCTGAAGAAAATCTCTATCAGACATATTTCCCAACTACAAAGATGTCACAGCTGATTTAAAGCATTCCACAAGGCACCAAGGAGGCCAAAAGGTATTGTCACCATACACCTGAGCTACTCTTCGGCGACAGTGACTCTTACGGATTCATATAAGCCCTTCCCTAAAGTCAAGGATATTTTTCAAATGTGCTCTTTTTAGGAATGACTCCTCTCTCATTTTTAACTTTTTTATTTATTTATTTTTTGTCTTTTGTCCTTTTAGGGCCACGCCCGTGGCATATGGAGTTTCCTAGGCTAGAGGTCGAATTGGAGCTACAGCTGCCGGCTGACACCACAGCCACAGCAACACCAGATCCGAGCCATGTCTACAACCCACACCACAGCTCACAGCAACACTGGAACCTCAACCCACTGAGCGAGGCTAAGGATCAAACCCACAATCTCAGGGTTCCTTGTCGGATTCGTTTCTGCTGCACCATGATGGCAACTCCCATGTGTTATTTATAATATATGTTCTTCCCCAGTCTGTACCACTTCTCTATAAACTGATGAAATTTCTAACATGTCATGGACTGGATGTTTGTGTCCTTCTGAAATTCATATGTTGAAAGCCTACCCCTCAATGTGATGTATTAAGAGGAGGGACCTTTGGGAGGTAGAGAGGATTAGATGTGGTTGTAAGGCTGGGGCCCCACAATGGGATTAGTGCTCTTCTGAGTTTCACTGGAGGGAGCAAACTACGTGAGGATACGGGGAGAAAAGGGCAGCCCGAAGCTGGAAGAGAGCTGTCACCCAGAACCCAGCCAAGCTGGCACCCTGATCTTGGAATTCCAGCCTATAGAACTGAGAGAAAGAAATTTCTGTTGTTCATTAATCACCTAGTCTATGGTACTTGTTGCAGCAGCCTGAGCTGAGACAGTCTGTTACCTACCCTGCATTACCTAGAATTTCCTAGAAACGTAGTTCTAGGGAATCAAAGCTCCCTATAGAAAATCAAGTTTTTCTTTCCTTTTTTTCCCTTTCCTTTTCTTCTAGTCCCCTTTCACCTTCTTCCCTCTCTCCCTCCCTTCCTTCTGTTTCTTTAAAAGAGTCTTTAGAGACTCAAATCTCATTCTTTGTAGAGACACCTTCCAGGCTGTATCTAAATGAATCACTGCTCTGTAATAAACTATTTTTTGAAGGGATCTGTGGGGGCCTTTTCTTAAAAACATTTAATTTTGGTATTATTAGTTCCAGAAAGCAATTATAACTTTCTTTTGCCCAAAGCCAGTGGAGGACTCATTTCAGAGAGCCCCGTGATGCTTGTGGCACAAATGGAATCAGTATAATAACTTAAACTGCCAGAGGAACTATTTGAAAATACTGTAACAAAATGGCATTTTAGCTAGTCATGGGGAAAGAACGGGCTGGTTCATTAGGATTGATTTTTCCACTGAGGGAATGAACAATGAAGACCAGCGCTTCCTGGGATCTCAGGCTATTGACCCAAATGTGGGGTCTCTGGGGAGTTAACCTTCAAAGACGGAACTGTGAACTGGAGAGTCGGAGAACACACCTGCCGTGCCCAGCATAAACCAGACTTCGGATGCACCTTGAGTCTGATGTGCATCTTGTCAATCACTCCGTTTATGCTGGGCAGGGTCCTATTTGATGGCAAAATCATGGGACTAGAAAAGGGCAAAGCCGTTGCTACCCAGTGGGGGATGGGAAGAGCAGCTGTACATTCAGACACGAGGCCTTGAAGAGAGTGGTTTCAACTCTAAACTCTCTCTCAGGGATGCGCCTAAGTGCACTCTCAATGGAGACTTCTGGAAGTGGACACAAAGGGATTTCCTTCTGATGACATCCTTTCTGGTTTTACTGGCAAAATAGCCTCTATGGTCAAAGTCCACCTCATCTGCCCATTTTCCCCTCAAAATTATTCTCCACCTCTAACTTTCTCTTCTGTCCCACGTGCACCTGAAGTATTTCTTCTTCGTGGACAGGTTACCTGGGTTCTTTATTTACTCATCCATTCAACAAACATTTATTTATTCATTTATTTTTGCTTTTTAGGGCCTTACTCGTGGCATATGGAGGTTCCCGGGCTAGGGGTCTAATCGGAGTTGAAGCTGCCGGCCTACACCACAGCCACTGCAACACAGGATCCGAGCCCCATCTTCGACCTACACCACAGCTCAAGGCAACACCAGATCCTTAACCCATGGATCAAAGCCAGGGATTGAACTTGCAACCTCATGGCTCCTAGTTGGATTTGTTTCTGCTGTGCCACGAAGGGAACTCCAACAGACATTTATTGAGTGGGTACTATGTGCCAGAGCTAATTGTTATTAGTAAATAAGACATCGCCTCTCAACTCCCTTCAACTATGTTTCTTTCAGAATATATATATATATTTCCCTACCAGTTTCTGCTCCATTGCCTACATTGTCCACATGTTTATTGGCTATTTGTTTCTCTTCTTTTGTGAATTCCTATTCATGTTAGTCCATTTTCCAATTAAGGTACTTATTTTTTTATTGATTTGTGAGAGCTCTTTATAGATTTTTAAGAAATTAACTCATCTTTTACATGCTGAAATATTTTCTCAATTTATGCCTGTCTTTTATTTTCACATAAAAACATATTTAAAATTGGAGTTCCCGTCGTGGCGCAGTGGTTAACGAATCCGACTAGGAACCATGAGGTTGCGGGTTCGGTCCCTGCCCTTGCTCAGTGGGTTAACAATCCGGCGTTGCCGTGAGCTGTGGTGTAGGTTGCAGACGCAGCTCGGATCCCGCGTTGCTGTGGCTCTGGCGTAGGCCGGTGGCTACAGCTCCGATTCAACCCCTAGCCTGGGAACCTCCATATGCCGCGGGAGCGGCCCAAGAAATAGCAACAACCACAACAACAACAACAACAAAATTTTACATTGTTTTTAAACATAGTTTTGTTGTTATGCCAAACTTTAATTTCTATATAGGAAAATCCATCAATTTCCATCAATCTTTTTTGTGGCTTTTGGCTTTATGAGTCACAGAGAGAAAGGTCCTTCCTTACCCAAGAATATACTGTTCTTCACTTGTAGTTTGATTTTTTGTTTTTGTTTTTGTTTTGTCTTTTTGCCTTTTCTAGGTCTGCTCCCACAGCATATGGAGGTTCCCAGGCTGGGGGTCGAATCGGAGCTGTAGCTGCCAGCCTAGGCCAGAGTCATAGCAACGCGGGAACCGAGCTGCATCTGCAACCTACACCACAGCTCACAGCAATGCCAGATCCTTAATCCACTGAGCGAGGCCAGGGATGGAACCTGCAACCTCATGGTTCCTAGTTGGATTTGTTACCCACTGAGCCACGACGGGAACTCCCATAGTTTGAATTTTAAAACAATTTGATAATGTGCTCCTCTTTAATTGTAGGGATCTAACATTTTAAAAGCACTAGTTTGTTTCTCTCAGCACCATTTTTAATAGAAATTTTTATTGAGATAATTGCGAACTAATAAGCAATCATAAGAATACAGACGGTGTTTATATTTTAGCTAGTTTTCCCCAAGGCTAATATTTGTGACTACAGTATAATATCAGGACCAGGATATTGACATTGATACAATCTACTGTCTTATATTTACGTGTCACCAGATTTTCTTGTACTCATGTGTGTATCTAGTTATACACAATTTTGTCACGTGTAGGCTTTTCAGCATCTATTTTGTCTATTCTTTATCCACTCTCTTGAAATGTCAGTTTAATTAGAGACAACTTACGTTTGTTTCTGGATTATGTAGTTTGTTTCATTGGGCTGTCTATGCTGAGACTGATAGGTGAAACAATTACTTTTTTTTTCCTTTTTTTGCTTTTTAGGGCCATACCTGCGGGCATATGGAGGTTCCCAGGCTAGGAGTCGAATCAGAGGTACACCTGCTGGCCTATGCCACAGCCAAAGCAACACCAGATCTGAGCTGTGTCTGAAACCTACACCACAGCTCATGGCAACGCCAGATCCTTAACCCACTGAGCGAGGCCAGGGATTGAACCCGCATCCTCATGGATACTAGTTGGATTTGTTTCCGCTGTGCCACAACGGGAAGTCCCCCATACAATTTTTTTTTAATATCTGTGAAGACTCTCTCCTCTTTTTCCTCCCCTGTTCTCTTCCTCCTTTCCCCATTTTCTTTTAAAAAATGCCCAGCTTACTTCATGTTCAATTTTTCTGATAAGCTTTAGAATCATTTGCTAAGTTCCAGAAAAGATATTTGGATTTTGGTTGGAATTGCCTTATGTTTAGAGATTCATTTGCAGAGAAATGACATCCTTACTGAATTGAATTTTTCCACCAGGAGCACAGTGCATCTCTATGCATTTAAATCTTTTTTTTTTTTTGTCTTTTTGCCTTTTCTAGGGCCGCTCCCGAGGCATATGGAGGTTTCCAGGCTAGGGGTCTAATCGGAGCTGTAGCCACTGGCCCACGCCACAGCCACAGCAATGCCAGATCCGAGCCGAGTCTGCAACCTACACCACAGCTCATGGCAACGCTGGATCCTTAACCCACTGAGCAAGGCCAGGGATCGAACCTGCAACCTCATGGTTCCTAGTCGTATTCGTTAACCACTGAGCCACAACGGGAACTCTCTATGAATTTAAATCTTTAAAAACGAAGCCTTAGTAGGCTTTTGTAGTTTCCTCATATGAATTCATCACAAATCTTGTTACACTGAATCCTGTTTCATAGCTTTTGTAAATGACAAGAATAGAGGCTTTCCTTCTACCATATATGTATTTTTGGTTCTTAGTGATTGTTTTTTTGAAGCATAGTTGATTTGCAATATTATATTAATCTCAGGTGTACAACACTGTGTTCAGTATTTATACAGATTATATTCCATTTAAAGTTATAAAATATTGGCTATATTCCCTGTGGTGTACAATATATATCCTTGTAGCTTATTTATTTTACACATAGTAGTTAGTACCTCTTAATCCCCTACTATTATCTTGCCCCTCCCTATTCCCTCTTCCCACTGGCAACCACTAGGTTATTCTATCTGTGAGTCCATTTCTTTTTTGTTATATTCACTAGTTTGCTTTATTTTTTAGGCTTCACATAAGTGATATCATACAGTATTTGTCTTTTTCTGTCTGACTTATTTCACAAAGCATAATAACCTCCAGATCCATCCATATTGCTGCAAATGGAAACTTTCATTCTTTTTTAAGGCTGAGTAATATTCCATTGTGTACATATACCACATCACATCTTCTTTATCAATTCATCTGTTGATGCTGATGGACACTTCCATTGCTTCTGTTATCTTGGATATTGCAAATAATGCTGCTATAATCAGAGGCAGGGGTACACATATCTTTTCAAATCAGTGTTTTAATTTTCTTTGGATATATACCCAGGAATGGATAGATCATATGGTAGTTCTATTTCTAGTTTTTTGAGAAACTTCTATACTGTTTTCCATAGTGGCTGCATCAATTTACATTGCCCCAACAGTGTATGCAGGTTCCCTTTTTTCTACATCCTTGCTAGGATTTATTATTTGTAGACTTTTTGATGATAGCCAAAAAGCATGAAGTGATATTTCACTTTTTTTTTTTGTCTTTTTGCCTTGTCTAGAGCCACTCCTGAGGCATATGGAGATTCCCAGGCTAGGGGTGTAATTGGAGCTGTGGCCACTGGTCTATGCCAGATGCTGGTCAACACAGCATCCGAGCCGCATCTGCAACCTACACCACAGCTCATGGCAACACTGGATCCTTAACCCACTGAGCAAGGCCAGGGATCGAACCTGCAACCTCATGGTTCTGTGCCACAATAGGAACTCCTCACAGGAGTCTGATTTGCATTTCTCTGATGATAAGTGATGTAAAGCTTCTTTCCATGTGTCTGTTAGCTATCTGTATGCCTTCTTTGGAAAAATGTCTATTTAGATCTTCTGCCCATTTTTTTATTATGTTGTTTTTTGATGTTGAGTACTATGAGCTGTTTATATACTATAGATATTAACCCCTTATTAGTCATAGCATTTGCAAATGTTTTCTCCCATTCAGTAGGCTTTTTGTTTTGTCAGTGGTTTCCTCTGCTGTGCAAAAGCTTTTAAGTTTAATTAGGTTCCATTTCTTTATTTTTACATTTGTTTCCTTTGCCTTAGGAGGCAGATCAAAATATATATATATTGCTAAAATTTATGTCAAAGAGTGTCTCAGCTATTTTTTCTTCTAGGATTTTTATAGTTTCCAGCCTTACATTTAGGTATTTAATCCATTTGAGTTTACTTTTTATATGGTACAAGAAAATGTTCTAATTTAATTCATTTTATTCTTTTACATGTAGCTGTCCCAGTTATCCCAGAAATAGTTATTGAAAAGTTTGTCTTTTTGCCATTGTATATTATTTCCTCCTTTGTCATAGATTAATTGACCATAAGTGTGTGGGTTTATTTCTAGGCTCTCTATTCTCTTCCATTAATCTATGTGTCTGTTTATGTGCCAGTACCATACTCTTCTGATTACTGTAGCTTTGTAGTATAGTCTGAAGTCAGAGAACAAGATACTTCCAGTTTTGTTCTTTTTTTTTTTTTTCCCTCAAGATTGCTTTGGCTATTTGGGGTATTTTGTGTTCCATATAAAAGTCAGGATTATTCTAGTTCTTTGAAAAATGTCATGGGTATTTTGATAGGGACTGCTTTAAATTTGTAGATTGCTTTGTGTTGTATGGACATTTTAACAATATTAATTCTTTTAATCCATGAGCACAAGATATCTTTCCATTTCTTTGTATCATCTTCAATCTCCTTCACCAGTATTGTATAGTTTTCAGAGTATAGGTCTTTCATGTTCTTGGTTAAGTTTATTCTTAGGTATTTTATTCTTTTTGGTACAACTTTTTTCCATTTTTGTCCACTCCATGGCCTATGGAGTTCCCTGGCCAGGGATCAGTTCCAAGCCACAGTTGCAACCACTGTAGCTGCAGCAACCCTGGATCCTTTAACCCACTATGCTGGCCGGGATCAAACCTGCATCACAGTGCTGCAGAGATGCTGCGTGATCCCATTGCATCACAGCGGGAACTCCCTGATGCAATTTTGAACAGGATTGTTTTCTTGCTTTCTCTTTCTGATAGTTCCTTAATAGTGTAATAGGAGTGGGGCTGCCATTAGTGTACATTAGCACAGGACTATTATAAGTCCTGTTAACAACAGGAGTCCATAGAGAAGAGTACAGTGAGGAGTCGACTGTGGCCCTCTCCCTGGGTGCCCTCTAGGCCCTCTGGCCTTAGGGCCAGTGAGTGAGCTGGGGCAGTGGCAGGGAGAGGCTGTGGGCTGTGTCCTACAGAGCTCCAGAGCTCTTGCTGCAGCTGCCCACTGGCCAGGCCCAGGCCCTGCTTCCGAGATCTAATGGCAGTAGCAGTCTTTCTGGGTTGCAGTCTTTGGGACCAGCCAAGGTTTGATCAGCCTAAGAAGCCTGAGGGCTGACTGGTCCCAGGCTCCTTGCTCCCTCAGAGACAGTTGGGCAGCATCTGGGGACCTAGCCTAGAGGGTGCTGCTATCTGAGATCTGCCTCTTCAGCCATGCCTGGGCACTCGTGGGAAGACATGGACTGGGATCAGATCCAAGCCACAGTTGCAACCTATGCTATAGTTGCGGCAACACTGGATGAACACTCCTGGACAGGATGACCAGTCTGCATTCTGACACCCCTCCTCTTATCCTGGGGCTAGACCTCAGATGGCAAAAGTTGATTCTTGGGACTTTGAACATGTAAGATGAAGGGTAATGATGTCAATTTGCTTATGGGATTTGTTAAGTGTTAAAAACCACAAGGACGCATAGAGAAAGAATTTAATACCCTCCCTTCCCCTTCTTATATATTACACCCCTAGATAAAAAGTTGCAGAACACAAAGTAACATTTTGTTTTGATGGAGGTTTACAGGAACATTGTGACCTGACTGTGACCTGATCTATATGGACAGCTGTGAGAATAAAAGATCCAAAGATCCGTTGCTATGAAGTCTGCAACGACTAACAACCCACCTCCCTTACTTTTTCTATAAAAAGGCTCTGTCAAAAGCCTTTGAGGGATTAGGGTCTTTAAGGCATGAGCCACCTATCTCTTTGCATGGTCCTGCAAATAAAACTTTCCCTGCTCCAAACTCTGATGTTTTGGTACTGTTGGACCTCACTGTGTGTTGGGCACGTGAACTTGCATTCAGTAATATTAATATATGGAAAAGCAACAGACACTTGTATATTAACCTTGTATCCTGTATATTAAACTTTACGGAATTAACTTATTCTATTAACATCTCTCTTCCATCCCCAAGAAAATCCCCAAAACAAAATCAAAACATTTGTCCTCATCCTTCAAGTTCCTTGCCAAATGCCCTTCCTGCTCCTCTCTCAGGCCCTGACCTCACTGTGTTAGTTATTGATGAACTTGTGCCCATTCCTAGACTGTGAGCTCAGCACATACCAGATACTCAAAACTTTAAAGTTTAATTGTTAATTTAAAAAGATCAGCTGTCTTTGTGTTTTCAAATTTTCTGGGTGAGTTTCTTTGCAAAGGCAAAAGGGAGTAATTGGAGTAGGTAGAACAGAAAGACTCCTGCAGCCTGGCCCTAATGACTTGAGATCCAAAAGGCAGGAGAATTTCTCTGAACAGGCAAATTGTTCCATCAATGTCCAGGTATCTGTGGGAGGCCTGATAACTCCCTTGGAATATACTTCTCTTCTGCTCTCCTCACCAATCTTTTCTCTTTCTAACCTGGGTGGGTTTTTTTTTTTTTTTTTAATTGTTTTTGTTTTTGGCTACACCTGTGGTATGTGTAAGTTCCTGGGCCACGGATTGAACCCATGCCACAGCAGTGACAACACCATATCCTTAGCCACTAGGCCACCAGGGAAATCCCTAATCTGGGTGTTCTTATTTTGAAGGTCTGGATTGAGTTCCTCATCAGCATTTCTTTGTTCTTTGTTAGGCTTTAAACTCCTTCAAAGTAGAGTCTTATCTTTCAGGCTCCTTCCTGCCACTCCCCTTACTCACCCACAATGGTTAAGAAAACCAAGGCTGGTGTTTGTCTGGGTTTAGATCTGAGCCCCATTCCTTTCCCAAGGACACTCAGCTAGAGAGGGATGCAGGGAGGGTTTGATCATGATCTCAACCTTGAGCAAATTATTTAAACTATGCACCTGGCTAGCTCACTAGGTAGAGCATAAGATCCTTAAACCATGCCTTGATTTCTTCATCCGCAAAACCAGATAATAATACCTTCCTCATAGGATTTTTGTGAGGAACAAATGACCTAGTTAGTGCAGGCAAAATGCTAGAGCTTGAATGTAGACCTTTAAAGGGGCAGCAGTTACTGACATGTGGTGCCAAGCACTGTGCCTTGCATGGTGTTTGCTAAGTGACGTGTTCTTAAATTTTCATTGTGCATTTTGGAAAAACTGGATTGAGACTTTTTGGGACATCGGGAGATGTCACTTGCTCACCAGCAATAAACAGTAACTCTATCCTTCTAGTTACTCAAGCCCCAAACAGTCCTCCTAGACACCTCTATTTCTCTGACACTTTCCATGCAATCTGTCAAGAAATCCTGTTGACTCTGCCTTCTAAAACACAGTTAGAACTCAACTACTTCTCACCACCTTCTGGCCACCACCCAGGCCCAACATATTCTTATGTCTTTCCTGGATTCTTACAGTGGCTCCTGACAGGTCTCCCTACCGCTGTTCTTGAACATCCTACATCAGCCAGGGTGCCCTTCTGAAATATATCAGAGTACACACTCCTTGGCCCCAAACTTCCAGTGGTCCCCATGTACCAAAGTCCTTTTAAGAACTTACAAAGTGGACTCACCTTCCCCTTCCCCAGTTCCACCTGCAGCTTCTTCGATCCCTCCACACTGTTCATTCCTTCTGCTCCAGCCACAATGGTCTCCTTGCCTCTTCTACATTCCAGACCACTCATGTACATTTTGCTCTCTCTGCTTTCCCCCTGGACAGCTATAAGCTCACCCCTTCACCTCTTTTCAGGTCTTTGTTCAGCTAGGTATGGGAGCAGGCATTGTGGGTTGGAGAACTCAGTGCTGTGAGTAGGAGAACATGGCATTGTGGGTAGGAGAACCTAGTACTGTGGGTAGGAGGTACCTGGCATTGTGGGTAGGGGAACAGGCATTATGGGTAGGAGAACCCAGTACTGTGGGTAGGAGAACATGGCACTGTGGTAGGAAAGCCCATTGCAGGCTTGGTAGAAATCACTCAACATTGTTGGCAAGGGCAGCAAATTCCAATGGTTTCAGCCCAAACCAAAGAGCACATGTGCTACCTACTTATATCCAGGTAGAAGCAAAGTACAGAATCTTAACAGAGATCAAGGCATAAGGACATATCAGAGATGAAGGGCCAGGTAAAGACCAGAATCCAAGTGGAATTAACCGTATCAGGAGACAGGTCTGTGCCAGGACCTGCCCACCATCACCTAGAGATCCCAGGACACAGCCTGTTTGCTCTCATTCTAGGCACCTGTCTTGAGGGGCAGATCAAGGCTGCCAGGTTTCACTACTCTTGGGAGAAAGGCTGGGAGCACAGGGCAGTGGCTGCAGCTGCCGCCCCTGAAGAGACCTCCCTGTTTCTCAATCTTCTTCACGGCTCAGAGGCCTGCAGGCTGCAGCCCATGCTTCCTCCCACATTTCCCCTTTCAGTTCTGATGACATTAGGTGGAGGACCCTAAGCAAACAGGAACTTTATTCATACCACAACAGTCACAGAGTTCCCACTGCCTGTCAGGCTGTGCGCTGCCCACTGAGCTCACGAAGAAGTAGTAAATCCAGCCCCTGCCTGCCAGTGCCACAGTGAAGACAAACATAGAAAGTATAAGTCAAAGATAATAATAATAATAGCCACAGTTAGCATTTGTCAAACACTAGATGCTGGACTCTGTGCTCTGAGCTTTACATGGATTATTTCACTTTAGGAGTCCATGAGGTAGGTAGTACTGGTATTATTATTCCCATTTTGCACATGAGACTTATGGGGGTAAAAGAAATTGCTAAGAGTCACTCTGCTGTTAAGAGGCAGAGCAAGTAAGAGAAATGCAGTCTTTTCAATTCCAAAGCCAGGGTCCTCATCACTAAACCCTGCGGATCCTGGGATGCTAAAGGGTACAGCGGAGAGATACATATCAGAGATTAAGGGCCAGGTAGAGACCAGAATCTGGGTTTAGGGAAGACCAGAGGAGGAGGGTCAGGGACATGGGAGAAGGCTTCCCCTCTGGGAGGTGGATGGAGGAGGCCTGAGCTGAGCTGTCTAGGTAAAGAGTGATGGGAGCAATGTTCCAGGCCTGGGAACTCCCAGTGCACAGGAAGGGGCTCATAATGAGTGAAACAAGTAAGAAAGAGAAGGACAAATACCATATGACATCACTTATAAGTGGAATCTAATATATTAGATTCCAGCACAGATGAACGTTTCCACAGAAAAGAAAATCATAGACTTGGAGAACAGACTTGTGGCTGCCCGAGGGGAGAGGAAGGGAGTGGGAGAGATCGTGGGCCTGGGGTTAACAGATGCAAACTACTGCTCTTGGAATGGATTTACAATGAGATCTTGCTGTGTAGCATTGAGAACTATGTCTAGATACTTACATTGCAACACAACAATGGGAGGAAAAAGTATGTATACATGTATGTGTAACTTGGTCCCCATGCTGTACAGTGGGAAAAAAAATAAATTAATTAAAAAAAAACCCAAAAACCAGAGCATGGTGTGCCCAGGAAAGTGCCAGTAGTGTGGGGATAGAGGGGGAGCTAGGACAGAATGTCAGGGTCCAGATCAGGCTCTTACTATGGTGTAGTCCAGCATGGTCAGGTGCTACAGATCTCTCACGCCTTAAAAACCTCCAGAATGAAGCCCCCTCCCTCAGGAGTCTCTGTGTCCGTTAAAACGGGTGACTTATGAGGCTCTGTTAGCCATAGGTTTCCTTCAAAAAGCTTCCCTTAGCATGTACACTTGAAAGTGATAAACTATCTCCCTGTACATGAGGCTGGCTCCAAATGTTTTTCTGGACTTTGTGGGTTGGCGTGTCTCACCTATGAATGCTTTTGAAGGCTGGGTTGGAAATCTCATCTTTAACAGGATAACACAGTGGTTAAGTGCATGGGCTCTAGAGCTGCATGCACAACCTGGTTCTACTACTTGTTAGCTGTGGAAACTTGGGCAAGCCACTTAACCTCTGTTCCTCAGTGTTCCCATGGAAGTTCCATAAAAGCTCCACTCATCAACCTGCCTACTGAACCCAGAGCAGCAGGTGAAGCACGCAGAGCCAACTCAGAAAGCCCCGCCCCTGGCAAGCTCTGTCTTCAGCCTCATGGACCTTATGCCTGAGCTTTCTCCAAATCACCCTGATGAACACCTGCTCCAGGGAGCCACACCACCCCTGGGAGAGAGAAGGGCAGGCCCACAGAGGAACAACACCTTACCCTAAACTGCCCTGGGATGGACTTCTTTTACTTCCTATTCACTACCCAACCTTTCGAAAGTTTGGTTGGCTACACTTGCTGACTCCCGATGACTTTCCCAATAGTTCCTTGACTCAATGTCAATGTGACTTCTGCCTCATGGCTCCTGGATCAGCCTCATCTAGCAGCTCATTTTCAGCTCTCACCTGTTCTGCAGCAGCTATGTTGCTATGTTGACCCACTTCCTCCTTTTTGAAACTATCTCCTTGGCTTTTAGGTGAACCATGTGGTTTTTCCCATTTCTTCTTCTCGATCCACCCCATAGAATTGCGCTCCCCAAGGAATCCCAACACTTTGTTCTTTGTCTTTTGCTCTTTCTGGATCATGTCTCCTCTTTGCATGAATTCAACTACCTTGCCACCTCCTAGAGAAAGTAGAAACCATCAGCCAGAACTTCTCAAGAAACCTACACGTGCCTGCTTCTAGACCCTTCCAGCCTTCTCTTCTGCACCACAGTTGAGATAGCCCTCCCTCATCCAGGGTTAATCGTGCCACCTGTGCCTATCCCTGACCTGGTCCTTCTCCACTAATTATCTCCTCTTTCTCCTAAATCTTCAATTCTTCTTCTCTAGACCCATCCTATCAGCATTTACCCTTTTAAGGTCTCCCCTATTCCCTCCTGTGATCACTCCTCTCTTCTTCTGCTTCCCTGCCTAATGTATTCAAAGGACCAGCTGTTTCCATTTCACTTCTCTGGTTCACGCCTCTGGGACTCCTGGAATATGGTCTTAGTTTCCCACCTCCAGAAAACTGTTCTCAGACAAGTCACCCAAACTTCTTGTCAGGAAGGCCAGTGGATCCAGTTCAATTCTCATCTTCTGTGACCTACAGGCAGCATTTTTTTGCAACCAATCTCTCTCTTGTTGAAACTCTCTGTACCCTTAGTTTCCACGATACCACACTCCTTGGCTTTTCCACAGGCCTCAATAGGTCCATTTTGTGTTCCTCAATGGTCTCCTCTTGTGCCTCCCTTCAATGCCGTGTTTCCTCAGGACTCTCTGCGTTCTGTCCTTTCCCCATTTCCACACCCTGACAGAGCCAACATTCTCTAAGCTTTCACCACCATCTATATCCTGATAACATTAAAGCTATATCTCAACCCAGATTTCTCCAGTAAGCCAAGAATTTGCATTTAGATGTCCCACAGACAACTCAAACTCAACCTGCTCCATACTGAAGTCATTATCCTTAACCCCCAAATCTGTCCCTTCCCTTTGGGTGAGAGCATCACCGTTACCCCAACACAGAACTCAGGGATAGCTTGACTGCCCGCCATCCCTCATCGATATGAAGTCAAACCTCATATTGTCTCATTGTTTCTAGCCCTGGAATATTTCTCTGATGCATCACTGTCACATCCTTGGTCTGGGCCATCATCTCTCTTGTCTGGGTACCACCAGTCTCACTCTACTCCTGCCCATTCTTCATGCTGCAATCAGAACCTCCATGAGCTTTCTAAAATGCAAAATTTACCATCTCCTATTCCTGCTTCAAATCCTACAGGAGCTCCTGCTTCAAACCTACAGTAGTTCCTCTTGGAATAAAATTCAAATTCCTCAGATGACCTGGCCCCTCTCTGCCTCTCCAATCTCATCGCCTACTACACCTCTTTCTTACTACACCTCCGCCGTATTTTCCCCAACTTGCAGACCTAAGCCTAGAACTCTCTTTTATTATCCACTCACCTCTTTGGCTGGGTAATTTCTACAATGTATTTGAAGTTTTGGTTTAGACATCATGATTCCACCAAATCTCTGAGGACTGGGTTATATGTCCCTTTCTGTGTGCTCCTATGAGCAACGTGACATGTCCCTACGGTAGCTATAACTCAGCATTGTAATTGCTGGTCTACTTGTCTGTTTCATCTCCTAGACTCCAAGCAGTTGGAGGGCTGGGAGTTACTTCATTGTTAATATGTCACCAGTGCCTAGCCCAAGGCTGGCACACAATGGCTGCTCCATATACATCTGTGAATAAAGTTAGAAACCTCAGTCATTCTTTGTCCTCTCCCATCTCGCTGAATCCAGCGTGTATCTAAGTTCTTTCTCCAAATTACCTCCTGAATTCTTTTCATCACCATGGCCCTCATGGCCTTAGTTCAGGCCTTCCTGCAGTTTCAGCAGGCCTGCTCTGATCTTCTTATTGCTTATCTTTCTGCTGAGCAACAGTTAAACCCTGCAAAGTCTTTTCTGACCTTGTCTCTCAGTGGGGCACAGCTGCAACACATCACTATTCCAGTTCTCACAGTGTATTTGCAATGAAATGCAAAATGTGGTCTTCTCCTGGAGAGCACTGACTGTGTGTTGTTACTCCTTCATTGGTGCAACTCCAGCATTGCATGTTGGGTGATGGCTACTAAAGCAAGTAGGGTTGATGGACTTCCCCCTTTGGGAAAAACCTCTATGAGCTCCCTGTTGCTCATAGGATAAAACAGAAATTCCCTGGCAGGAGCCTGGAATCTGGCCCCGAGCTTTCCCACCACTTCCTGCTCCTCCCCATCACACAGCAGACCTTGTGCCTTCTCCAAAGTCACCATGTCCCCCCGCTCCTCTGGAATGCTGCCTGTGTCCATCCTCAGCCTGCTGTGCCCTTCTTCTTGCCATGCAAGACTTAGTTCAAAGGCCACCTTCTC